>NC_062269.1:3325000-4525000 GCF_916048215.2 Malus sylvestris | reverse complement strand
AATCCGCTCAATTTTAACAGCCCTGCTGCATATATTGGGTTTTTTTAGGCATGAGACAACACAAACGAAGAAAACATAACATAGTTGTAAACCTTAGGCTCTAATCAGGTCAAGTGTGAGATTTCAAACACGGAGATTTACTCCATGTTTAAAAACTGCCAAATACATTGCCAACTGTTAAGAGCATGAACTACAAATCTATAAAGTAAAAAGACTTGCAGATAAGTTTAAACAATCAACATTCAACTTATGATTGTTACTGTTTTTTAGCTGGATGTTCACATTCTAATAAGGTATTAAAAGAGATTATAAGCGTGTGTGCTCTTAAACCACCCAACACCATGTATTAATCAAATAATTAACATCTAAAGATGGAGACATGAAACACGAAACCTGCAATTAGATCCCAATCACAAAATGCCAAAAAAAATCCTAATCTAACCATCCCTATACTAATAGCCCATTCGAGCAGCTATTAGCACCTAACCCGCTACTTTGGCAACCCACCAACCCGCCACACCGTCATGTCCCATCCCCTCTCCACCACTCACTATATCTCTCACCTTT
Organism: Malus sylvestris; assembly: GCF_916048215.2. Taxonomy (NCBI): domain Eukaryota; kingdom Viridiplantae; phylum Streptophyta; class Magnoliopsida; order Rosales; family Rosaceae; genus Malus; species Malus sylvestris. Next base: position 4,524,433 of record NC_062269.1, on the reverse strand, counting down.
CTTTCTTGACATTGCGCTCGGTGCACACAAACACCAAGCCAACCATTGCCGGCCTTTGTCTAAAAGTGGACATAATCCCATAGGTCCTGGCAGAGGACCTAGCTAAATCTCTCTCCCACTCAGTCGAAACCCGTAGCTACCATTTCTCTCCAATCTGTCAGTCCCTCTGTCCCCCTCTTCTCCTCCCCCCAACAACCCTCTGACCGATGCATCACCCACAGCCACACCCACCCGCACCCGAGTCAAAAATTCCAACAATCCTCTCCCTCCAGCCCGTCAACAAATTATGGATTCCGAGGATGTATCTTGAAAACTCAGATGCACATGATTAAAGTTAGTAGATATTAAGGACGTGTACTTAACAGAACAACACGAAGAACGTATGAGTACATTACAAACTAAATGACCATGTCGGCTAGATACTTCTTAAAGAACACCTCCAATCTACCAGTATGATTACTCAGTTTTTGGTTTTTAAATTAATACCCTAAACCTTACATTCAAACTCATTTTGAATGCAAACGAAAAGTAAATGATAAGTCCCGAGCCTTTCTTTCTAGCCTCAACTCAACTCAAGTTCCCAACCTTCACCTTCCAATACAAAGAAACTAACGCATCAATCTGCAATTTCGCAAACATATAATTCAACTAACCAAGTTCTGTGTCCACTCAAATGCACATATTTGAGCTCAATCAAACTTAAATTTGAAACAAATAGTGATGAAAGATCAAACATTTATACCTAGCTTAGGATCCAAACCAATCTCCTCTTTCGCCTCCCTCGTCGCCGTGTCCCCATCGTCCTTGTCCCCCTCCTCTGTTTTCCCACCCGGCAAAGAAACTTCACCTGCAGAAACACAAAACCAAAAATTAAAAAACCAATCTTTCCCATTTCCATTTTATCAATTTCCTCAATTTTTCCCATTTCCAGAAAAATGAGCAAGAAGCTTAAGCAGGAAAAAAATCATAATTTCAACAACCAAAACCCAATACCCATTTAATCATACACGAACGAAAAATCTAAACACAGAGTCACAGATTAACAAACTGAAAACCCAAAAAAAATAAAGGAAACTGACCTTACTTAAGAACAATACATAGAACACAGAGATGCATCCGCAAAATGAGAGAAAACGAAACAAATAAAGGAACCCCCAAAACCAAATAAAGGAACCCTCAAAACCTGACCTAACAGTGCAACAAAATCTGGAAATAATTCACAGCAAAAAGGCAGAAATGATGACAATCTATGCTAACAGTAAAGAATCGAATTAAAAATTGAACTTAGCTTTCGAAATCCAGCCACTCATCCGACATGCAAAAGGGAACGGATGATCGAGAGTGAATCATGGACTGAGGGACCTTACTCGACCCATCATTGGAGCTACATTTGTAGCTTTTGGGAGAATAAAATTGAATGTGAAAGCTGCTTTTGATGTGGCCATTAAGGTGGTGCTTCAGCCACCGAAGCAAAAAAAGAAGAGGCAGAAAAATGTGAGTATTCCATGAAGAAAAAAAAAAGGGTTAAAAAATCAGTAAAAAGAAAAGGCATAAAAATGCAGGGTATTCCATGAAGAAAAATTCAACAATTAAATAATATAGTTGTAAACCTTAGACTCCAATCAGGTCAAGTGTGAAATTTCAAACACAGAGATTTACTTCATGTTTAAAAACTGCTAAATACATTGCTAGCTGTTAAGAGCATGAACTACAAATCTGTAAAGTAAAAAGCCTTGCAGATAAGTTGAAACGATCAACTGTCAACTTATTATTGTTGCTGGTTTTGAGGTAGCGTTCGTATTCTAACATGGTATTAAAAGAGATTATAAGTGTGTGCGCTCTTAAATCAGCCAACACCATGTATTAATCAAATAATTTATATCTAAAGATTGAGACATACAACATGAAACCTGCAATTAGATCCCAATCACAAAATGCAATAAAAAAATTCCTAATCTAACCATCCATATACTAACAACCTATTCGAGCAGCTATTAGCACAATTTACCTCCTTCTCTATTCTTCCCCACCCCCTCTTTAACCAAATAAAAAATCATTTGTCTCACTAAATAAAAACCTCAAATTTGTTTTTTCAAAGCTGCAACAACATCACTAAAAACACCATGTAATAAAAATTTAAAAAAACCAATCCAATTTAAGTCGAGAAGCAAATGACCAAACTTTCTTAATTTCTTCTTAAGCTATAACAATACACCACATCCACAAACACAAAAAACCAAAAATTGGTTCAATTTAAATTTCTTTTTCTACCAGAAATAAAAATCCTGTGATTTATAGCCATGTCATCAACAGTACCACCACATCTTAAATAAATGAATGACAATATACTGACTGATGCTTAACTAAGAAACCCAAGCTTGAACACAAACCAAGACATAAGATACTCACCAAACTTTTTAAATGGCTCAATTGTTTGCTTGACATGACAACTTTTTCCTGCAATTCGTAAATAAGATCATTAGATGTAGTAAATAAAAATTATAAAAGCAAAATTCTCACCTCAGGTATGCAACAGAGGTTAAATTTCTAATGTAAAAAAAATAAAACTCTTGCATCTAGCGAACCTAGTTAGTCCTCAACACGAAACAAACAGATTTTAAGCAGTTAAATGCACATCCAACTACAAAGAAACCAATTCAAGGCTTAAACCTAGCTTATGACTACACTGAAATGACAAAGAAAATCCATATTAACAAACTGATAGAAACTTGTTTCTCCCTACTAATAATATAGAAAATCTTACTAATGGCCAGGCCGAAACGAATATGAAACAAAAAATCACCTGAACAGAGCCTAATCCAAATACATATTTCTTCATCGAACTCAACCTTTCAACAAAAAGCTAATAAAGGAAAACCAGAGTCATGTTAATTTCCTCATCGTAATTGGGACCAAGCATAATATTCTTTTCATTAAATTTAAGTAACAATATGTCAAATTCATAGATTTCACCTCAAGGGCAATGTTACTTGAGTACAAAGAGCTTCGAAGCCTGCAAATAAAAGCCCCAAAATCTGAAGAAAAAAAAAAGACTCCACAAAAGCAAGGATTTTAACACGCCACAATATTTACCTACTACTATGCACAGTTTTTAAAAAATGAGTATAAGACTAACCTTTACAGAGCACCTATGAATCACTTCCAAAATGAGCACAAAATGTGAAACAGCACCTATCCAAAGTTAAAAATCGAAACTAATTAAATCACAATTAGGCAAGAACAACAAAATGCGACAAACAAAATGAAAACACCAAAATGCCTAATTTCCCCCAATCGTCATGTTCAACCACATTCCATCTAATTTTCGGTCCATACGTGCATACCAATAATTTATTAGCTTACTAAAATGTGACAATTTTTAACAAAAAGTTGTACGACATTTAGTTAAAGTGGCCATTTATAAAAGTTTTCGTCTAAAGTTTAGTCATTGGGAAATTATAGGTAATGGGCTACATATTCAAAGGTGAAAACTGGCAGAATAGCCTAAAAAGATAAGTTGAAACAGTATATTAGCAGTTTTGAGAACAATAATAAGGGCAACACAAACCTTGATTGACATCAAACAACAACCCCCTATTTTGAGGAAACATTTTGCATTCAAACCTAAAATCCTTGCCTGCAAAGAAGGATTAAATAGCAAAGCAGACTTTCGGGGGAAATAAAAAAAACAGACTATTTATAATACAATAAAAATAAAGTAATTCATCCTCCCCACCATCTCTGTGAGCTTTAACAGAACAAAGGAATCAAATTAAGCAATATATAAATTTAAGTTGACATTCCAGTGTTCTACCTCTAACCTTGGTAGCATGCATGCACTGTAAGTTATAAAGTGAACTAAGCCAAGATCTTCTAACTTCATGATTTTCACATATGCATTAGATGGAGAAATACAATAAATAATCAAATATGTAAGACTCTGATATTCAAAACCAAAACAAACTCAATTACACTTTTAGTTCACTAACCCCATTGAATAAAATCCAATTCAATAAAATAACAGAAAATTAAACAACCCAAAAATCAAAACAACCCCACTTGTAGTTTTAGCTCACTAATCCGTTGGATAAATAGATGCCAAATTCAATCAGAAAACATACAATTAACAACAACCCAGAAGAGCCATCCAAAAACCCAACCAATTAACCAAAAAATACCACTTGTTCTTTTAGCTTAGTAACCAACCTCTACTTGTTTTTTAGTCGTTTATCTTCCTTGTACCTCATACATGAATTTAAAAAATTGCAATAAAGCAGCACATGCAACATGGAATCTGCAAATCGAACGGTAAAGCAGCAGCCTTCAAACCCTTTTCAGTTCAACAAATATCACAGCAACAAAAAAACCTCTATAAGGCAATTAATAGCTAAAACATACAAAAACAGCAGAAAAATCACCAAACCCAATTTTCAATCACTTTAAAGTAGATCGAGAGAGAGATCTTTTCTTCTCAGTGGTTTTCAACCTCTGGGATTGTTGAATTCCTGAAAAGAAAAGGAAAAAAAAAACCATGAACAGAAAATTTAGAAAAAATAAAATAAAAATTCGAAGAAATCGAAAAAATTTATATTGAAGGAAAAAAAAGAATCAATCTTTGATGCTCACGGTTTGGTCAGTGTGATTTCTTCACGTTTATCATCCAATCTGAGGCCAGTAGGTTCCTTCTTACCTGATGACAAATCAGAGGGAGAGCTTTTGGGAATAAGGATCGGAGAGGATTCGATGTTGCAGTCTGGGTGTCGCTGGCTTCCACGATCATCAACCGCACACGCACAAACCTTACCAATCTAAATACCATTTCAGAACTGTCGATCCTCTTCGAATAGATCAATCGATTCCAGAGACAGAGAAATGAGGAGTAAGACGACGGAGGCGAGACCGTCTGTGTCGTTCTTGCGGGGTCTGCGAGTCCCGAAGGCCCCCCATGCTTTTCTCTGACTGTCCCCCCTCTCCCACTCTCATGAAATCGAGGATCTGCAGCAAGGGTGCTGAGATCCCCACTCCTTCCTCTCCCTCTCTCTCTCTCGCTCCGTCTGTCTCTATCCATCTCTCAGAGGAAGCATGGCGTGCCATACCCGAAACCCGCACTGAATGACAGCAAAACCTAAACCCACCCCAATCCGTCTCAAATGCACAGGACAAAATTACCCTCCTAACTTTTAATAACTACGTTCCAACCCAGCCCCATATCCCACGGTTTTGTTGTAAATAAAGCAAAATCGAGGGGGGAGGAATTGACCTCAAAAGACAAAATCACCCTCTGAATTTTTGAGAATCACCCCCCAACCCAGCCACATTCGGCTGGCATTGTCGTAAATAAAGCAAAATCAAAACAAAGGTGAATAGCGCCTGCCCTCCCCCCTACTTTAGAATAAGTAACTAGCAAAAATGCCCGCGCGTTGCCGCGGGATTTGAATGCACCAGCCTTATCCACATGTATAAGACATTTAACTTCAAAAAAAAAAATTTAACATAATCATGAACAAACAAAAGGGATAGATGAGTGAAAGGTGTCGGTAAAATAAGCAGTTCGACTTTTATTTACATTCAACCGATCTTATTACAAAAGATACAGTGGCAAAAAATCCTATCTAAGATCCTATTTGTTTTTTATTGACTGATGCTTCAACATCATCCACCTAATTCATATCACACATCCATAGATACATGAGAATGCTTATTCTCACCACCATTGCGTTATTACTTTAGTATGTTTTTTCATTGAGAAGAAAAGGAAAGAGCATCACGAAAAACACAAACAATTTCAACTCTAAAACGTCACCTTATTCCTATAACCCACATCAATCAACCACAAAAGAAGAAAAATAATTGATCCCTTCAAAGATGCTTTCATAAACTAAAAGATGTCCAACCCATCCAAACGAAAGTGGGATGTTTGGACCTACAATTTGATCCGCTGCATTCTTATTGCATGTAAAACTAATTTTAGGGAACCAAATCTTAGCAAATCAAACAAAACAAATCCCCAAATTAATTAAAAAAAAATTAGGCCAAAAGAACCCCACACCTAACAAAACCCCAGATTTGCTCAAAAAAAGATTTATCTTATTTTAGCAAAATGAATTCCAACTGGCCACAAACCAAAGCCTTGACCAAAATGAATAGCACTTAAGTGTCAACCAAATTCGCAAACATTTAAAAGTTCTTCGATTGTCACACACCAAAACAACATATCAAATTAAAAAACCAATGCAATGTTAGTGAAATAAACTTGCACGGTATTTTAAGTTGTAAAACAATCACCTTGCGAATGAATAGGCATACCTGATTCTTCCAAATCCTTTCACCTCCATCCTAGAATTCGTCCCCTGTATCACCACAAAAACATGTAAAAAATCCGAGAAAATCAAATGTTATAAACACCAAATTCCAAATTTGCAATCAAAACCAAATTCCAAACGATGATTGTATGCATATCCAAGCCATAAGGGAACCAAATTTAAAGAATTATTTGGAGATCAAAAGCCTAATGTAAACCCTAATAAAGTTAATAAATTTTATAATAATCCTCCGATGTGGGACAACATGAAGACCTTTTGTCGAGTTGTGTTTGTATTTCGTTCCAAGGACTGCGTAACTAACAAATCAGGGCTCAAAAATTCAGATTCATCTTTCAAAGGATGAGAGAGAGACAGTGTTACAGTGACAATGGCAGTGAGAGCTAAGAAATAGGAATCCATGACTCTTCCCATGGAAATTGTTTTGGATTGTTGCTCTTGAATAAAAAAACTCTCTGCTTTGCTTGCAGCTGCTGAGTTATCAAAAGTGGAAAGGAAGCCCTTCGAAAATTCAATACAATAGGAAAAATTTATTTGCTGCAGTTTAACACTGTCAGATTCCAAGTAAATCATATTATTTTAACAATTCTCAATTTTAACACCGTCATGTGGATTTGGCAAATTAATTCTGCGCAAAAATAATATTAACAGTTTGCATCATTGAATCGAACTAAAAACATGGTAATGCCATTAAATCTCTCCTCTTAGAATTACATATCATTGTTTATATGGTTTGCTGTAAATAGTAGAATTCAACTAAATACTTTCAATAAGAACAACTGAAGGCATCTAAATGGTAATATTGTTAATTACCAGTCAATTTCTATTAACTAAAAATACTACGCAAATCAACATTAAATAAAAAGCAATTTTTTTGGAAGTTAAATTTTCCACTTACAACTGATGTTAGTGGCCAGTTTGCCATTGCAAAACCTTCCAGTAGGCTGATGGTTCACAAAGTCCCTTCCATAAGGAGGGTAATCAACCTTTCAGTGTCTGCCAACCATCGCCTTACATCCAAAGCCCCCATCTGCAGCAACCTAAACCAACCAAAATCCAAAATCCTGAAATTCCCAAACACAATAAATATTAGTAATTCTGAGACTTTCAAATATAAGGAGATGGACCAACACAGAGAGAAAAGATTTAAATTTACAGCAAGATGAAAGTTTTTTCAAATTTGAGGGCCAAATCTAATGAAATTTAGCAAAATGACCAAACATATGTGGAATCTTTTGCATCCCTGGGAATTCTGGATTAGGGTCTTACGGAGATGAAGATATAAGCAATGTCTATAGGGATTTAATTTGGTAATTGTTCTTTTATTCTTGAAGAGATGCTAGAGTAAAAATTTCAAAGACTAATTCTAAAGTTTTCTCAAATAAATAAATGTAGGCTGAATGGTTCATTGCTATTGAGAAAAGAAAACACCTTAACAAAGTGGAAGCTATCTTATCGTGTGTGTTAAGCTTTTTTTATTATTGGAAACCCATGATATACAATCATGAGCTCTACGTAAAGAAACATTGGAATTGTCATGAGAAAAAATCAATAACCAACCATATGACCCACAATTTAAGCCTCGCCTTGCTTGCTAATAGTGGGGTTTTAAAGCTAGAAGCCCATTAAACATTGATAGACACCAGACTCCCCAATGATGCAAATTTCTATTGCATATCTGACCAAAACAACCTTCACACAGAATATCCACTTAGAAGCCTACTTCCTACAACCAATTTTAAAACATGCATAGAAATTTTGCATGTTTGATTTCTGAAAAACAATCAGTATCTAAGATGGTAGAACTTTGGAGATGCTTGACAAAAGAATACGTATAGGGTGGACTAATACATATATATGTGTGTGTGTGTGTTTGTCCAACTGTCCATAAATTCCTTACCACATCAACCTTGACCCATTCGAATCTATAAATTTGAACTTGTTTGGATTCCCATGGCTACACTTCTTTACAAACACTTATCAGCTGCTAATAATTAAACTGACCAACTATGATTACTGTGATGAGCTATAGGATACAAAATGTGTGATATAATTATGTTTGTTTAGTAAAACTATTACACAGCTAATGTTTCTCTCGCCTCTCTTTTCCTTCCAATAATGATTGATACAAAACAGCTATTCTTCATTGGGAATCAAGGATTGCAACATTAATATTATCAATGATCGACAATGTAAATTGACCCAAATAAAAGGATAGTCCACATTAAAATATGTAGACTTAAAACATTCTTCTACATCCACCAAAAATCTTCACTTTTTAAATCCTCTAAAACCATATCGTGGTCAAATACATTTGAATTTTCATAAGCTTTATGCTGTTAAAAGTTTAAAATCAGATAATAAAAAATAAGTAAGTACAGGATAGGAAGTCAATGAAACCTGCAATGTTAAATCCTGAGCCGACAGCACGTTTCCTGCAATGGTTCACGTGGCTACCTCAAAACAGGTTGACAATTAAGCTTTATTATGAATGGAAAGATTAATAGATGATAATTAAGAAGGATCAAGAGGAACAAAAAAGCCAATGAACTGATGAAAGAGCAAAAAAGAGAAACAAAAAACCTCAATTAAGCAATTAAATGGAGTACTACTTGATAGTGCAGAGAAATGAATGATTGAGAAATTCAAGCTCTGAGCTCAAAGTTGGGGCTTCCACTTTCCAACTGGGGAAGAAATAACAGACAAAACACAGAGAGCCAATCCACCTAAAATATTAATCAAATTGGTTTTCTTCTAATTCAAAATTTGGACCACCCAAATTCCGATGAAGCAATAACCATTCAAAATTCCAACAAATAGAAGCCCTCACAGACTACAAATCATCAATACCAGCAGTAAAAATTTTGAAAACAGTAATAATGAAGGAAAAAGAAATTAAAGATGCGACCCATTCTCTAAATCACAGACACCAATCCAAATTACCAATAATTTGCATACCAATATCAGACACCGGAATGTTGGCTGCAGCTAAATAAACAACACATTAGGACCAAGTAACTTTCTGTTTTGAGCCACACACACACACACACAAAATATGATACAAAACAGTAAAAAAGCAGCAAAAGGCATTCTCAAAATACACAAAAATATAAGATCAGATGAATCCCTACGTATTAGGGTTTCAGAGCACAAAAAAATTTACATTCTTCAATAAAAAAAATAAAAAAACCCAAAGAAAAAAGCTGAAATTATATACCTCAAGCACAAACAGCTTGGAAGCCTACACACAATACAAACAATAACAACAACAACAACAACAAAGCCTTTTCCCACCAAGTGGGGTCGGCTATATGAATCCTAGAACGCTATTGCACTCCCCAAAAAATGAAAACCACCGTTTCTTGAAAATAGAAAGAGAACCAAATCATACACCCACACTCAGAATTCCAACATAAAAACAAAACCCCAATTTTTTTTTTTTTACGCAACGACTCATTTATATATAAATTCAAGAAGCAGCAAAAATCCAAACAACTCTTTCGTTTATGAACAACCCAACTTCTGTAGAACAGCTGTGAGTACCTGCATAAACATTCAACGCGTAACCCATTGCTCAATCCTTCAAGTAAAAGTTAAACAAATGCCACTATAGTAGTTTGAGGGAGGCGCATTGCTACCGACGAAGTTGAAGGAAAATAGAAGCTCTGCAGATAGCAGGCTTGAATCCACAACTATTCAAAAATTAAAGATCCCAGTAGCAGGGCAGTGAAGAAATCCCCGGGAGAGTGCAGAAACACAAAATTGAAGCTCTAGCCGGCTGGGACCGACAACCATTCAAAATTGAAGATCCCGGAGCAGGGCAGTAGTGAAGCACAAAAATCCCAGAGGCCAAGGGAGTGCAGAAGAACAAAACCAATGAAGCAGAAGAAGCAGACGACACCTCAACACAAAAAGCAAAGAAAAAAGTACAGAGTTTTAGTGGCAAGGGTAGAAATTTCATTTGATATTGGCATGAACATGATAATCCAAGCAAAACAACCGAGGAAGTCTTTTTACCTAGCCGCAGCATGAGCAATGTCAAATCCACCCATATGTCAAAACCCTATACTTAAGTTTCATATAAAAAAATCCAAATAGAAAATCAAGACAAAAAATTGGATTAATTTACACTAATTCAAGTCAATTGAATAGCCAAGGTCAAAAATCCATACCCAAATATATTTGTTAAAACTAATATGAAATAGAAATTAATCATGCAAAGGGCTGTTAACAATAATAATAAGAATGTGGTTTTGGTGGTGCCATTGGTAGATGGTACTCCATACTTGAGCCTCAAAAGGTGTTTATTCTTACCAAATAAGTATACATAAGAAGATTTATGAGATAGATGCACGGCAATGGCATAAATACAGATTTCGGGAAACAATTGTCTAGTTAAGGAACAATCCCATTAACAACTCAGTATGAAATATGGACAAAGAGTGAGACATTACTCACATAAAGTTATTTGGGATCACCATTTGTGCCAGCAACAAAGGCTGGGGTCAATGAGATAATCAACAACCTTCCCACACTGCAAAAGAATACGTTAAAAAGAAGCATGCTTAGGAAATCATTTCTTAATAAATTAACATAGAAAGAGAAGACTACTACCTTTCTTTGGTGTCAGTTGGAAAATCCTTTATGCAGAAACGTGAAAAAGAACAAATCAGAGATGCACTTACACCACAATTCATGATCATTATCCAAAATTTGCAAAGCAAACATACAATCAAACAGATACCTCTCTATTTTTCATCTCTCTCTCCCTGTTATTTGTATTGTGATAAGGTTTATGATATACAATGATTTTACCAAACTTTAATAATAAAAAACATCACAGTAGAAGTTTAACATGAGAGAAAGAGTCAATCTCTACCTTTGATGTGTTGATCCTACCATTCCCTTGCATGCTTGATCTCTACATAAAAATAGAGTTTGGTTGGTGAGAAGATGCAGAGAAAACGAACAAAATTTAATCTAATTCTAAATTTACCAATATTAACAGAACCAATAACTTAATAACATTTTTACATCATTAATTAGTAGAAAACAATACATAAATACAACCCAACAAAATAAACATACTGCATTCATTGCTGAAACAGGGAGCCAACCTCCATGCTGCTGTTGTGGAAAATCCAGCAGAGGAATCACTGCAGACTGTTTGTAGTTGGATGGATAATGGGGTAGTATCTCTTTCACCTAAAACTGAAAAAAATGACGCCTTTTAGAACTCAATAAACATAAAAATAATCTTGCAAGTGCCAAATAATGGATATAATCAATGCTCGAACTTATATAACATCATCATCATATGAATCAGTAAGATAACTTTCTAAAATGCGATAAATAACTTGGGGAAATTTAAACCTTATAGGACAATTCAATTCTAGTAACTCAACTTAGCAACGTGGTTGGAACGTTCAGCACCCCCTACTCTCTAGTTATGTATAAATTCAAAACTGAGCATGTTTGAATTAAGGGTGCTAAGAAAATCCTAAACCTTTTATACACATCTTTGCTTAAATATCAGGGCTTGTAATGTTTGACATAAATAGCTCAGCCTAAAGCACACGTTGACAACCAAATTACACAATCTTTCTCCTTTTTTCATCTTTTCACAACTACACGTCTTTCGCCAAAGTTACTGCATTGCATCACCATTGAATAATATGCTACAAACTAATTAGGCAAATGGATCACTGAAAGTCACTGCAAAAATGCTCTGCAGAATTATTAATTCCAACAAAATTGATAGAACCGAGTGGAAGTTTGTAAGACTCATTTGCACGAAGGAAATGGGTGCTCTGTAGAAACTGAAATGATAGAAAATTGATAGTTCATGATTTTGGTAGTCCAGATTAGATTAGCTTTAGACTTTGCCAGTTTATTGCATGCCTTTTATCCATAATTCATGTCCTAATTTATCTGTTTAGGTTTTAGTTCTTGCCTTCGGGAAAACCCAAAAGGAAAACCCAAAATCTCTACCTCAAACACTCATCTGCAACCATACTCGTTACACCCCGTCTCTTTCCCCAACCCCTGCTTCACCAAATGACACACCCAGACCTCTCTCCCCAGAGCCAAGGAGCAACCAAATTCAACAACAATATAACAAAACTTAAACAAAATACCTGCTTTTACTCCCTCCAATCCTCTAAGAACCCATAATTTTTTCAATCAGAAAAAGTTAAAATTAAGCATCGACTTAAATCCTAATAAAATGATTAAGTAATCAGCAACACCTAGTTCAAATTTTTACAAATTCACCAACAGCACACTCCAACACATCCCCAAATAGCTCAGAAATAGTGAAATTTGATTCGATTCAATTCAATTAATTTCAATTCAATTAGTTCAATTCAACAATTATAATCATTATTATTATATTGGAACTAAATTGGTTGATAGGACACCTTTAAAATCACAAATCTGATAAGCAATCTCACAATTAACGCAGATTATGTTCATATCAAAATCCATACAAAAATACAAATTCGGAAACAGAGTGTAAATTCCATCAAACACGAAGAGAGAGAGAGAGAGAGAGAGAGAGAGAGAGAGAGAGAGTACCTGTTGTTGCTTGGCGACCTGATCTCTTAGCTTCCTGATTGCCTCCATTGCAGCTCAATTGTAGGTAGTCTCGATTTTTAAAAGTTGTGCTTCAAGCCTTAATCTAGACTCTGGAGGCTGAGTGGGTTTATCAAAAATAATAATTTAATAAGAAATTAACACTGAAAATAAATCAAGAATCTAGAAAAAAATGAAAATTTCATACTGAATGAAAGAAGCATCCTTCAAGTAATAATAGGTATGGTGATTTCCTTTCACCTTTTTCTTTTAACACCCTTATCACACAATACAGAAGCAACAAAACATGGAGAAACAACCTAGCAACAGAAAGATACTCAAAGGATGTAAAGCAGAAAAGGAACCTCAATTCGATTTGTTGAGAAATATTGTAAAAACTAAATAAACAAATAAAATTAAAAGGTAAGTGTATGAAAAATCAAATCTTTCACTCCTATAAAATGAAAGCAATTTTTTTTGTCGTTGATGAGTCTAAAATCACATCCTCATAATACTCAAAAGTAAAAGAAATATAGCATAAGATTTCATTACGGCCCTTGATGGTGCGCTCCTAAAGAAAGAAAGATAGCGCTCATAAAGAGAGAAAGACAGACACAGAGAGAGAAGAGAAAGATGATATGTCTCCATATGGTATTCTGGAGCCAAAAGAAAAGCTGCAGACGGAAATAAGCTGGAAGGAATCAATTTAAGATAAACGTTCAACAACAGAAATCAAGAAATCAATTTAAGATTACTGACCCACGTAGGTAAGCTGCTGTGAAGGTAAATGGGTTTTAACTGCAACTCAGTAGAATAAAAAACATATTCACCTAATAACCCACGGAAATTCAGAGAATATTTCGGAGTGTAAATGGGTTTTAACTGCAACTCAGTAGAATAAAAAACAACGAAAATTGAATATTATTTACCATAAACTGACTTGCAAATTTAAATGCAAGAATGTAAATGAAGAGAATTCGCTTCATCATGTTCGGCAAGGAAATAAATAGCAACGAAAATAGTATGATTTGGTGACCCTTACCTTAACTTATTCCAACGATAAGGCATTAAAGGTTGACCAAACCAAATTCTGCAAGTAATGAGGTTGCATAAAAACTTTTGCCTGAAAAATTTAAGCCACCATCATACGAAGGTTAATAAGAAAAATCCAATCCAATAATTACATATGTCTGAGAAGTGTATTTTAGCTTAGAAAACATGTATGTATTTTAGCCTAGAAGTAAACTCATTATGATGAAAGTAAATGATTTCACATAAAACAATTGTAGCCTCTAACAGTTCAGCGCGCACAAAAAATTATCATGATTCCTACCTCTGCGCCGATATGGAATTTTATAAACTGGACAAATGGAACCCGATTTCATCGACTCAGGGTGCAAGTGCTGTAAAAAATAAGCAAGCACTGGCAATATGATCAAGCACATTCCAAGTATTAATACATCCAAATAAAACCTAACATTCATATGTGAATAACACTGAAGGTAGAGATTACTTGCAGAAGAGATGATTGCAATTGAGTGAATCCGCAGAACTCAGTAGACTCAAACTGCAAAACAGATGGGAAAAAATCAAACCCATTAGCAGAGTGAAGAGAAATTTTAAATCTTTAAACGAATTCTAGACAAAATCATGTAAGGGTCTGTTTTGGCTACTGAGAAACTTAGTATACATTTGAATATTATTACATTTTAATGCAAAAATTTAGCTTTATTCAGATGGGAGAGATCAAAGGTTGCATCATTCAGCTTCACACATGCCCACAACACAATTTCAAAAACTCTTATCATCTCAAAGTCACATTCTTTATCGAACTCCCACTCCGGAATCAAAGAACTGCACCAAATCTCTCTCTCTCTCTCTCTCTGTCTTTGCAAGCGACATGGCTGTCATCCAATACGTTTCCGCCATGTTTGAGGCTTAACCCTAAACCCTAAATATCGAAAACTAAGTAAATCTATATCAAGCCTTCGCAAATTAAGGTGATTTAGTGAAAGGATCATAACAAATTAAATAATGCAGACACAAAAACACAGTTAGTTAAAAGTTGAATTTTAGGATCATTATACAGTTAAATAATTTAGAGACAAAATGCAGAGCTTGTAAGAATAGCAAGCTTACTGCACAAAGTTTGTTGGTACTCTTCATTGCAACCTTCAGGTTTCCCAATGTCTCTTGGTGAAACTGGGCATCACCCCATGAAAAATCAGACCGTGCCACTATATATACATGGAGGGTGTGAAGGGAATTATATACTTCAATTAGTAAAATCAACGGCATATAAAATCCATAAAAGGGAATTCAAATTGGAACAGACGGAATATAGATAAAAGATTTACCAGAAGCAAAACAATCACACAGTATTATCTTTGCAATGAAGAAATTGTACCGCCAAAACGGAGATACATAAGCCTCAGACGGTGTTTATTATCCTTTTACTAAGGTATTATAGATGAAGGGAGATAGCAAAAATAAAAAGCATAATCAGACAGATGAACAATGAAAATTAAACATAGCAGGTGAGCAATACCAGACATTCCTGCCTTCAAGCAGCCGGAGATTGTCTCAACCGATCGTTATTTTGGACCAAGCGTTCCCACAATCCTTGTCATTGCCGGAAAGAATGTCTGCAAGTTTAGAATTCATCAAAGTTAGTCACGCATTCATGTTCTTTCAAATCACTACGGCCACATATTCACCTAATAACCCACGGAAATTCAGAGAATATTTCGGAAACAATAATATCCTGTTTGATTGCTAAGTAAAGATTTCTATAATAAGAAATATCACACCCTCCTGATTATCACGTTTTCTCAGAAACCAAACACATGATAAGAATTAAGATGCAAGAAGGAAATACAGATTCCATCCAATCCCACAAACACAGAGAGTTTATTTATACTTGCTACAATTTAATTTTAAGAAATAGCCAAACAGGTAGTACAAAGAGGAAATTCAGGCATTGTTTGTTTTCCATCCAATCCCTCACTTTACCCTCCTGATTATCACATTTTCTCAGAAACCAAACACATGATAAGAATTAAGATGCACGAAGGAAATACAGATTCCATCCAAACCCACACACACACAGAGTTGATTTATACTTGCTACAATTTAATTTTAAGAAACAGCCAAACAGGTAGTACAAAGAGGAAATCCAGGCATTGTTTGTTTTCAATCCAATCCCTCACTTTGCCCTCCTGATTATCACATTTTCTCAGAAACCAAACACATGATAAGAATTAAGATGCAAGAAGGAAATACAGATTCCATCCAACCCACAAACACAGAGAGTTTATTTATACTTGCTACAATTTAATTTTAAGAAACAGCCAAACAGGTAGTACAAAGAGGAAATCCAGGCATTGTTTGTTTTCCATCCAATCTCTCACTTTCTCGGGAAATCCAGGCTTAATCACAAACAGAAAACTCGTCAACAACCCTAGACTATCCAAATTCGAACATGTAGGACAACACCAATCACAACTACAAATACTAACAAATGTGCAAAAGAATTATAAAAACAGTCATGGACCATATAAGAACAAACCTCACAATTGGTCTTAAGAACTGTTTTTCCAAAGAGTCCCATTACAATGCAATCTGAAAGAAAACAAAACATGAATAATATCAAGGAAACTACATTTTCTCTGCCAAGTAAAATCTACGGCAGGTGATGAACAAAATACAAAGTTCTCAACTTTAATTGAATTATTATCAAATATTGAAGGAAATTAACAATTACCCAGAAATGTTTGCTCAAAATTAATTGATAATATGAATAATTTAATTACACAACATTTACAAAACCCAAAGTTCTTAAGCTTAATTTGATCTTACCATTTAATTGGAAGAAATAAAAAAAGTACACATATATGTTTGCACACAATTAATTGATGAAACAACCAATTGGGCAATCAAAAATTTCAGATGAGAAATCATACCAATGGGTTTCCATTAATTTCAATATCGAAGTATAACTTTGTGAGTCACTTGCTCCAAATCGTTCTCCTGCCAAAAACAGAAACAAACCCCCAAAATAAGGAGCTCTGTTGGTTCCCAAATATTAACAACCATTTCACTTGTACCTTTCATCAAACAGGTGGTGATCGCTGCTACTAAGCAGGATTGAAGATTGAGTATCTCATTAATATAGGAATCAGAAGTCATCTTCCAGACGAAAGAAAAAGTATAAAACACGACTCAAATACTCAAGGATAGGCAATCAAACTAATGGTGCAGCGAAGACGATAAAACACGACCTACTACTCCCTCCCTCTCTCTCTGTGCAAAGGCGGCATGGCTCTCATTCACCAAACCCTCATCAAATGACAGCCACCTAGACCCATCCCAATCCGTCCCAAACCCATAGGACAAAATTAACCTTCCTAACTTAGCATCCTAACCGCTTCGGATCCAAAAACTTCATCTATACCGTAAACTTGATCAATCAATCAAAGATTTATAAAACTTTCGAATTTTAACCCCAATTACAACATGCAGACCCAAAATTGATCCAAATCAAAATTGAAAAATCCTAAAAGAACAAAGGCTAAACTATAGAACTTGGGTATTTCTTAAAACCCCTAACCCATGATATTTTAAATACATCCATAACTGCATCCTATATAAAACGCACTAAAATGTCAGAGATAAAGTTTGGAACTAAGCATTGTATAACATTTACAGATGACAACCAATGTAAATTTGTGAAAAGCGAAACCACCCCATTGTTTTGAATGTTGTTATTTTGGGATACCTTGCAAATCACATTTTTAGGCGAGGGCAAACTACCAGAAACGAAAAGGATTTATACCTTTTATCAAAGATCTACAGCCTTGGTTCCGCCGCCATTGCTTGTCTTCTCCGGTCTGGGTTTTACTTTCCTGGCAGTCTCTTCCTTCCCCGGTAGTTTTTTGTCCTGCAGAGAGAAAAAAAAATTACTTTCCTGGCAGTCTCTTCCTTTCAAAGATCTAAAAGCAAGGTTCCTTGATTCTTCCGCTTCAGAAATTTGTTGTATCATAGCCAAAAAATAAAGAAAATAAGCTTTGGTTCAGAACTTACTCTCTGCAGACACGGGTTCCTCCTCAATTTTCAGCATCCTCCTCTTTCTGCGATCTCTCTCTCGTCTCTCTCATTGTCTCTGTGCAATCGTTCTCTCCCTTTCTCTCCCTCTCTCTGCGTTCTTCCCTCTGTGCAAGCCCATACTCACCAACTCCCTCAATCAACTCTCTCTCTCTCCCTTCTCTGTCCGTGAATCCCTGTGCATCGATAATCTGAAAACCCAGTTCGATTTTTCATTGCTCGGATGGAGAAAATTGAGGAATGAAAGCATACCCAAACCAAAAGGTCAGACCTCCATACTTTTCTCATCATCAATAATCTCTCAGTCACCCAAAAGGTCAGAGATTTCCAAAACCAAAAGGAAATTAAGAGAGAGAAACGGAGGAGAGAGAGAGAGAGAGATCGGAGTACCCCCATACTTTTCTCTGACTGTCCCCCCTCTCCCACTCATGAAATCGAGGATCTGCAGCAATGGCACTGAGATCCCCACTCCTCCCTCTCCCTCTCTCTCGCTCTGTCTCTCTCTCTCTCTCTATCGGAGGCATGGTCTCCCATCCCCGAAACCCTCACTGAATGACAGCATACCCAAACCCACCCCAATCCGTCTCAAATGCACAGGACAAAATTACCCTCCTAACTTTTAATAACTACGTTCCAACCCAGCCCCATATCCCACGGTTTTGTTGTAAATAAAGCAAAATCGAGGGGGGAGGAATTGACCTCAAAAGACAAAATCACCCTCTGAATTTTTGAGAATTACCCCCAACCCAGCCACATTCGGCTGGCATTGTTGTAAATAAAGCAAAATCAAAACAAAGGTGAATAGCGCCTGCCCTCCCCCCTACTTTAGAATAAGTAATATGATATACCCTCTTTATCGTAATAAGCGTACTTGTTAAACTTAGTGTGTAGTATTTCTCTTTCCAATGTTGAAAAATCCCTCGAGTTTAAATTTCCCTCCGCCGTTGATTATGAGAAGAAAAAAGCCATAGGAATGAAAGCATGTTAAAAAAATTAAAGCAAGAAAAGCAGGGGGAAGTGTGATTTGAAGCATTTAACCAGATTAACGTCTCAAAACTGTACAAGAAACCTAAAGCCATCACCATTCAAAACCATGAATCCCTCGCTGATATTGTTCTAGAAAATTAATCACTAAAATTGTCCTTGGAAGGTTTAGAAAAGGGATTAAAACCAATTAACTTTGATTTGAAGGTTGCTTTATTAGGGGTTGGGAGGTTTTTCCCCCCTCTTCAGGCTGGCTCTTAACCTCCATTAGCAATGCCACCACTTCCTTCATGGTTGGTCGTTCTGCCGGCGAAGAATTCACACAGAACATTGCTATTCCAAGTGTTTGCAGCATCTCCTGCACCATTTGATCTGGTAGACCTTGGAGCTTTGTATCTAGTATCGATACAGCTGGTTCGAAACTTCCCATCTTCTTCTTCACCCATTCAACAATGTGTAGCACGTCACCAATCTGCGGCTGAACGGCGCTACGCCCACTTAAGATCTCCAGCAGAACCACACCATAGCTGTAGACGTCACTCTTCTCCGTTATGTTCATCGTGTATCCGTACTCTGCATTCGTAATGGATTGAGATTATCAGTTGAACAAGATTGTGACACATAAATACGTTCATAAAACGAATGTGACAACTAATCAGAAAAAAAAAATGAAGTAGCTAGTTTTACCTGGGGCAATATAACCATAAGAGCCAGCTACTCTCGACATTGCGTGGTGGTAAGTAGGAGAGTTCATCAGCTTCGCCAGACCAAAATCTGCTAGATAGGCTTCATACTTTGAATCCAGTAGTATGTTATTGCACTTGACATCCCTGTGCAGAATCGTCGGGACACAATCGTGATGAAGGTATGCTAAACCTTGAGCTGATCCAATTGCAATCTTGTACCGAGTTTCCCAGTCCAAGTTCCTATTCCCTTGCAATAGCTGCTGCAGATTGCCATTGGGAATGTAGTTATAAAGAAGCAGCTTGACACTTCGATTCGAACAGTAACCTAGGAGCTTCACAATGTTCCGATGGCGAATGTGTCCAAGAATTTGAATTTCTGCAGCAAAAGAGTCTATTGGCTCTTCATCTTGCTTCGTTTTCCATAGCTTTTTCACCGCAATCAAATCCCCATTATGCAATTCGGCCTTATAGACGATTCCAGAACAGCCTTTTCCAATCACATTTTCCTCCTTCAAACAATCCAAGATGTTATCAATGGTGAAATTGAGCTTCTGAAATGGGATGAAAGTCCATGGATACGAGAAATCTTCAGCCCCCGACGACGCTGCCATTGCTCCTAAAGATTTCTTTACCATATATCTATGATTTCGCATAATAAGAACCCACGAGGCAACAAGTGCTATGGTGACTGACACCAGAATCACAGTAATTAAAGCAACAGTTTTTGTGGATTTCAAACCATTCTTCCGCATTAGACTTGAAGAACAAGTAGTCCCATCAACAGACTCACAAAGATGTGGATTCTGAACATATGAATTCGAAGAAAGAGTTCTGAAAAATGGCGTAACTGGGATGGCACCTGAAAAATTGTTGCAGGAAATATTTAGGGACGCGAGACTAGTTAGAGAACCAAGAACCTTAATTTTTCCATAGAGCATATTATGCGAAAGGTCCAGCGATTGCAATTGCGTCAAATCTGCCATTGTCTCTGGGATTTCTCCAGTAAAACTATTCCAGCTCAAGTCCAAACTGATTGTCAAGCTTGTCACACGACCAATTTCGGGTGGAATTGGACCGGAGAGGCTGTTGAAGCTCAAATCTAGCAGAGTTAGCTTCTGCAGGTTCCGGATAGATATTGGTATCGAACCCGTGAGTAAATTATTGTTCGCAATGAGCTTGTTCAGGTAACTTAAGTTGCCAAAGCTCCAAGGAATTTCTCCAGTGAAGCTGTTCCTGCTCAGATCAAACTGCTCCAAATTCACAAGCTCCCCAAGCTGAGGCGGGATTTCGCCACTTATATAGTTGTTGTGCACATCCAACAGTTCAAGAACTGTTATGTTGGCAATCTCAGTTGGCAATCTTCCGGAGAAATGATTCATGTACAAGTCGAGAAACACGAGGTTTTGCAGCTGGCCTATTTCCTTTGGAATCTGTCCCGAAAGCTGGTTCTCTCCAAACCTCAACCTGACTAGAGATTGACATTGTGCAACGCTTCGAGGCAACCCACCCGACAAAGAATTCCCCAACAGCAAGAGCTTGCTCAGCTTCTTCAATCCAAAAATCTCTTCTGGGATCGACCCGGTAAGCTTGTTTCTTGAAAGATCAAGTGCATAGAGTTCAGTGCAGTTGCCAAATGAAGCCGGTATAGTTCCCGATACAGAATTACCCCACAAGAAAAAACTCTGCAAGAGCTTGAGATTGCCAACCTGCCAAGGAATTGTACCTGACAATTGGTTCTTGTCAAGCTGAAGAGCTGTGAGGCTGGTGCAGTTGCTGAGCTGGGATGGAATTGCTCCAGTGAGCAAATTGTCGGAGAGATGAAGCTGTTCAAGAACCACCAGCTTCCCCAAGTCTCTTGGGATTGGTCCAGAGAGATCATTGGCAGAAGCATCAAGAACAACAAGGGAAGAACAATTTGAAATCTCAGCTGGGATTGGTCCTGATAATGCATTGCCCCAAACAAGCAGGCTGGTGAGCTTCTGCAGTTTCCCCAATTGTGGAGGAATCGAACCAGTAAGCTTGTTCATATGCAAATACAAATTCCTCAGCTCTGAACAATGCCCGAGTTGCGGTGGTATTGAGCCAGATATCTCAGTATCATATAGAGACAGTGTTTGGAGGTTGATCAAGTTCCCAAATGTGGATGGAATCACACCCGAAAGGGCGGTAGCTGCCGCGCCAAAAGTTGTGAGGTTGGTGAGCAGGCCTAGTTTGGAAGGGATTTCGCCGGTTATATATGGATTCCCTCCAACACGAAACTGTTGGAGGGAAACCAGAGAGCCCAACTGAGACGGTATTGAGCCGTTGATGAGGTTGTCTTGGAGACAAAGCACTTGGAGGGAAGTGAGGTTGGCAAGTTGTTGAGGCATTTTGTCTGAGAGTTTGTTGGAGTTGAGGAAAAGGAATTGGAGGGTGGAGAGGTGGCCGAGCTCCGGAGGAATGGGGCCGGTGAGGGAGTTGGAGGATAAGTCGAGGAGGCGGAGATGGGTGAGTTGGCCAAAGAAAGGTGGGATGGTGCCGGAAATGTTGGTGGAGGAGAGGTTGAGGAGCTGGAGATACGAGAGGGAGGAGAGCTGCGGAGGGAGAGAGGAGAGGTTGAGGAAAATGTTGGGGAGAGAGAGTGAGATTACTCTGTTTTGGGGAGAGCATGTTATGCCTTGCCATGAGCATGGTGTGTCACTTGATGAGTCCCATGAGGAAAGCACAGAAGATTGCTTTGCAGGGAGGAGGGAGAGAAGGGCTTGGCCATCAGAGGACAGAGAGGTAATTAATGAGATTCTTGTCATGGTTAATAAAATCAACAATGTGAAGGAAAATTGAAAATGGGTTGTGTTTAGCTCCATTTTTTGAGTGGTTCTGGGGAAAATTAGGGCTTGAAAATGGTGGTGGTGTTGAAGGAGGAAGATGGTGGTGGTGGAAAGTCTTGGTGTGAGGAGGAGACAAGATGCATGTGGGAGGAGGTTTGTGGTTAATGAGATGGGAGAATGCTTGAATTTTACAACAAGGTGTTGAAGTTGAATAAGTTGAAGGCATGCATGTGAACAAAAAAGCTTGTGTCACCCATCTTTAAGGTGGATTCATATACAGTTCAGTTGAATGTTTTGGTCAAAGCAAAAATGGTGGAGTGTGATGTTATCTTACCTGAAAATGCTAGCTCTCTTTTCTATTTTAGTGTTGGTTGATCAGCTGGTGCTCTAGTGGTGGTGGTGGTGGAGATGAGAAAGGTTCAAAAACTCTTTCTGGACAAATTAAAACAACAAGAAATGGTGGTGTGTGTTTGAATAGTTTCAAGGTTGGAGTGTTGGTGGTGGTGGTGGCTGTGGTTGCTATGAGGTTTGAGGTCTAAGGGAGGTAGAGACTACTACTGACTCTTTTTCTCTTTGCTTGTGTTATGTTTCCAAGACTTTGAAATCCCCATTCCTATTTGCAATATAGTATCACCACTGATTATTATACTCTAAATTTCATGCACTTCAAGGAAAGGGTTGAGCGCCCCTTATCAATTGTATTGCCCAAATTACCCTTTTGTGGGGATCGTGAAGGGTCCTCATTTTTCTCTCTAATACACTAGGGGCAATTCTAGCACACTGAGTGGTGTTCATATAATTTTTGTCACTATATTAACACAGATGTCACCGTTTCATTATTTCAAAACATTCATGTATTATTATGTGTTCTAAACTTTACAAATAGGAATGATTGTCTTAACTTAGAATAACTATCACAATAACTTCATTTCACATTTGGACGTCCTTCTCTTATAAGCGGTACTTGAAACCTTTATCTTAAGGACCTGGATGTTAAATTTGGAATTGAATTAGGGTAAAATATGCCTATAATTTTATATATCAACTGTGAGATAAAACTATTGGATCATATTTACTTTGTTGATTGTATTATAATGGAGGTAAGAGATATCTATGTAAGTGAATCTCACTTTCATAAAAAAAAGCTATCCATAAAATAGTTGCTGAGGAGGTTATCAGAAAATAAGATAATTAGTAAATTTGATGCCAAAAGAAATAGATAATCCAAGTAATAAGATAAATACTTGCATTTAGGCCGAGACAGAATAAAAAATTTCGGAGTCTATTAGGGCACGGGGGCAGGCACAAGGAGGAGAGAGTGCCTGCTGCCTAGGGAAGAGAAATTAAAAGACTTTGATGAATGATAATATTGGAGTGAGGCAGAGAAGGGGGCATGGAAGATCGCGAAAGTTTAAAGGGTTTGTTTGAAGTAAGCAAACCATTTTCAATGTCTTTTTCCTGCATAATAAACTATGCGACCTTACTGGATATTATAAGGAGGGAGAGGAGTCGGGTTTTAGGGTTAGCGTGGAGACAGAGGAACTTTTATTGGAGCATTAGGGTTTATATTTGTTTATTGCTGATTACTGTGGTAGGGTGAAATTAAGTAGAGGTGCTGTGATTTGTTTACCGAGGGAGAGGTAGTGGGTTTGTTTTGGGAGTGGGGCGGGCAAAAGAAAATTTACATCATCACATGAAAGAGAGAGGGGGAGGGAGAGAGGAGAGAGAGGGTTTATGAATATATTAGGGCACAATGCACGATTAGGGTTTTATTAGAGCTTTAGGTTTTTGACTGTATTCTAAACGATTCAGCGGCACGATATATATTCATCTCATTATTCTCCCTCTCCCTCTCCCTCTCACTCTCACTCTCCCTCTCCCTCTCCTGCAAATCAAATACCCAATACGATCGATTTTGCCGCCCATGAGTACGTACAAGATGTAACAACATCTACAATGAAGATGTACAATGCCTTAAATGAGGATGTTATAACTTAAATATCAATTTTGCATCGGTCAAGAATATGGGTATTTTACATCCCTTGAAAAAAAAAATTCACTGGAGAACCTTTCGGTCAGTGAGAAATGTAAAATGCATATTCAAAGGCATTGTGGATCTCCTATTGGACATGCTCTAAAGATTGTTAATGCCACTCTGAGAAAATATATTATGACAAAAAAACAAGGTTTTTTTTATTAGCAGTGTTGAATAAACCCCACATAATATTTTATTACTAAATAACTTATATACCCTAATATGCATTTACTATTTAGGCCATATATGAATTAAAAAACAAAAATTATTTTCTGAATACACCCCAACTATTTGTAATATGTATTCTAAGATTGTTTTCTTTCAAGCTCTTGAAGATACTCTCACCTCCATTATAAAACAAAACCCTAACTAAAAACAGAACATAGTTAATGAAAAAAAGAGGTTAATTTTGACGAATGAAACATGAAATCAATGTTTTGGAGGCTTCGACGTCGTCCGTAGCTCTGTCACTTGGGTATTGACTACAACATTTGTATCATTTGTAACTTCAACATTGAACATCTATATCATCTGTAAGTTTGAAACTAAAATGTCATCTCCAACTTTTGTATTATTAGAATTTTTAAAAAATGCATGTGCTTATATATGTCTTCATAAATACATCTCTTGACATACAGTTTCCTTTGCATGAAAATCATTTAAAATCTCTAATTGATATGCAAAGGGAACTTTTGGGTGGAGCTTTAGATACCAGGCATGAATCGTAACATTAAAATTTCTTCTTTGATCCTACAATTGCCCAAAAATATTCAAACATAATATAAGCAAGAAAGACAATATGAGCATATACTTCTTCTCATAACGTGATCCGCATATTTGAGAAATCTATGACTATCTTCTCCCCCAAAACTCTAGCAAGTTCTTTGCAGAAAAAAAAAACACCAAAAACTATTTGAATAATGTAATTAACGAAGAGTTTGATTGTAGGGTTTAAGTATGGTGTGAGGTGTATGTAGAGGGGTGTGGGGTGTAAGGGTAGTATTGGAAAATAAGTGGGGTGTAATAAGATAAATTTTTAGTTAAAAAGTAGATGTAGGGTGTATTAAGTATGTGGATGTAGTCAACAAAATGTGGGGTGTTAATAAAACAAGCCAAAAGCAATATCCTTTCCATCTTAAATTTGACCCAAACGATTTGTAACTTAGTTGGTAAAGATGATTCACCTTTGCAACCGAGTTCTCGATTTATAATCTTTATTCTCTCAACATCACTTGTATCAAAGAAGAGAAAAACTAGGACAGTTGTGTACCAAAGGCTTATTAAATAACATCTTAAGCCTCTTCAACAGTTTCTAATTGATATCGGTTAGATATGATGCTCATATTCTAATTACTATAGCGATCATTAATTGTTACTTAATACTGTGGGCTAGTGATATTCTTCTTTACTTGTAAGTGAGAGATCTTAGGTTTGATTCTCGCCAAAAGCAAATTTGAACTATATTATTACTAGCCTATTATGAGGCTAAGCTCACTCCCTTCCCATTAGTGTAGATAATATTGATTGTTCAAAGAAAAAGAATAAAATTACTATAGTGACCCTTAACCTAGTCGTTGTCCATTACTACTCATTTTTCCATCAATTCTCCATCTCCGAGACATGAAAATCAGTTGCTGAATAGGCAGTGGACCAAGGAAATCTCAAATCTCTGCTGCCAGAATTTTTTCAGTCCAATGCTTAACCGTAGATTTCACCGCTCCGCAATCTGGCCATAGTTACTGAAGGACTGAATGCAGAGGTTCAAGTAGAAGAGTACTTAGCAAATAGAAGTTTGATCAGCGTGCTATTTTTTCTTTCATCCTCACTAAATCCAGTGATTGTTTTCAAAGTTAAAATTGCTAACATATTGGAGCTTAGTTTTTGCAACATTTTTTAGGTTACAATAGCCAAACAACCTCGTTAGCGAGGCTATTGGAGTCTCTTAGGATCTTAGTTAGAACATGTGTCTTCTGTTATTTTGGGCCTAAATCCTACTATTAGGATAGTATTAAGGGGGCGTTTGTTTGAGCTCGCTAGCTTTCGCTGGCTTAGACTGGACTATGTAGTAGTCCAGTCCCGTGTTTGTTAACAGTCCGGACTAAGTTTAATGAGATTAGAAGGGACTCGCGGGGACTAACTCCCTCGCTAGCAAACCCGTCGAGAACCATGGGATTAGCGGGGACTAACTCCCTCTCGTCTTCCTCTGCTCCTATGTTTTCACAAACGCTGAGACCCACCATCATTCCCCCTCGCCAATTCCCCCTTCCCTTCCTCCTCTCTCTTCGCTTTCTTCTCTTTTTGCTCCGTCGAGATCCAAGCTCGGCTCGAACTCGGCCGCCACAGCAACAGTTGCTCCATCCTCTTCATGCTGCAAATTTGCTTCTCTGCAACTCTGGCCACCTGTACCCAGACCTAAAACCCACCACCTAATTCTCAACATCCAACCACCAAAATTTGAAAAGAAAAAAAAAATCAATTCGATAACAACAACAAAAAACTCAACAGAAAAATTCTTCATTTTTCCCAAAAAATTTAAGAGATTTTCTGAGAAAATCAAAGGAGGGTCGAGAAACAAAGTGGTTGTGAAATCCATGACGCCGCAGAGAGGAGCTTCTGCACGATTTCAATTTTCCGTGGGATTTGAAGTTGGGAAATCAGAATATGTGGTGCCATAAATAATTTAGAGGGTGATGAATGATGATGTTTTGAGGGAGGAGAGACTGGAAAGGAAAAGAAAAGACGAAGAAAGGGAGAGGGTCAGAGCAACATTAAGAAGAAAAAGGAAGATCACAGGAAAAAAAAAATTGGGAATGGAGATGGGAGTTTCCAGAATGATAAAAGAAATAGATAGTGGTAGTACTAAATATGTATTAAATAATATAAAATATTAATAAAATATGAATGAGAAAATATAATATTAAAATTTGTTGTTATCCTGTTTTTTAGTCTGACACTGCACCAAACGCTTCACTAAGTCAGTCCAACTTAGTCTAGTCTAAGGTAGTCCAGCTTAGTCCCTGAAGCTAGTCCAGTCCTAGATAGTCCGGTACAACAAACGCACCCTAAATGGTTCGTCAAGAACCTTCTAGAGAGTCTGTATTTTGTTTGTGTGTTCCTTAAATAGCCAGCTGACACAAGGGGATGATGATGAATGAATTGAGTATTGTTTCTCATTAAATTCCTTGTATTTTCTTCAATTTCCTTCATTTTTTTTTGTCTTAGGCTTCTGCGGTTGATGGATACAGTTGTTTCATATATCAGTTCTATTTTCGTCCCGCACAAAAATATGTCCTTTAATAAGTCACTATAAAAGTTCTGTCATTCGTAAAGAAGTATCAATCTCTTCACAAACATCATCACTTTACATTTTCAATTGAAACTAACGGAGATGTGATGTGAACTTGATCAGTAATCACCCGTATATAGTACATGGAAGAAATTTGTGGATATGTATTGAATTATAATTTCTCTACGTCTTGTTCAAACTAGTATTTTTTGGGAATTGGAAGGAGAGGGAAAATTTGATTGAGATCTATATATCGTAAGTGAGGTCAGGGATAGCTTATTCACTATACATGATGTCGGCTAAACTTAAGCTACAAGCATTTCAAGTGATTGAAATCGATCAATTTATAATTGGTGGCATTAACCACATGAATTTTCAAATATTAAGTAATTGGTACATAGTATTGACCAATGAGAAATGCTAAGGAAATTTTCTCAAAAGTAAGACTTTCCATGTACTATTTGTCACCTCATATTTTTTACATAATATTGTTTTATAATGTTGGCACGATAATTGATATTAAACTGTTAGCATTTCTCACATAATATTGACCAATACATAGTCGAAAAAAATAATGTAAATAGATGTTAAATTGGAAATGAATGCAGGTTCATATTCCTTGAGTTTGAAGTATAATTAAGTCATTATTTTGATTGTCAAGCAAGATATTGAAATTGTAGGGGTTTAGGGCTACATATATAATGAACATTTAAAAATAGGAGGGGTTGAGGGTTAAAGCAGCAAGACGCACATAAAAGGGGTACAATCGGCCGCTACATCTGGGGTTATACAATATTTTTAGTCGTAATATAATAATTGTAAAGCTACGTAATTTTGTAGTATCGAAGTCTGAGTGCAATGGGTTTGACTCACAGAGTCTAAAAGATACAACTGTTCGATAAATTTCACAAATTTTCTTTTATTGTATGTACATATCATTGAGTGGTCCGAAAAATCAACAGTTACATCTTGCATACAAAAATTTATTAAACTTTTGCAACAGTCTTATATAAAATTTATACCGCTGAGTTATACGTATCGTTGTAAATAAAGAAAACAGATATTATCATGGCCCTAGCTATCTCACCAGTGATGGAATCTAATCTCTCCAATGAATTGAGAAAATGAATGCATGTCAAAATAATACGACACAATTGAGTAGTTAACAATGAAAATGGACGCACTGCTGTTTTGCTGAGTAGAGTATTTGTGATAATGGTACCAATATTTTAT
Organism: Malus sylvestris; assembly: GCF_916048215.2. Taxonomy (NCBI): domain Eukaryota; kingdom Viridiplantae; phylum Streptophyta; class Magnoliopsida; order Rosales; family Rosaceae; genus Malus; species Malus sylvestris. The sequence goes on along the minus strand of NC_062269.1, from coordinate 4,495,406 downwards.
ATGAGATACTTTGGATGCGGTCCCTAGCTATCAATATTCTTTGATTGAAACCTTGTTAGTTTTTAGTTTTTGATTGAGGTCCCTATTAGAAGTAGTGGTTTTATCCACTACGTAAGTTTAGGGTTAATTATGTAAGCAGTTTCAACTGCATGGTGAAATAAACCCTAGAATTTAGGGATCAGTTTCTCTTTCAGACTTAGTCTTCTACCACGTTTAGGTTTATGTTCAACGTGGGCTGCATGTTTTCATTCAGTTACTGTGTAAGGCTTATATAAAGCCTGTTTGTTCTTCGTTTAATATTAACGTGATTTCTCATAGCTTGCAAAAGATCTTTGTTGACAAAACTCAGATTTAACATTTGGTATCAGAGCCCCCACCTGGGGCTCTTGGTTGAAGCTTGAGAGATAGCAATCTTTTGAGTGAAGAAGCACGAGAAAATGGCAGGAGAAGGAAGTGGTTTTGTGCAAGCATCCATTCCGAAACTGGATGGGCATTATGACCATTGGGCGATGCTTATGGAAAATTTTCTACGTTCAAAGGAGTATTGGAGCATTGTAGAGCATGGAATCACTGCAGTAGCAGAAGGAGCCTCACTCGCGGAGGGGCAAAGGAAGGTGCTTGAGGATCAAAAGCTGAAAGATCTAAAGGCTAAGAATTATTTGTTTCAAGCAATTGATAGAGCTGTTTTGGAAACAATCTTGAACAAGGATAAGGAGATTTGGGATTCGTTGAAGCAAAAGTATCAAGGGACTGCTCGTGTCAAGCGAGCACAGTTGCAGGCACTTCGAAAGGAGTTTGAGATGCTTCACATGAAGACAGGAGAGATTGTGAATGAGTTTTTTGGTCGAACTCTGACCATAGCCAACAAGAGAAGAATCAACGGTGACAAATTGACAGATGTAGAAGTTATTGAGAAGATTCTGAGATCGATGACTCCTAAGTATGATTATGTGGTTTGTTCAATTGAGGAATCCAAATATTTAGATCTTCTCTCAATTGATGAACTGCAAAGCAGTTTGTTGGTACATGAATAGCGGATGATCAGACATGTTGTGGAGGAGCAAGCACTAAAGGTGGTTTATGAAGAGAACTCTGGAGGAAGAGGACGTGGTCGAGGAACCTTTCGTGGAAGAGGCAGAGGGAGAGGTCGACAAACCTTTAACAAGTCAACAATTGAGTGCTATAATTGTCATGAATTAGGGCACTTTCAGTATGAGTGTCCCAAGAAAGACAAGGAAGCAAAGGTCAATTATGCTGAGGCTAGTGAAGAGATGTTGCTAATGGCGTATGTAGATGCTCCAGAGGTCAAAGAAGATATTTGGTTCCTCGACTCGGGGTGCAGCAATCACATGTGTGGTAAGAGAGAGCTATTTTTTTACTTTGATGAAAGTTTTAGAGAAAGTGTGAAACTAGGGAACAATACTAGTATGACGATTTTGGGGAAAGGAACCATTCGACTACAAGTGAGTGGGATGACTCAGGTGATCACATGGGTTTTCTATGTGCCTGTTTTGAAGAACAACCTTCTAAGCATTGGTCAGCTTCAGGAAAAAGGTCTTTCTATTCTCATTAAACATGGAAGATGCAAGATCTATCATCCTGAGAGAGGACTGATCATGGAGACCATTATGGCTGCAAACCGCATGTTTATTATTGTTGCTCAGCATCAACTCAGTGTCCAGGCATGTTTCAATGCTCTCACAGATGATCCAGTTCAGCTGTGGCACTGTCGTTATGGGCACTTGAGTCTTGGTGGCTTAAAGACTCTCCAACAGAAACAGATGGTGAGTGGACTGCCTCAGATAAAGGACTCCTCAAGAGTGTGTGAGAATTGCATGGTAGGCAAGCAGCCGAGAGACCCCTTTCCAAAAAGGAGTACCTGGAGGGCTTCTCAAAGTCTACAACTCATTCATGCAGACATATGTGGACCGATAAAGCCTGCATCCAACAGTAAGAAGAGGTATCTACTGACCTTTATTGATGATTTTACTTGCAAGACTTGGGTCTATTTCCTAGTAGAAAAGTCAGAAGCTTTTCGATTTTTTAAAGTCTTCAAAAGTCTTGTTGAGAATGAGACTGATGCAAGCATTAAAAGTCTGCGCACAGATCGGGGAGGGGAGTTTACATCTTATGAGTTTGTTGAGTTTTGTGTTGAGAATGAGATTCAACGACAGTTAACTGCAGCCTACACCCCACAGCAAAATGGAGTAGCTGAGCGTAAGAATCGAACCATCATGAACATGGTTAGAAGCTTACTAACCGAGAAGAAGATGCCAAAGACATTTTGGCCTGAAGCAGCAAACTGGACAATTCATGTGCTCAACAGAAGTCCCACACTTGCAGTAAAAAACAAAACACCAGAGGAGGCATGGAGTGGTACGATACCGTCAGTAAGTTATTTTAGGGTTTTTGGGTGCATTTCATATGTGCACATCCCAGACAACAAGAGAACCAAGCTGGATGATAAGAGTATGAAGTGTGTGCTACTTGGGGTTAGCGAAGGGTCTAAAGCCTATCGGCTATTTGAACCAGTCTCACAGAAGATCATAATTAGTCGTGATGTTAGGTTTGATGAAAACAGTAGCTGGGTTTGGGATGAGCATCATCATGAACCTGTCATAGCAGATTTGAAATGGGATGATGATGAAGACACAACAAGTGAAGCTAATGAGGTTGACAGTGAGGGAGGAGATGAAGATGGATTCGATGGAAATGACAATGATACAAGCAACAATAGTGGATCAGATAAAGTCTCAGAAGCAAATTCATCCAGTTCAGAAGAAAGAAGACCTAGAAATCCGCCAGTATGGATGCGAGATTATGTGACCGGAGAAGGTTTATCTGAAGAAGAGGAAGCCACGGTGCATTTGGCTTTTCTTGCGAGTAGTGATCCAATTCATTACAATGAAGCTGTGAAAAATGCCAAATGGAGGAAAGCTATGGATGTTGAGGTAGCAGCTATTGAGAAGAACAACACTTGGGAATTGACAGATCTACCTCAATGAGGGAAGATAATTGGAGTTAAATGGGTTTACAAGACTAAACTGAATGAGAATGGAGAGGTGGACAAGTACAAATCATGGTTGGTGGCAAAGGGGTATGCTCAAGAATATGGGGTTGATTATGCTGAAGTTTTTGCTCCTATGGTTAGGTTAGATACCATTCGAATTGTGATTGCACTTGATGCTCAAAGGGAATGGACAATTCATCAAATGGACGTGAAAAGTGCTTTCTTACGTGGGGAAATCAACGAAGAAGTATTCGTGGAACAACCACCTGGGTATGTGCAGAGAGGTAAGGAGCATAAAGTTTACAAATTAAGGAAAGCTTTATATGGACTTAAACAAGCCCCTCGTGCTTGGTATAGTCGTATAGAAGCTTATTTCTTGAAGGAAGGGTTTGTGAAGTGTCCCCATGAACACACTTTGTTCATCAAAGTAGGAGATGAAGGTAATATTCTCGTTGTTTGTCTTTATGATGATGATCTCATTTATATTGGCAATGATGAAAGCATGTTCAGTAAGTTTAAGCAGTCGATCATGAATGAGTTTGAAATGACTGATCTTGGTAAGATGAGATATTTCCTTGGAATTGAAGTATTGCAGAAACCAGATGGAATATTCATATGTCAAAAGAAATATGCTCAGGAAGTGTTGGAGAGGTTTAATATGGGGAATTGCAATCCAGTGCATAATCCTATTGTTCCAGGTACCAAGTTAACAAAGGACCTGATTGGTGAGAAGGTCGACAGCACTTACTACAAACAAATTGTGGGGAGTCTCATGTATCTCACAACCACTCAGCCTGACACTATGTTTGTGGTAAGTTTAATTAGCAGGTTTATAGAAGGTCCAACAGAAATGCACTTGGCAGCAGCAAAAAGGGTTTTAAGATATGTAAAAAGCACGATCGGCGTTGGAGTTCTTTACAGAAAGGGAGAACATGCTGAGCTCAGAGGCTATACAGACAGTGATTATGCAGGTGACTTGGACGATAGAAAGAGCACATCAGGATATTTGTTCATGTTAGGTTCAGGAGCTGTGTGTTGGTCTTCCAAGAAGCAACCGGTGGTTACACTATCAACAACTGAAGCTGAATTCATTGCAACAGCTTCATCTGCTTGTCAGGCAACCTGGTTAAGAAGGATAATGAAGGACTTAGGTCAGGTTCAGCAAGACTCTACAACGATTTTCTGTAATAATAGTTCAGCAATAAAGCTCTCTAAGAATCCTGTGCTACATGGTCGAAGCAAGCACATAGATGTACGGTTCCACTTCCTTCGTGAGCTGACTAAGGATGAAATTGTGCAACTGGTTTATTGCAACACTCAGGAGCAAATAGCAGACATACTAACCAAGCCATTGAAGACTGATGCCTTCCTGAAGTTGCGGGAGTCTATGGGAGTGTGTTTGGAATCAGATGTAAACTGATTGCTTAGCAGTCAGTTTAAGGGAGGATGTTAGAAGTAGTGGTTTTATCCACTACGTAAGTTTAGGGTTAATTATGTAAGCAGTTTCAACTGCATGGTGAAATAAACCCTAGAATTTAGGGATCAGTTTCTCTTTCAGACTTAGTCTTCTACCACGTTTAGGTTTATGTTCAACGTGGGCTGCATGTTTTCATTCAGTTACTGTGTAAGGCTTATATAAAGCCTGTTTGTTCTTCGTTTAATATTAACGTGATTTCTCATAGCTTGCAAAAGATCTTTGTTGACAAAACTCAGATTTAACAGTCCCTGACATTAATGTAATAATGTAAGTTACTATATTTTTTAAATTAAAAATTAAAAATTGAAATTTGTAATTGTTTATATCAATGAGATTTTAAATAAAACCCATAATTTATGGGATTAAAAATAATAAAATATAAATTATACTCTCTATTATATTGTGTGTGTGTGTGTATACATATATGTATGGGTACATTAACCAAAATTAACAAAAAAAGTTATTGTACCAAAACATGGATACATTCTCAAATCAATGAAAAAGAATGTACCCATATAAGTTTAAACATGGATTAAAAAATTTGAATGGATTTTATATTAAAAAAGGGTACATTTTACATATAACAAATTGATATATATGAGAATGGGTACATTGATGATTAAAAAAATTGAAAAATGATATGAATGGGTACATTTAAGATTAAAAAATTGAGAATCTTTATATATATATATATATATATATATATAACTAATAGGTACAAACTTAATTTAATTTAATTTTTTATTATTTTGAAAATGTTTGAATTGAAAATTAATTAGAAGTTTAATAGAGGTGTGAGTATTAAACCCTAAATTAATTACTAATTTTTATATTAAAAAATTATATAATAAACATGTAAATTCATTATCACATTAATGCTAGGGACTTGAATCAAAATTTTAGAACTAATATAAGGTCTTAGTATATGAACAGTAAGAACTAGGGACCGGATACTAATTTTTTCATTTTATATTTAATTTCTATAGGGTCTATATTAATATTTAACATAGTATGAAGAGCTTTATCCTCTAAAAATGTGGTTATGTGTTTAATTTTCCTTATTAGTTAGTGCCACAAGCAGGGGAGTGGACATGTATAGCATACCAGCATGGAAGTGGGTTTGCATTTTACAGTATCTTAAATATTATTTTATTATTATCGTTAATGATTTAGCACTAGATGTTATCATTTTTTTATATATATATAATAGTGGAAGAGAGGGATCAAACGTATAAAAATGAATACTCTTAATTATTACTCGAGTTACAATTTCTTGCATTCGGTTATCTATGCTTCTAAAATCAACCTTATCATTTTTTGTTAAGACAAGAAAGACTTTGTCACAACGGTGTAGTGTAAGCCAAAAACCCACATATGCCTACGTTAAACTTAATAAAGGAGAATAAAACACAATTACCTTTTTTTATGCATGAAAATGAACATGCCTTTATATAGTGCTAGCCATGGACTTGTGAATGATTCGTTAGGGCACGTGTGACACTCCCTAAGTGGTTGGTTAACACACCATATTATCCGACCCCTTTAGCCAACAATGATTGATTATGGGATACGTGATGAATGGCATCAATTGAGAGTCTTGTTAAGGGACAACTCTTAACTAGCGTTGGAGAACATGACATATGTTTGAGCAATGATTATCCCTTGAAGATCATGTTGGTTCTTTCCTTGCATGGCCCTGCTGGGCAAATCTCTTATGCGAGCTCTTTTGGACTTGTGGATGTCATTTGGGCTATATCATTAAGCTTGCTGAGTGAGAGTGGTCTATTGCTTTGGTTTACATGAGTTCATCACGTGAGGCGTGGAGAACACCTAGTCCCGGCAGGGGTGTCACCTCTACTGAAACCTCTGCTGGCGTGATTTATGGGAAGACATCTCTTCTCGCATTTAATATTCAACTCGCATAAAAGACTCAAGTGTTAGCATATCCTTAAGAGTAATTTTGTCAATTGAGTCTGCTTCGGCACATTCAACGTCCCCTCTGAACCGATGAGATTTGGTTGCGACAGTAGGCCCCTAGACAATCTTTGAAATCCCACTGATAGACAAATTCAGCTCTTGCGCTGCCAGACAAAGCTTGTCTCATTATCACATATGAGGGTGCCTAAACTGTTTTCTATCACGGGGATGACTTTCTTGGCTATATTTTCTTCTTTTAAAATTGTATCATGGAGCCGCAAAACCTAACTAGTTAGGGCATGACAAACTGATCTAGGGTTTAATATAAATGAAATGGAAAATCATCCATATGGAATAGAAAAAGAGAAAAAAAAACATGAAGAAGACAAAATCAGCCGCACCGCAGACTAATTATTATCGAATCGAATATATGTATGTAAGTGCCTGATGCAGAAAATAAATTAATCTCTGAAATTGTAGGGTACCTAGGGTTGGTAAGGGCCCTTAACTTAAACACTAAGACGAACAAATTAAGCTAAATTTTAAGCGACATCTTGCTGGAATCCTGTTCTGGGTCAATAGAAGGAAGACTTCTTTGCATAAATATATGTATTATTTTCCTGATTCTTTCTTCAAGCATAATTACTAAAATTTAATCCTCACTCTTTTTTTGTTTCTTCAACACGTACACAAAATGGGTGTAGCGGAGATGAGGATGCTTCGTTGGATGTGTGGGCACACGAGAAAGGATAAGATTAGGAATGAGGATATCCGGGGTAAAGTAGGAGTAGCCGAAATTGAAGGAAAGATGAGAGAAAATCGGTTACGGTGGTTTGGACATGTGCAAAGAAGGCCTACTGACGCTCCGATTAGAAGATGCGACTATGGGACAGAGGTTCAGGGCCGAAGGGGTAGAGGAAGACCTAAGAAAACTTTGGAAGAGACTCTAAGAAAAGACTTAGAGTACTTGGATTTAACGAAGGACATGACACAGGACCGAGCACAATGGCGTTCTAAGATTCATGTAGCCGATCCCACTCAGTGACTTGGATTTTCCAAGTCTCCAACCGAGAAGTTTTCCTCACTCAGGAAATTAAGGGAACACTACCTCAACCTACATGCTCCACTCACAAAGCTCCAACAAAAGAAAATTCAAAGAACTTAGAGAAGAAGGCTTTGGTGTATTTAACACAATACGTTGAAATGAAGGAAAGCTTATTTATTGATATCCCCGATAAGCTACAAATATGTACATATACATGAGTCAAAATAAACAAACAAGAGAGAGCCTTCACAAAGGTTGCTTAGGAGAAGTCGCAGCAGTCGGTAGAGCCCCAGAAAGAGAAGGCACCGGAGGGGGATCATTCGGAGCCTCAGTACTGGACAGAACCCTAGAAGGAGGAGGCATCAGAGGTTGATCATTTGGAGCTTCATTACGCGGTACAGCCCCAGAAGACGAAGGCAATAAATGCCTTTGGAACAAACCCACAAATCTCTGATGATCAAGTAAAACCTGACCATCAGATTCCTTCATCTGGTCCAGCTTCCTCTTCATGTTTGTAGCATAGTCATGTGCGAGACGGTGCAACTGTTTATTCTCATGCTTGAGCCCTCTAATCTCCTGTTTGAGACTCATCACTTCAGCCGCCAATGATTCAACTTGGCGGGTTCGAGCAAATAGGCGTTGGGCCATATTAGACACAGAACCTGCACACTGAACACTGAGAGCCAGAGAATCCTTAACAGCTAACTCATCAGATCGTTTGGAAAGTAGTCTGTTATCTTTGGGAGTGAGAAGGTTCCTGGCCACCACCGCAGCGGTCATATCATTCTTCATAACGGAATCCCCAACGGTAAGAGGACCAGTAGGGGAGACGAAGGATGGGCGCCATATGTTGTCTGGAGAAGGCGGGACTGCCTCTTCAACAAGGTTCAAGTCAAAACGACGGTCGGAGGGGCCAGACATTTTCAAAGGTGTTGAAGAGAGAAGAGGTCGAACAAATCAAGATCTTAGAAGTGTAAGAATGGAGCTTCTACTGGGGGAGATTCAAGTGTGCTTTGGAACTTAATGCCAGCCCCTATAAAAATCTGCACTCGACGGAGCTTCAGAAATCGAAGAGGCGCCTGCTCAGAAATCGAAGAGGCGTTTGCTTTCTCAAAAGCTGGGCTGCTCAGAGACCACGAGGGTCGATCTCAGAAATCGAAGAGGCGTCTGCTTTCTCAAAAGTTGGGCTGCTCAAAGACCACGAAGGCCGATCTCAGAAATCGAAGAGGCGCGTGCTTTCTCAAAAGTTGGGCTGCTCAGAGACCACGAGGGCCGATCTCAGAAATCAAAGAGGCACCTACTTTTCCAGCCTTGGCAACACCTGTCACACGCACACTCAGCTTTGCGGAAATTATGGGCATTCTGTCGAAGACTTCTGGTGAAGTAGAAAGCACATGAGTCTTACTGTTCAATCACCCACTTCCCACACGCAATAGTAGCTCATGTGTATCACAGATAACTTTGCCAAAGTTCTCTGCCAAAGTTGAGCACGTGAAGCTTGCAGCTTCCACTACATCGCTCTGACCAAGACGGGTCAAAGAATAGCAAAGAAACAGCACTAACAAAGTTTAGACACATAAATTTTGAAGGTCTAGCTACCCCATATTATTACCCACAAGGGTAAAGGAACAGTATCACTGCTGGATAATTGGAAAGTCCCTGTGTGTCAACCTCTGTGCTTCGTGGCAAGGTAGACTAGCAAACATGCCCAACCTTTACTCACATTCGAGAAAACACTCCCAACAAGATTGCTTGCTCCAAAATCGAAGAGGCACCGTCCTCCGAATCTCGAGAGCCAGACTCCCAACATGACTACTTTCTCAAAAATCGAAGAGAGGGTAAAGGAACAGTACCATTGCTGGATAATTGGAAAGTCCCTGTGTGTCAACCTCTGTGCTTCGTGGCAAGGTAGACTAGCAAACATGCCCAACCTTTACTCACATTCGAGAAAACACTCCCAACAAGATTGCTTGCTCCAAAATCGAAGAGGCACCGCCCTCCGAATCTCGAGAGCCAGACTCCCAACATGATTACCTTCTCAAAAATCGAAGAGACACCGCTCTCCGAATCTCGAGAGCCAGACCCCCAGCAGGATTGCTTTCTCAAAAATCGAAGAGACATCGTTCTCCGAATCTCGAGAGCCAGATCCCTGATAGGATTGCTTGTTCGAAAACCGAAGAGGCAACACTTTCCCAACTACAAGAGCCGGATCTCCTTGGATAAAGCTGTCTGTAATCTTCACACGCAACATCAGCTTTCCACATACCACAGACCACTTTTTCAAAGTGCTCTGACTGGGTAAAGGAATAGCATTACTACTTGTTGTTAAGGAGACTCCTATATATGTCAACCTCCATCCCCAACGGACAGACAGACCTGCAAAAATGCTCAACCCTTCCTCATATATGAGAGGGCACTCTCAACGAAGCCTTTCGAAATATTCAGCTTTCTTTCCCCCCGATAATACCTCTGCAAACAAGTTATACTAGAGCAAGAATATCTCATATCATCAGGGTTAAAAGCAAGAGTATCCCATATCATGCTTTTTCCCTGTCTTTTCCTTTGGCCTTGTTCTTACCTGCAAGACAAGGAGAAAGAGAGCAATCAGTCAGCACTTGGAATCAAGCTTCCAGCCAGGAACTGACTGTCTGGAACTTACTTACCTGGCATTGCTCTCGAGTACTCATCTTCAACATCTTATGCTTCCAGGGAAGATACCGCATCTGCCTGAGGAACAGATAGGGCAAGTGAGAAGGATACAAGGAAGCATGTGGAGACAAGCGTAACAGCACACGTGCCGATACATCCATTACTCTGTCAAAGCAAAAGTATCCCATATCAGTAGGGTCGAACGTACTCTAGATTTGATGGACTTGTTTTGACCCTCAAATTCTTCAGTCGGCCTTATACTCTGGAGGAAACCAGAAAACCCTCCAGCTCAGTTCAAGAATAAGCCTGTGGAAAGTTACTTCTTCAAAAGCAAAAGTATCCCATATCATCTCTTCTCATTTTTCTTCTCTTTATCCTTCATGCTGCCTGCAAGATAGGGAGAATGTGAACAATCAGCCGGAGCTCTGATTGCTTACCTTGTCTGTCACCTCTTTCAGCAAATCCCCTAGCTCGGCAACTTGAGGGACTCCTACTACATGGTTTGTATCGCGCTTGACCAAGCCTGAAACTACAAGTAAGCTTCAAGTGAAATTGATACATTACCTTGTGCATCTCCACCAGTTAAAGATACCACCCCTGGATGGAGGAAGAGTACTTCCAGAGAAGATGCCACATCTACCTGTGAGACAGATAAGGCAAGTCAAGACGATACCACATTCCGATACTTAGAAGTTTCGTGATTACGAGATCATTCTCCCACAATATTTCCTAATGTCATTTGTACTAAATCATTCACCTGTACTCACTAAAGGAAAGCTTGAACCTATGTACTTGTGTAAACCCTTCACAATTAATGAGAACTCCTCTATTCCGTGGACGTAGCCAATCTGGGTGAACCACGTACATCTTGTGTTTGCTTTCCTATCTATATCCATTTATATACTTATCCACACTAATGATCGGAGCAATCTAGCGAAGATCACAAAAAGCGACCGTTTTCGCTACCTAGGATATATCGTGCAAGAGAACGGAGAATTAGAGAGATCTCAACCATAGAATAGAAGTTGGATAGATGAAGTGTAAGAGTGCATCCGGCGGGTTGTGTAACCGTCGTAGGCCACTGAAGCTCAAGGGAAAATTTTATAGGACGGCAATAAGGCCAGCGATGTTGTATGGCACAGAATGTTGGGCGGTGAAGCATCAACACGTACACAAAATGGGTGTGGCGGAGACGAGGATGCTTCGTGGGATGTGTGGGCACACAAGAAATGATAAGATTGGAAATGAGGATATTCGAGGTAAAGTAGGAGTGGCCGAAATTGAAGGAAAGATGAGAGAAAATCGGTTCCGGTGATTTGGACATGTGCAAAGAAGGCCTACTGATGCTCCGGTTCGAAGATGTGACTACGGGACAGAGGTTCAGGGCCAAAGGGGTAGAGGAAGACCTAGGAAAACTTTGGAAGAGACTCTAAGAAAAGACTTAGAGTACTTGGTTCTAACGGAGGACATGACACAAAACCGAGCGCAATGGCGTTCTAGGATTCATATAGCCGACCCCACTTAGTGGGAAAAGGCTTTGTTGTTGTTGTTGTTGTTGTTGTTGTTGTGGTAAAACCTTCCCGAATAAAGGAAAAGATTTTATTCCAAACAATATATTACAAACAGCGGCCCGCTAACAAAATAAGACCAGAAACACAAATGGACCTCCCAGCTAACCAAAAACAGCTCAACCAAGAGCCTAACACCATAGACAGAACAAAAGAAACTTCTCGACCCCAGCATACACCACCGTAATAGTGTTTCACGATCAACTTAGAACACTTCCTCCAACAAATGCCAATAATCAATCAAGCAGCTCCGCAAAAACCAGCCACAAAAGCCGCCCCTATCTTAGCCAGAAATTGGAAGAAGCCTGCCATGAACAACACTGCCATCGAAGGCAGACAAAGAGAAGGAGGTGGTGTTTTAAACAATGTGAGCTGATGTGCCCACCGGAGCTCTACGCACCCTCTCGAATGGTCGCAACAAATTGCGATGAAAACTTACTGCAAATTGAAATGAAAGTGGTTGGGGAAGACAGACGTCCAAGAGGAGAGAAAGTTTGGGTAAAGTAGGAAATACATATGGGGGAAAAGTTAGCATAAGTACTGAAAAGGAGAAACAAAGAACAAAAGGAAAAGTTTTCCTCCGACCCCCGTCACAGCGCGAGCCGGTGACAACGGATTTATACGATGGGGAACTCACTCACACCATCAGTGGGAAAGACTCTTAGGAAAAAAAAAAGCCTCGTTTACTAATCCGTAATCAAATTGAGATAAATTGAATTAGGGAGGAATTGGATTGAGGAGGAATTGAATGAAGTGGAATCATGATCAGATTTATGTTAAAGTTATTTACTAAAACTGTCTAGAATCGAAGTAAGAATGATGTTGAGTCCATATAAGTTGTTTACTAATTCAGTTCAATCGAAATGAAAACTAGGCTGGTTACTATATTGCCCTTACATAAATAAATTATTTTCATACTAATTAATTAAATTAAATTTATATAATAAAATTCATCTATATAAACATTTATAAATAGATTTTATTTATTTATTAAAAGATGGCATGAATGATGATATTGAATCCATATAAGGAGTTTACTAATTCATTTCAATCGAAATGAAAACTAGGTTGATTATTAAATTGCCCTTACATAAATAAATTATTTTGACACTAATTAATTTAATTAAATTTATATAATAAAATTATCTATATAAAAATATATAAATAGGTTTTATTTATTTATTAAAAGATGGCATAATGAGTGTCAAATGAAGGACAATGTTGGGATAGTAAGAAACAAGTGAGGGCATAATAGGAATAAAAGATGCATTCCCGATTCCCTTACCCTCAGGGAATTCAAATACCTCACAAAACTAGGGAATCTCGTTCCTCCAATTTCAAGAATTGGAGTCCTTGTTTCGTGTGGGCTCCACCATTTTTTTTTATTCCTTAATATTTAGTAAACACCGGAATACTCCATAATCGGAATTCAATTTCGTTTCTTTATTCCGATTACCCTTACGTAAACATGCCATCAACGGAGAGAAAATCACTCTTTTTGTTTGGATAGTTTAGTAAGAACATATATATATTAGTATTCCTTTTGTCTAGATAAATTACTCTGCAAAGATCATCTCAGCAAAAAAAAACAAAAAAACAAAAACTCAAAAAACAAAAAAACCAAACAAAATTAAGATCGTTTAGTCAATCAATTGTAACAAATAGATAAACAGTTTGTAATGCTTTTACCAAATATGTCCATTTGTTTTTATACAGTTTGTTAACCAAGCAATCTTAGTTTTAATTGATCTTTTGTAGAAATAATTTATAATATGAACAATTTCAACCATAGATTTATAAGCACAAAATTTTGTGAATAGGACACGACCATTGGCGAATCTAGGACTCTAACCTTATAGGGTTCCAATGTAAAATATTCAAGTGCGCACAACAATCAAAATATTTTTTTTTTCATTGAGGAATTTAGTCGAGCACTTGATAGACATTTCGTCGTCATCCTAGTTCTATCGATAGCTTCCAAGGCATGATGCCAAGTTTTACCTGCAAAGGCTTGTCCCAGGGTCTGCTGAGCATCACTTGCCAATGTCTGTCGAATTCTACCTAAAAGATATTTCATCGAACAGTTTGTGGGCATACTTAAGTCCCAAGAGAACTCCCTGAATCCACCCTTGGCCACGACGTATTTTAAGAAAAAATTACTCCTTAATTCTTGAGGAGCCAAGCCTATTATTTATCATCATGTGTGTATTTATATATAATTTTTTTTAATCTTCATACTTACCCTTACTTTTGTTCCGCAGTAGAAGTGAAATATAAATACTTATCCACCACTCCCAGTGCTAACATCACCACTGCCTCTCTCTAGTTATTTCCTATGATCACGCTTGATAGTTGCTACTCGTCTTAAAGGTTTTTTATTCATCTTTTTCTTTCTTTGCACTTGTATTTTGTCAGAGGAAATTGATCTTCTTCGCTGCTTGGACCCAAATTCACACATTATGGTAATAACTACGAATGAAATTAGTAATACTCTAACTTGTGGTGTATTATTGAGTTTATTAGGTGTTTGAGATCAGATTTCCTTTGTCGCCTGAGTATAACGATATATTTACGCTAAGGGGGGTGAGAGTAATAAATTGATTTTATACTTGTCGTCCATGATATTCGAATCTAAGATCTCTCACTTAACGGTTTACAATTCTTGTTGATCAATAATACCAAGTGACGTGACACATGCAGCTTTGCAATTGGATGAGAGTAAAGAAAAGGGCCTCACAAAACAACTTTCAATCAAAAAGATTTAATCAACTAATCTGCGCTACACGCTCACGGTACCAGATTATGATAAGTTTGATAGAAGAAGTCACTTTGTTTCCTTTACTTTCAGATTAATGACAAGTGAGAATAGGAAAGGGAAGCCATTATCTCCATATTTGAGGCCTGTGGAGGTTCTGAGGTTTATGTCGTTTGGGCGCATATAAACAAGGGGTTTATGTCGCACATTTGTTATTACTCTATTTTGGATTTCAATTTGTGAACTCTATTTTTGTAGTGTCCAATTTGTAGTACACAATTGTCAATAAGAAAACATATAAAAAAGGGAATAGGCACTTCCATCCATATCCAACGGATTCTTCGATCATGTCCGTTCAAACGAAAATCGAATGGCCATAAATTAATTCCATTTTCACCTTCACCTTCTCCTGTTCATCTTCACCCGTCTTCCCCTTCTCCTGTTCATCTTCTTTCTTCTTCCCTGTTAACCTTCCCATGTTCATCTTCTTCCCTTTTCTCCATCTCTCTCTCCAGCTTCAGAATTGAATTGAAAGATCCGGAGGATCCTGACGGATGGGATCCGGAGAGAAACCCGGTCCTAAAAACAGAACCACTCTTCAGCCTACATAAATGCTTCCTTATACTTTCTTCACTCACCCTTTTTGGTGTGGTGGGTTGGGCCGAAACAAAGTTATGGGGATGACACCCATGCACAGGAAATAGAGTTTGATTGCTATTACACATAACCCATATGGATTCTAAATTGCAGCACGAGAAGCTGAATAAAGGTTAAGGGTGCATGAATGAACTATCCAACCTTAACAGGACCGGTGTTCGCTGGTTTCTGAAGCACTCTTACAACGGGCATTCCATCTCCACCATCATTGCCTACCCTCCAGGAGCGATCCTTTTTCCTCTGAGTCTTTTTGTGTTGTTTATGAGGAGCAGTGGGCTTCCTGACAGCGACTTTCTTCTTGGTAGCAAGCCCATTAGCTATGTCAAATGAATTGAGGTCTTCCAGGGCATGATCAAGCTCCGGCTCGTCTTCACCTTCATCATCTTCAGAGTTTTCATCATCAGAGGAGCCTGACTTATGATGTTCAGGTAAGCCGTTTCCCACATCATCTTCCTCAGCAGTCATTCCAGGGGGCATTTGATAATGGGGCAGTTTCCCATCAATGTAATCCTTCAAAATTTGGCGGGCAGCTTTTGTTTCATCAGGAAGTCCACTAGAGGCAACATAACCACGAGAGGCACAATAGGCCCTCAAAAATTCTGCTGCCAGAGGTGGTCGCGACTGCAGTTCATAGGATTTGGGTTTGGGCAGATCAATCCTGTAAACCGCTTCAATAACATGTCTTGGAACTCGATTGGCCACTACCTGCACAGCCTCCCTATTCTCGGTCATTCGATCAATTGGCAATACACCAGAAGCAATCATCTCATGTCTGGAGCTTGAAAACGATGGAAAGACTAATCCAGGGCAATCACATAGCATTAACTCATCAGACATAATCAATGTTTGGAAATGCTTTGTCTTCCCAGGAGTAGAGGTAACACCTGTCTTCTTCTGGCCTACCAAGGCATTAATAGTCGAGCTCTTTCCCACATTTGGATATCCAACAAATCCCACAACTACATTACTGGAAGCTGAATTTCCAACAACACTTCCACTTCGAGAATCACTGGATCCTGATTTCCTCAGTCTGACTATTTCTTCAGCCTCAGATTGTAAACGAGCCAATAGCTCAATCCTCCCGTATATTTTAGTATCAGGGTCTTCTGACTCGTGCAGGTTATCTTCTGTCCATGGGGAACTGAGATTTTTCCCTTCTGTAGCTGCTGTAGCGGCTTTAGCCGACCAAAACACAAAGAGAATATCTTGCGAACAGAAATAATTGGCCCATTTCTCTCTGAAAAAAAAAATCAAGTAATAAAAATATTTTAGAAGGGTGTAAAGTTGGAGAACAGATCAGCTGATCATGGTTACAAAAGTACGAACCTAACAGATAAAGGTAAGAGATCTGCTTTGTTAACAAGAAGCATTGTCCTTTTGTGCTTGTCGACCTCTCGTGCATAAACCTGCATGAAGTAAAGATAAGTACTGTTATGCAAAGTTATCCTCTAGTCAAAAAGGAAAGGCTCAGGGTTTCTCCATTTCAAAGTATCTTGATAGAAAACTTTAAACGACTTGTCCCCTGAAAATTCAATGGAAGGGACTCACACCATCAAGATTGATGGCAAAAAGTTACAACATCTCCTTCTTTGTAACAGGAATAAACTAACTTAATCCTGTTAGCACTCTATATTTTACTAAACACACGGATACCAGTAACAATTCGTTCTTTCGAAACCTCACAAGTGAATGTTGTTGTTTCTGGAACCAATGAGTATTAAGTAATTTTGTTACATTCATCATTTTTGAAACCTGTATCGCTATCAAGCACTGCCACCAATTAATCACATTTCAAAGGTTAAACAATGTGCTTATTCACCTATCATCCTTTCATCAACAAACACGACAAGGTGATGTAAACGAATGATAAAATTGATAACATTACCTCAAGATCAGGGCAGCGATAGAATAGCGGGTCTCGCGCATCAACAACCATCACAAGCTGAAATAAAATACAGCACAATATTATTACACAACAATGATTCATAGTGACATTGAAACAGAGACAAGGCCATTGGCCTATCTTACCAAATCGCTACGCTCCACAACCCGCCATAGCTGCCTCCAAATATCGAGGTTCTTCTCGAAAGGAGTAAGGAGAAGCTTGTCGTTCTCCTCAAGCCTGGCAAGGCTTCTGCGCCAAGTCAAGAAGGCTTGCCTTTCATTGTTATCCAGCTCCTCCACAGACATTTGAGGGGTCCACGCAGGCCTCCGCGGCACCCGCAGACTTCCGGCGTGCAGGGCCTCCTCTTTCCTCTTCTGCTCCCTCCCCTGCTCCGGGGTTATCTCGTTCCCATCTCTTCTCTCATAGTAAAATTACATAAAAATCAATTCGATAATCCCAAAAAAACCAGAGGAATTTGGAAAATTTGATTGATTGGAGGGGTAAAAGGGGGAAATAAAACAGAACTTACAGGTCGATGAGGAGGTTAGGGGCAGGGTGGTCGAGGGAGAAGAGGCGGTCGGCCTCGTCAGCTTGTTCGACGATGGCGTCGATGTCGCTGACTTCGGTGACGGATTCGAGAACTTTCTTCTGCTGCCTCTTGTACATCAGGCCTTTCTCTTTCGTTTGCTGAACCAGCTGGTTGTGCTGTCTCACCAGAGCCCTACCCAGACCCGTCTTCTCGTTCTTACCCATTCTCTCTCTCTCTCTCTCAGAGTCTCAGATGGAAGGAAAGGTGGTGGTTTCGATGGAGGTATATGGCGGGGAGAGGAGGGGATTGATGGCGGCCGGGGAGGGGGAACTGCGAAAGAATTGGGAATTATTTTAGGAAATTATTAACTTAATTTTAAGGCTTTATACCCACCGTTCAGATTGATCTGACGGCTACAATAGAAATGTGTTCACATGGTATGTGTGCATTAGTTCTAGGGTTTAAGATCAGATATTTGTATGTAAGTATTTCGTTTATGTTTTAAATTCCATATTTCTTTACACTAAAAAATATTTAAATTATGATTGATAATCTTAATTGAGTGTTTTTTTTTTTTTGTAGAATTTTATATCACAGAAGAATGACGAGTATTTTGTTAACATGTCCTAATAACAACCGAACACGTCAATGAAGGAGTTAACACATGATCCACAAGTGTCTCTACAATTGTTGATGGACGGGGATGACCAACGAAAAGACAACGAATTCTACGGCTTAGGAGAGGATCAAATTCTAGACCTCGAGGGAATTTCTTCTTCATCTAGCTCTCATTCTTCAAGCAGGACGTCTTCCAAACTGCAATAGTTGGAGATGGAGGTGAGTCCGTCAAAGTCTGATGATGTGAAGATTAGGACGTAATTGTGCAAGACACCTCATTCATGGAACGGTTTTCTTCAAATATTGATGTATATTTCCAGAGGGGACCATCGATGCTGAAGTACAAGTAATTGTGCAGATTTCCTCTATAAAATTTCATTTCTAAGTTTGTGTTTTTACTTTGTAATGGACGGTCAAGATTAGGCCGTAGACAATCATTAGATGTTAGCCATCTGTCATAGCAGTGGCTTTCTAAAAATACATTTGTTTTGGATAAATTACATTTTACTCCTTCAAGCTTAAGGTCGATTTCAATTTCTTACCACATTTTTAAAACATTTTAATTTCATACATTTACTTATCATTTTATTTTAATTTCATACATTCGTTAGAAAATCTGTTAAGTAAACTGCTAATTCAAGGACGGATTAAATAACTTTCAGCCTTCTAAGACAGTTGATGTTGCCACTCATTAGTCGGATTAAATAACTTTCGGCCTTCTAAGACGATTGATGTTGCTACTCATTAGTACAGTTAGGTAGTATTCATCTTCACTTATAAGTCAGAAGTTTTATATTTGAATAATGGATAGCTAATTCAATACCCAAGTACACTGCCCATTGTCTAACTTGGCACCTCTCTCATTTCCATTAACCTAAATATATCGTTGTACTAAAAGAAAAAAAAAAGGGTTGATGTTAGGGTGAGTCCACTTTGTGACATATCAATCGCTTCGCCAGAAGTTGTAATGAGTTGCAGGTTTGCTATCTCAGGATGCATGTCCCGTCTATGTCTCCTTATCTAATTTTTCAACAAGTGTCCTTACATTTAATAGACTATTGACACTGTTATCTCTTACTCCCACTTCTCTGTCTCTCCGGCTTTTTTTTTTTCTCTCGCCTTTCTTCAAAAAAAATTCTACACCCTAAACAATATCACTTTCTCCAATTTTTGTCATGGGAAGCAATCAAGAATCTGTAAGTTTTTCTTCGTCATTTATATAATAGTTGATTTGATCATGTGAACTTGATATGAATAACACATATATATAAGCGTACTAGGGTTAATATGTTAGTCTAATTTTTTATTTGTTTTCGTTAATATGTTAGTCTAATATTAGGGCTCAGATGTCAATCAATTTAGGGTTCATATGTTGGATCAAGAGCTATGCAAGTTAAAAGAAGGCAGGCATGCCCTGCAACATAAACCGGAGGGAATATTTGGAAATAAAAAAAAGGGGGAGGGGGGAACAAAAAAATAGCCATTAAATTGATGTATATTAATTAGTGAGAAAAATAATTATGAGAACCTTAAATATAAAAGAAGGGGAAAAAAATTATATTTAAGACTTGTCATGTGTCCATTTTTTAGTGGATTGTAGTCCCACTCAGTAAAATTCAATGGCAAGTTAAGCCCCACACAAGTTTATCTCAACAATTAGGCAACTGCATCTTCACCCCATACATAAATTGACCAGACAATTAGTTTAAAAAATACTTTTTAAGAAAGTTAATAAAAATATAATTTTATATTTAATTACATATATGATTTTTTACCAACCTTAATGCCATTACAATTTTGTGGATAAATATTTGTAGGAGATGGTCGGTTTTGCCCTACACATGGCATCATCCTATTGGCTAAGGTGTGTAATCTGTTTGATGAATAAGGAGAGGATATTCCCAAGATATTATTAGGAGATAATATCATGGGATGATTATCGAAGCATTCATGATTGATTATGATAGAGATTCTTTACTTGATAGAGTTTATCTTCAATTGGGTTTATGGAATGTATTAAGATAGGATTTAGTAATTAATCCCATTTTAGGATATTTCGTGGCCATAACCTTTTTAGGGCTTCTCAAAAGATCTTAAGACTATTTTGTAAGAAAGTCAAAGCCAAGTAAAGTCTCTAGGTTAAATTTACCTACCAAGAATCGGCTCAACTATGCAAAAAACCTAACCACTACTTGAAATTTCAAACTTTCTCTACATCACTGTGTGGAGGAAGATGCACAAATCCGTTTAACTTGTAAAAGAACTAACACCCGTAAGTAGCTGAGGACCAGGAGTGCCGCCCAAAGGCTCTTCGACAGTCAAATTAATAAGAAAATATTTGAGACTCAACTAGTAGGCAATAGGTAATTGTATTGCCATAGATGAACCCTAGAATAGTGTATTTATACTAGTCTAGATAAAGTCATTTTAGGATATAAAATCTATTTTAAACCAGGAAAATCTCAAACGATATCTAGTAGTAGAAATTGCACCCTTTTAGAGTATGATTACTTACGACACATGCCAATGATTATAAGAATTCTAAGAATATAGGAAACTTGACTGATTTCTTATTGAACATGCTTTCGTTGGATTTTGCCCAATGCTCCAGAATAGGGGATTTCGCCCACTGCTCCAGAATAGGATAATGATGGCATCGCTGCTCCGTCTGGGAAGCTCCGCTGCAGAAGCTATTAAGTCCATGACCGGACTTCTGAGATATTCATGTTTCAATCTACCTTACTCCGACTCTAGAAAATCATGATCCCACAATTTCAAGAAAATCATGGTCTCACAATTTCACATGACTATGTGTTTCCTGTTCCTTTTGAGAATGGATAGTTATCTTAATATCATGTATTTCGGAATAAGTCAGAATAGCTATCGTTTCTATCTTTATGACGCGTGGATATTCATCCTAGTGAATGTTGCAAAGCACTCGAGACACTCCGAATTCAGGCGAGGATGCCATTGTCAATCATTGATTCATTGGAGTAAATTAGAATACGTGTCGTTTTGATTTATTCCCGCTCGGCTTGCGGACGCCATTGTCAATCATTGCTCCAAATACCCAGTCCTTGATCCTGACTAGATACGTGCTGAGAAGGTTCAAAAAGAGGTCCGCTTAGTTCGGACCGAGGAATATTCGAAACCGAACAAGAAGAACGGAGGATATCCAGTGGTGTGCCTCCTAAGTCCACCGTAGGAGTGCCCCACAAGAAGCAAATAACTGGAGGCGAAGGTTCTGGAGCTTTGTTAAGGGGGCTCAAGATTAGGGAAGTAGAGGAAACTTCCTTGATTAGAGAATGGAACTCCCTTGATGCCCCGGTGAACCTCGCCAGAATAGCGGACCAACAACCTCGTGCAGATAATAATCGTTATTTACGGGGTAACTCAACCCCACTAAGGCAATAATTGCCCTGACAATTAGGCGATGCATCTCCACCCCGATAAATTGACTGAACAAAAAATTATTTTTTAAAAAAGTAATAAAAAAAACTTTTATATTTAATTTCAAATAGGATTTTTTACCAATCCTTTTACGCTATGTGTCATTATCAGAAATTACAATTTTGTGGATAGATATTCGATAAGATTTCAATAAGATTTTCAACCAATCACGCTGCGCCACATGACATTATCTACAACCTCATCATTTTTTATTCTCCATATAAACCTACATCCAACCTAAAGCTCACACACCAAATTCAAAGTCTTTCTCCGAATCCTTTTTCATAGCGTAAAAAATCTTAAGTTCTTACAATACTACAACATAACATAATTCCCTTCACACCGAAAAGACATCTTGCAGTGGCTGTTATTTAGGTATTATTCTAGTTTTTCTTAATCTCTTTTCATTCCGAAAAGATTGAAATCCTCTCTTTTTACTGAGTTATCTCCATTGAATTGCTTCCCAATAACCCAAAATTTTGAATTTGGCTTACCTAGCATTCAATTTGGATATCTTGACACTCCAAATTTTTCTTGTAATCTTGATGTTTCCTGTTCAGTATGTTCATTTTAAGTGGAATATTTGTAGGTGGGGAAATAGTCACTTCCCTAACATAACATAAATGTAAGGGGGCAATGTAAGGGAGTTTGTTTACTTAGCAATTTCAGATGCTAGCAAGATTAGGTTAAAGTTTCAAATTCGTACCTTGTGTTTCAGAACTCTTTGTCAGCCGCTTTAAAACCAGACTCAAAGTACAACTATAAGGTAGCCGTTCTCAATCTATCTCCTCCCTCGATCGATCGATCGATCATTTAGGCCGGATTTATAGGCAATTCAAGAAGGGCTTGTGAGAGCATAGACAATCAGTCCATGACATATAAAATGAGCAGATCTGATGAGAAGGATTCAGAACGTCTTATTTCATATTTACCGTATGCATATGTCGAATTTGGTACTTGCAACATTGTTGTTAATTTTTGTTCTCGCATTTTCGTAGCTTCGAAATCTCGTCTGACAGCATAGATATACTGACTGTTTTATATATGATTGTTTGTGAATTTATTTTATTATTTGTAAATTGTGTTTATTTTATTTTATTTTTTTGTGTATCTAATTTTTTATTTTTTTAAGCTCGTGATGATTATACTAAAATTTGGAAGCTTGATGATTCTCTTTATATTACAATGTATGGAACCAAAGACCTTGTTAAATGACGATGAAGGTGATAGAAAAATACCTTTATTATTGCCTTAAATTCAAAATGTAACAACCCGTTCCAATTAATTAAACTGATTTTGAATCGGGAGAACATTTATGTAATTTCATGGAAAAGAGGTTATTTTTATTTTGGAATTGCTTTTGGGATCTTAAATGGTGAGCCGGATGGGACCCCTTCTCTTTTTGGTTCCCCGGTCTCCCTTCCCCTATGGCTGCCACGTGGCAGTCCTCTCTCTCTCTCTCTCTTTTTCCCCCTTTCTTCTCTTTTCTCTCTCCCGGTTCTCTCTTGCCTCTCTCTCCGAAACTCTTTCTCGACCTCGCTTTTCTCTCCTCTATGGAGGAACTCACACACACACATACATACAAACACCCAGACAACCACCACCACTAGGACCCTTCCTTTTCTCCCTCTCTTCCTTGCACACACTGTAGTACAGTCAATGTGCTTGCATCTCACCTGCGAGTTTTCGACAGTGCAACTAAGGTAAGCCTCTTAGGGCCCCTTTATATCATGTTTTAGGTTTTATTAGGGTAGTTTTGAGAACCTTGGTGACATTCGAACGCAGGGACAACTCGGGGAAGCATTCCACACATTCCTACTTGTTTTTTGTGTGTTTCATTCGGTCCTGATGCGCCAGATGGAGGCCCAATTGCAAATCTGGCCCATGTGCCCATATGTAATTATTACTTATTCTAAAGTAGGGGGGAGGGCAGGCACTGTTCACGTTTGTTTTGATTTTGCTTTATTTACAACAATACCAGCCGAATGTGGCTGGGTGGGAGGGTGATTCTCAAAATTTCAGAGTAGGGGGAGGGCAGCCACTGTTCACGTTTGTTTTGATTTTGCTTTATTTACAACAATACCAGCCGAATGTGGCTGGGTGGGAGGGTGATTCTCAAAATTTCAGAGGGTAATTTTGTCCATATGGTTTAGCACGAAGCCACTCGATTTCATCCTATTTACAACAATACCAGCCGAATGAAGTTGGGTTGGGAGTGTAATTCTCAAAAGTTCAGAGGGTAATTTTGTCCGTTTGGTTTAGCACGTATTGCTGTGCGCTCCCCTCCCATCTCTCACTCTTCCTGTTTCTGTCCTCCACAAACCCTAGCAGTAGCCACAACTCCATCTCCTCCGTTTCTCTCATCCTAGAACGGAAGAAATATGGAAAATCAGGGCTCTTCCATTTGCTTTTACAGATTTCTCGAGCTCCGGATCGCTAGCCTCCGTATGAAGGTTCGTCTCTCTCTCTCACTTTTTTTTTTTCAATTCGTGATCGAATTTTCTTTCCAAGAATGTTAGATCTGTTGCCTTCGGGAAGAATGCCCTGCAATTTTCTGCCTTTTTCTTTTTAGTGATTTTTTTTTCCTTTTTTTTTTTCCTGATGAGAATGCAGGTTTTGGGGTTGCAGACTTGGACTGTCGAATGGAGAAGTTGAAAAGCAATTGCAGAAAACCAGCAATGGAGACCCGGCAGCAGCATATTCAAGTCGATCTGGGTAATCTCATGGCCTTCGACCCTCATCACAGCTTCCCTTCCATCCCCTTCTCTAAGTTATTTTTGTTTACTTATACAATATATCTCTATTTTTTGGTAATATTTTTGTATACTTCTGGGCTTTTTGAAATGATTGCTTTTGAGAAATTAATTGAAAATTTACTTTTGGAAATTGGGATTTTATTTGGATTAATCCCATCAGTAAAGTGGCAGTCTTTAAGTGAAATAATGCATTTTTCACACTATGCTGATGGGTTTTTGTTCAGTGGGTGAAATTCTGATTTGTTTTTTTCGTGGTATTTTGGGAGGAATTAGTGAAGGAATGTATAACGAAAGGGACCGAGTTGGTTTAAGCTATTGCGAATAGTCTTTTCAAAAAACATCACAGGTACTTCCAGATTCAGAGAACGACTAAACCTCTATTTGTTTCCTATAATTGTAAACTCAATTTGCAATGTGAAATCTTGATACTCATAGGTGGTCTGATGTCCCCAAGTTGATTATAAGCTGTCTTTTAAAATATATCGTTTTTGGAATAAAAAGTAAATAAATTCTGTCTGTCGGTCATAAAAAGTCTACTAAGTTCATGAAGAATATTGTTAATTCGAACTGATTCGGTATTGAATTTGATGGTTATGTTTTCTGGTGGATCAATATTCATGGTTATGTATTCAATTTTGTTGTCGCTGTGGCTGTTTGTGAGATTTGGTTTTGTCTTTTTTTTTCCCCTATGTACAACTTTTGTAAAAGTGAAGTGTTCTTTTTCAATGTTGAGATTAAATTCAAGTGTTTAGACTTTAATTGAAGCAGATTTGGTTTATTTTCATGACATTTGAGTGTTTGAATTTTACTGCTACAGTATTAGATGAAATCAAAATTTAGTTTAGAGATTGGAGTGATGGATCTTCAGAATTTTAAAAGTGAGAGATTTCAGAGGACTTGAAATTTCCTGTAAATTAGATGTGGATTTATGGATTTCTGTAAGATTTTTGAGAATTTTTTTCTGAATTTGATTTATGATTTTGATAGACTTATAATGGAATGGGACAATAGAGTTAGTATCAAAACCTTGCTGAGATTTTTCATCAAGAGAGGATCAGCTTCTCTGGGTGGCTTTTTTGTTTTGTGATTAACGTGTTTTTAAAACTTGGTTCCATGGTATAACCTATAAAACTACAACTTGGTTCCATGACATAACTTCTTTGAGAACCAGGTTGTGCTTGCAAGTTTGCATATTCTGGCCACCCTTAATTCTCATTCATGCTATATTACTGATCACAAATGACTGTTGTACTGAATTAACATAGTTGTGATGAAATGTTACTTTCATTGTTCTGTCCAATGAAGAAAACCTTTTCAAAAGGGTTTCCTTTTGTTATTCTCACACACCAAATGCTGCATTTGTGTATGTAATGAAGACATAAATGGTCATATGGGATTCTTATTCATCTTTTTTTTATTAGGATATTTTGATTAATTTCAGTGGTTGTAAGGTAATGATAATACTTAAGTACTGAAACAAGACCTTCTTTATGTGAAAATTCAAAGTAGCTCAGTAATAATTTCCACTGTTAACCATATATGATCATCCTTTGCTAATAATTTGTTAAATCTTTACGTCTACATATATACATATATATATGTGTGTGTGTATATATGAAGAGATATGCAACACCTTCCAGTAATCAATTGAATTATTTACAATTTTGTTTACCTTCTGTTTAGAGCACAATGGCGTTCTAAGATTCATGTAGCCGATCCCACTCAGTGACTTGGATTTTCCAAGTCTCCAACCGAGAAGTTTTCCTCACTCAGGAAATTAAGGGAACACTACCTCAACCTACATGCTCCACTCACAAAGCTCCAACAAAAGAAAATTCAAAGAACTTAGAGAAGAAGGCTTTGGTGTATTTAACACAATACGTTGAAATGAAGGAAAGCTTATTTATTGATATCCCCGATAAGCTACAAATATGTACATATACATGAGTCAAAATAAACAAACAAGAGAGAGCCTTCACAAAGGTTGCTTAGGAGAAGTCGCAGCAGTCGGTAGAGCCCCAGAAAGAGAAGGCACCGGAGGGGGATCATTCGGAGCCTCAGTACTGGACAGAACCCTAGAAGGAGGAGGCATCAGAGGTTGATCATTTGGAGCTTCATTACGCGGTACAGCCCCAGAAGACGAAGGCAATAAATGCCTTTGGAACAAACCCACAAATCTCTGATGATCAAGTAAAACCTGACCATCAGATTCCTTCATCTGGTCCAGCTTCCTCTTCATGTTTGTAGCATAGTCATGTGCGAGACGGTGCAACTGTTTATTCTCATGCTTGAGCCCTCTAATCTCCTGTTTGAGACTCATCACTTCAGCCGCCAATGATTCAACTTGGCGGGTTCGAGCAAATAGGCGTTGGGCCATATTAGACACAGAACCTGCACACTGAACACTGAGAGCCAGAGAATCCTTAACAGCTAACTCATCAGATCGTTTGGAAAGTAGTCTGTTATCTTTGGGAGTGAGAAGGTTCCTGGCCACCACCGCAGCGGTCATATCATTCTTCATAACGGAATCCCCAACGGTAAGAGGACCAGTAGGGGAGACGAAGGATGGGCGCCATATGTTGTCTGGAGAAGGCGGGGCTGCCTCTTCAACAAGGTTCAAGTCAAAACGACGGTCGGAGGGGCCAGACATTTTCAAAGGTGTTGAAGAGAGAAGAGGTCGAACAAATCAAGATCTTAGAAGTGTAAGAATGGAGCTTCTACTGGGGGAGATTCAAGTGTGCTTTGGAACTTAATGCCAGCCCCTATAAAAATCTGCACTCGACGGAGCTTCAGAAATCGAAGAGGCGCCTGCTCAGAAATCGAAGAGGCGTTTGCTTTCTCAAAAGCTGGGCTGCTCAGAGACCACGAGGGTCGATCTCAGAAATCGAAGAGGCGTTTGCTTTCTCAAAAGTTGGGCTGCTCAAAGACCACGAAGGCCGATCTCAAAAATCGAAGAGGCGCTTGCTTTCTCAAAAGTTGGGCTGCTCAGAGACCACGAGGGCCGATCTCAGAAATCGAAGAGGCACCTACTTTTCCAGCCTTGGCAGCACCTGTCACACGCACACTCAGCTTTGCGGAAATTATGGGCATTCTGTCGAAGACTTCTGGTGAAGTAGAAAGCACATGAGTCTTACTGTTCAATCACCCACTTCCCACACGCAATAGTAGCTCATGTGTATCACAGATAACTTTGCCAAAGTTCTCTGCCAAAGTTGAGCACGTGAAGCTTGCAGCTTCCACTACATCGCTCTGACCAAGACGGGTAAAAGAATAGCAAAGAAACAGCACTAACAAAGTTTAGACACATAAATTTTGAAGGTCTAGCTACCCCATATTATTACCCACAAGGGTAAAGGAACAGTATCACTGCTAGATAATTGGAAAGTCCCTGTGTGTCAACCTCTGTGCTTCGTGGCAAGGTAGACTAGCAAACATGCCCAACCTTTACTCACATTCGAGAAAACACTCCCAACAAGATTGCTTGCTCCAAAATCGAAGAGGCACCGTCCTCCGAATCTCGAGAGCCAGACTCCCAACATGACTACTTTCTCAAAAATCGAAGAGAGGGTAAAGGAACAGTACCATTGCTGGATAATTGGAAAGTCCCTGTGTGTCAACCTCTGTGCTTCGTGGCAAGGTAGACTAGCAAACATGCCCAACCTTTACTCACATTCGAGAAAACACTCCCAACAAGATTGCTTGCTCCAAAATCGAAGAGGCACCGCCCTCCGAATCTCGAGAGCCAGACTCCCAACATGATTACCTTCTCAAAAATCGAAGAGACACCGCTCTCCGAATCTCGAGAGCCAGACCCCCAGCAGGATTGCTTTCTCAAAAATCGAAGAGACATCGTTCTCCGAATCTCGAGAGCCAGATCCCTGATAGGATTGCTTGTTCGAAAACCGAAGAGGCAACACTTTCCCAACTACAAGAGCCGGATCTCCTTGGATAAAGCTGTCTGTAATCTTCACACGCAACATCAGCTTTCCACATACCACAGACCACTTTTTCAAAGTGCTCTGACAGGGTAAAGGAATAGCATTACTACTTGTTGTTAAGGAGACTCCTATATATGTCAACCTCCATCCCCAACGGACAGACAGACCTGCAAAAATGCTCAACCCTTCCTCATATATGAGAGGGCACTCTCAACGAAGCCTTTCGAAATATTCAGCTTTCTTTCCCCCCGATAATACCTCTGCAAACAAGTTATACTAGAGCAAGAATATCTCATATCATCAGGGTTAAAAGCAAGAGTATCCCATATCATGCTTTTTCCCTGTCTTTTCCTTTGGCCTTGTTCTTACCTGCAAGACAAGGAGAAAGAGAGCAATCAGTCAGCACTTGGAATCAAGCTTCCAGCCAGGAACTGACTGCCTGGAACTTACTTACCTGGCATTGCTCTCGAGTACTCATCTTCAACATCTTATGCTTCCAGGGAAGATACCGCATCTGCCTGAGGAACAGATAGGGCAAGTGAGAAGGATACAAGGAAGCATGTGGAGACAAGCGTAACAGCACACGTGCCGATACATCCATTACTCTGTCAAAGCAAAAGTATCCCATATCAGTAGGGTCGAACGTACTCTAGATTTGATGGACTTGTTTTGACCCTCAAATTCTTCAGTCGGCCTTATACTCTGGAGGAAACCAGAAAACCCTCCAGCTCAGTTTAAGAATAAGCCTGTGGAAAGTTACTTCTTCAAAAGCAAAAGTATCCCATATCATCTCTTCAATTTTTCTTCTCTTTATCCTTCATGCTGCCTGCAAGATAGGGAGAATGTGAACAATCAGCCGGAGCTCTGATTGCTTACCTTGTCTGTCACCTCTTTCAGCAAATCCCCTAGCTCGGCAACTTGAGGGACTCCTACTACATGGTTTGTATCGCGCTTGACCAAGCCTGAAACTACAAGTAAGCTTCAAGTGAAATTGATACATTACCTTGTGCATCTCCACCAGTTAAAGATACCACCCCTGGATGGAGGAAGAGTACTTCCAGAGAAGATGCCACATCTACCTGTGAGACAGATAAGGCAAGTCAAGACGATACCACATTCCGATACTTAGAAGTTTCGTGATTACGAGATCATTCTCCCACAATATTTCCTAATGTCATTTGTACTAAATCATTCACCTGTACTCACTAAAGGAAAGCTTGAACCTATGTACTTGTGTAAACCCTTCACAATTAATGAGAACTCCTCTATTCCGTGGACGTAGCCAATCTGGGTGAACCACGTACATCTTGTGTTTGCTTTCCTATCTATATCCATTTATATACTTATCCACACTAATGATCGGAGCAATCTAGCGAAGATCACAAAAAGCGACCGTTTTCGCTACCTAGGATATATCGTGCAAGAGAACGGAGAATTAGAGAGATCTCAACCATAGAATAGAAGTTGGATAGATGAAGTGTAAGAGTGCATCCGGCGGGTTGTGTAACCGTCGTAGGCCACTGAAGCTCAAGGGAAAATTTTATAGGACGGCAATAAGGCCAGCGATGTTGTATGGCACAGAATGTTGGGCGGTGAAGCATCAACACGTACACAAAATGGGTGTGGCGGAGACGAGGATGCTTCGTGGGATGTGTGGGCACACAAGAAATGATAAGATTGGAAATGAGGATATTCGAGGTAAAGTAGGAGTGGCCGAAATTGAAGGAAAGATGAGAGAAAATCGGTTCCGGTGATTTGGACATGTGCAAAGAAGGCCTACTGATGCTCCGGTTCGAAGATGTGACTACGGGACAGAGGTTCAGGGCCAAAGGGGTAGAGGAAGACCTAGGAAAACTTTGGAAGAGACTCTAAGAAAAGACTTAGAGTACTTGGTTCTAACGGAGGACATGACACAAAACCGAGCGCAATGGCGTTCTAGGATTCATATAGCCGACCCCACTTAGTGGGAAAAGGCTTTGTTGTTGTTGTTTTGTTTACCTTCTGTTTCATATCTTTATTCCTTATTATCTTGGCTGTTCTGCAACGGGTTAACGATTTCGGTCATGCGTCCTACACTGCGCCTCGCAGTCACTTCCATCTCTGTTTTGTGATTCCTTTGATCTGCTTCCTCATGTTTTTGATCTCTGCTTTTCGATGTCCTCACTCATGCTGCTCCCAATTTCTCTAACCTTCCACAAGTAATTAAATCTCACTTTTTCTCAACTACCCAGAAGCCAAATATTTGAGTTTTCGTTGTGGTTTGTTACTTTACCGAATTTGGTTGTTAATTTTTTGGCTTTCAGTTTTCGAACCAGAGGAGAAAATCAAGTATTTTGACATGGTTTGTAAAAAATTGACAATCAAAGAGTCTTTCAGGGGTTTTAGACTGTATTTCTTAATCACTATGTCATTAAGTCTGAATCGGCAACAACAGAGTTTGGGTTATTCTGTTATGGGGTCGAAGGAAATGAGGGACTATTAAATAGGTAATAGGTAATCCAAAAGATGAGAGTTTGTGTTTTTGTGTTTGATTTTGCTATTGCCAGGTCGTCTGTGTGTTGTCTTTCAAGACAACTATTAAATAGGTCATGAACAGGTTGGATGAGTATAGGAAGTAAACAAACATATTGAAATTACTTACAATTATAGTATAACCAAAATTATGAACAATGATTGATACATATTTCGTATTTTTTATGGTCCATTTGTGTTCTATTTGGTTGTATTTTGCTGGAATTTCATATAATTTGATTTGGCTGTGTAACTGATTAACTTAAATTTTTTTGTAAAGCTTCATATTTTAAACATAATTGTAGTGTTTGCATATTTGATTCTATGCAATGTAGTTGCTGATAAATAATGATTTTCCTTTTTGCAGGGTTTGAAAACCTTTTCTTCTTGGTATTTGGTGCATCTATGTTTGTCTTCCAAGATCTTCTGTATGAAAGGTAACTGATTTAAGGTTTTTGAATAATTAACTTTGAATTTTTGTTGGCTGTTTTGCTTGCGTTTTCTTAGATCAGACTAAATGTTAATACTAGGTTTATATATAGTTCTGTTCAAATTGAAATTTCAATATGGTTGATTTGTTTATATTAAATATTTATTGCATTATTTTATTATGCGTGTTATATATTTATTCTTTTGTTTTTTTTTTCCTTCTTCTTTGCATTTTTTGGGGTTAATTAATGGGTAATGGGCTTCTCAATCTGTTGTCTAGACTAAAGAAAAGGAGGAAGGGGCTCTCAAAAATTTCAGATCCGAGAAAATAAAAAGGTATAGATCTTCACCTTTATCTTTATTAAGTCCAAATAGGATGGATCCGTGAAACTCTGAAAGATAATATGTGAATAACAATTTTTGTGTCTTTGTTCTTGGTGTAGGTCTTGAGCAGCAACCAATATCAAAGGAGAAGAAAAATCAGAAGGGAAGAGGAAGACCTTTAGTTATAAAAACTTTTTGTGTGGGGATGTCTAATGAGATGTTCCATTGTGTTTGTAATGCAAGGCATGCGATAAATGGCGTTTTGTTCATCTTATCAGGAGCAGTAAGATCTTTAGTTATAAAGTATGAATCCGTATTCATATTAATTAGAGATCCAAGATGTTTTTTAGACTAAAAGAAAGAGTTATAAAGTAAATATGGCTGCAGGACCATTGGACTAGAGGACCACATACTCTAACAATATATGATGAAAAGTACTTATTGTTCTCTTATTCATTTTCTAATTCTTCTCTTTAAGGTATAATATGAAAATCTTATTTCAAAATTGTGTTTTTTCCCTTCAGAGAAAATTTGGGCTATAAGAGTTCAGTGCAAAGCTTAGTATGGGAAAAAACCAAGGCACAGTTCCACGCAAGGTAGTTCAATCGTTCATTTTGGTCTGATTAGTACTTGCCCTCCAAGTATTAGATTTCTTGCAATTTTACTTTTACAGTGCTCTTATAGTTTGCCATTTTGTTTTGAGATGCTTTTAATTCTTATTACATAGGGGAGCAATAGTTCATGTGTGTGGATTTTTGTTTCGTTGTGTTTGGGGTTCAGAAGTGAATGTATTACGCAGGGATGGCTGGCTGTCAGCTTATCCCACGTATCTTTTATGTTTTCACTTTATTCATGTGCTGAATTATGGTTAGATTGCTCAATGGGTGTTGGGAATCTGGGTGTTCTGTCAGTTTGGGCGTAATCGAATTGGGTCTTATTTGTCTAATTGGTCAATGATGGCGGTGTTTCGACATTAGTAAAAGTGAAACCTAGGCATTTCCTTAGAGCTAGGAAGCAACGAGATGGTTAATTTTTACTTTGAGTAATGAATATTCTTTTCTTTGGTTTTGAATTATTGTTCTAAATTCGTGTTTTTCAAATAATTCAGGCGGGTTTTGGAAAGACCTGAATTTGGATTTAAACAATTGTGCAGATTTTTGGTATGACAGATAAGGAGATGGAATACAGGGTTGAGTTGTCCAACGAGCAAGTTTTTTGCATGGCATTGTTAATTTGTTGTACGACTATGTTTATTCTTCGATTTAATTATTCACTTCAACATCATCAATATGGTTAAAAGTTATAATACTAGACTAAAATAGGTTTCATATACAACTTTCATTTGATCCCATAAGGGACTGTAGAGTTTAATTTGGTGGAATTAGAGTTTAACAACTTAACTGTAGACGATTAACATGTAAGCATTTTAAATTCAACCAGGTGCATAGACTTGAATTGCAAGTTTACATTTCCACTGTAATTTATAATTGCACCATAGAGAACCACTATAATTCTGAATGTTGTTATGTTAATAAAATGCTTAATAAATTTTGTAAAATAAAAAAATTTGTATATGGTTCCCACTGATTTAGAATGTGCAATAAGCTAGGAAAAGGAATTTGTATACATTGTTCGTTCATTTGATTTTGCTAAATATTAATTTTACTGTAATTGTTTTGCTTTGTGTTTTAGGTTTTTGGAATTTTGATGTTTGGTGGTTATTTTGTGTTTCGATTAAAGCGTTTGGTAATCTGTGACTCTGTTGGTGCATGATCTTAGGATTCCAAATATAGTTCTCAAACTATATTTTGGGATCCCACTTCATATGCCAATACATTTTGTAATTAGGATCAAAGAAATTAATTGCTAATTTTTAGGGTTTTGCATAACCTGATTTCTGAGTTCGACTATGCAAATAATTATAAAATACAGTATAACCTGATTTCTTAGAGGTTTGGATTTATGTGATCTCATCATCTCATGGTTTCTTTGTGTTCAGCAGAAAGCTTGGGAAGTTGCACAGGTCCCATTCAAGAATTTGGCGATGATGGTTTCATGATTTGGATGGTTGGGAGTATAGTGCATTTGTTTAGCATTGGAATCACATTTTCCGCTCTTTGGCAACCCATAAGCACCTTACATGGTGTAGGGAAGGGTAAATGATTCTTATTCTGTTAATCGGTCTGTATGTGTTTCATTCTCCACTTCAACTCCTTTGTTTGGTAGTGTTATATATTGTATTCATGCAGGATAGATTAATGCTTAAATTAGATATTGCTAAAAAAGGGTCTTTATTTTCTAAATCCTTAGCTTGCTCTACCTTGAATACGTTTCGAGTTCTTTTATATAAGATTATCCCTTATGAAGAAGTGAAATAAATAGGGTGATTCTTATATTTCTTAAGACTTGGTTCCCAAAATGATTGAGAGAGAGGTGGATTTGGTGAGAGGAAGGCATGCGGCTTGCAGGTAGACAGAGTCACAGGGGGTGTATGATTCAAGGGAGAGAGAGGGGATTGAGTGGTGATGCTTGATTTGGGGTTAGGCGACGGCGGGAGGGAGGGCAAGGGTTGTTGCATCCGTGTCATTCAGAGGGTTGCAAGAGAGTGAGAGTGCTGCGTTCTAGGGTTTGAGAGTTGGTTTCGAGAAAGTGAGGGGGCCGGAGTGGGGGTAAGGCTTGAGCTGGGTTTGTGGAATGGGGCTGGATTAGTTACAGACGGAGAAGGGGATGAGGGTGTGGAATGTCAGGGAGACTAAGGGAGAGGGAGGTCTGCCAAAAATTGGGATTAATGTTGAGAGGATAGTAGGGCAGACCGCCTCTGAGATAGAGATAGAGACAGAGAGAGACGGAGACAGAGTGAGAGATGGAGGGATTTGCAAATTCTTCCCCTTGCTGCCTGTTCTGTTCTGATTTGAAGATTTCTCAAGTGGCTATAATTTCATGGTAGGTTGGTTTAAAGCAGTTCCAAAATATGGGATCGTTTGGGATATGATCCCCTCTCTCTACATCTCAGATCTCTGCAGTTTCACAAATTAGGGTCACAAATTTCTCTCTGACTTCTGATTTTTTGAATTTATGCTCAGTTTTTTGTTTGTTGAGATTTTCGGCCTATGGTCTGATTGACGTTGGGTTTACTCGAGTTTACAGGTCTATGTGTGCAGCAAGCAAAATCCTTTCATTCATATGAGCTTCTTGGGCCCCTTTTACCTTCACAGCAACTTACCTACCTAGGTCAGTAATCTTAAATTGATTTCTTGATTTCTGTTGTTGAATGTTAATCTTAAATTGATTCCTTCCAGCTTATTTCCGTCTGCAGCTTTTCTTTTGGCTCCAGAATACCATATGGAGACATATCATCTTTCTCTTCTCTCTCTCTCTCTCTGTCTTTCTCTCTTTATGAGCGTTGTCTTTCTTTCTTTAGTTGCGCACCATCAGGGACCGTAGTTACATCTTATCTTTTTGCTATATTTCTTTTACCTTTGAGTATTATGAGGATGGGATTTTAGACTCATCAACGACAAAAAAAATTGCTTTCATTTTATAGGAGTGAAAGATTTGATTTTTCATGCACTTATCTTTTAATTTTATTTGTTTATTTAGTTTTCCCAATATTTTGGGTGAAATTCTATCCCATGCATTTGGGTTTTAGTCTTTTCTAGGCCAGTTGCTAGAAAAAAAGGCGTTTTAGAGAGAGAGAGAAGACGGCTTGAAAAATTTAGTATCTTGAAGTGATAAAGCAAAGATTTCCAAAGCTAATCAAATTGTTATCGTCAGCTTGCTCTCTTTGGATTAATTGATTTTATAATGCATTTTGAAGCTTAAATTATAGATTCCTTTTCTGTAGCAAACCTTGATTTATCAGTGTATAGAAAAAATTATCAATTCATTTCAGTTTAAATATTTCTGAAAAGTTAGAGATGGTTTTATTAGTTTCAAATTATATACTACTGAAAAGTTTAACATCTACTGAGCACGTTGAGCGTTTGTAAATTAGCCAAATTATAGGGTTCTGTGCAGGTGTTCTGTTTAAAATTTCTTTTTTTCATGAGTTTTTATTAAGCTTTGTGACTTTTTTTTTGTATCTGTTGATTTCTAAATTACTATAATTAAGAACAAGATTAGTGAATTTATAATTTGCTGCTTAGCTTAACATGATCCTTGAATAAAATTTGAGTCTTGGTTAAAGTTAGGTCATATTTTTAAGAATCGTAAAAACTAAGGAAATTTTCTGGGTATCTCCTATTCAACTTTTGTTGGCAAATTGGTCTTTGCTAATCAATATTATTTTTGGGTGCTAACTGTTTTGGTCTTTATAAATTTTGGTAGCGGTGATTTCTTCTACACTTATGATGTGACAACGTTGTGTAATGATTGTAGGTTTTTGAAAATTTTGAGCTTCACAAACTGTGGAAAAAGAAACAAGTTTTGCTGAAATCAATTTAAAGGCACAATAACAAATGTATAAAAAAAATCTATTGGATGATGTAATTTGGTTTGGATTTGTAAATTATGCTTTTCAATGTGGATTAATTGTTTAAGTAATTTTAGATTATGCTGATTGTCTGTTTTAACTTCTACTTATTTTGTGTTTTCCAGCTATTTTTCTGTAATTACCTTTTGTTTATATTATAGGACAGGTTTGTAATTCTTATTTTGATAATTTTTTCTCCTTTCTCTCTTTTTGATACTTTGCATGTGTATTCACTTGGAAAAAATACTTCAGTCTAAATGATATTAATGTTGCAGGATATATTTTCTTTTGGAGCCATCAAATCTGCAACAGATTTCCAAGAATACAATGAGGTTGTTGGCGTTTCAGCGCTTGACTTTGGTTACACAAATAACACTGCAGTGTACCATACAAAAGTTTTTTTCCTTCCCTTTTGCCACTTTTTTGGGATATTAGTTACAAAATCTGTTTAGAGCATAGATGTGAAATTTACAGGACGGGTTAGTAAGTTAATTAGTTAATTTGATTCTCAATGGATATGAGTTATTGCGATTTGCAGAGATAGACTAAAGACTTAAAGAAAACAATGTTTGTTTTTAGTACTTCTCACGTCATTGAGGCACAAATGTTGTTCCTGCATTAATTAATTTTTTTATATCGA
Organism: Malus sylvestris; assembly: GCF_916048215.2. Taxonomy (NCBI): domain Eukaryota; kingdom Viridiplantae; phylum Streptophyta; class Magnoliopsida; order Rosales; family Rosaceae; genus Malus; species Malus sylvestris. The sequence continues at coordinate 4,458,777 of NC_062269.1, read as the reverse complement.
AATTGAATAAATTTAATTTTCCTTGATATCCAAATGTATTAAAGTAATTTTGATTGAAGTTTGTTTATGTCTGCTTTCCAAGATTCATTTTTTGGTTACCAGATATCTCACTTTGTTTATGGTTTGCTTTTTTTTAGTTAACTGAAATAGAGGCTTTTTATTCTTTGTGCTTTCAGGACTTCATTCACCCTTTACAAGTCAACCCTGCAATACCAAAGTACAAGAGAAACAAAGATTAGAGGTAATTTTTGCTCTAACTTGGAATAGTTTCTAAGATTTGTATTGTGCAATTGTCCAGTGTTAACTACTAAATCGATTAAAAAACATTCTGTAGGCTGCGCTGCCATTCAATTACCTATGGAATTTATAACATGCAATTAGTTTCTTTTTAGTTGAGTTCAAATAATGTTGATTGCGCTGTTATAAAGCTCTTTTTTATAGTTAGGTTGAAAATCTTATCGATATATTCTTTATTTAGTTGGTCCAATTTGTAACAGATGAGATTGTTTTGTTTGATGTTTCAATCAAAATTTGATCCTTTTTTTTTGTGTGAAATTATAATGGAATTGCAAGTCAAGTATATCTTAAGATTCTTGGTTGCATACCCACCTTCCCACAACTATTAGTCTCTTGATTGGATGGATTTTTATAATTTCTTGGATCTACGGTTACAATGCTTTTTATAATTTCCTAGATCTATCATTTTTGTTCGTTCATGATTATGTTGAATGTTTTTCAGGTTAAATGTGTCTTATTCATGTAGTTAAGACTGGTGAATTCAAGTCCCGCGGCATCGCGCGGGCTTATTACTAGTAAACCCTAAACATGCTCCGGTGAACTGGACAGAAGATTCGGCTGTTTCAATTCAGGTAATGCTCTCTTTTCTTCTTTCCAATTTCTTTTCATTGACTGCCTCAGCTGCATACCCATAATTGTGGTTATAAATTCTCTTGATTCTGTTTTATTTTTTCTCGCATTTTATAGATATTGCTGGATGAAACAAATATGGGTTGTTTTTGTTAGGAAGATTAAGTTGTTAGAATCATTTTTGAGTTATGATCCGTGTGTGTGGTATGCCGTAAAATTTAAAAGTGATGATTTTTCTTATTTGTAGAGAGTGATTTTTCTTACTTATAAATACCGGCATACCTTGTTTGGTTTGTTCCTCTGAATCGCCCAGTGTTGCAGTATTTCTCAAGTGTTGCTATGGAGCCTGAGAATGGCGAAGGTTTTTTTTTTGTTTTTGCTCTTTATTTATTTATCTTCTAACTGTTGGCTCAATTATTTTTAATTTTTTGCAGATATTCTATTTGGGACCTGCAACATTGTTGCTATTATTGGTTCCTGCTTTTTTATAGCTTCTCTTATGAAGAAAGACAAATTGGCCATTTGTAAGTTTTTTGTATAATTAATTGTATTTTTATGTGCTTATTTTAATTCAAATTTTCTTTTTGAAGCGAGTGGTGACTATAACAAGATATGGAAACTTGACGATACTCTGTATCTTACCATGAATGGTAGCAAGTCGGTCATCGAAAAGATGAAAATCGATACTAAATGCACCCGTAGACGTTTCTACTCTTGCTAAGAAGGCTAGATTTGATTTTCTCGGATCTAGCATTACACAAGCTAGGAAGTACTTGGTGGAAACTGAGTTTTTCAGAAGGTATCCTTTTTAATCCTTATATATTAATGTATCAAACCTTAAATTTATGTATTTTTTATTTTTATTTTTTTAATTCATATCTTAAGGTCTGTATTATAGGTGCGAGGAGTTTGAAAAAGATGGCAATGTGTCTGTTGGTGACATTTTTGTCCAATTTGCGAAGAACTACTTTGCCAGGTGTCTTGTGCTCTTGTGGACAATTTTTCTGGTGGACATACAAGGTATTTTTCATTTTTTATGTTTTTCAGTTAGCTTATTCACTATGTTTTTGTTAATTTATCTGTTTTTATAGAGATTTTGTTCTTGTTTTGTTTTGTTAAGTTAAATGTATTTCTGCTAGTGGGGAATGTTTGTCCTTCACATCCAATGTTGCTCAAGTGTATCTGGACTTGTATGGAGATTTGGAGATACACAAGGACATAGTGTTGTTGTTTGTATCAATTGAGTCAAAGGATAGAGCATATGCTGTTTTAAAGTTAACTCCGTTTAAGAAATGGGAAACTCTGGCATTCTTTCATCGGTTAGGTGTCTTTCGGAAAGCATATGTTCATCGTATTGTATTTGCCAAGTTTGAAGATGAAATTAATTCGCTTGCGGACCATATGAAGGATTTGTTCAATTCAAAAACAGGTAGGATTGGGCCGAAATTTGCTGATTTGGGTAAGGTGAAGGAAATTTTCTCTAAGGTGAGGCGAGTGAGATGTTTTGGGTTTCTAGCCATTGAATACAAAGGTGTTCGGGTGTCAGGGCTCTTTCCTAGTTCCGACGATTTTCCCATCAAGGAACTGCTTTGTGGCAATCGTGTTGCTAGGTGGGTTTGATTCCTGAGTTACAAGTTCCACGGGATCTTTACTATGTTAATAGGGCATTGGGTATTGGGTTTAAATCAATATGCTATTTTGAATTATGCAATGCTTGTCAGGTTTTGTGGAGATTGTGTAGAGTTTAGATTAGTCACAATAAAACAAAAGTTCAGAGTTTAGGTGCTTACTACACTCACACAATCTCCACACAACCTGACAAGCATGGCCTGTTTCAACAGAACATACTGATTTAAACCCAATACTCAATTCCTATTAACATAGTAAAGATCCCGAGGAACTTGTAACATAGGAATCAAACCCACCCAGCAACACGATTGCCACAAAGTAGTTCCTTGATGGGAACACCGTCGGAACCAAGAAATAGCCCTGACACTCGGACACCTTTGTATTCAATGATTGGAAACCCAAAACATCCCACTAGCCTCACCTTAGAGAAAATTTCCTTTACCTTTCCCAAATCAGCAGACTTCGGCCCAATCCTACCTGTTTTAGAATTGAACAGATCCTTCATATGGTCTGCAAGCAAATTAATGTCATCCTCAAACATGGCAAATACAATACAATGAAAATACGCTTTCTGGAAGACACCCAACCGATGAGAGAAGGCCAGAATTCCGCATTTCTTTAACATAGGAGTTAACTTTAAAACAGCATATGCTCCATCATTTGACTCAATTGTTACAAACAACAGCAACACCCTGTCCTTGTGCATCTCCATACGAGTACAGGTACTTTTGAGCAACATTGGATGTGAAAGACAAACATTCCCCACTAGCAGAAATACATTTGACTGAACAAAATCTCTATAAAACAGATAAATTAACAAAAACGTGAATAACCTAAATGAAAAATACCTTGAATGTCTCCACCAGACGTTAAGATATTCGAATTAAAAAAAAAAACACATAAATTTAAGGTTGTATACATTAAAAAAGGATACCTTCTGAAAAACTCAGTTTCCACCAAGTACTTCCTAGCTTGTGTAATGCTAGATCTGAGAAAATCAAATCCAGCGTTCTTAGCAAGAGTTGAAACGTCTACGGGTGCATGTAGTAAGCACTTGAACATCTGTTGTATTGCACAAGCCGTGACTTCCCTGCTCTGTCTCTTAACCAAACAAGTTTTTAAGTTTTTGTGATTTAGAAATAAAACTGTACTTCTTTTCTTTCTTATTTTTGTGATTTAGAAATAAACCTATACTTTTCTTAGTTTTTAAGTTTTCAAATGCAAGCCCACTGAAACAAATTTGCATATATAACTAGGACATGAATGAGTGCACCATCATACTGGTGATGAGAGTTCAATTACAGTTGAAGATCGAACAAGCGAGAGCAATGATATGAGACTTTGAATTTCCCTATCTTCAAACGTAAGATTAGTCCCAAAACAACATGGTTTGCCCTTTTTACCTGTCCGCTCTCGAGGAATGTGTGCGTATGAGATGAATGGCAAAGTTAAACAGTGCTTTTTCGAGCTACCAATATCACAGGCCAACCTTAAGCATCACCTTGGTTCTTGTTACTTTTCAAGTTTGAACCATTTCCAATTTGCATACCTGCTTAACTTGTTAAAAGGTAGAGCATCATCTTCAGGGGATTCCGACTTTAAGATCGGCGAGCACAGCGGTCACCTTTTGCCTAATACTCAGGCGAAACGAGTAAATCATAACTGACGGAAACAAATATTTTCTTAAGGGATGGTGTTACCTCGCTGTTTGATGAAAATAGGCCATGCTCACTTTCAAGGCCAGCAATGCTGCAAGCCAAGAAAAGTTGAATGGTGCAAGCCTTGCATCTTTTCTTATTTTCCAAGAACGATGATATTTTTGTCTCTCTTTCTTGCAGAACCTAATAAAACAAAAGCCATGAACCTGAATCCTCAGACCATGGTTCACAAAAGCTTCATCAGCAAGCAAAATGTACTTAGAGCAATCCTCAACATATGAAAAATGTTTTCTGAAACAACAGATGTTGTCGTGGCATTAAACATCATGTGACCTAAACATAACTGAAAAATTAGATATTTCAGTTGTTTGTTAAATCATTTCTCCTGGCCCTTATGCGCTACGTCTCCCGGAGAAACCAATTTAATTATCTTATGTAGCATGCAAGAAATCTCGATTGGTGTTGAGCAAAAATTGTCAGGAGGGCAAATAATTTACTTAACACAATTTCACTCTTGTTTATCTTTTCAAAGAGATTTCTATTATTTTGAGTTCGACTCATTCTAGACCTATGAGTCTATTAATTACAACCCTTCTTTTGAGAAAGGGATTCCCTTTGTTTCTAGTATGAAAGAATTGAAATTTGAGGATTGGTGTGTTTATTTGATTTTGCGACCGCACCTAGGTCCAGCCCTAGATTGCTTACGTACCCTTTTGAGGGATCAAGTAACCCTAGTTCTTTTGATTTGGATTTGGGGTTTTTAGTGAGTAAATGACACACTAAAAGGAATTGGTGTGTGGTTTATTTAGATGAATTTGGCTGAATGAACTAGGGATTCGATTTGGTGTTTCGGTTTTGCGGTTGCATCTAGAATGTGAGACTAGGCTGCCTACGTATCCTTGATGGAATCAAAACCAGCGTAGTTCTAGCTGTAGCTTTGTGCCATTTGGAATTTGGTGAGGTTTTGTGCCATTTGAATTTTGACGCAGCTTTGTGCCTTTGATTTTTTATGCGGCTTCGTGCCACTTGACCACTTGGGAAATTTGACCCATTAATTTTGACGTAACGTATTTCCTTCGAGCTTTGTGATTTGAGATGGTTCTCCTCTACGGAATTTGAAGTGGTTCGAAGCTGTCTCCATGCCCTTTTATTTTATTTTGGATTGCTCGGACACGTTGTACCTCCGGCATGCCGTTTCTCTCTGGGCCCAAATTTGGTCTTTTGGTTTTTGAGCGGATGATTAAAAGGAGGGTTTCCATCTTTTAAACCATCACCGTGATTGCTCCATTTCATGCAAACCATCTTGAGTATGCCCAGATACTTTTTCTTCCTCTTTTAAATTTTGGAGGCATCTGGTAGACTGGCACTTGTTGAAAGCAGAATTGTGGCGAGTGCTATCGGATTGCAATAAATCCGTAGCATAACCATTAACCAACAAACATTTAATTTGCTGACTCATAAATCACGGGAAGGAGAGACAATTTGCGTCCCTCATGTTTTTGTTGGATTGTTTACTGTCAGTAGCTGTGTGGAGACGAAGCTGATTTTGAGCCTTCACCTGGATGAACTTGGCATCCAACAACTGCATGAGTTTAGTACCCCAAACACTTTGCGGATTTTAACACTTAGGAATTGAAATACGATTTTGAGCAAAGCATGTTATTTTTCTCCACCGTGGACGTCAGAGAAAAGCACACGGCAGCTCTGCTATGGGACCTTTCCCCATCGTGACTGCCTTTTCCACCAGAGAACACAAGGGCCTTTTTTCCAACACGATCATCATCTGTCAACTGAACTGAACGTCTTCCACTTTTGTTTACTGGTGCGAGGCTCATGCATAAATAACTTGTACACGCTTTTGCAAGCCACCAGAATTTGATACATTTCACCTTGCATATAGATATATTATCTTTGTGATACATTTCAAACTACCAGAATAAATCTTCAAGAATCAGCTGAAGTTCTGAAACTTTTCAGAATGGGGCAATTCTGAGGAGCAACCATTAGGTAAAAAGTATTACATAACTGCACGCCTTTTCAGTTTAAAGTTCGGAATTTCGATTGGGGTGTGATATCCACACACCCCTTTTTACTTCTCACACACCCTTCTAAGTTTCGACCATTGGATAGGGTGAATTGAACAAGATCAAAGGGTAGAAATTAACAAGGGGTGTGTGGATAGCACACCCACTTTGATTTATATTCTAAATAACTATATTATGTCTTCTGATCATCTTCATTCATTTAGATACATTGAAAGCTAATGCTATTTTACTTCCAATTTGTGGCGTTCTGATCTTTCAAAAGCACAACAACACACATGCAACATTTCTTCAAAAGAGGCAAATTCAGGGAAACTATGAGCCGGTCTGATTTTGAGGTAAGTTTTAAAGCCAGCATACCACCTGTTAGTTTCTCCTATCCTCACTTGAGCTCCATATGGAAATATTTTCTTAACGGTTCCTTCCAAAAGTGTTCCTTCCTCAAGGTTTAACAATTCCTGTAACAGTATATAGCAAACCGATGTCAGTTCTGAAGAAAAATAAGATCATAAATTCTAAAAGCAAAAAATGAGAGAACACTGAAAGCAACAAAAGAACATGAATAACTCAAGTGTCAATATCCTAACTGACCCAAGCTTCTTTCTCACTCAATACCAAGTCATTCTTAGCTTCGTCTATTCGAGTAAACTGCACATGCATCCGGCAACCCACCTACACCATTAGGAAACATATGCAAGAATCAGATTAACAAATCAAATTTATGAAACTATATTAGAAGGAAAAAGTTAAACAATGAAAAGGTGTAGGTTCCACATTAAGAGGCTTAGTGGGATGAGAATACCCGGCCTACCCTGCCCTGTTGCTGATTCCTAGTCTCAATACTTGTACAAATAGCTTCACCAGAAGATTTTCAAACTTCAATTTAAAAATCTCACTTAAGTTCAAACACATCACGGACACATTGATTAACTATAATATATGTTCAAAACAACAACAACAACAACAACAACAACAAAGCCTTTTCCCACTAAGTGGGGTCGGCTATATGAATCCTAGGACGCCATTGCGCTCTGTTTTGTGTCATGTCCTCCGTTAGATCCAAGTACTCTAAGTCTTTTCTTAGGGTCTCTTCCAAAGTTTTCCTAGGTCTTCCTCTACCCCTTCGGCCCCGAACCTCTGTTCCGTAGTCACATCTTCGAACCGGAGCGTCAGTAGGCCTTCTTTGCACATGTCCAAACCACCGTAACCGATTTTCTCTCATCTTTCCTTCAACTTCGGCTACTCCTACTTTACCTCGGATATCCTCATTCACAATCTTATCCTTTCTCGTGTGCCCACACATTCCACGAAGCATCCTTATCTCCGCTACACCCATTTTGTGTACGTGTTGATGCTTCACCGCACAACATTCTGTGCCATACAACATCGCTGGCCTTATTGCCGTCCTATAAAATTTTCCCTTGAGCTTCAGTGACCTACGACGGTCACACAACACGCCGGATGCACTATTACACTTCATCCATCTAGCTTGTATTCTATGGTTGAGATCTCCATCTAATTCTCCGTTCTCTTGCAAGATAGATCCTAGGTAGCGAAAACGGTCGCTTTTTGTGATCTTCGCTAGATTGCTCTGGTCATTAGTGTGGATAAGTATATAAATGGATAGAGATAGGAAAGCAAACACCAGATGTATGTGGTTCACCCATATTGGCTACGTCCACGAAATAGAGGAGTTCTCATTAATTGTGAAGGGTTTACACAAGTACATAGGTTCAAGCTCTCTTTTAGTGGGTACAAGTGAATGATTTAGTACAAATGACATTAGGAAATATTGTGGGAGAATGATCTCGTAATCACGAAACTTCTAAGTTCCGGAGTGTGGTATCGTCTTGACTTGCCTTATCTGTCTCGTAGGTAGATGTGGCATCTTCTCTGGAAGTACTCTTCCTCCATCCAGGGGTGGTATCTTTAACTAGTGGAGATGCACAAGGTAATGTATCAATTTCACTTGAAGCTTACTTGTAGTTTCAGGCTTGGTCAAGCGCAATACAAACCATGTAGTAGGAGTCCTCCAAGTCGCCGAGCTAGGGGATCTGCTGAAAGAGGTGACAGACAAGGTAAGCAATCAGAGCTCCAAGCAATCAGTCCCAGATCAGAACTTTGATTTCGAGTTCCGGCTGATTGTTCACATTCTCCCTATCTTGCAGGCAGCATGAAGGATAAAGAGAAGAAAAATGAGAAGAGATGATATGGGATACTTTTGCTTTTGAAGAAGTAACTTTCCACAGGCTTATTCTTGAACTGGGCTGGAGGGTTTTCTGGTTTCCTCCAGAGTATAAGGCCGACTGAAGAATTTGAGGGTCAAAACAAATCCATCAAATCTATAATACGTTCAACCCTGCTGATATGGGATACTTTTGCTTTTGACAGAGTAGTGGATGTATCGGCACGTGTGCTGTTACGCTTGTCTCCACATGCTTCCTTGTATCCTTCTCACTTGCCCTATCTGTTCCTCAGGCAGATGCGGTATCTTCCCTGGAAGCATAAGATGTTGAAGATGAGTACTCGAGAGCAATGCCAGGTAAGTAATCAAGTAAGGGGTTCCAGGCAGTCAGTTCCTGACTGGAAGCTTGATTCCAAGTGCTGACTGATTGCTCTCTTTCTCCTTGTCTTGCAGGTAAGAACAAGGCCAAAGGAAAAGACAGGGAAAAAACATGATATGGGATACTCTTGCTTTTAACCCTGATGATATGAGATATTCTTGCTCTAGTATAGCTTGTTTACAGAGGTATTATCAGGGGGAAAGAAAGCTGAATATTTCGAAAGGCTTATTTGGAAGTGCCCTCTCAGATATGAGGAAGGGTTGAGCATTTTTGCAGGTCTGCCTGTCTGTTGGGGATGGAGGTCAACATATATAGGAGTCTCCCTAACAACAAGTAGTAATGCTATTCCTTTACCCTGCTTGGTCATAACACGGTAGTGGGAGCTGCCAGCTTCACATGTTTTAACTATGTCAGAGCATTTTGAAAAAGTGGTCTGTGGTATCTGGAAAGCTGATGTTGCGTGTGAAGATTACAGACAAGCTTTATCCAAGGAGATCCGGCTCTTGAAGTTGGGAAAGTGGTGCCTCTTCGGTTTTCGAACAAGCAATCCTGTCGGAGATCTGGCTCTAGAGATTCGGAAAACGATGCCTTTTCGATTTTTGAGAAAGCAATCCTGCTAGGGGTCTGGCTCTCGAGATTCGGAGAGCGGTGTCTCTTCGATTTTTGAGAAAGTAATCATGTTGGGAGTCTGGCTCTCGAGATTCGGAGGGCGGTGCCTCTTCGATTTTGGAGCAAGCAATCTTGTTGGGAGTGTTTTCTCGAATGTGAGAAAAGGTTGGGCATGTTTGCTAGTCTATCTTGCCACGAAGCACAGAGGTTGACACACAGGGACTTTCCAATTATCCAGTAGTGGTACTGTTCCTTTACCCTTGTGGGTAATAATATGGTAGCTAGACCTTCAAAATTTATGTGTCTAAACTTTGTTAGTGCTGTTTCTTTGCTATTCTTTTACCCTTCTTGGCCAGAGCGGTGTAGTGGGAGCTGCAAGATTCACGTGTCTCAACTTTGTCAGAGAACTTTGGCAAAGTTATCTGTGGTACCCATGAGCTAATGTTGCGTGTGGGAAGTGGGTGATTGAACAGTAAGATTCATGTGTTTTCTATTTCACCAGAAATCTTCGACATAATGCCCATAATTTTCGCAAAGCTGACAGGTGCTGACAAGGCTGGAAAAGTAGGTGCCTCTTCGATTTCTGAGATCGGCCCTCGTGGTCTCTGAGCAGCCCAGCTTTTGAGAAAGCAAGCGTCTCTTCGATTTCTGAGATCGGCCTTCATGGTCTTTGAGCAGCCCAACTTTTGAGAAAGCAAACGTCTCGTGGTCTCTGAGCAGCCCAGCTTTTGAGAAAGTAAACGCCTCTTCGATTTCTGAAGCTCCGTCGAGTGCAGATTTTTATAGAGGCTGGCATTAAGTTCCAAAGCACACTTGAATCTCCACCAGTAGAAGCTCCATTCTTGCACTTCTAAGATCTTGATTTGTCCGACCTCTTCTCGCTTCAACACCTTTGAAAATGTCTGGCCCCTCCGATCGTCGTTTTGACTTGAACCTTGTTGAAGAGGCAGCCACGCCTTCTCCAGACAACATATGGCGCCCATCCTTCGTCTCCCTTACTGGTCCTCTTACCGTTGGGGATTCCGTGATGAAGAATGATATGACCGCTGCGGTAGTGGCCAGGAACCTTCTCACTCCCAAAGATAACAGACTACTTTCCAAACGGTCTGATGAGTTGGCTGTTAAGGATTCTCTGGCTCTCAGTGTTCAGTGTGCAGGTTCTGTGTCTAACATGGCCCAACGCCTATTTGCTCGAACCCGCCAAGTTGAATCATTGGCGGCTGAAGTGATGAGTCTCAAACAGGAGATTAGAGGGCTCAAGCATGAGAATAAACAGTTGCACCGGCTCGCACATGACTATGCTACAAACATGAAGAGGAAGCTTGACCAGATGAAGGAATCTGATGGTCAGGTTTTACTTGATCATCAGAGATTTGTGGGTTTGTTCCAAAGGCATTTATTGCCTTCGTCTTTTGGGGCTGTACCGCGTAATGAAGCTCCAAATGATCAACCTCTGCTGCCTCCTCCTTCTAGGGTTCTGTCCAGTACTGAGGCTCCAAATGATCCCCCTCCAGTGCCTGCTCTTTCTGGGGCTCTACCGACTGCTGAAACTTCTCCTAAGCAACCTTTGTGAATGCTCCCTCTTGTTTGTTTATTTTGACTCATGTATATGTACATATTTGTGACTTATCGGGGATATCAATAAATAGCTTTCCTTCATTTCAACGTATTGTGTTAAATACACCAAAGCCTTCTTCGCTAAGTTCTCTGAATTTTCTTTTGTTGAAGCTTGTATGTTGAAGCTTTGTGAGTGGAGCATGTAGGTTGAGGTAGTATTCCCTTAATTTCCCGAGTGAGGAAAACTTCTCGGTTGGAGACTTGGAAAATCCAAGTCACTGAGTGGGATCGGCTATATGAATCTTTGAACGCCATTGTGCTCGGTCCTGTGTCATGTCTTCCGTTAGATCCAAGTACTCTAAGTCTTTTCTTAGAGTCTCTTCCAAAGTTTTCCTAGGTCTTCCTCTACCCCTTCGGCCCTGAACCTCTGTCCCATAGTCGCATCTTCTAATCGGAGCTTCAGTAGGCCTTCTTTGCACATGTCCAAACCACCGTAACCGATGTTCTCTCATCTTTCCTTCAATTTCGGTTACTCCTACTTTACCCCGGATATCCTCATTCCTAATCTTATCCTTTCTTGTGTGCCTACACATCCAACGAAGCATCCTCATCTCCGCTACACCCATTTTGTGTACGTGTTGATGCTTCACCGCCCAACATTCTCTGCCATATAGCATCGCCGGCCTTATTGCCGTCCTATAAAATTTTCCCTTGAGCTTCAGTGGCATACGGCGGTCACACAACACGCCGGATGCACTCTTCCACTTTATCCATCCAGCTTGTATTCTATGGTTGAGATCTCCATCTAATTCTCCGTTCTTTTGCAAGATAGATCCTAGGTAACGAAAACGATCGCTCATTGGTATTTCTTGATCTCCGATCCTCACCCCTAACTCGTTTTGGCCTCCATTTGCACTGAACTTGCACTCCATATATTCTGTCTTTGATCGGCTTAGGCGAAGACCTTTAGATTCCAACCATTCTCTCCAAAGGTTAAGCTTTGCATTTACCCCTTCCTGAGTTTCATCTATCAACACTATATCGTCTGCGAAAAGCATACACCAAGGAATATCATCTTGAATATGTCCTGTTAACTCATCCATTACCAACGCAAAAAGGTAAGGACTTAAGGATGAGCCTTGATGTAATCCTACAGTTATGGGAAAGCTTTCGGTTTGTCCTTCATGAATTCTTACGGCAGTCTTTGCTCATTCATACATATCCTTTATAGCTTGGATATATGCTACTCGTACTCCTTTCTTCTCTAAAATCCTCCAAAGAATGTCTCTTGGGACCCTATCATACGCTTTTTCCAAATCTATAAAGACCATGTGTAAATCCTTTTTCCCATCTCTATATCTTTCCATCAATCTTCGTAAGAGATAGATTGCCTCCATGGTTGAGCGCCCTGGCATGAACCCGAATTGGTTGTCCGAAACCCGTGTCTCTTGCCTCAATCTATGCTCAATGACTCTCTCCCAGAGCTTCATTGTATGACTCATTAGCTTAATACCCCTATAGTTCATGCAATTTTGTACGTCGCCCTTATTCTTGTAGATAGGCACCAAAGTGCTCATTCGCCACTCATTTGGCATCTTCTTCGTTTTCAAAATCCTATTGAAAAGGTCAGTGAGCCATGTTATACCTGTCTCTCCCAAAACTTTCCACACTTCGATTGGTATATCGTCTGGGCCTACTGCTTTTCTATGCTTCATCTTCTTCAAAGCTACAACCACTTCTTCCTTCCGGATTCGACGATAAAAAGAGTAGTTTCTACACTCTTCTGAGTTACTCAACTCCCCTAAAGAAGCACTCATTTCATGTCCTTCATTGAAAAGATTATGAAAATAACCTCTCCATCTATCTTTAACTGCGTTCTCTGTAGCAAGAACCTTTCCATCCTCATCCTTGATGCACCTCACTTGGTTTAGGTCCCTTGTCTTCTTTTCCCTTGCTCTAGCTAGTTTATAGATATCCAACTCTCCTTCTTTGGTATCTAGTCGCTTATACATATCGTCATAAGCCGCTAACTTAGCTTCTCTCACAGCTTTCTTCGCCTATTGCTTCGCTTTTCTATACCTTTCACCATTTTCATTGGTCCTATCCTTGTATAAGGCTTTACAACATTCCTTCTTAGCCTTCACCTTTGTTTGTACCTCCTCATTCCACCACCAAGATTCCTTTTGGTGTGGGGCAAAGCCCTTGGACTCTCCTAATACCTCTTTTGCTACTTTTCGGATACAACTAGCCATGGAATCCCACATTTGGCTAGCTTCCCCCTCTCTATCCCACACACACTGGGTGATTACTTTCTCTTTGAAAATGACTTGTTTTTCTTCTTTTAGATTCCACCATCTAGTCCTTGGGCACTTCCAAGTCTTGTTCTTTTTTCTCACTCTTTTGATATGTACATCCATCACCAACAAGCGATGTTGATTAGCCACGCTCTCTCCTGGTATAACTTTGCAATCCTTACAAGTTATACGATCCCCTTTCCTCATTAGAAGAAAATCTATTTGTGTTTTTGACGACCCACTCTTGTAGGTGATCACATGTTATTCTCTCTTCTTAAAGAAGGTGTTGGCTAAGAAGAGATCATATGCCATTGCAAAATCCAATATAGCTTCCCCATCCTCGTTTCTCTCCCCAAAACCATGGCCACCATGAAAACCTCCATAGTTGCCTGTCTCCCTGCCCACGTGTCCATTTAAATCTCCTCCTATAAATAACTTCTCCGTCTGAGCAATTCCTTGCACCAAGTAAAGATGACAAAAAAATCGACAAATGTGGAATCTTGATGAAAATATTGAAAATTCTAAATGAAAATTCTTGATATTTGTAGAGATATAATTGCCTTGTCCACACTCTTTAAGTATCCTCATTGCCTTGACTACACTTTAAGGCTAAAGCACACTCTTTTCATTATGAAACAGTGGCTTTAAGAAAACAGTGTATAATGGATTGTGTCCAGTGTTTCAAGTGCTTCAAGTATACACAAGCAAGCATTGATGTTAATGATATCTGGCTGGTTGGACTATCTAAGTACATAGAATTTCCAATTATTACTCTTATATTTTCATCTCTTAATAATACTGACATCTCAAAGAAATTGCTTCATTTGACGTTGATAGTGTCATAGAAAGAAGTAGTTCCAGTGGATACATGATATCAGTACTGATTGATGGCTTGGACGCATTAACATAAAGCAATTCAAATCATACCGGAGATGTAGCCAAATGAACACCGCATGAAAATATACATACACACACACACACATTCCACAAAACCATCAACTTACATCTCTCTCAATTCAGTGAAGCTGTTCACTTTACTCATTAAGTAAGTTTTTGGAAGGAAAGCTTGGGGACCCTAATGAACCAAACTGTGAAATGGTAGTTTGGAAACAAATACACCTTCACAATTTCACACACAAGACAAAGACACAAACCTCAATTCTTGTAAGAAGGCCTCCAGTATTCCATTCTGTAATTCTAACTTCAGTACGTTCATTGAGTTGTTTTATCTGTACATCATGTCGAAAAGCTTTAGGAAAAATTTGGAATACATTCTCACCCAGCATCACCAGTCAGAGTATCATGAGATAAATGCTACAGTCAACATAGTAGTTGCGAAGAGAAAATCAAGTATCATGAAGTCATGATAATAAAAGACTTAAGAGTTCCGAATTAACAAATAAATATGGTCTAAAAAATAACAGCGACGGCAAGATAATCCGAAAATGCACACAATAAGTCATGCAGCAAGCACAAGGATTCACCATAAAAATTGCCAATGCCATATCCAATGAATAGAAAAGAAACAAAACAAAGTGAGATAAGAACCTGCCTCACTCGATGCCAAGATATTCGCCTGAAGAGCGTCTAGTTGAAAGCAAAGGCCTACCACTGAGCGTTCTTCCAAGGACCTCAACAAACAAAACAGTGCCGGTTTCAACAACTGGCCCTTCCGGCACAGGTCCCCCCATCACAGCTTCATTTTTCACAATCCCCATCTTCCCTCTGACCATAAACTCTTCGGCGTCATAATTCGTATCACATAACAAGTAATCCATCTCTTTGTCATACAAGGCAGCACCTCCTTAGTCCTTAGCATTGTACCCAACAAGTCTGCCCCCACATTCACGTCGAGTTTATTCTCATCAACTGAAACAACAACTTCAACCACAAAATCACCCGGTTTTGGTTCGTAATACTCCACATTAACCTTCTCAGCTCCCTCATTTTCACCATCCAATTCACTTTCTTCCTCAAAAACTCCCACCTCACCTTCCTTCTCTTCCACTCCATCTCCATCCCCACTATCTCTCGG
Organism: Malus sylvestris; assembly: GCF_916048215.2. Classification (NCBI taxonomy): domain Eukaryota; kingdom Viridiplantae; phylum Streptophyta; class Magnoliopsida; order Rosales; family Rosaceae; genus Malus; species Malus sylvestris. The sequence goes on along the minus strand of NC_062269.1, from coordinate 4,443,522 downwards.
AGCGAAAAACTTCAAGAAAGGCGCCAATGCCTCATCTTTATCGACCTTTTCGGAGTTTTCATCCATTTTTTTGGAATCTTTATCCACTTCTGAAGCAGACCCATTACTCATAGGTACAGGGGAAACTGGGAAAGCTTAACAAGCAGCTCAAACTCTTCATTCTCTTCAATCCCATCCCCTTCAAACTTGTTACTCAAATGGATACTTGGAAAAACATCATACACCTCACTCGTAGAGCAAAACGTAACCCGGGTTCTCCCCCAAACGGGAAAATTCCTACAAATTTTCAGACTTTTCGACAACCCAACTGTGGAAAACGAGCTATAATTTTAAGGTTTAGCAAAAACGCTGAGGTTTGTGAGTTGAAATTGTCAATTTGAAGTCGAGTCAGAATTTTGTAATAATGGGTCATGATAAATAAACCTTTCACAAAGAAAAAAACTTAATGAGTTAACCTACCTGTAAGTATAAATACATGTGTCACTTAATATTATTGTCTAGTGCTATTCTTTTTCACTTGTAAGTAAAAGTTCTTAGGTTTGAATCTCGTGAATGACAAGTTGACAACCAATTCATTCCCTCACTCTTTAGTATAAATATTTCGTTGTATTAAAAAAATTACAAAAAATATGTAATTGGTTGCCCTGAGTCTTAGAAGAATGTCATAAGGCTCACATTGTATGTCTTACGTTACAAATTATTAGATCAATTTAATCCATTGAAAAGAAAACTGATACTCCATCATTGGTACTAGGTATGATAATGCAATCACATTCAAGACATAATAGAAGATAGTTGTTGAAACAATTAATGAGAAGTAACTAAGTGAATTCTGTAATATTATAATTGGCAAGCGAAAGATGAACATATGTAGTGCACAAACTGGTCAAACAAAAACCAACCCAAATGAATTAGGAAGTAAAATTCGTATCTCCAGTCCAATGGATGAAGCCAAATTCCAAATGGATGGTATGCAAAATATCTAGCACTGCTCTACCTACACCATCAAATTTGGTCTTCTTTGAACAAATTATGAGGTCAAGACAACAAAATACAAGGAGGAGCACTGGGTTATTGGGGTCGTGAGCATGTATTGCCTCCAATGTAGCTCCGCTACTGTTTGAAGTGACGAGCCGGGGAAGGAGAAAGACTTACAGGGTTGTCAAAGAGTAGCATGCATATCTGTTTTCGTTATCTTGGGCACCCCATGAGATTCAGCTAGAATTTTGCGTTCTAAACAGTTTACTGTGCAAGGCTACGTTTTAGAAATCTTACTTCTCGACATTCCATGACCGTAACGTTTTTTGGGCTTCCACAAACATCTTTTAAGACTATTTTGCAAGAAAATCAAAGTCAAGTCAAGTCCCTAGGTTAGATTTACAAATTATTAATTCTTAATATCTATACTACATATCTAAAATAGATATTAATAAAATTCTTTCAATCAAAAACCAATAGAATTACAATTATAACTTTTAATACATAACTAAAAAAAAATATTAGAAAAGAAACAAATGTGAGCATTAACACAAACAACTTTTTACTATTTTTTTGCTGGACGGATCCTTTTCCTGGAGATCCTAGGGATCCCGTGATCGTAGCCGTTCATTGTATATCGTGCGATCAGAAATCATTTCAAAATCTAATATTTAAAATTAAATATAAATAGTATCTAAAGAAAACTGATCGCATGATGTACAATGAATGGTCACGATCATGAAATCCCTCACCGGATCCTTTTCCTTTTTCCTGAACCTCATAACCATGTCACTCAACCGGATCCTTTTCCTTTTTTCTGAATCTCATAACCATGTCACTCAATCGTTATCCTCTAAACTCAAACATCCTCTCTCTATCCTTAACTGCCAATCCCGTTAAGAACAAATAACTCCTCCCTTAAAATAATAAAAAATAATATTTGAGAAAAATAAAAATTATAATTATAATTCTCACATAGAGAGCGTGTGACCTTTGCTAGTTAATATTAATAGAATTTTGCTTGTCAACCAAAACTCCATAAAATTACCATTTTACCTCTCTAATTAAAACTGGACATAAATAATAAGTATGGGAAATTTAGTAATAAAATTTGTGTTGTTTTTTTTTATTAAAACATTACCCACATATGATTTTAACATCTCTAAACATTAAAGACTAAAAAATAAAAAATTAACCTCTCTCCCCTCTCCCACTCCCACATTGTGTCTCACTCTCTTCCTCTTGCCTTCCATTTTAAAAACAAAAATAAAAATGTTGTGTGTGGATATATGTTAGTATATAAAGTCAGAAGGCAAAAAATGTGAAATGTTCATCATTCTAAAAATGTCCCTCCTTAATTAAGATTAATTAAAATCTAAAACTAAATTTTAACTTAAAAAACAATCTGCTAACAGAATAAAACTATACATGCAGTAGACAATTTTGTCCTTTAATTTTTAAAATATAAATATAAAAAATATTTAAGACAAAAATAAAAGGAATAAAATTACAAGTAAAAGATAACATGTAAAAGAGTAAATTACCACCAGCATGAGCCTGTGGTAGGAGGCGTATATATAAATGGAGCACTCTAAAATGGTGAAACATTTAAGGAGAAATTAGGTTCTCATACTTTCTTTTGCTACTGCATTGATTAAAATCTTATTCATTTTCAAATTTTGATCAAGGTCATTAGGTATTAATAACGTCATTAATTATTTCAATAATAAAATATTTTTTTTATTTCTAAATATATTCAGTTAAAAATGTTACAATTAGTCTATTTATATTTGTGACTAAATATTTTATCATATATTTTTAGTTTTAGTTTGTACCCATTTTTAATTTGTAATTTTTTTTTAACTTGTACCAATTTTCTTTTCAGTTTAATTTGTACCCATATATTAATTTCCTTTTGTGCCCATATTTTTTAAAGGGAGAAAGGATAAGATTAGGAATGAGGATATCCGGGGTAAAGTAGGAGTAGCCGAAATTGAAGGAAAGATGAGAGAAAATCGGTTACGGTGGTTTGGACATGTGCAAAGAAGGCCTACTGACGTTCCGATTAGAAGATGCGACTATGGGACAGAGGTTCAGGGCCGAAGGGGTAGAGGAAGACCTAGGAAAACTTTGGAAGAGACTCTAAGAAAAGACTTAGAGTACTTAGATCTAACGAAGGACATGACACAGGATCGAGCACAATGGCGTTCTAAGATTCATATAGCCGATCCCACTCAGTGACTTGGATTTTCCAAGTCTCCAACCGAGAAGTTTTCCTCACTCGGGAAATTAAGGGAACACTACCCCAACCTACATGCTCCACTCAGAAAGCTTCAACATACAAGCTTTAACAAAAGAAAATTCAAAGAACTTAGCGAAGAAGGCTTTGGTGTATTTAACACAATACGTTGAAATGAAGGAAAGCTTATTTATTGATATCCCCGATAAGCTACAAATATGTACATATACATGAGTCAAAATAAGCACACAAGAGGGAGCCTTCACAAAGGTTGCTTAGGAGAAGTCTCAGCAGTCGGTAGAGCCCCAGAAAGAGAAGGCACCGGAGGGGGATCATTTGGAGCCTCAGTACTGGACAGAACCCTAGAAGGAGGAGGCATCAGAGGTTGATCATTTGGAGCTTCATTACGCGGTACAGCCCCAGAAGACGAAGGCAATAAATGCCTTTGGAACAAACCCACAAATCTATGATGATCAAGTAAAACCTGACCATCAGTTTCCTTCATCTGGTCAAGCTTCCTCTTCATGTTTGTAGCATAGTCATGTGCGAGCCGGTGCAACTGTTTATTCTCATGCTTGAGCCCTCTAATCTCCTGTTTGAGACTCATCACTTCAGCCGCCAATGATTCAACTTGGCGGGTTCGAGCAAATAGGCGTTGGGCCATATTAGACACAGAACCTGCACACTGAACACTGAGAGCCAGCGAATCCTTAACAGCTAACTCATCAGACCGTTTGGAAAGTAGTCTGTTATCTTTGGGAGTGAGAAGGTTCCTGGCCACCACCGCAGCGGTCATATCATTCTTCATCACGGAATCCCCAACGGTAAGAGGACCAGTAGGGGAGACGAAGGATGGGCGCCATATGTTGTCTGGAGAAGGCGGGGCTGCCTCTTCAACAAGGTTCAAGTCAAAACGACGGTCGGAGGGGCCAGACATTTTCAAAGGTGTTGAAGAGAGAAGAGGTCGGACAAATCAAGATCTTAGAAGTGCAAGAATGAAGCTTCTACTGGTGGAGATTCAAGTGTGCTTTGGAACTTAATGCCAGCCCCTATAAAAATCTGCACTCGACGAAGCTTCAGAAATCGAAGAGGCGCCTGCTCAGAAATCGAAGAGGCGTTTGCTTTCTCAAAAGCTGGGCTGCTTAGAGATCACGAGGGTTGATCTCAGAAATCGAAGAGGCGTTTGCTTTCTCAAAAGTTGGGCTGCTCAAAGACCACGAAGGCCGATCTCAAAAATCGAAGAGGCGCTCGCTTTCTCAAAAGCTGGGCTCCCCAGAGACCACGAGGGCCGATCTCAGAAATCGAAGAGGCACCTACTTTTCCAGCCTTTTCCAGCCTTGTCAGCACCTGTCACACGCACACTCAGTTTTGCGGAAATTATGGGCATTCTGTCAAAGACTTCTGGGGAAGTAGAAAACACATGAATCTTACTGTTCAATCACCCACTTCTCACACGCAACAATAGCTCATGGGTACCACAGATAACTTTGCCAAAGTTCTCTGCCAAAGTTGAGCACGTGAAGCTTGCAGCTCCCACTACATCGCTCTGACCAAGAAGGGTAAAAGAATAGCAAAGAAACAGCACTAACAAAGTTTAGACCCATAAATTTTGAAGGTCTAGCTACCATATTATTACCCACAAGGGTAAAGGAACAGTACCACTGCTGGATAATTGGAAAGTCCCTGTGTGTCAACCTCTGTGCTTCGTGGCAAGGTAGACTAGCAAACATGCCCAACCTTTACTCACATTCGAGAAAACACTCCCAATAAGATTGCTTGCTCCAAAATCGAAGAGGCACCGTCCTCCGAATCTCGAGAGCCAGACTCCCAACATGACTACTTTCTTAAAAATCGAAGAGAGGGTAAAGGAACAGTACCATTGCTGGATAATTGGAAAGTCCCTGTGTGTCAACCTCTGTGCTTCGTGGCAAGGTAGACTAGCAAACATGCCCAACCTTGACTCACATTCGAGAAAACAATCCCAATAAGATTGCTTGCTCCAAAATCGAAGAGGCACCGTCCTCCGAATCTCGAGAGCCAGACTCCCAACATGACTACTTTCTCAAAATCGAAGAGAGGGTAAAGGAACAGTACCATTGCTGGATAATTGGAAAGTCCCTGTGTGTCAACCTTTGTGCTTCGTGGCAAGGTAGACTAGCAAACATGCCCAACCTTTACTCACATTCGAGACAACACTCCCAACAAGATTGCTTGCTCCAAAATCGAAGAGGCACCGCCCTCCGAATCTCGAGAGCCAGACTCCCAACATGATTACTTCCTCAAAAATCGAAGAGACACTGCTTTCCGAATCTCGAGAGTCATACCCCCAGCATGATTGCTTTCTCAAAAATCGAAGAGGCATCGTTCTCCGAATCTCGAGAGCCAGATACCACAGACCACTTTTTCAAAGTGCTCTGACAGAGTTAAAACATGTGAAACTGGCAGCTCCCACTACCGTGCTATGACCAAGCAGGGTAAAGGAATAGCATTACTACTTGTTGTTAGGGAGACTCCTATATATGTCGACCTCCATCCCCAACGGACAGGCAGACCTGCAAAAATGCTCAACCCTTCATCATATCTGAGAGGGCACTCCCAACGAAGCCTTTCGAAATATTCAGTTTTCTTTCCCCCCGATAATACCTCTGCAAACAAGCTATACTAGAGCAAGAATATCTCATATCATCAGGGTTAAAAGCAAGAGTATCCCATATCATGCTTTTTCCCTGTCTTTTCTTTTGGCCTTGTTTTTACCTGCAAGACAAGGAGAAAGAGAGCAATCAGTCAGCACTTGGAATCAAGCTTCCAGCCAGGAACTGACTGCCTGGAACCCCTTACCTGATTACTTACCTGGCATTGCTCTCGAGTACTCATCTTCAACATCTTATGTTTCCAGGGAAGATTTCGCATCTGCTTGAGGAACAGATAGGGCAAGTGCGAAGGATACAAGGAAGCATGTGGAGACAAGCGTAACAGCACACGTGCCGATACATTCATTACTCTGTCAAAAGCAAAAGTATCCCATATCAGCAGGGTGGAACGTACTCTAGATTTGATGGACTTGTTTTGACCCTCAAATTCTTCAGTCGGCCTTATACTCTGGAGGAAACCAGAAAACCCTCCAGCTCAGTTCAAGAATAAGCCTGTGGAAAGTTACTTCTTCAAAAGCAAAAGTATCTCATATCATCTCTTCTCATTTTTCTTCTCTTTATCCTTCATGCTGCTGCAAGATGGGGAGAAGGTGAACAATCAGTCGGAGCTCTGATTGCTTACCTTGTCTGTCACCTCTTTCAGCAAACCCCCTAGCTTGGCGACTTGGGGGACTCCTACTACATGGTTTGTATCGCGCTTGACCAAGCCTGAAACTACAAGTAAGCTTCAAGTGAAATTGATACATTACCTTGTGCATCTCCACCAGTTAAAGATACCACCCCTGGATGGAGGAAGAGTACTTCCAGAGAAGATGCCACATCTACCTATGAGACAGATAAGGCAAGTCAAGACGACACCACACTCCGATACTTAGAAGTTTCGTGATTACGAGATCATTCTCCCACAATATTTCCTAATGTCATTTGTACTAAATCATTCACTTGTACTCACTAAATGAGAGCTTGAACCTATGTACTTGTGTAAACCCTTCACAATTAATGAAAACTCTTCTATTCCGTGGACGTAGCCAATCTGGGTGAACCACGTACATCTTGTGTTTGCTTTCCTATCTCTATCCATTTATATACTTATCCACACTAATGACCGGAGCAATCTAGCGAAGATCACAAAAAGCGATCGTTTTCGCTACCTAGGATCTATCTTGCAAGAGAACGGAGAATTAGATGGAGATCTCAACCATAGAATACGAGCTGGATGGAAAGAGTGCATCCGGCGTGTTGTGTGACCGTCGTAGGCCACTGAAGCTCAAGGGAAAATTTTATAGGACGGCAATAAGGCTAGCGATGTTGTATGGCACAGAATGTTGGGTGGTGAAGCATCAACACGTACACAAAATGGGTGTAGCGGAGATGAGGATGCTTCGTGGGATGTGTGGGCACACGAGAAAGGATAAGATTGGGAATGAGGATATCCGAGGTAAAGTAGGAGTGGCCGAAATTGTAGGAAATATGAGAGAAAATCGGCTCCGGTGATTTTGAACATGTGCAAAGAAGGCCGACTGACGCTCCGGTTCGAAGATGTGACTACGGGACAGAGGTTCAGGGCCGAAGGGGTAGAGGAAGACCTAGGACAACTTTGGAAGAGAGTCTAAGAAAAGACTTAAGAGTACTTGGATCTAACGGAGGACATGACACAAAACCGAGCGCAATGGCGTTCTAGGATTCATATAGCCGACCCCACTTAGTGGGAAAAGGCTTTGTTGTTGTTGTTGTTGTACTTTTTATTTTGCTAAATGTACCCATGCTAATTATATGTACCCATTCATGTAAAACTTTTTAATCTTAAAATGTACTCATTCTTAAATATACCAATTTGTTATATGTAAAATGTACCCCTTTTTTTTTATATAAAATCTATTCAATTTTTTTCTAATCCATTTTTAAACTTATATGGGTACATTCTTTTTTCTTTGATTTTAAAATGTATCCATGTCAAGTTTAATCGAAGAAATTTACTAATATTATTAAGCCTAATATCTTTTGTTGTTGTTGTTGTGATTTTGAAGAATGTACCCATGTTTTGATACAATAAATTTTATGGTTAATTTTGATGAATGTACCCATGTTTATATATATACACACACATAATAGTATATTTATATTTTAATATTTTTAATCCCACAAATTATGGTTTTTTTATTTAAAATCTCATTTATACAAACAACTAAAATTTCTAATTTTTAATTTAAAAAATATAGTAACATACATAGAAATAAATTATCACATTAATTTCAGGGACCTTGATCAAAAATAAAAAACCAACAAGGTTTCAATCAAAGAATATTTATAATTAAGGACTGCATCCAAAGTCCCCCAACATTTAAAGTACCATAAATTGCTTGTGACAACCCGTCCCAAATTTTACATTTTTTATTAATTTTAAAAGCGTGAATTTATGAAAATGCCCTAGAGGCAATGACTTTGACTTCCGTTGACCATTGCCTAGAGAGACTTATGACTTATTCTTTTAGCATATCCCCGTAGTACTCGTTGGTACGAGCGCATAGGTGAAAGCCGTTTGCGAGTTCGAATTATAACGGTATAGTTACGGACGTTTGAAATTGGTTATTCAAAGTTTAGTTTTAATTAAATTGAATTTCCATCTTGTGGGAAAGAAGCCTAATTAGCTTTCAGTAAGGAAATAAGGAACCAATCTTATTATTTATTTTAAGGACCAATTAGACAAGGGGAGAAAGAAAAAAGACCAATGGGAAGAGGAGAGAGAAGCATCCCTCACCATTTCATCAGCTTGTGCACACCACACAACCGAGTTCGACCTCTCATTTTCCAAGGTCGATTCCGGCCAACTCCGATAGAGTTTTTCGACGCCACCATCGCCATCTTGAAGCTCTCATTCCCCTCTACAAAACCCACTAGAACCACCTTGATTAACCACGGTATGTGATGGTTTGAGGCCATGAAAGTCGACAAAAATCAACAGTGCTTCGGCTACTCTTTTCAATATTCCGAAGAATCGGCAAAGCAATGGCTGATGTCACCACTTGGGCTTTGTAGCCCATCATCCCAGGAGAAAATCCCAACCAAGATTCACCCCATTGGACCACCATAGACGACGAATCGACACCGGGAAGCTTTAGGCACCCGTTGGCTTTGTGGACAAAATTGACCACCTTCCGTCCACTTTTGGACTTCGTGGCATGTATGAAAGTTGTTCCTCTCTTCGAGATCTTCATTTCTGTGAAGTTTGAGAATTTTTAGAAATAGTTGGATTTTCCAGCGAGTCGGGGTGGCCGACCGCCGTGTGCGGCGGCACGTGAGCCGAGTCACCCCTGACCTTTCTAAGCTAAGTTTGACACCCCAATTCCATAGGTGAAGTCCAATTGATGAAATCTCATCGTTTGAACCTAGTTTTGATAAAGACCGCTACTTGAACATTATGTCCAAAAGTATATTATTGCGTAGAATTATTGTGAATGCTTTAAAGCACGAAGGTGAACACAGGATGCACAGATAAGTTCAGGTGAGTATATGTTGTGAAATGTGGGATGCATGGTTATGATTACATTTTATTTGGAACGATTGAGTGATGGCATGACTATATTTATGTTTTAAGCAACTCCGACATTGTCGTACATGTTGTCTGTAAGTCGTACATGCCATATTAGATGCATCTAGAGCTCCTAACCCTGCACCCCGATGTTAGTGCTCTCGTCCGAGGACAAGGCCTAGCCTGCACATGATCGTAACACTTAAGCGTAATTATTTACACCCAGCCTGTCGTACAGACCACAAGAGGTGGTTCCGACTCGTGTGCAAGGATATGTGATGAGCTATGGATTCAGCCGTATAAGCCACAAAAGGTAGATCCGGCTAACATATTACTGGGATATTGACTGATGAGATATGGATAAGTCGTACATGTCACTATAGGTGACTCCGACTTATGTGCTAGCATTGATTGTTGAGATATGGATAAGTCGTAAATGTCACTATAGGTGACTCCGACTTATGTGCTAGCGTTGATTAATGAGATATGGGTGCAGTCGTACAAGTCAAATTAGGTGACTCCGACTTGCATGCTAATATAGATTATTGAGCATATGATTATTTATATTACTGATGAGTTGTTGTGTCATGGTATATTTATGGAATTATTGTTGATATATTTTTTATCTCACATTGATACGTGATATGATTTTCTGGAAACTATACAGGTGTTGCATCGAGGGGTTATAATGTTTTAGAAGGCTTCTATTAGAAATTTTATTTCTAGGGCCACTCACTCCTGTTTAGTTTTCACCCTCCAGGTTTTATTAGCTGAGCTTTCTTATCGTCAAGGATTCGTGGCAAACCTTAGTATTGGAGATTTTTCGAGTGTATGATTCTTAATCCACTCTACTGTACTTACTTATGCTCTAACGTCACATGTGAAGTGGGTTCATTCCCGCTCACCAGCTCACTCTGGTTTTTAGGCACTCTTAGGTTTAAATTTATTCACATTTTTCCACATCATCATACTTTATGGCTTTGTCACCTTCTAGGTGTCGGCCATCACAGTTCGATTCGGGGTCCTAGTGGACATCTTGGGTCAGGGTGTGTCAATTTGGTATCAAAGCATAAGTTGGGCAGTAGTGCGTTCATCACACGCGTGATGGGATCATTTTTGTTTTCGAGTCTAATGTTTGAATCTTGCCACCTCGTCAAATACGAAAAATATGTTAGTTGTTCCTAAGTTTTGGGCATATTTGATGACTCGTTGATCTTTAGAAGATCATTTTGGTGAGTGTCTCTAGATTATAAGCAAAGAACTTTTCTGCCAAGGAAAGGTGTGGAATTGAGACTAGTTGATGGCCCTAAAGTGGGGTTAATGTATCATTATTGGTGTATCGCCAGGGATTTATGGGTCAATCTCATCACTATTGTTAATCGCCATTATTAAACCTTTCGAGAATAGAAATAAAAAATAGTTTTGATTCTTTGGCAATATTCAGGAGAATACCACCATTCCACTTCTTCGTACTACATTAGTTTTCTTGCATCTTTTCGCACAAATCCTATTTCAAATTGGTGGTCGATGTAACAAACTTTTGAAATTCAGAGTTTTCTCGTGAAGCTTGTTGAATTAATAGTAGTAGTCTTACCAATGTATAGAACCATTTGGAATGTACTATTTTATCCGTGATTTAAAGTTAACAATTATCATCTTTGCTTGGAAATCGAATGACATTTCTCTATGGAGAACGTGTCTAAAATCTTTATCAACCTTAGAACTTCTTAAATACACTTACTTTTTGGAAAGGACTAAGTTTATGACAGTGGTGGTAGAAGAATTTAATCAGCAGCTATGAGTGCACTATAGTGTATCTTTTCGGTTGTATGAAAAGGACATATTTACTCTTGAACACTTTCAGCTTGTCCTATTCTATTTTATTTGGAAAATACGAGTATCGATATGGAGTTACCTTTAACCTATCAAGAAATGGTTTGAATGATTATAATCATTTTGTTATATGAATGGAGTTGGGAAGTATCATTATACACTCGCAGTTCGAGGTATTTTATATGTATAGAGAATGTGAAGATCAATAATCGTGATGCTGAACCAATGTTACGCTCATGTGGTGTTCCAATTAGTGGTAGTTTTACTTAAGTAGAAAGCAGTATTCTTCCAGCCTCAAAGCTTAAAGTATTGGCGATGGTTTATTTTCTTAATATGGGCGTTGAAATTTCAACAACAAGACACTTGTGAAGACAACTAAGATAGAAGTGGGATGTTGTTAACTTATCTGTGGGATGTGATCTAAAAGTCCTCGTTCGTGACATGATCAAATGTGGAGATAAAACAGAAATTAAAATTGAGGCTCCACTTGAGGTGATTGAAGAGAATTTTCAGTCTAGGCGTCTTGCCTTCGGTTAAAGCAGAAGGATGTTGAGGAAATAAAGTCCAAACAAACTGGATAACCACAGTTTCTTCTCTATTTACTTTCGGAGGATGATGGCATTATGAGAAAGCCAATAAAAAACCCAACAAGATTATCATCTTAGTGTATTTATATTTCATCGTGTTATGTGTTTCACTTCCGAGCCTTTGGAAGTCTTTTTAAAGGTTGTAAGTATTAAATGTTGTTTAGTATCACATTTCCACCCCTAAACTAACGATTAGATTGAAGCGAGTTACTCAGACTTTAGTGGACGTGTTGCATTTTGTTCGTCCCACAAGTTGTAAGGGTGTAACATACCATTATCTCTATTTTAGTTGCTTGTAACTATGGTTAGCTATGATGCCATTAGAGTCGATATACAGAGACTTTTTGCACAGTACATGATTGTTAGACACTTAGCCTTGTTAGAGTTATGTGTAACTGAGGTTACATTCCTGGTTATGGGTACGGCACCATTTGAGATATGGTAACAATATGTGAGTTGCAGCAGAGAGTTGTGGGTAGGTATTAGAATGATGGAGATTGTGACACGGAAATTTTATGGTATTGACGATGCTGCCTGATAAAGTAGCGCGTGAGCACGTTTGAGGCTTGTTCAAACATTGTTTGTGTATTTCCTAATGGGGGGGGGCATGATGGTTATAGTGCACCTTCGGGAAATTGTTACTTAGCATGACAACAGTGAGTTGTCAATATCACGGACTGCATACTGTATTATCAAAGACTTATTCATTGGATTAGTGGAGCAAATAAATATGTAGGTCTTTTTACATTAGTACATATATTTTATTCTTCCCTATCTTTGAGTTTTGTGTATCAATGATTTTAAAATTTCGGGTATGAAATTTTCTTAAGGGGGGTAGATTGTGAAAACCCGTCCCAAATTTTACATTTTTTATTAATTTTAAAAGCATGAATTTACGAAAATGCCCTAGAGGTAAGGACTTTGACTTCCGTTGACCATCGCCTAGAGAGACGTATGACTTATTCTTTTAGCATATCCTTGTAGTACTCGTTAGTACGAACGCATAGGTGATAGCCGTTTGCGAGTCCGGATTATAACGGTATAGTTATGGACATTTGAAATTGGTTATTCAAAGTTTAGTTTTAATTAAATTGAATTCCCATCTTGTGGGAAAAAAGCCCAATCAGCTTTCAGCAAGGAAATAAAGAACCAATCATATTATTTCTTTAAGGACTAATCAGACAAGGGGAGAAAGAAAAATGACCAATGGGAAGAGGAGAGAAAAGCATCCCTCCCCATTTCATCAGCCCGTGCACACCACACAATCGAGTTCGACCTCTCATTTTCCAAGGTCGATTCTAGCCAACTCTGATGGAGTTTTTCGACCCCACCACCGTCATCTTGAAGCTATCATTCCCCTCTACAAAACCCACCCAAGAACCACCTTGATTAACCACGGTAAGTGGCGGTTTGTGGCCACGTAAGTCGACAAAAATCAACGGTGCTTCGGCTACTCTTTTCAATATTTTGGTCAATCGGCAAAGCAATGGCCGATGCCACCACTTAGGATTTGTAGCCCATCATCCCAGGAGAAAATCCCAACCAACCTTGACCCCGTTGGACCACCGTAGACGATGAATCGACGCCGGGAAGCTTTAGGCACCCGCCGGCTTTGTGGACAAAATTGACCACCTTCCGTCCACTTTTGGACTTTGTGGCAGGTATAAAAGTTGTTCCTCTCTTCGAGATCTTCATTTCTGTGAAATTTGAGTTTTAGAAATAGTTAGATTTTTCGGCGAGTCGGGACGGTAGACCGTCGTGTGCGGCGGCGCGTGGCAGCGACGCGTGAGCCGAGTCACCCCCTGACCTTTCTAAGCTAAGTTTGACTCCCCAATTCCATAGGTGAAGTTCGATTGATGAAATCTCATTGTTTGAACATAGTTTTGATAAAGACCTCTACTTGAACATTATGTGAATTGATGATCGAACCGTTGGATCGTCACCAAACTTTAATAAATTATAGTATGTAATATTTAAGGATATTAGAAACTTACCGATTGGGAATCTGACGTACTGATCTTTCCGAATTAGATTTGTAAGTTCATAAAATAAAATGTTGACTACCACTTGATTTTGGAAATTGGCGGAGATCCGACCGTTGGATCATAATGAAACCTTAGGACGTTGTTCTAGAAATATAATGTGCATCCTTGGAAGTAACGGATCGAAAATCCGTGATGTAGATCTTCCGAATTGAATTACGTAGGGATGTGTTTTATGTAAATTATGTATTTTATCGGTAAGAACTCTGAGATGTGATTTGATAATTGTTCTAGGCGACGATGGTTCGTGATGTCTCGATATGCGTGCTAGGAAGTCATAGCGCGGACCTCAGTTGAGTGGGTCTTTTCCTTTCTATCGTGTGTGTCTTTTCCTTTCTATCGTGTGTGTATATATAAATATATGATTGATAATTCCACAAACGGTTATAAATTGATTATTGCATATAATTACTGTGAATGCTTTGATGTACTAATGCGAACTACGAATGACTTGATCCCTGTTTAGGGTACTAGGCAATCTAACGAAACGTTAAATGCAGCTATACCATAAATGAGACTAAATAATTGAGACAATAGCCTTGTTTGGGAAATTGTGCAATGTGAGGGACATTGGTGGAAAATGTGAGATTTAACCTTATGATTTAGTGATTGGATGTTGGTCATAAATCATTGTGTGAAGGATCGAGAAATTAAGTAAAGAATCGTAAGTATTGATAGTTAGTTAAATTAGTGTTTAGTTGAGCTTGTCACCGATAATTATTCTCGAAAATTAATAGTTTGGGAGTAGGGCGTTATAAATTGTGCATTTTACGCCACATTATTGATATATATATATATATATATATATATATATATATATATATATATATATTTGGAAGCACTACGATATGATTAAGTTTTGGATTGCATCAGAGCATGTCCATAAGTATATTATTGCGCATAATTATTGTGAATGCTTTAAAGCACAAAAGTGAACGCAGGATGCACAGATAAGTTCAGGTGAGTATATGTTGTGAAATGTGGGATGCATGGTTATGATTACATTTTATTTGGAACGATTGAGTGATGGCATGACTATATTTATGTTTTAAACAACTCCGACATTATCGTACAAGCTGTCTATAAGTCGTACATGCCATATTAGATGCATCTAGAGCTCATAACCTTGCACCTCGATGTTAGAGCTCTCGCCCGAGGACAGGGCCTAGCCTTCACGTGATCATTCACCTCCCGCACCACACGCTTACCTTGGATTTAAGGCAAGTGCCAGCCTGTCGTACATACCACATTAGGTGGTTCCGACTCGTATGTGACTTGCGATACTTCGCACAGCCTTCACGTGATCGTAACACTTGAGCGTAATTATTTACACCCAGCTTGTCATACAGACCCCAAGAGGTGGTTCCGACTCGTGTGCAAGGATATGTGATGAGTTATGGATTCAGCCGTACAAGCCACAAGAGGTGGATCCGGCTGACATATTACTGGGATATTGACTGATGAGATATGGATAAGTCGTACAAGTCACTATAGGTGACTCCGACTTATGTGCTAGCATTGATTGATGAGATATGGATAAGTCGTACAGGTCACTATAAGTGACTCCAACTTATGAGGTAGCATTGATTGATGAGATATGGATAAGTCGTACATGTCACTATAAGTGACTCCGACTTATGTTCTAGCGTTGATTGATGATATATGGGTGCAGTCGTACATGTCACATTAGGTGACTCCGACTTGCGTGCTAATATAGATTATTGAGCACATGATTATTTATATTACTGATGAGTTGCTATGTCGTGGTATATTTATGGAATTACTGTTGATATATTTTTGATCTCACATTGATACGTGATATGATTTTCTGGAAACTATACAGGTGTTGCATCGAGGGGTTATAACGTTTTAGAAGGCTTATATTAAAAATTTTATTTCTAGGGCCACTCACCCTTGTTTTGTTTTCACCCTCCAGGTTTTATTAGCTAAGCTTTCTTATCATCAAGGATTCGTGGCAAATCTTAGTATTGGAGATTTTTCGAGGGTATAATTCTTAATTCACTCTAATGTACTACTTATGCTCTAAGGTCACGTGTGAAGTGGGTTTTTTTCCGCTCACCAGCGCACTCTGGTTTTTAGGCACTCTTAGGTTTAAATTTATTCACATTTTTCCACATCATCATACTTTATGGCTTCGTCACCTTCCAGGTATCGGCTAGCACAACTCAATTCGGAGTCCTAGTGGACATCCCGGGTCGGGGTGTGTCATTGCTCCTCAAGAATTTTAAAATTACAATTGAACAAAAGAAGTTAAAATATTCAACAAGTCACTTAGTACTAGGATTTAGTAGTATTCCTCTTCACTTGTAAATTAGAGATCTTAGATTTGGATTCTTGCTAAAGGCGAATTTGAACCACATTATTACTATCTCATTCATTGTGAGGCTAAGCCTACCATTTTTCTCTTAGTGTAGATAATATCACATTTTAAAAATAAAATAAAAAACATTATTCAACAAAGATTAGTTTTGAATTAATTTAAAATTTAAAACCTTTTGAATGAATTTAAACTTCGGAAAATAAATAACAAACCCCCCCCCCCCCCACTAACGTGGGGTTTATGTTTAACTTCTAATTTATGTTCAAATAATTTTTTTAATAAAAAATATATAAATAAAAAAAATTGGATTCTTTTTTTTTTTTTTTGGTAAAAAACCATAAAAACCTTAATTTAACATACAAGAGGCTAGTATATACAAAAACTTGAGACGCGTTCTTTCAAAAATGAGATGGAGTTGTTAATTGTGAAAGACCGTTTTAAGCCAAAATTTAATTATAAATACGGTATAGTATTAACTAAAGCTCTCATACTACTCAATTGTATCGATATTAAGAAATTGACTGAATAGACGAACTATAAACCTTAAGTTCCCTTCATTTCTGTATATTTGCAGTTGCTTTTCCATATAAATCTTCTCTTGCAAAGAAATTCAAAGAGCTCTAATTGTATGGACTTTATAGCCTGCGCTCTAATTGTATGGACTTTATAGCCTGCTATCCAACAATTCCCTATACGATATCTTCAAATCCTTCGCATAAATAACATGGAGCACTTTGACCGTTGCCTAGGTATAAACCTGCTGTCCAACTATTCCCACACGATAGGTGATCAAAATGGATAATGCTAGAAAGATCAATTTTTTTAAACAAATTTTTTTTCAACCAAATAATGTAATTCCTCTTTAAGTACCACTAAACTTTAGAACTAAATGACCATATACTAATTAATAAAACACTCATTGTCAACCAAAATCCTATAAAATTACCAATTTAACCCTCTAATTAAAACAGAACATAAATAAGAAATATGGGACAGAAATATAATTTTACACTATCAAATTTTGTTTTTTTTCAAAGTCTTACCTACATGTAATCCTAACATATCTCTAATTAAAAAAAAAAAAAAAATTCCCACCCCCACATTCTCTATCAATCTCCTATTTCAAAAACAAAAATAAAGAAAATTCTCACACTTTTTGTGTGACCATATGCTAATATATAGTGAGAAAACCCTCATTGTCAACTTTTTACTTTTTTTTTTTTTTAGTTTTATCCTACACTCTTGACAAAAAGAAGGGCAAAATAGTAATTTTGTATCTTTTGACAAAATAACAATCATATCCCCTCACTTTTAATACACAATATTTACATAAAGAAGGTAAAATGATAATTATGCAATATTAAGAAAAATATGCCCTTATTAAGAAATCACATCATCATTATCTCATATATTAAGAAAACTCTCCTTGTCAACTTTTTGCCACATTTTTATTTTATTTTACCCTCACTTTTGATACTCTTGACAAAAAGGAGGACAAAATAGTAATTTTGTATCTTTTCACAAAATAACAATCACATCCCGCATTTTTAATACACAATATTTACATAAAGAGGGTAAAATGATAATTATGCAATATTAAGAAAAATACACCATTATTAAGAGACCCCATCATCGTCTCATACTCTTTTTAAAAATTTAAAAACCTAATCACTTCTTAATAAAAAACAAAAATGAAAATGAAATTGTTCCCACACAAATGCTAGCACAACCCACAAAGTTATGCGCATGCATATATATAACGCACAGTACGAACAAACAAAGGCCGCCAAAGGTTAGCTCAACCCACAAAGTTATGCATAGCTATATATATGTGTGTGTGTGTGCGCGCTCCTTTCTGGAAAAGGATCATCTCTGGATCTCTTCCACCAAATTCACCCGATCAATCTGAGCCTTTAAAATTTGATCCAACGGCTACCAACAGGACGCCTTTTAAAAGTTATAATAACTTTAGCCGATTGATCAAATCTCAAGGACTCGGATTAGGTGATTGGGAAGATTTGATGGAAGGGATCCATCCCTTTCCCTGAGAGGCGGTGGAGAAGGGGGAGGGGGAGGTGTCGGTGCCAGCAGTTTCCTCTTGTACAAGTTATACACCAGGCTTGACCATAGCTCTCCGTGCGACTATTTCACCAGGGTGGGCTACTTCTGGGTCCTCCTGACAACACCAACAGACTATTTCAGCATAAGGGCTGACAAGCTCCCCGGATGGGACAAAATAAGTCAAGGGGCAGGTTGCAACAGTGTGGTCATCCTTCCAACAAATTATACAGGTACCATACTTCTCTGATTCGGAACTATCTGTGACAAAACCAAAAAAGAAAAAGAAATAAATACCGCTGATCACACATCGTACGTTCAACGAGTAATCGTTTTCATTTTAATCCAGAAATGTATTGAAAGACAATAAACCAATCGACAACATAAACAAAAACATATAAATTAACAGATAGATGAAATGACATGTCAATGATTGCTCCCATCAACAAATTACTAGTTACTTAAATATGTATATAATCCTTTCTGGGCTATGCATCGCAATCATTCATGCACCAGATGAAAAGGCTTGAGCAACAAGTTATGCAACTTGAAAAACTTTGGCACAATATTTCCTCAAACCAGTAGCAATAAATCATCAGACCTCTCAACCTCTAGTTATACGAAAGCACTAAAGACCTAGAGGAAATAACATGCACAAAGGAGCATCTCAGGGCTCACACGGTAATACTAGGTGCAGAAGGATAAATTTCACAAAACTTTCGGCAACCAATTGATTCCAACATGAAAAAAAAAACAATGGGTAAGCTAGAAAGAACGCATAATTAGGTAAGCCCGACATACCGACTCATTCATGCACCAAACGAAAAGACTTGAGTAACCAAGTTATGTAACTTGAAAAACTTTGGCACAATATTTCCTCAACCCAGTAGCAATAAATCGTCGGACCTCTCAACCTCTAGTTATATGAAAACACTGAAGACCTAGAGGAATATAACATGCACAAAGAAGCATCTCAAGGCTCACACGGTAATACTAGGAGCAGAAGGATAAATTTCACAAAACTTTCAGCAACCAATTTGATTCCGACATGAAAAAAAAACACGATGGGTAAGCTAGAAAGAACGCATAATTAGGTAAGCCCGACATACCGACTCATTCATGCACTAAACGAAAAGACTTGAGTAACCAAGTTATGTAACTTGAAAAACTTTGGCACAATATTTCCTCAAACCAGTAGCAATAAATCGTCGGACCTCTCAACCTCTAGTTATATGAAAACACTAAAGACCTAGAGGATATAACATGCACAAAGGAGCATCTCAAGGCTCACACAGTAATACTAGGAGCAGAAGGATAAATTTCACAAAACTTTCGGCATCAAATTGATTCCGACATAAAAAAACACAATGGGTAAGCTAGGAAGAAAGCATAACTTGGTAGGCCAGACATACCGACTCATTCAGCCGATTTGTGTATTGTAATTTATATTGAAAACACAAAAGTAAGGCAGTACTTGATGGGGGACTGTTAAAGGGCTGAGAATCAACTAGACGAACACTAGCACAACTAGAGAACGAGACTAAGATAAAGAGCCAAGTTCTGTTCATAAATTCATTCAAATAACTCCCCCCAACCTCCAGAATTCTAGTATTTTAAAAGGCCTAGCCAACTGCTTAATTAAACGCTAACTCAATTTCCTAGTCCACTAAAACTTCATAAATAATAATCAAGTCCCAACCCAAAAACATAATTAAAACACAACTTACCAAAATACAAATTACTAAAATATAAATTAGCCATTTAAATATGAGAGCTCAATGAATTTCTCTTTCATGCACAGACTCTCCAGGCGAGAAAGAACTCGCCCACGAGCTCACTGATTCAAAATCGATCCATAACCCAAAGTGTTGTAACCAACTTTTCTTCGCATGCTTAGTTTCCTTTTTCAAGCTAACAAACAACTTCTGTGCATAATAGAAAAAGAAATTTAAGTATACCAGAATCCGGCCAATCTTTTTCGTCAGGATCGTCCGCCTCTGGTCCTTGTTCCCCAACCGCTTCTGGTCCTTGTGCCTCAGCCGCCTTTTGTCCTTGTGCCTCAGCCGCCTTCGGTCCTTGTGCCTCTGCCGCCTTCGATCCTGGTGCCTCTGCCGCCTCCGATTCTTCTACCTCTGCAAGCCGTGGTTGTTTAGTAGGCCGCATCGGTTCGTGATCGGGACGGATCCGGCCGGATCCTGGTGTCTGGGGCGGCATGGGTGTGTCTCTGTGAATTGGGGAGAGAGATCGGAAAACCTAGGGTTTGCTCTTGTGGTGAGAGTGAGAGGTAGCGTACCAAACGCGAGAGATACCGACCTTTACCCTTCGTTCGAACTTATCTCTACTGTTAAATAATGCAAGGGGGAGGCCCACAATTTAACCCATCCTTAATGTCGGTCAGAAATTGACAGTTGGACTACCAAAAAAGGAAATTGAAAACAGGAGGCCCACCATTTTTTTTCAAGTTATAAAAATTCTAATTTTCTTGTGTTTCATTCGGGCTTGATTTTCATTTGGTCCTGAAAACAAGAGAATGCCCCATTCCAACCAGAGAAAACAAATTCAACCCGGAAACCATAATTAACACCAAACCTAGATAAATTCACACAAATCATACAAAACCCATCTCACATAGATCTCAAATCATCAATTAATTTAAATTATGCAAATGAAAAGAGATTTACCTAAAACTTAACCGTGGCTGGTGGAATAATGAGGGGCGACGGCACAAGTTTTTCAAATGGCTGGACGGCAGTGGTACGAGAGAGACTCTTGCAGCCCTTGCTGCTGTTGATTTTCTCCCTCTGCAATGGCAAAACAAAGGTTGTGCAGCCTATTGTATAACGCCTAAATGGTCCCCCGTTTATGTTATTTTCTTTTTACGGCCAAACGAACTGTTTCATTTATTTTTCCATTTTAATCCCAAGCCCAAAACGAAGACGTTTGGCCTGAATACTTGGAATAAAAAATGAGTCATATGATATGGGCGCCTCAATTTCAAATTTTTTGAATCAAACATATACAGCTTTTAAAATTTTGATCAAACATTTTTCTACTAATTTTTAATTAAAAAATTATGATTTTTATTATATTTAATTTACCCATTAATTCACAAATTAATATCACAAATCTCCTAGAACCACAACAAACATCTTATCTTATCACAATTCGTTTGAAAAGATTTTTTTTTTTTTAACTCAAATAACTTTTTTATTTGAATTCTGAAAATACTCAAACATCTTTTTTTAACATACAATTACGAGATACCAACAAGATCCTCTCCGGATCATATTGATGAGGATCCTGATAATTTATGAATTGTGTCCGTTCATCGTACTTCGTGCAGTCAGTTTTTGTCAAGTACTATTTGTGGTTAATTTTAAATAAAAATATTTAAAATGATTTTTGACCGCACTATATAAGATGAACGATGATTTTTGACCGCACTATATAAGATGAACGGACACAATTCACGGATCTCCAAATCCTCATAAAGAGAATCCGGCGAGGATCCGGATTGTCACATCCCGGCCCGAGCCCTCACCACATCTCGGGCTCGACTCCGCCATAGCATGATATTGTCCCCTCGACCACGCCATCACGGTTTTGTTTCTGGGAACTCACATGAGAACTTCTCAATGAGTCACCTATCATGAGATTGCTCTTGTGTGAACTCACTTAACTTCGGAGTTCCGATGGAATCCGAAACCAGTGAGCTCTCAAAAGGCATCGTGCTAGGTAGAGATGAGAATATACATATAAGGCTTACAGGATCCACTCCCCTGGACGATATGAGATGTCACACGGATTTTATGAGATATAACATGCACATATATTAAATATAACGTACCAAATGATTGGCACATTATATAAATTTTATTTGGGTACGTATTAGTATTTTGGTACGTTATAAAATATTACTTTGGGTACGTTGACACACCCCGACCTAGATCGAGGCATGTTGGCCGTCACATGAGGGTGACGTAACCTACGAGTCGGAACCACCTAAAATGGTCTGTACGACAAGCATGTGCACCTAACTTGGATCCAAGACGAGCATATGGTGCGGGAGGTGAACATCACGTGAATGACTGTGCCTTAACTCTAGGCGGGAGCACTAACACCGAAGTGCAGGTTTATGAGCTCTCAATACATCACATCAAACATTGCATAGCTAAAACAATCTCATACCTTTAATTTATAAACTTACCTAGCACATACCTGTGCATCCGCATCACTAATTATAAATATATGCAACTACTAATGCATAATAAAATAGACAGATACTTTGCATGGCATTTCAAAACATAATTTCATTCAAATTCATTGTCTGGGAAAAATCAAGTATATAGGTATATACGGAAAACCAAAAGCCCACTCACTGATATGTCGAAGAGTCGTAGGCCCCGAGCCTTGATTGATGGAGCTCGTCCTCAGGATAGGTCTCACCTATATGCGAAATAACTGAATAAACGTTATTTAAAGCACATACACCAAACTAGGAAATAACTTCTCATACATTGCTCAAATGGGGTATTTGAATATACCATCATGACCTACTTAACCTCAGGAACATCCCCAAATTTTTAGAAAAATTTGGCGAGCACCCACGCGCCCTCACGCGCCGGCAAAGGCATGGCCAGACGCGCGGCTCACGCGCAGACACGTGCCTAGCACATCAAACGAATTCCCTAACGGCGTTAGGGAATATTCCTTTAAAAATCAGAATATGCCGTTAAAGTTACTTGACGGCGTTAGAATATTCCGTCAACTTTGACGGAATATTCTCCTATTTCTTCCTTGGTTCGCCGGAGTCCGGCGCCGATCACTGCTGCGATCCCTGAAAACTGGGAAATTTTAAAACTTCAATATCTCGCTCATTTTTCCACCAAAACTCATGAAATTTGTACTAAAATGAAGCTTAGGATTAGAAGAACAAAACCTTACCACTTTCAAGCCTTGAAATCCACCAGATTTATCTGGAGAAACCTCGATATTCCAGCCAAATTTGAAACTTGTCAAACTCAACTTACCGACGTCCAAAACACTTCATTTTTCTTCTCCAAGCTTCGCGAAGATGTCCTAAAGCTCACTAGCAGCATAAAATCTCCTAAAAACTTCGAAATCATGAGTGTATGAATAGTACCCCAAAACTGGGTTTTCGGGTTCTTAGGAAAATGAGGTATTCACGTCCAACTAAGGGCATAGATAAGCTCCTGAGATCTCAAGGATCACAAAGAACACCTTCACAGCCTTGATCCATGAAGAAATTGCTTGGTTTGAGGTTTGTAGAAAAACCGAGAGGGAGGAGAGAAAGAGAGGGTCAACGAGATTGGGTGTGTGTGTGAGTGTGTGATCCAGCTTGTCACCAACCAAAACTAGGAAATTTTTTAGTTCTAGTCGGGTTTAAAAACTTAGGAAGGAAAATAATTGGTCCACAACACAACTTAAACCACATAACACCACAAACGTCTAAGGGTATTTTAGGCAATTCACACCATCGAAACATTTATTTCGGGACGGACTGTGTCCAACACCACAAACCTTCATGCACGCGCATAACATTTTTTGAATCATGGCTTACTACGCGCGACTTACATGTTTTAAATGTATTTATATGTGTAAATTGACAAAAGGAATGTCAAATATTTGAAGTAAATGAATAATTTTAGATCATGCTAGAAGAAACCCCTCATGAACCAATTAAAGCAGCTGAATTCACATAATAAAATCGGTATCTATAGAATTTACATTAAGAATAGAGAAAATAATATTTAATAAACAATTGATTGAATCACATTATTACTAGCTCATTGTGAGGCTAAGCCCACCCCCTCCCCCTTAGTGTAGATAATATCTTTTGTTTTTTTTTTTATAAAAAAACAATCATTTGACAATTAATTTAATCACATTATTATCCGCGTGCGAAATACCTTTTTTTATAACCGGCATTACACGCATCTTAAGATGTTTCGAACAGGCTTTAAAATAGAGAAATTGAATCACATTATTGCTAGTCTATTGTGAGATACTAATTATAAAAAATAAAAAAATAAAAAAAAACTGCACCAAAAAAATAATTATTAAAAAAACATTGTTAAAATTACAAAATTACCCTTGTATTATTTTATGTATTCTTTTTTGCTGCTTTTGATTTTTTTTTGCTAAGGGGCATTTTGGCCATATTATTTTTTGTTGAAGTCGTGACCCTAAAGTGGGGCTTTGGCACGCGTGTAGAAGATATTTTTTGAATCATGACGTGCTACACATGACTTACACATTTTAAATATATTTATGTGCGTAAATTGACAAAAGAAAAGTCAAATATTTGAAGTAAATGAATAATTTTAGATCATACTAGAAGAAACCCCTTATAAACCAATTAAAGCAGCTGAATTCACATAATCAAATCGGTCTCTATAGAATTTACATTAAGAATAGAGAAAATAATATTTAATAAACAATTGATTGAATCATATTATTACTAACCCATTGTGAGGCTAAGCTCACCCCCTCCCCCTTAGCGTAGATACTATATTTTGTTTAAAAAAAAACAATCATTTGACAATTAATTTAATCACATGTTTCAAACGTGTTTAAAAATATAGAAATTGAATCATATTATTGCTAGTCTATTGTGATGTACTAATTAATAAATAAATAAAATAAAAAATAAAATAAAAAAAACTGCACCAAAAAATTAATTATTAAAAAAGCACTGTTAAAATTACAAAATTACCCTTGTATTATTTTATGCATTCTTTTTTGCTGCATTTGATTTTTTTTGTTTGAGGGGCATTTTGGCCATATTATTATTGCTAGTAATCACTTAAGAAATATAATGAATAGGATCTCATTATTATGCCTAGGAGAACGACTTATATAAAAATAACTAACACAACATATTTTAAGGGGTGCGTAGCGCCTGTGATTAAAAAGGCCTCTCACATGCAAGTGAGCCCCTGCGGAGAGGCTAGTGAACATGAACGCTACGTGATGGCACACATATTCTTATATAAGTCGTTCTCCTAGGCATAATAAGATGACACTGCTACGTGATGACACGCATGCATACTTGCTCGCATGCTTATTTCTTATTGGAACTTAGGCAAACATTTGACGTGGTTGTTGACAGTTGGAATATTAACTAAACATTGATTAACGTGCTTATTTCTTATTAATAACACATTAAATAATTTGTATATTTAATTTAAAAATTAGTCTATCTAACATTATTCTTCTGCACAAATATAAAGAAAACTCTTAAACATTTGCTATTAAAAACTAACGCGTCAATCTGTGGTAATTAAATCCCAAATTTAATCCCAAGCCCAAAACGAAGTCGTTTGGCCTGAATACTTGGAATAAATAAAGGCGAAAAAATAAACACAGCAGCACACAGCAGCACCCAGCAGAAGCGCAGCGCTGCAACCAGAACCAAACCCAGATTCCGGCGAGCAGGGGGCAGAATCCTCACCTTCAGTGGCTATTTCCGACGATTGGAGGGGCGGCCCCCCCTCCTTGCCCATAATTCGGGCGAACTGGACAGAAAAATCTGCTGTTTCAATTCAGGTAATGCTGTCTTTTCTTCTTTCCAATGTCTTTTCATTTTGACTTCCTCAGCTGTATTGCAAAGCAACCCATAATTTTGGTTATAAATTCTCTTGATTCTGTTTTATTTTTTCTGGCATTTTATAGATATTGCCGAATGAATCAAATATGGGTTGTTTTTGTTAGGAAGATTAACGTTGTAAGAAGCATTTTTGAGTTATGATCCTCCTAATATTATTTCCTGAATCCGTCACTGTTTCTTACTTATAAATACCAGCATAACTTGTTTGGTTTGTTCCTCTTAATCGCCCAGTGTTGCAGTATTTCACAAGTGTTGCTATGGAGCCTGAGAATGGCGAAGGTTATTTTTGCTCTTTACTTATTTTTCTTGTTGGGAAAAGACTTTGTTGTTGTTGTATTTATTTTTCTTGTAACAGTTGGCTCAATTATTTTTAATTTTAAAATTTAAATAATTTATTTTTTTGCAGATATTCTATTTGGGACCTGCAACATTGTTGCTATCATTGGTTCCTGCTTTTTTATAGCTTCTGAATCACGTCTTACGAAGAAAGACAAATTGACCATTTGTAAGTTTTTTTGTATAATTAATTGTTTATGTATTAGTTAATTGTATTTTTATGGGCTTATTTTAATTCAATTTTTCTTTTTGAAGCGAGTGATGACTATAACAAGATATGGAAACTTGACGATACTCTGTATCTTACCATGACTGGTAGCAAGGCGGTCGTCGAAAAGATGAAAACCCATACTAAAAATTACCTTGAACACTGTGCAAAGCAGAAACGCTTTCCTGTCTTTAAAGATGTTGCTCTGAATGGCCTCCATTTCTTGAAGAACATTGCCGATGAGAATAAACCTCGCGATTTCACTGAAGATGAGCTTCGTCATTGGGTGCTTAAGTATCAGAATGCTGCTTCGTTTTTCTGTAGTTTTGTTGATCGGGTATGTTGTTTTTGAGTTATTTATGTTTTATTTGAATTCAAATTTTTATTGGTTTTATTTTTGTGCTTCAAATTTTTATTGGTTTTTTTTATTTTTTTATTTTTTTATGCAGAAACCTGTTATTTACAGGGTATGCGTCAAAAATGAAAACAATGCACCCGTAGACGTTTCTACTCTTGCTGAGAACGCTGGATTTGATTTTCTCGGATCTAGCATGAAACAAGCTAGGAAGTACTTGGTGGAAACTGAGTTTTTCAGAAGGTATACTTTTCAATCCTTATACATTAATGTATCAAACCTTAAATTTGTGTGTGTGTGTGTTTTAATTCAAATACCTTAACTTCTGCTGTATTATAGGTGCGAGGAGTTTGAAAAAGATGACAATGTGTCTGTTGGTGACATTTTTTTCCAATTTGCGAAGTACTTTGCTAGGGCAATAGTGTCTTCTGCTCTTGTGGACAATTTTTCTGGTGGAGACATTCAAGGTATTTTCATTTTTTATGTTTTTCAGTTAGCTTATTCATTGTGTTTTTGTTAATTTATATGTTTTATAGAGATTTTGTTCGATGCTTGTTTTGTTTTGTTTTGTTCAGTTAAATGTATTTATGCTAGTGGGGACTGTTTGTCTTTCACATCCAATGTTGCACAAGTGTACCTGGACTCGTATGGAGATTTGGAGATGCACAAGGACATGGTGTTGCTGTTGTTTGTATCAATTGAGTCAGAGGATGGAGCAGAAATTGTTTTAAAGTTAACTCCTACGGTTAAGAAATGGGGAACTGTGGCATTCTTTCATCGGTTGGGTGTCTTTCGGAAAGCATATGTTCATCGTATTGTATTTGCCAAGTTTGTTGATATGGGGAATGTGAAGGAAATTTTCTCTAAGAAGAGGCAAGTAGGATGTTTTGGGTTTCCAGCCATTGAATATGACAAAGGTGTTTGGGTGTCAGGGCTCTATCCTGGTTCCGACGGCGTTCCCATCAAGGAACTGCTTTGTGGCAATTGTGTTGCTGGGTAAGTTTGATTCCTAAGTTACAAGTTACACGAGATCTTTAACACTATGTTAATAGGTAATTGGGTATTGAGTTTAAATCAATGTGCTCTGTTGAACCAGGCCATGCTTGTCAGATTGTGTGGAGATTGTGTAATTTGAGTAAGCACCTAAACTCTGAACTGTTGTATTGCACAATTGTAGCTCCTTGTTGTGTAAGATTTAAACTTCTGGTGTATTGCACTATCGTAGCTACTTGTTTTGTAATTCTGCCTAACTGATTCGATCACGAGTTAAACCTGTTTTGGTATTTGCTTGTGAAAGTGAAGAAAAAGTGTTGTTTGAAAGCTAAAAGCTCTTTTGCAGCAAAACTGTTGTAACTGGCAAGCCGTGACTTCCCTGCTCTATGTCTCTTAACCAAACAAGTTTTTAAGTTTTTGTGATTTACAAATGAAACTGTACTTCTTTTCTTTCTTATTTTTGTGATTTAGAAATAAACCTTACTTCTCTTAGTTTTTAAGTTTTCAAATGCAAGCCCACTGAAACAAATTTTCATATATAACGAGGACATGAGTGCACCATCATACTGGAGATGAGAGTTCAATTACAGATGAAGATCGAACCAGCGAGAGCAATGATATGAGACTTTGAATTTCCCGATCTTCAAATGTAAGATTAGTCCTAAAACAACATAGTTTGCTCTTTTTACCTGTCCGCTATCGAGGAATGTGTGCGTTTGAGATGAATGGCAAAGTTAAACAGTGCTTTTTCGAACTACCAATATCACAAGCCAACCTTATGCATCACCTTGGTTCTTGTTACTTTTCAAGTTTGAACCATTTCCAATTTGCATACCTGCTTAACTTCTTGTGGCATTAAACATTATGTGACCTAAACATAACTGAACAATTAGATATTTCAGTTGTTTGTTAGATCATTTCTCCTGCCCCTTACGCGTTATGTCTCCCGGAGAAACCAATTTAATTATCTTATGTAGCATGTAAGACATCTTGATTGGTGTTGAGCAAAAATTGTCACGAGGGCAAATGATTTACTCGACACAATTTCACTCTCGTTTATCTTTTCAAAGAGATTTCTATTATTTTGAGTTCAACCAATTCTAGACCTATGAGCCTATTAATTACAACCCTTTTTTGATAAAGGGATTCCCTTTTATTCTAATATGAAAGAAATGAAATTTAAGGATTAGTGTGTTTATTTGATTTTGCGACCGCACCTAGGTCAAGCCTTAGATTGCCTACGTACCCTTTTGAGAGATCAAATCACCTGTAGTTCTTTTGATTTGGGTTTGGGGTTTTTAGTGAGTAAATGACACACTAAAATGAATTGGTGTTTGGTTTAATTAGATTAATTTGGCTAAATGAACTAGGGATTCGATTTGGTGTTTCGGTTTTGTAGTTGTGTCTAGAATGTGAGACTAGACTGCCAACGTATCCTTGACGGAATCAAAACAGGCGTAGTTCTAGATGTAGCTTTGTGCCATTTGGAATTTGGTGCGGCTTTGTGCCATTTGAATTTTGACGCGGCTTTGTGCCTTTAAATTTTGATGCGACTTCGTGTCAATGAATTTTGATGCGGCTACAGGCCACTTGGCCACTTGAGAAATTTGACCCATTAATTTTGACGTAACGTATTTCCTTCAAGCTTTGTGATTTTAGATGGTTCTCCTCTACGGAATTTGAAGTGGTTCGAAGCTGACTCCATGCCCTTTTTTTTTTTTTTTTGGATTGCTCGGACACATTGTACCTCCGGCATGCCGTTTCGCTCTTGGCCCAAATTTGGTCTTTTGGTTTTTGAGCGGATGATTAAAAGGTGGGTTTCCATCTTTTAAACCATCACCGTGATCGCTCCATTTCATGCAAACAATCTTGAGTATGCCCATATACTTTTTCTTCCTCTTTTAAATTTTGGAGGCATCTGGTAGACTGGCACTTGTTGAAAGCAGAATTGTGGTGAGTGCTATCGGATTGCAATCAATCTGTAGCATAACCATTAACCTACAAACAAATATTTGATTTGCTGACTCATAAATCACGGCAAGGAGAGACAATTTGCGTCCCTCGTGTTTTAGTTGGATTGTTTACTGTCAGTAGCTGTGAGGAGACGAAGCTGATTTTGAGCCTTCATCTGGATGAACTTGGCATCCAACAACTGTATGAGTTTAGTACCCCAAACACTTTGCGGATTTTAACACTTGGGAAATGAAATACGATTTTGAGAGCATTGGCCTCTGGTTCAAACCTTGTCAAAGCATGTTATTTTTCTCCACTGTGGACGTCAGAGAAAAGGACACGGCAGCTCTGCTATGTGACCTATCTCCATCATGACTGCCTTTTCCACCAGAGAACACAAGGGCCTTTTTTCCAACACGATCATCATCTGTCAACTGAGCTGAAGGTCTTCCATTTTTGTTTACTGGTGCGAGGCTCATGCAGAAACAAGAGTGCTGCAGTTGCTTGGTGCACAGCTTCCTGTTGGGTCTTCAATTTTGAGGTAAGTTTTAAGGTCATCATACCTCCTGTCAGCTTCTCCTATCCTCAATTGGGCTCCATATGGAAATATTTCCTTAACGGTTCCTTCTAAATGTGTTCCTTCCTTAAGGTATAACAGTTCCTGCAACATTATATAGTAAACCGATGTCAGTTCTGAAGAAAAATAACATCATAAATCCTAAGAACAAACACTGGGAGAACACTGCAAGCAACAAAAGAACATGAATAACTTAAATATATGTAAGCTGCATTGACGTTAATGATAACTATGGATGGTTGGACTATCTAACTACATAGAATTTCCAATTATTGTTCTTATATTTTCATCTCTTAGTAATACTGGCATCTCAAAAAAATTGCTTCATTGACACTGATAGTTTCGTAGAAAGTAGTTGCAGTGGGTACATGAAATCAGTGCTGATTGATGGCTTGGACGAATTAACATAAAGAAATACAAATCATACTGGAAATGTAGCTAAATGAACATTGCATGAGAAAAATATTATATACCACAAACCCATCCACTTACGTTCTCTTTCAATTCACTGAAGTTGTTCACTTTACTCAATAACTCAGTTTTTGGAAGGAAAGCTCGAAGACCCTGATGAACCAATTGTGAATGTTAGTTTTGAAACTTAACAAATACACATTCACAATTTCACACACAAAAGTCAGAGACACAAACCTCAATTCTTGTAACAAGGCCTCCAGTGTTCCATTCTGTAATTCTAACTTCAATAGGTTCATTGAGTTGTTTTATCTGTACAACGTGTCGAAAAGCTTTAGAAAAAGTTTGGATTACATTTTCACCCAACATAACCAGTCAGAGAGTAATGACCTAAATGCTACCACCTACGTGGTAGTTGCCAAGAGAAAATCAAGTATCATGAAATCATGGTAATAAAAGACTTCAAGAGTTCCGGGTTACTATTAACAAATAAATACGGTCTTCAAAATAACAGCACAGGCAACATAATCCAAAAATAAGTCATGCAGCAAGCACAAAGATTCACCATATAAATTGCCAAAGCCATATCCAATGTGCAGAAAACAAACATAACAAAGTGAGATTAGAACCTGCCTCACTCGATGCCGAGCAATTTGCCTGGAGAGCCGTCTAGTTGAAAGCAAAGGCCTACCACTGAGCCTTCTTCTATGAACCTCAGCAAATAAAACAGTGCCGGTTTCAACAACAGGCGCTTCCGCCACAGGTTCCCCCATCACAGCTTCATTTTTCACAACCCCATCTTCCCTCTGACCATAAATTCTTCTGCATCATAATTCGTATCACATAACAAGTAATCCATCTCCTTGTTACCCAAATGGGTACTTGGGAAAACATCATACACCTCACTCCTAGAGCAAAATGTAATCCGTCTACTTCCCCAGACGGGAGAATCCCTACAAATTTTCAGACTTTTCGACAACCCAATTGCGGAAAACAAGCTATAACTTGAAGGCTTTTGTGAGTTCAAATTCTAAAAATATCCCTCCTAAATTGAAATTTATTAAAATTTTAAAATTAAATTTTAATTTAAAAAATCTATTCACTATTGCAATCCTAATAGTTTAGGAATGTGATCATATAAATCATATTATATTTTGGGATATCCTTGTGGAATTCTACCATAGTTTACACTTTAGATATTATCTTATTAAAGTTGTAATTATATGAGAAGAGTAAGAAATTAATCTTACACTTCAGAACTTTTATTTTTCTCTAACAAACGATAGTGGGCTAAACCCCATAATGGCTAATAATAATGTGGTTCAAATTTAACTTTGACGATAATTGAACCTAAGACCTCTCACTAACAAATTATAAGAATATCACTAAACTGCAGTACTAAGTAGTACAAAAATACTTTTACCTTTCAAAGAACACTTTTTTACTTTTTAACAACCAAATCCCAAATAGGTTTAACTTGTGGTTTGATCAGTTAGGTTTAACTAGTAAGTGACAGGTCTCATGTTTGATTCTCATCAAGGATGAATCTAAACCAGATTATTGCTAACTCGTTGTGAGGCTAAGCACACCCCTTCCCACTTAGTGTAGATATTATTGTTTGTCAAAAAAAAAAAAAAACAATGTAATTTTTTCCAAGGCAAAAATAAGATGGAAGAAAATAGTAGTGCTAGGAAAACGCAGTTTTTTAAACAAAATTATATGATTTGTCAAACTTACCAATGAAGAAAAATATCATTAAACCATAATATTAAGCATACATATCCTTCCACTTAGCACAGTTATATATACGCAGCGGCGGAGCCAGCATGGGGTCATTGGTTACTCTTGACCCCAGTAACTTAAAAAACTTCAAGTAAATTTGTGTGTATTGTATATGACCATTATAAATAGTTAAGGCAAACTAAATTACAACCTCCTTCTTCTACTTGTTCTATCACATTTGTCTTCATTTTCTCTTTTCTTGTGTGATCTATTGTGCACACCATGTGCTCGATGAAATACCTTAGTTAAAAAGCCATGATAGTCTTCAATATTACTCCACAATATCATGCACCCATCCTCTACAAGCTACCAAATAGTAGTTGTCGACATATGTTGGCATAAACTTTTGGCATATGTTGACAGGAATTCGCAAGTGCCTACTAGGTGTTCGATGAAATAGCTCAATGAAACTTTTTTAATTAATATTATGACCTCATTATTTAAAAATCCTGGCTTCGTCACTTTATATACGGCAACAACTTATGTTTGAGACAAATTAAGTCTACGAACAAACTAAGGCCGTGAAAGGCTAGTACAACTGACAAAGTTTTCATCGTAGTTATATATATATATATATATATATATATATATATATATATATATATATATATATATATATATATATATATGCTCCTAGGCCTTTTATACAAAAGGCAAGGTTCTAAAAGTCGCTAGGCGCTAGTCGGGCGGCGGGCTGGGGCCTAGCGCCTAGGCGGGAGCCTAGGCGGACTAGCCGGATTTAAGTAAATCTATCATATTTCAGGTAAATAAGTGTCTGCTTCTACTTGAAATATATATAATTTCATCATAAACTACAAAATAGAATGCATATATATCATGAAGTATTGGAACATAATGAAAACATGTGAAATAAGGATATAATGTTTGTTCATTCAAGTATGCAACAAGTCTCTTACAATTTATTGGAAAAAAACAAAATGCAAAATGAAAGTTATGTATTTTCTGTCTAAGTGAGTTGCAACCTAGGCGGGTCTAGGCGGGCTAGGCGGGTGCCTAGGCGGGCTAGGCGGGTGCCTAGGTGGTCTAGGCGGTGGGCTGGGGCCTAGGCATTAATCGGGGCGGTGGGCTGGGGCCTAGGCGGCGCTAGACGGGGATTTTTAGAACAGTGACAAAAGGATCCTCACTTTTTTGATGTGAAGCCTACTCCACATCGAATTTCAACGATACGAACCATCTTTTTTGTTAGTCTCGATTCATAAATCATCCTTGCAAATATTCAATTCAATTCAATTCAATTCGAAACCATTTGCCTATTAAATTATCAAGATCAAATTTATTGTTTTTTATATAACAAAGTATTCGTTCATTGCTTCTTGCGGAGGATGTGAGTTCAATTCTCAACGAAAACATGGTACATAGGGTACCACTATTCCCACATTATTTTCGTCTCTCACACATTTTACTTAGTTTTGTTTATTACTCTTCTTCAATTCATTCGATACAAATGTCAAAAATTGAGAGACGTGTGTTAGAAGTAAAAATAAAAAATTACTTGCGTTAAAAGTGAAATACGTGTGTGAATAGCACAATCTTGTCCACCTTTTTTTGTTTATTCATTTAATTACACGGTCCAATAATATTTATTTTATCTATAAGTTAAATGTTCTGTGTCGGAATAGCAGGATTGTCAAATTATATTTGATAGCAATTTCAAATCTAGTTTTAATTGGTTAATCATTATTATTATGTTTACTTTACAATTATAGAAATAAATAATTTAATAAACAGTAATTTAATTTAACTAGGTAACAAAATTTCAAAAATTAAAGTCTGATATATGCTGACAAATTTAAATTTTATATTATAGCTTAACTTCGAGATGTTCTTAGATCAACTCCCACGCTCGGATTAAGTCTTAAAATTTGTCTTCTATTGCCCCTAATT
This sequence comes from Malus sylvestris, assembly GCF_916048215.2. Classification (NCBI taxonomy): domain Eukaryota; kingdom Viridiplantae; phylum Streptophyta; class Magnoliopsida; order Rosales; family Rosaceae; genus Malus; species Malus sylvestris. Next base: position 4,409,114 of record NC_062269.1, on the reverse strand, counting down.
TCCTTCCAACCCTTGCGTCAATTTAGGGTTATGAGTTAGAAGCTAAAATTGGGCTAAATACTAGCTAGAAAAGTAGGTATGGTTAGTGGAGGGACCCTAAAATGCGCGTGGACGCGCCTAACTTTTGCCCAACACCTCACGTGAGAGGCGCCTCACGCCTAAACACCTGGAGGCATTAAAGAGGCAGGGTCCCACCCTCTATCATGTCTTTAATTTTCTTTCATAGTGTTTCATAAGTTTCATGATGTCGGTTTACTGAATTTTCAATATTTATCGGAATCTAAATATTTTTTGGTTAAAATGTTTCTTTGCCCAATTCCCAGTTCAATTTCCTTGCAATTTTTCCAATTGAATTTCGTAATTTTTGTTTGATTTTTGAATTTTGCTTTTTGAAAATTTGGATATGCTGATTAGACTTGAATGGGCCTAGGTCAAGTTAGTAGGAACTGTCTGGTGGGGTGTTTGAGGGAGTAGAATTATGGAATTTTGGGGCAAAACGAAGTTTTTTGAAGTGAAGTTTTTGAGAGTGTAGGGGTGGGTGATCTAGGTTTGTGCCATTGGCAAAACGAAAACCTTTTAGCTTTTGAACTTTGTTGATTGGTCTCCTCCTTTAAGTTTTGTGGCCATAAAGATGTCGGTTTTACCGGGAAAGCAGTAGATTTGACACGTGTTATGTTGCGTTTTAGTGACCACGGCATTCAGCGATGGTTCATTATGTTAATTTTATTGATTTTGACTGTAAATAAGTAGAGACTGGTGTATATGCTGTACTGTATTTTGACTATGTCATATCTGCAGTGTGCATGTGTTGTACCACATTTTTGCATTCATTTTGACTATTTGGTTCTTTTCCGAAACTTATAATAAAGTAACCAATTCAGCACTTGATCTTCAGAGAAAAACACTTCAAACCCAATAGTTTAAAAAAAAAAAAACCCAACTTACTTGATGATGGAGAAAGGATTTCACAACTAAGAATCATCTCGAGCATGACAAGTGGATAGACGAGATTTTTTTTTTCCCTTCAATTGAGCTCTTGAAGTGTTTTTGTATAAAACTTAGGCCATCTCCAACCGAAAGGTCCAGAGGGCCAGAGGGCCGAACATAGCCCGAAAACCGTCTCCAACCGAGGGTTAGGCTAGAGGGCTGTGGAATCTGAGAGGGCCCCACGAAATCGGAAAAGGCTAGAGGGTTGGCCACTTTTAGCCAGCTAGCCAGCCCTGGGCTGGCCAATTTTTTTTTAAATGTGTCGGATTTCCTGTCGGTTATAACCGACAAAATTTCTTAAGAAAAAATTCAAATGCAAAGGTTAACTGACTAGCCGTTGCATTTGAAATTTTATTTTTTTTTACAGTTTTATTATTATTTTTTATTTACAAAATTTTTCATATAACTTCTATTTTTTCCTATAACTTTTATTTTACAAAATTTGTTTCATATTTTTTTTAAATTCCATTTTTTCCTATGACTTCTATTTCACAAAATTTGTTTCATTTTATTTTAAATTCTTTTTTTTTTCCTATAACTTCTATAACTTCTATTTCACAAAATTTGTTTCATTTTATTGTAAATTTTATTTTTTTTCCTATAACTTCTATTTCACAAAATTTGTTTCATATTTTTTTTAAATTATATTTTTTTCCTATAACTTCCTAAGCCATTATACAACATTAAATTAAATTAAGTAACATGAAACAACATTAAACAATATGAAACAACATTAAACAATATGAAACAACATTAAATAACATTAAACAACATTAAATTATACAACATAAAAAAACATTTAACAAAATGAAACTTAAACAACATTTTTAAAAACATTTAACAACATAAAACTTAAACGCCTACTCCATGCTTCTTTTGGCCCAAAGATGTGCAACAAGATCCTGTTGTATGTACTTATTTGTGGCACGAGAACATATCATTCTATAGCGCCTCATGTACTCATTTATAGAGATACTACCAGTTCTTGGATTGAAAGGCAAATTAGGCCGATCATATATTTTTGCACGAGCCCTTCTTGACCTATTTGGATCTTCTTGGTCGTCATCGGATTCTCCATCAATATACCCATCTCGCTCATCCTCCACTATCATATTGTGTAATATGATGCAAGACATCATGATGGAGTCCAAATTTTCTCGACTCCACCCTCTTGCTGGTTCGTTGATGATCTTCCACCGTGTTTGTAGAATACCGAAAGCTCTCTCAACATCATTCCGGTATGCCTCTTGGTGTAAGGTAAACAACTTTTCTGCGTCATTCCTAGGGTTTGGAATTACTTGGACAAGTGTTGCCCACTTTGGGTAGATGCCATTTGCCAAGTAATACCCCATATTGTATTGACGGCCAAGTAATACCCAATATCCACCCTATTTATAGCAAAAAAAAATTCAAATCCAATGGCTAGCTGACGTCAGCATGATGTCAGCTGCCAACGGCTACCTGACGTCACTTAGCCGTTGGATTTGAATTTAAGTTGTAGTTTTTAAATAATAAATTATGTTTGGCCTTATGGCCCTCTGACCCTCGGTTGGAGACAGTTTTTTGTGACAGGGCTAAAACGAGCCCTCTGGCCCTCTGGCCCTCGGTTGGAGACGGAGACAAATATGGCATTGTATTGTTCATTAAAATATTAATATCTTGGAGGATCTTGGAGAGCCATAGGGCTAAAATGAGCATTTTGGCCAGCCATCGGTTGGAGATGGCCTTATAGTTGTCAGGGGTGTTTTGTTCTATGTTTGAATGAGGGACAAACTTTAGACTTAATTGTTAAAAAAGCACTACAAGAACACTACTGATGAACTACTAAAGCACTACAAAGTTACTACTATAACGCTACAAATGCAGCTTAAATACATGCAACAAAAGACTTTCAAGGTGTCATTTGAAAGTTCTATTAAATGTTTGCTTCTAGTCGTTTTGAAGCCCTTTTGTCTACATTTTTGTAGTGCATTTCTGAAAAGGGGTAGCCTAGCTTTCGTTGAACTTTGAAGACCATCATCCACATGTAGTGTTTACCTTATATTTGGATGAGGGACCTTAAAAGTCCATGGAACTTAAGCTAAATTTGTTAGGAGTTCTTTACAACAATGAGATAGGGACTTAAAAATGACTAGATGCAATACATTTGATAGAATTTTCAAATGTTCAAAATGTCATTTTAAAAAGAGGTATTCATCAATTTAAAAAGAGGTATTCATCTAATTTTTCCAACTCAAAATTTTTTCCCTTACACAGCTTTGCATGTTTGCAGAAAGAGCGGTACTAGTTCTCAAACACATTTCATCGAACATGCAGTGTGCCATGTTCTCATATGCTTTCTCACGAGAATAATTGAACAAAATTAACTTCTAGTTTAGTAATTTAACAAATTGGAAGCAAAAAGAAACCCAGCAATCTTGAAAAATTGGCCTTCAAGAATTGAAATTACCTCGAAAAGGTTGGAACACTTCGTGTCCTCAGACAAAATGTATATAAAGCATTCAATCAACATTTGCTTGGACAATGTGGGAGTATTTCCTCACTGCTATCCTGAAACGCACCATATGGCATGTTATCTCTTGATAATTACAAATAGATGATGGATAAACTCCTTATGTGATGGCGACTCCAACTCACCTTAGTCAACTCGTTTTTGTCACGAATGAGCATATTTTGTTGTTTGTCGAACTAATTTATTGGGATTGTTTTCTGAAGGGTATAAAACCGAATTGTAACGATATCGAAATTACTTTTGGATAACACACAAGTCGAAGCGCGTTAAGAACCTATAGCTGATTAAAAGTATTCACGTCTATATTTAAAAGTTCAAGTTTGATTATGCCCTCCCGAATATCACTTTGTAATTTGTATATAAAAAAAATAGAAAATACTACCATCATTCCCGAGATGGTGGACATAATAGTTTATAAATGTTGTCAAAAACTTAAATTCCTCACTTATAAAAAAATGAATATCACTAGATGGTATAAAAAAAATGTCTAAATACTTAATTTTCGCTTGAGTTCTAATCCATAGACAAAATCGTTAGTTTACTCTTTCTTTTCCAACTCAAATTTACCCGAAAGATTTGAAGCCCAAAAAGGCGGAAAAGCACAATATACATAACACAAGTCCAGCTCGTACTACCGAAAGACAGAAGTAGACTGAACAAACTCGAATTGAGAGTGACATAGAACACTAGATGACTTACTTATGAGAAGAGGCAAGCCACCGAGCCTGACTTTATGGTAAAATCTTGTTCATTTTGGCACTTGTACTCTACAGTCTATACATATGATTTTATTGTTGTTCTTTCTTCGTCAATTATTCGGTATTACTTGTTTTAGAATATATAGATAAAATGATGAAGTTTGGAAAAATTTCACATAAGCGTAGAATTGTAACGAATATTTGCAACTGCAACAAAACAAAGGCATAAAGATGTTAGACTTTGTCATACCAGTGTCTCATATGCCTAAATTAAGACTTGTAAGATGAATGAGAATTAAAGAGCTTAGGGTTTCTTGTGGAGGAAATGGTCTTCACTCTTCAAAGTTTGGTTAATTATTCGGTGTTAATTTAGATTTGAAAGATAATCCTTGATGATGCCTCAATCTCAACCAATTTCTCTCCATAATTTCATATGTCGTTTTCACTTTAGATTAATTCAATCCCACAAGTCATAAATCTCTAGAGTCTTACCAAGCAAGTAGTCGAAAAGCATCCAGATACTTAACGTTCCAAAAAAGATAAGAAGAAAAGGAAGGAACGATTGAATGAATGGAGGCCCCATAGAAAGAATAATTATTTTTGGTCTAACTTAGGGGCAGGAGTAGGAGCATGTAGAATGCTGGCTGTTCACAATGGTTTTTGTGGTTTTGTTTTTGTTGGACTATGATTCTCTCTTCCTTCTCTTTCTATCCCCTTCCATCCCCTCCTCTCACATTCTCTTTCTATAACAAATTAATATAGATGTTGACATGGCTTAACCGTGATCGTTCAAATAGGAGGGGAGGGAAGAGGAGGAGAGAAAAAGGGAGAGAATCCTACTCCTTCCAACTTAGCTTTAGCTTGATATTGGATGCCAATGTTTAATTGCTGATGTTCTCACTTAATTAGTATTTGTTCTTCCTTTTAATTGAAGTTTATCTTTATACTATGTGATGAAACATTCAAATCAGTCAAATGAAACCAATGTGAGCAGTTTTGTGCAGTAAACTTGTAGTTTAATTTGATTAAATGGTTTACCTCATTCTTTTAGTAGTTAGTGTTGTTTAAAAGCGTCAAATGTGAAACTAATAAATTAATACAGAAAAATTGGACAAAATAAACAATTCAAAGTGACAAAAGATTTATATTGATTTGACATAAGTCTACATTCCGTACAAAGACGGCAAGGAAATTTTACTAATAACCAATGGAGACCACAAATAGAGTTTTAACTCTCAAACCCCAAATCCTAGATACACCCAATAGTTCTCACTCAAACAAAATATAAATAGAGAAGATAAAAATACATAATTTTGTCTCTCCCAAAAGCCAAAAAATGTAGCACCAATATCTTGAATGTGTAATTGCCCAAAACCTTTATTTTTCTCTTTGCTAATGGGAACCAAAAGAAAAGCATCCAATGCCTTATAATGCTGTTTTTTTTTCTTTTTCTCTTTTTGGTGATGGGAACCAAAAGAAAAAGCATCAAATGTCTTATAATATTAGCTCCTTGCGGCCCTTAACATAGTCATCACGTGGCTTTCACATGGAGCTATTAAAACAGCCAATCAATCGGCTTCAGTCAAAGTAAACTACCCAATTGGAATGTGTAACATCCCACATCGACCAATGGAGAGGGGGTAATGTGCCTTATATGTACATGCTCATCTCCATATAGCACGAGGCATTTTAGGAACTCACTGACTTTGGATTCCATCGGAACTCCGAAGTTAAGCGAGTTCAGACAAGAGCAATCCCAGGATGGGTGACCCACTGGGAAGTTCTCGTGTGAGTTCCCATAAACAAAATCTTGAGGGCGTGGCTAGGGCCCAAAGAGGACAGTATCGTACTACGGCAGAGTCGAGACTGAGATGTGATAAAATGGTATTAGAGCCACTCTGCCGTGTGGTGTGAGTGTGCTGACGAGGATGTCGGACCCTAAGGGGGTGGATTGTAATATCCCACATCAACCAATGGAGAGGGGGTGATGTGCCTTATATGTACATGCCCACTTTCATATAGCACGAGACTTTTTGAGAACTCACTAGCTTCGGATTCTATCAGAACTCCAAAGTTAAGCGAGTTCGGACGATAGCAATCCTAGGATGGGTGACCCATTGAGAAGTTCTCGTGTGAGTTCCCAAAAATAAAACCATGAGGGCGTGGCCAGGGCCCAAAGCGGACAATATCGTGCTACGACGAAGTCGAGAATGGGATGTGACAAAATGAGTCACTAAACCCAATAGTAAGCATTGACCAGGGCAATCAATTGTTTGGAATTTTAACGGTACTGGAAAGTATGAGATATTTCAAATATTTAATCATTACATAATTTCACCGTAGATCACTGTATAACTTTAGTTTTTTACTCCTATTTAGGTTAGTAATTGTACTCACTAACACGGAACCATGTGTTCCCCATCACCTCCACTACCAGTATAAGTATGCCTCTCTCATTCATTTCTTATCATACCTCTCTGAATTTCCTATATTCTTACCGACGCTCTAGTTAGAAGATGTGATTACGAGATAGAGGCTCAGGTCCAAATGGGTAGGGAAAGATCTAGGAAGACTTGGAAAAAGACTTTAAGAAAAACTTGGTGTACTTGGATTTAATGAAGACATGACACAAAACTGGACGCAGTGGTGTTCTAGGATTTATACAACTGATCCCGCTAATAGAATACGACTTTGTTATTGTTGTTGTTGTTTGTACCATACTTGACCAATCCCGAAACTACTGAGCACCGGTCAACGTTATACCGTCAAGGACCCAGAAGAGTTTCCCTCCAACCAGGAGGCCAATCACAGTGCGACACATGTCGACATCAGAAGCCAATCATAGCGCGACACGTGTCAACATCAGAAGCCAATCACAACATGACACGTGTCAATGTCAGAATGAAACTAAAAACTCTCTTCTATAAATAGAGATCATTCTCTCACAATATTTCCTAATGTTATTTGTACTAAATCATTCACTTGTACTCACTAAAGGAGAGCTTGAACCTATGTACTTATGTAAACCCTTCACAATTAATGAGAACTCATCTACTCCATAGATGTAGCCAATTTGGGTGAACCATGTACATCTTGTGTTTGCTTCCCTATCTCTATCTATTTACATACTTATCCACACTAGTGATCGGAGCAATCTAGAGAAGGTCACAAACTTAACACTTTCTGTTGTACCAAAGTCCTCACTGATTTTGTGCATCAACATTTGGCACTGTCTGTGGGAACGACACTTATTCCCACTCTCTTCAGCTTTGTTAAGGTGGTTTCCACCATTCGAACACTCTCTTTTGACCAGGCATCATTCTCCAACATAGGGAGCGAAGGAAGCCACAACACGCAGAATGACACCCCTCTTGCACTTGGTGCGAGGCAACGAAAGAATGAAGGAAATAGGGTTGCTCTTCAAGCTAAAGTCAATGAGCTAGAAGCTCAGAACAATAAGATAGTAATGAAGAATGAGGTCCTCCAGGAGTAGTATGAGAAGCTTTTTGAGACGCACCACGAAACTAGGCATACTTAAACGCACGAGCTCGTTACCCATGTAGACATCAACCATCATCTGGGTGCCCCCCAACACGGAGGGTCACCTTCCTTCGACATGGGTATCCCTGATGAGGAGCGAGCTAATCATCAAAACATTGATCAACATGAAACTTCTCTCAACCCAGCTGCTTTGACCCGAAGCAGGAGAAGTGGAGGAAGACACATTCTTACAGAAGGAGTGGAATGATCAAAAGCCGTCTTTCGCGACTGTCGAGATTCCCTAAAGCAACGTCGAGACAATCCCATCAATGTAAGCTCGAAGATCAATGACCCAAGGGTATCTGAAAGACTCGGTCCCCTCCCATGTCCCAGGCCAGCTACCAATTTGGGGAAGAGACAACAAGTCCTAGAGAAACACGAAGGTATAGGGGACTCAGAGATGTTCTGACAGGCATACCTTGGAAGTCAGTACGGTGAGTCCAGGGAAAAATCACATGCTCTTGATCAAACCTTCATACTTCCAAGAGGAGATGGAGATTTACGAAAGAAAGCTCCAGTGGTACATGACTCCACTCAGGACCCTCTTGTCCTACAATTTCTTAAGGAAGTAAACAAGTTGAAGTCTGAACGACAAGCTGAGATACTTGATTGGAACCAACCTAGGCCTGGCCTTCTTACAAGGAGGATCCTCGACACCCCTCTCCAAGTAAAGACAAAGTAGAAGCTTGGCTTGCAACTCTATACTGGAAAGGATGACCAGATTGAACACCTTAACCTTTTTTAGTCCACCATGGCATACCGGATGCACACCGATGAATAGCGATATCTTCTCTTCCCCTCTACCCTTTCTGGTGGAGCTTTAAACTGGTATTGTCGTCTTCCACCTGAGATGGTAGACTCATTTAAGGAATTGAGGAAACTGTTTGTTTCTCAACATATTTTCCAGACCGATCGCTTGCACTCTGCGGATGACTTGTACACTATTCACCAGAAGCCAAACGAGTCATTACGTATGTATGCTGGCCGCTTCAGCCATGAGCATTCCCATTGTGCCGAGGCAGACGACAAGACTGCCCTCAAAGCCTTCACGACAGGGCTACATGATTGTTTCTTTAAGTACATGATCAATGCTAACACTTGGAAGACTTACTCTGAGGTGATAGCCCAAGCTTATAACCATGCATCCGTCGAGGCAATGACATACCAAGAGAAACCCCCCACAACCACCCCTTATCAGCAAGTAAGGAGTGGAAGCCAGATCCAACCAAATGAGAAGATCTCGACCTTCCAAAGGGCAGCGGTGCCTCCTTCTGCCTTACTTAATACTTCGCCAAGTCAACAGACATATCAATCTCAGGGTAAAAGGAAAGATTTCCATCCTCACCAGTCTAATTTTAGTAAAAAGAGTAAGGGACACTATCGCGATAACCAAGGGTATCGCCACAATAACGCCCGTCCCCAGGCAGTTAACACAGTGGGCCAAGCACGTGTCAGGACATGCCCTACCCCAAGGTATGAGATATACACACCTTTGAACGCCACATGCGTGGCTATTTACCCCAGCATAGCACACCTGATACCAAAGCCAATGTCGAGGCAGTGGAGTTACAAGCCCACGAAGAACACGGCACATTTTACTGCTACCACGAGCATAACGGCCATGACGACGAGAAGTGTATCACCTTTCGTGATCATATTAAAGCTTTGGCACATGAAGGAAAAATTGATCAATTCCTCCTTCACCCTCCAAGGGGTAACCGTAACCAACGCCAGGTGAATGTGATATATTTCATAAGTGGTGGCACACCCATATCTAAATCTTCCAACAGGGCCATGAAAAATAGTGAACGAGCTTTAAGGTCTGGCCACCAAGTGTTTCACGTGAAAAACATTAGGGGAGGCAAGTATCAAAAGCCTAATTGGGATCCAATATGTTTCTACCCTGAGGAAGAAAGAGGTATCATCTACCCTCACAATGACCCACTGATCGTGGAAGCTCACATAGCCAACTTTGAAGTACGACGAATCCTGGTAGACACGGGGGCTTCGGTCAATATCATGTTTGCTGAAGCTTTCAAGGCACTTAATGTAGCTGAACACTTACTCGATCGCTCGATTTCTCATCTGATAAGTTTTTCCGGTGATATCGTGCAACCTTTGGGGAGCATACACTTACCCTTCACCATTGGTACAGGCCCTTACACAGCTACCATTACCACTAACTTCCTGGTGGTTGATTGCCCAACGGCATACAATGTCATCTTGGGACACACAGGCATCAATGATCTCAAGGCCATGGTATCCACACATATTTTGTTGATGAAATTTCCAACCCCCTTATGGCAATGGTTACATCAGAGGAGATCAACTTAGTGCACGATCATGTTGCAACACTTCGGTCAAACAACATCACCTGCCTGTGCCTAAGGAAACCCTTTCTATACATGACCAAGTCATAAAGACCAGCCCAGACGAAGCCAACTTGGATCTTCACAGTGGCAACAGTCAACCCGACGATCTTTGAGATGACTCTTTCACCTAGCAAGCACAACCTGCTGAAGAGTTGGAGAAGGTATCTATCTCAAAAGATTATCCGAATCGCATGGTGAAGATTAGCACCACCTTGTCACCACTCATTCGGTTGGCATTGATTTCTTTTTTACAAGAGAACACTGAGGTCTTCGCCTGGTCATACCAGGACATGCCAAGCATCTCTCCCGATATCATATGTCATCGCTTGAGTATTGACCCCAAGACCAAGCCGGTGAGACAGAAGCGAAAATCTTATGACGCTGAACGATACGAAGCAATGAAGGCAGAAGTTGAAAAACTCAAAGGCATAGGCTTCGTCTGCTAAGTCAATTACCCAACATGGGTAGCAAATGTGGTCCTTGTTAAGAAAAATCCGACCAAAGAAAGTCTCTTGCTCCAAAAGGTCTTGTGGAGAATGTGTGTCGACTACACCGACCTAAACAAAGGATGCCCGAATGATAGCTTTCCTCTTCCTCTTATTGACAAACTTATAGACTCTATCGCAGGGTGTGAACTCTTGAGCTTCATGGATGCTTACTCAGGATACAACCAAATCCTCATGAACCCTCCAGACCAATAATACACAGCCTTCACTACTGACAGGTGACTATATTGCTATAAAGTCATGCCCTTCGACTTAAAGAATGCATGAGCGACTTATCAGAGACTAGTCAATTCAATGTTCGCCGAACAGATTGGGAAGAGCATGGAAGTTTACGTTGATGATATGCTAGTCAAGAGCAAACATGCTGACCAACACATTGTTAACCTATCTGAAACTTTCACCATTCTGAAGAGGTATCGAATGAGGTTAAACCCCAACAAATGTGCCTTCGGCGTAGGCTCCGGCAAATTCTTAGGCTTCATGATAAGCCAACGAGGCATTGAGGCTAATACCGAGAATATCAAAGCAATCCTCGACATGAAGGAACCGGTAACTTCAAAAGACATCTAGAGCCTTACTGGCAAGGTGGCAGCCTTAACTAGGTTCATATATAAGGCCACAAACAAATGTGCTCCTTTCTTCAAAGCACTTAAAGGAAGTAAGAAGTACATTACATGGATTGATGAATGTGCCGAGGCATTCAAGAACCTCAAAGACTACATGAGTAAAGCCCCTCTGCTCTCCAAGCCTGAGGTTGGTGACACTCTCATTATCTATCTGTCGGTATATGCCTCAGCAGTAAGTTCTGTTCTCATTCGAAACGATGGTAATGTCAAACGGCCTGTCTACTATGCTAGCAATGCCTTACAAGATGTAGAGACACGATATTCCAACATTGAGAAATTGGTTCTAGCATTGGTCATGTTTGCTCGAAAACTTCGCCCTTATTTCCAAACACACTTCATCATAATGATTACCAATCATCTTCTTCGACAGATACTCCAAAGTTCTGACACTTTGGGGCCAATGATAAAATGGGCGATAGCATTGGGTGAGTTTGACATCTCCTACCAACCAAAGCCAACTGAGAAGGGCCAAGCAGTGGTAGACTTCATCGCCGTCTTCACATATCCTGTTAACATTGTTTCTACGCCTAAAGAAGTGGTTTCATTACCCTCGGAAGCTTAGAAAATAGAACCAACATCCCCAGCATGGAGTCTATATGTTGATGGCTCGTCCAACCAACAGGGTTGTGGAGCAGGACTAGTCCTTACGACCCCTGATAAAGTGGCGATGGAGTATACTCTTCGTTTCAAATTCAAGGTGTCGAACAATAAGGCCGAAATATGAAGCCCTCCTAGTAGGCTTACGCTTGGCCAAACACCTTGAGGTTAAGCGAATTGATATCTTCAGTGATTCCCAATTGGTGGTTAACCAGGCCACCAACAACTTTGACGCTAAGGATAGTTCCATGGCAGCATATCTGGCACAAACACAATTGTTGCTCAAGCACTTCCACTACCAGATCACCCAAATTCCTCAAGCGGCAAACAGTCATGCAGATGCTTTGGCTCACCTCGCCTCAGCGGTGGAAGACAAGATTGAGAGAAAAATTCAGGTCCAATTGTTGGCAGCACCAAGCACCATGGCTGCGGAAGTGTGCATTTTACAACAGGGGATAGTTGGATTACCCCAATTTATAGATTCCTTGCTCATGGCACCCTTCCAAATGACAAAGTCCAAGCTAAGCAAATTCAATACAAGGCTACCCGTTACTTGATCATTAATGACCAACTCTACAAGCAGGGTTTTAACCTACCATACCTAAGATGCCTTACGCTCGCAGAGGCAGAAATTGTCCTTCGGGAAATACATGAAGGAGTCTGCGGAGATCATGCTGGATCTCGATCCCTAGAACACAAGGCTTTTCACCAAGGATATTACTGGCCAACACTCCACCAAGATGCCATCAGAATATCTCGCTCATGTGATAAGTGTCAACGTTACGCAACTATTCCTCACTCTCTTCTCGAGCCGCTCACTCCTATGATCAGCCCTTGGCCCTTCGCCCAATGGGGACTTGATTTGATCGGCCTAATGCCTGCAAGGAAGGGTAAGGTTCGCTATGCAATCGTTGCAGTTGACTACTTCAGAAAGTGGGCTGAAGTAGAAACCTTGGCAACCATTACTGAGGTAAAAATAGAAGACTTCATATGGAAGAACATCCTTTGTAGATTTGGCATTCCCAATGCGATAGTCACTGACAACGGGCGACAGTTCAACAACAATAAGTTCAGGATGTTCTGCTCTAAGTTCAACATCAACTTATGTTTTGCCTCCCCAGCTCATCCTCAGTCTAATGGACAAGTTGAAGCCATCAATAAAATAATCAAGCGAACTTTGAAAACCAGCTTGGACAAGGCTAAAAGTTGTTAGCCAGAATTTGTACCCCAAGTTCTTTGGTCATACCGCACTTCGTATCAGACATCAACAGGAGAAAACCCATTATCACTTGCCTTTGATACATAGGCAATTGTCTTAGTTGAGCTTGAGCAAGCAACATTCTAAGTCCAGAACTACGTGCAAAGCGAAAATGACAAACAAATTACCCTCAATTTAGATCTAGTCGAGGAACATAGAAATCAGGCTCACTTGAGGAATGTTGCCTATAAGCAGCGCATCTCCAACTACTATGACTCAAGGGTCAAACCTCGTTCTTTCAAAGTGAGGGACTGGGTATTGAAGAAAAGATTACTCTGCAACAGAGTCCCGAGTGAAGGAACACTTAGTCCAAACTGGGATGGATCGTTTGAAGTTGTTGGCATCAGTCGCCTTGGCTCCTACAAGCTTAGAAGCTCCGATGGCATGACCCTTGGCCATCTATGGAACATTGATCACTTGAAGTACCATTACAAGTAAACTCACATTGTACAAGTGTTAAGTTTCAACCGTTCGGCATCCTATGTAACGAAGACTATTTGGAATGAATTCAATAAAGAGGTGATTTAGACAACTCGGTCCTAATCCTCTTACATTCCTAGCAATGAAACACTCGGGTTCAAAGCTTCAACATGAATGCTTCCAACATGAAACAAAGTCTATGTCAACAAGACTATACAAATAAACGAACATCTTCACAGTATATTCGTTCAATCATACATTCCAACACATTCATACATAAGCCAACTGTGCTTCGAAATGGTTCAACATACATTATGTCATTCGACATTTGCTACAATGTGCCTCGACACCTTGCCCTTATTCTCACCAACCAAGTGATGAAATGTGAAGAAGGAACTCATCTTCATGCCACTAACCAGGTGATGAAATGTACAACCTGTACTCTCATTCATTCCACCAACCAGGTGATGAAATGTACAACCCGTACTCTCCTTCATGCCACCAACCAGGTGATGAAATGTACAACCCGTACTCTAATATCATTTGGCAACTTACCACTCATGCCACCAACCAGGTGAAGAAGGAACTCATCTTCATGTCACCAACCAAGTGATGAAATGTACAACCCGTACTCTCCTTCATGCCACCAACCAGGTGATGAAATGTACAACCCGTACTCTCCTTCATGCCACCAACCAGGTGATGAAATGTACACCCCGTACTCTAATATCATTTGGCAACTTGCCATTCATGCCACCAACCAGGTGATGAAATGTACAACCCGTACTCTCCTTCATGCCACCAACCAGGTGATGAAATGTACATCCCGTACTCTAATATCATTTGGCAACTTGCCATTCATGCCACCAACCATGTGATAAAATGTATAACCCGTACTCTCATTCATGCCACCAACTAGGTGATGAAATGTACAACCCGTACTCTAATATCATTTGGCAACTTGCCACTCATGCCACCAACCAGGTGAAGAATGAACTCATCTTCATGCCACCAACCAGGTGATGAAATGTACAACCCGTACTCTTCTTCATGCCACTAACCAGGTGATGAAATGTACAACCCGTACTCTAATATCATTTGGCAACTTGCCATTCATACCACCAACCAGGTGAAGAAGGAACTCATCCTCGTGTCACCAACCAGGTGATGAAATGTGATGAAAGGTGGTGAAGGAACTCACCTTCGTACCACCAACCAAGTGATGAAAGCAACTCACCATTCATTCCACCTACCAGAAGACGAGTGGTACAAATTGTACATGTGAACTACTAGCATTCACAAATAATCAAAAACCCTCAAGCTTAACAACTCAACTAGGGGAGCACTTATGCCCAACAAGAGTTATAGTCACCAACAAAGTCTTATTGCAAGCCAACAACAACTTCAGTGCATGGCATACGAAGATCAAGCTATTTAGCCCTCTTGCATCTGCTTCAGACATTTCCCCTTTGTAACAATGCAAACACTACAACTCGTAGAAAACTTCACACACTCTTGATCAAGACAGTGTGAAGCAAAACCAATTTATGGTGCCAACAAGAGCTTCATCAATGGAGGGCAACCACAATTCTCAAAAGTTTCACACACTCTTGCCAACAAGAGTTTCATCAATGGAAGACAACCACAATTCTCAAAAGCTTCACACACTCTTGATCAAGACAGTGTGAAGCAAAACCAATTTATGGTGCCAACAAGAGCTTCATCAATGGAGGGCATCCACAATTCTCAGAAACTTCACACACTCTTGATCAAGACAGTGTGAAACAAAACCAATTTATGGTGCCAGCAAGAGCTTCATCAAAGGAGGGCAACCACAATTCTCAAAAGCTTCACACACTCTTGATCAAGACAGTGTGAAGCAAAACTAATTTATGGTGCCAACAAAAGCTTCATTAATGAAGGGCAACTACAACTCGTAGAAAGGTTCACACACTCTTGATCAAGACTATTTGAAGCAAATTCAATTTATATGGTTCGTCCAAACCTTCGACTACTACAAGGTGTGGCTTGCATCACAATATCTTGCTCAATAGTGTGGAAACAAAATTTGTATATGTTGTCTCTCCCACATTTCCAAATTTCTAGTTTCCCAAAAAAAATTGGGGGGGGGGGGAATTCAACAAAGCTTCATCAATGGAGGACAACTACAAATTCTCAAAAGCTTCACACTATCTTAATCAAGATAGTGTGAAGCAAAATCAATTCATGGTACCCAACAAAGCTTCACCACAAAAGCTTCACCAACAAAAGCTTCATCAATGGAGGACAACTACAAATTCTCAAAAGCTTCACACTATCTTGATCAAGATAGTGTGAAGCAAAATCAATTCATGGTACCCAACAAAAGCTTCAACTCCAAAGCTTCACCTACGAAGCTTCAACTCCAAAGCTTCACCTACAAAAGCTTCTATACAAAAGCTTCATCTACAAAGCTTCAACTCCAAAGCTTCACGTACAAAGCTTCAACACAAAAGCTTCACCCACAAAAGTTTCACCTACAATAGCTTCACCTACAACAGCTTCACCCATAAAACCTTCACCAATAAAAGCTTCACCCACAAAAGCTTCACCCACCACAAAAGCTTCACCTACCACAAAAGTTTCATCTACAAAAGCTTCACCCATAAAACCTTCACCAACAAAAGCTTCACCCATAAAACCTTCACCCACCACCCACCACAAAAGCTTCACCTACAAAAGCTTCACCCATAAAAACCTCACCCATAAAAGCTTCACCCACCACAAAAGCTTCACCTACAAAAGCTTCACCCACAAAAGCTTCACCTATAAAAGCTTCACCCACCACAAAAGCTTCACCTACAAAACTTTAGCACAAAAGCTTCACACTATCTTGATCAAGATAGTGTGAAGCAAAATCAATTCATGGTACCCAACAAAGCTTCAACCTCAAAGCATCACCTACAAAGCTTCAACACCAAAGCTTAGAATATATATATATATTCAGAAATTAGAAAATTCAAAAATTCAAAAATTAGGAAATTCAGAAATTCGGAAATTCGAAAGAAAAATAAAATTGCCTAGGCCTCATCTTCTTTGGGCCTAACAACTTTCATAACAAATATATATGAATGAGGATTTTTGGGCTACCATTTAGAAAGGAAATGCCTCATTCGTCAACTCCCTCGACCGGAGATTTGGGGGACTCCTACCATATGCTACTGCACCTTGATACTCGGAAGTTTCACGACCACTAAGTGACTTGGATTTTTCAAGTCTCCAACCAAGAAATTTTCCTCACTCGGGAAATTAAGGGAGCACTACATCAACATACATACTTCACTCACAAAGCTTCAACATACAAGCTTCAACAAAAGAAAAAAACTCAAAGAACTTAGTGAAGAAGGTCTTGGTGTATTTAACACAATACATTGAAATAAAGCAAAGCTTGTTTATTGATATCTCCGTTAAGTTACAAATATGTACATATACATGAATCAAAATAAACAAACAAGAGGGAACCTTCACAAAGGTTGCTCAGAAGAAGTCTCAACAGTCTGCAGAGCCCCAAAAAGAGGAGGTACCAGAGGGTGATTATTCGGAGCCTCAGTACTAGGCAGAACCCCAGAAGGAGGAGGCACCGAAGGTTGATCATTTGGAGCTTCATTACGTGGTACAGCTTCAGAAGACGAAGGCAATAAATGCCTTTAGAACAAACCCACAAACCTCTGATGATCAAGTAAAATTTGACCATCAGATTCTTGCAGCTGGTCGAGATTCCTCTTCATATTTGTAGCATAGTCATGTGCGAGTCTCAGCAGAGTCTCTCGAAATACTCAGCTTCTTTTCCCCCCGATAATACCTCTGCAAACAAGCCACAACAGAGCAAGAGTATCTCATATCATTAGGGTTAAAAGCAAGAGTATCCCATATCATGATTTTCCCTGTATTTTCCTTTGGCATTGTTCTTACCTGCAAAACAATGAGAAATAGAGCAATTAGTCAGCACTTGAAATCAAGCTTCCAGTTAGAAACTGACTGCCTGGAACCCCTTGCCTGATTACTTACCTAACATTGCTCTCGAGTACTCATCTTCAACATCTTATGCTTCCAGAGAAGATACCACATCTACCTGAGGAACAGATAGGGTAAGTGAGAATGATACAAGAAAGCATGTGGAGACAAGCGTAACAGAACACATGCCGATACATCCACTACTCTGTCAACAGCAAAAGTATCACATATCATTAGGGTTGAACATACTCTAGATTTGATGGACTTGTTTTGACCCTCAAATTCTTGAGTCGGCCTTATACTCTTGAGGAAACCAGAAAACCCTCCAGCCCAGTTCAAGAATAAGCCTGTGGAAAGTTACTTCTTCAAAAGCAAAAGTATCTCATATCATCTCTTCTCCATTTGCTTCTCTTTATCCTTGTTGTTGTTTACGACACAAGGAGAAAGAGAGCAATCAACCGGAAGCCGAAGTCGAACCTCCGATCCAGGTTGCTTGCTTGGAAGTCTGATTGTTTACCTTGTCTGTTACCTCATTCCGCAAATCTCCTAGCTCGGCGACTTGGAGGACTCTTACTATAGGGTTTGTATCGCACTTGACCAAGCCCGAAACTACAAGTAAGCTTCAAGTGAAATTGATACATTACCTTGTGCGTCTTCATCGGTTAAAGATACCACCCCTGGATAGAGGAAAAGTACTTCCAGAGAAGATGCCACATCTACATATGAGACAGATAAGGCAAGTGAAAATGATACCACACTTCGATACTTAGAAGTTTCGTGATTACTCAATGGCCTAGATCTTGCAATTCCCTAACCGAGGAGCTTCCCTCACTCGGGAACTTAGGGGAGTACTGTTTGTACCATACTTGACCAATCCCGAAACTACTGAGCATCAGTCAACGTTATACCGTCAAGGACCCAGAAGAGTTTCCCTCTAACCAGGAGACCAATCACAGCGCGACATGTGTCGACATCAGAAGTCAATCATAGCGCAACACGTGTCAACATCAGAAGCCAATCACAACATGACACATGTCAATGTCAAAATGAAACTAGAAACTCTCTTCTATAAATAGAGATCATTCTCGCACAATATTTCCTAATGTCATTTGTACTAAATCATTCACTTATACTCACTAAATGAGAGCTTGAACCTATATACTTGTGTAAACCCTTCACAATTAATGAGAACTCCTCTACTCCGTGGACGTAGCCAATCTGGGTGAACCACGTACATCTTATGTTTGCTTCCCTATCTCTATCTATTTACATACTTATCCACACTGGTGACCAGAGCAATCTAGCGAAGGTCACAAATTTAACACTTTCTGTTGTACCAAAGTCTTCACTGATTTTGTGCATCAACAGTTGTATTAGACTTTGATACAAACAAAAAAATTATCACTTCTGTTGGAACTAAATATGCGCACCTCCATGGGTGGGTGGTTGAATACAAATTCGTGTAACTTTAGCAACCTAGAAAAAAATAAGACAACTGTAAGCAAATCTTAAGCCAGGGGTGTGATGGTCAAAGGCTCTCTGATAGTCAAGTTAGTGAATGATCTTTAAACTCAAGTAATGGGCCAAATAATTCAAGTGTATAGATTGTGTTACTGTAAATGAGCCCCAGATGGGTGTGTTTATACCTTGGGAGAGAATTTTTTAGGATAGAATCCTCGTTCTAAGTCGGGAGAATTCTAGAGGATATCTAGTAAGTAGATATTGCATCATTTTAGGAGTGTGATTACTTGCGACGCATATATGTCCCTAGATTGTGTCTATATCCAGATCAGATTGCAGGTCTTGTGGAACAAGCATGGTCATCCAGCGGAGTCACTAGGACTTCGCCCATTGTCCCAGGGTAGAGTGATGGTAGCACCCTGCTTCATTTGATACAGCTCCGCCTAGAGCTGGTAAGTTTATGACCGAACTTTTAAGGTACCAGTATTAAGGTCAACCTTATTTCGAACCTAGAAAATCATGGTCCCACAACTTCCATTGTGTACTTGGAGCTCATTTAGAAGTGCTTTTAAAAAGTTTAAAAGTGTTTTTAAATAAAATATTTTGGGTTCCAAAAGCACTTTAAGTGTTTTTAAGAAAGCACATAACTGGTTTCTTCCAATAAGCACTTTAAGTACTTTTTCAGAATTTATTTATTTATTCTAAGAATTGGATCAAAAAACATTTTCATTAAAAAAACTTTCAATCATTTTAGAAACACTTTTAAATTGACACTCAATCTAATTTTTCAACTTCCTTTTACTCTTTTTTTTTTTTTGCAATAGGGGCAACCGATCATAGGAGATTTTATTACCTTTCAACAAAATATTAGGACATTAGCCAAAATAAAAAAAAAATTAGGACTATATCATCCGGGAGAAGATCCTTTCCGGACCCAAACCCTCCGGATCCTTCTTCTTTGATCATCTCCCAGATGGTTTACAACGAGTTAAAGACCATGAAGAACTCAAGTCTCTCTCTCTCTCTGATATCTACACACATCATCATCATCTGTTCTTTAAATGTTGCAGAAAAAATAAGGAAAAATGTACCACCATCAAAGTTACTCTCAGTATTCACCACCAGTCTGTATGGATAGATACAAACATGGGAAGCTTGAGAAGAACCTGATCACGAAGCCAACTCCGAAGAAGCACGACGCCGACGACGCCGACTTGGCCTTCAAAAAAGAAGGATTCGAAGGATCCAGTGGGTTTGGGTCTGTAGAGGATCCTCTCCCATATCATCCAATAGTAACCAACCACGTAAGAGCCACTCCTCTCCACGTGTCCAAAACCTCCTCTATACAACAAGTCACATATAGGGATGGGCAAAATACTCATGGGTTCGGGTAACCACGGTTACCCGCCCATTTAAAGTTCACAGTTACGGTTATGGATAACCGTTTAGATAAACAAACAGTTAGGAGTATAACCGTTGAACCGTGAAATTTAAATGGGCAGTTATGGGTATTACCTGCGATTATAACTGATATCCATCGGTTATGGTTATTACCCGCAATTATAATGGGTATTCATTTACCCATTTAATTTAATATATGTAAAATTAAAAACCCTAAATTTTCAATTTATCCACCAAACTCAGAGTCTCAAACGTCCTGTCCCCACTCATCTCTCCCTCTATTTAATTTAATAAAGGATGAATACTTTTGCGTGTGAACACTCATGCGATTCAATATTTTTAAATTACAGCATAAAGTTTGACTGATAACAAAAATCACAGCAAGAAGATTATGTACCCATGACGTGACCACATCGTGCAAGCAGATCCCATTTTGATATCAGTATACATATTTCCCATGTAGTTGCTCCATAAAGTCACGTAAATTAAGGGACACATTACACCTAAGCACAAAGCCACATAATTAATTAACCTTTTCTGAAAGTATTAGTGTTTGAAAGTATTTAGTTTCGGAATATTTTTGAGCTTTGAATAATCTAATATTCAAGATAATAACTACTTTTTTGTTTTTAGAAACTTTACTTTGTAATCATATGGATTATAATTAAAGACTTGCTTGGATGTAACAGAAAAATATCGTTCGTAAACTATTATTTCAATTATTAGAATTGTATGAGGACTTAAATAATTAAACTAAGGAAATGCATGCTAAAATGTACTTATAATGGTGTTTAATTGTTAAACAACGAAAATTATAACAAATTGTTATTTTGTAATTTTCAAGTTGTTAAAAAAACACATGTAGATGAGTGAAAAAATGGGTAAATGAGTAAGAAAAGAATAAACGGGTTCAAAAACGGATAAACGGGTAAATGGTTATGGTTAAATGAGTAAACGGTTATGGTTCAATGGGTACACAGTTATATGTATGGTTAACCGTTTATAAACGGTTATGGGTATAGGTATAACCGTTTATGTAATTACCCAATGAGTAAACGGTTATGCAGATATAAACATAAACGGTTATGGGTAAATAATCGCGGTTACCCGCCACGCCATAACCGTTGCCCATCCCTAGTCACATAGCTCTCACCCCCTCCACTCCTAGTTCTTATTATATTTTTCCGAGTGAATTGTCAATTTAATCCTTAAATTATTACTTGGATGAAAAATTAGATCTTTAAGCTATTTTTTTTAGAAAATATTAGTTCTTGAATTATAAAGATCTGTCAATTACATCCCGAATATTATATTTGAAACTACTATATTCAATTTTCCGTCAATTTAGGTCACGTTACATGTATGCGATACACATTGAAGGCTAGTTTGGTAATTTTACATAAAAATAGTATGTAGTTAATTTTGGAGGGTAAATTTAACGTTAGATTAGCAACTTATATGAAATGTTAAGGGCTTATAGGCGAGAAAAATACGATATTACACTTTAAAATGTATCAAGTGACTTAAGTTGACAAAAAAATTGGATAAAATAGCTTTGAATATAATAGTGGGATGAAATTACCAATTTTGAATGAATTTATGAACTTATTTTACCAAAAAATAATTCAGAAATCTAATTTTCACTGAGATGATAGTTCAGGGATTAAATGGTGGTGAGCACAAATACTCCTATTATATTACCCTTTCACCAAAATATTAGACTATGGGCTGGTTTAGTATTGTTGTACTTTAAAAAAAAGCTGCTTCTACTGTGCTGTGAGAATAAGCGAGTGTGAAATAAAGCTGTAGAGTGTTTGGTAAACTTTTTTGTAAAAATGCTTTTGAAAAAAAAAAAAACAGTATTATAGTGTTTAGTAAACTTTTATGTAAAATAGATGTGAAAAAAGCTGATTTTTCAAAGCTTGGTTTTGCAGCTTCTTGTTTTTGGTCTTTTTTCACCCAAAACTGTAAAAAAAAAAAAAAAAAAGCTGAAGCTAAATGTTAACTAAACACAAAAAAGCTCTCAACTTTTTTTGATACCAACTTTTTTCAGAATCACCTTACACCAACCGAAGCCTATATCATGCAGCAGCTCTCACCCCTCCACTCCTCGTTCTTATTATATTTTTCCCGTGCGCGAAATCAAAAGTCTCTCACTACCATGGAAGAAAAAATCGATAATATCGGCGATATTTCGCCGATATTATCGGTTTTTTGCTTTACTGATATTTTAATAGGTATCCAAGGACTTTTTATCAAAATATCGCGATATTATCGATAATATCGCGATATTATCGATAATATCGCGATATTTTAGATAATATCGAGATATTTTGGTTTCTCGACAGTCACAACCTCACCGGAGAATCGGAATAACTCCGAGCAAGAACGAAACCTGCAACCCAACGGAACAAAATCATCACTATCTTTCAACAAAAATCACCACTTTATACCAAAATTAGTGACAAAATTACACTAATCCGAGAAGCAAGGGCTTGAATTCGAGCAAGATCTAGAAGAAAACAGTAGAAGCTGAGAAATCGAGTACCTCACCGGCAGTTACAGTGCTAAAGATCATCATCTTTGGAAGGCCGCAGATCGGACGGAGCTGAGAGATCGATGAGCAAGCATTTCACAGATCATATTCGATCAGCGGCTGAAAGAGAGGAGAGAGAGAGAGCAGAGGGACCGATGGGGACGACGGAGGAGAGGTAGAGGTCGCGGCCCGCGGGACATGGTGACGGGCTCGACGAGGAGGAAGGCGAGGGAGGAGCAGAGGGAGACGCGGACGAGGAGGATCGCGCCGATGGGGACGACGGAGGAGAGTCTGTGTGTGTGTGTGGGAGAGCTGGAGAAGGGAAGGGAGAAGGATCGAGAACTCAGAAGAGAGAGAAGGAAGGGGATGGAGAACTCAGAAGATATAGAAGGAAGGATCGAGAGACTGAGCTCAGTCTCTGTGCGTGTGTGGTGTGGGGGGGGAATCTCGATCTCTGGACTCTGTGTGCGTGTGTGGTGGCGTGTGAGTGTGACTCACTCACTGACTCTGTGTGTGTGTGGTGGAGTGTGAGAAAAAAAAGAATCCAATGATCCAAATAATTCAAAACCTGTCTCTAACTCTCTGATCCAATGATCCAAATAATTAAGTAATGTTAACAATTACATGTTAATTTTTTTTAAGTAATTAAGTAATGTTAACAATCACCATGTTTTATATTAGGATTATTTTATTATCAAATTGGATTATTCATTAAATTGGATTATTATCAAATTTGATTATTATTCATCACCATGTTTTATATTAGGATTATTTTTTTTATGAAATTGGATTATTATTCATTAAATTAGATTATTATTCATTAAATTGGATTATTCATTAAATTGGATTATTATCAAATTGGATTATTATTCATCACCATGTTTTATATTAGGATTATTTTTTTATGAAATTGGATTATTATTCATTAAATTGGATTATTCATTAAATTGGATTATTATCAAATTGGATTATTATTCATCACCATGTTTTATATTAGGATTATTGTACTAATTCATTATATATAAATTATTATGATGTGTTTAGACTTCTTTCATTAATTACTACATATTTTCTACATTCACAATGTTTGTCAGCTCGCTATATAATCAACTTGATAATGCTAAATTCATCATGCAATGCATTTCTTTCCAATTTTTTGTGATAAACTAATAGATAATTGACTAAATAAACATCCTACAAAGTTTCAATAAAAATTTCCAAGTTTTTCTTACAATTTCCATGGTTTCCATGTAATTTTTATCGATATCGATATTATCCTGATATTTCCATCGATATTTCCGTGTTTTCAGACTACCGATATTTCTGATATTACCGATATTTTCTTCCTTGCTCACTGCAACCACAAACCAAAAGCTTTGGCTTTCTCCCTCTAAACCCCCTTTGAGTTTTCAAAACCGTCGTCGTTTCGAGACCATCGTTATCACCGTCACCATGTCGTCGTCGTCGAAGATCACCCTGCAGAGCTCCGACGGCGAGTCGTTCGAGGTCGAGGAGGCGGTGGCGCTGGAATCACAGACCATTGGGCTCGTGATCGAGAACGACTGCGCCGACAACTGTATTCCTTTGCCCAACGTCACCAGCAAGATCTTGGCCATGGTCATCGAGTACTGCAAGAGGCACGTCGACGCCGCCAAGCTCGACGAGAAGATCTTCGAGGACGATCTCGAGTCCTGGGATCAGGCGTTCGTAAAGGTGGACCAGGCTACGCTGTTTGATCTCATTAACGTATGTTAAAACCCTAATTTAATATTGAATTTCGAATTAATTCTTGTTCGCAATTGCTTTGTTTGATTCTAGGGTTTCGGAATTTGGGGATTAGTTAGGGATAGGGTTTTTGAATTGGGTATTGGGGTCAATTGTGTTGTTTTTAGGGATAGGGTTGCTGATTTAAGGGTTTTCTATGATGGTTTGGTATGCGATGCAATTCGATTATTTTTTTACTTTTGTTTCTGTTTAGGGATTTGTTTCAGTGGTTTCTGTGCATTTGAATTGGTTGATTTTGTTGCTTTTGATGTTACTGTGCTTGTTCTGATTCTGCTTCTGCTTCTACTTCAAGTTTGTCTTGTGCTTCTGTTTGAAGTTGAGATAGGAATGTCTTCGTATTGAAATCTTTTGCCGTTCGACGTTTACTTGTCTAAGTTGTCACTTGTTCAAGTTGTGATTAAGTTTGTTAATAAGAGAATGTGTTAATTTGTAGATTGGCTGAACAATTAACTAGTTTCCGTATCTAAAATCATTGTTCAGTCTCTGGCGATGGTATTGTCAGTGTAATTGGTTTATGAATTACTACGTAAGCTTTTGCAGAAACTACAGTAATTTGATGTGTTGGCTTTCATTGTTTATGAGGGCGGCTGATTGCTGAAACTAGCATTGATTGTGTTTTTTTAATATGGTGATATTGGTTTTGACAGGCTGCAGCCTACTTGAACATCAAGAGCCTTTTGGACCTGACATGCCAGGCAGTTGCAGACATGATCAAGGGTAAGACTCCAGAAGAGATCAGAAAGACCTTCAACATCAAGGACGAGTTCACCCCGGAGGAAGAGGAGGAAGTTCGTCGTGAGAACCAGTGGGCGTTGAATGAAGTTTCTCGGTGATGGTCTTTTTACTTGGAACCTAGTGCTGGCATACCTATCATGTATTATAGTTAATCAGCTGACTTCTTTATCATTCTCTGTTTTTGAGTGCTTTTATCGGGAGTTGCAAGTCCTTTCAAATTGTAGATAAAAGTTGGATTCTGATGTTGGTAGTGGTTCTTCTACTACTGTCAATGCCATTGCCAGTTTTACTATTTCTGAATCAAAATCTTCTACTTCCATTAAGTTGTTTCTCACGTGGTTTGAATCAAGCTTGGTGTGTATGCCTTAGTTGTGTCCTTTTCTAGCCGAATGGGGATAACCAGTTGATGGCAACTGTTGTGCTGCCCATGAATTTTGTGAATTTTCGAGTCCTTGGCTCCGAAAGACACAGAAGTGTTCGCAAAGATTTGGCTAGGGATCGTGGTTGGGGATACGGAGAGAGAACATAATAATAGGGAAGGGAAAGCGTTAAAGGGGGGACGAGAGGGCGGCAAAGAAAGAAAACAATATCGGAGAAGTGAAAACAAATGAGAATGATTTCTGGTTTTTCAGTTTTCTTGTGTCCCTTTCTTGTTACATTTCTTCTATATCTCTGCGACTATCATTCCTCAATTCCTTTCATTTTTGCTTAAGTTTGCATAAAAATGATTATGAAACTGGTTTTTAAGATACGATCACTTATGGCTTGTTTTACTATTTCGTAATCAGAATTGGATGAATTGAATTGAGCATGAGGAGGAACGTGACGAAGTTAGAATTAGTTTTGTCCAAGTTTTGTACTAAATTTTACATGATACCATGTATTGTTTACTACTTTTTTATTCATATGACATAAATTTAGACTCACATCAACAATCATTTAACAGTCAAGTTGACATAAAATGTAACGAAGTATGACATTGAAATGAAATAACAAGTCGTAAAGGTCGTACCCAGTGCACAAGGCTCCCGCTTTACGCAGGGTCTGGGAGAGGTGAATGTCGGCTAGCCTTACCCCCATTTATGAGGAGGCTGCTCCCAAGTCTCGAAATGTGGTAAGGGCTGTGACTGTCATCTCCAGGATATGTGGTAAGGAAAGGTCCTTTGTTGAAAGCCTCTGCAAAGCTAAAACAGAGAGGGTACACGCAGTTCCCACTCCAATACTGCTATCTAGTATCTACTAATGTGTTTTAGGCATGAAATTGAATAGATTGGTACTTAGAGAGAGATGCTTCCCTTTGCCTCCTCTGTTTTTCCCCTGTTTTATTGGTCTGTCTTGCTATCTTGTCAAGCTGTGTGTGTTGTGAGTTTACCATCTTGACATTGCGATCGAGTTGTAAGGAATTTTAGTGAATTCAGTACAATTTTCCGCAAGGGGATGCTTGTTCTAATTAGTTAAGAGCGTTCATTCCCTCTGAAATGTCACTCGTATAAAAAACAAGAAGAAACTGAGATGTTGCCGGCTTGCAAATTGGAGGTGGCTAACATCCGATCTTGTGGGGTAGAATTGCCGGCCTCTATTCGGCTTCACTTAACAAAGTTGTGGAGAAAGGAGAGATGGTGATTGTTTGACGGGCTGGGTTGGAAATAATATTTTCAATTTTCATTCAATAACTTTGAAATTGAATCAGATCAGATCACAATTTTCAATTTCAGAAATATCTGGAGTAATCTTGAATTTTTTTGGATAAGTTTATGTAAAATATAATATCAATGAACATAAAGTACTCAAAACCAACAATAAAATACAAAAGTTAATTATAAAATACATAATTTGAGTGAATAACTATAAAAATCAATATTTCTGGAACTTTTTTTTTTATTTTTTTTTATCATAATAAGTTGGGATTTGGGAATACTTCGGAATATTTTGGATCAAAAATTTTAAATTCTTAAAATTCCTAAATGCATTTCAAATTTTCAAACAATATTCGACGGATTCGGAATTTTTAGGTTTGGTAATTGGTATTGGTATTGTGGTTATGGGAGTGCATTTTTGCTCATGATCCTCAAATGGTGGTAATACTCACCATCCTATTAATTATCATTAGATGAGTTTAAATTTTAAGATTTGTGTTTATCCACTAGATTTCGAAATTTAAACTCATCCAATGATGATAAATATGATGGTGAGTATCACCAGCATTTGAGTGGGATTGAGCAAAAGTATTTTCAAATTTTGGTATTGCTTGGCTCCAGCTACTACTAGTTTAAACCATTTGGCTCCACTGAGTAGTAGATTCAGGATTCAAACTTTAGGGGTTCCAATGTTAAATACAAGTTTTTAGAATAAACAGAGCATCATTTTATTCACTAAGGCATTTTGTTAAACACTTGGTAGGCTTGTTGTCGTCAAACAAACCATGTTACCCATATATCAACACATATTGATATATGCCAAAACAATCTAATATAAAATAATTTGTCAAGTGTCATTAACGCAACATGTCAAAATATGCCCTAGTAGCTACTACTTGTTGCCCTCCACTTGCTACTAATATCGTGTTTACCAAACCGGAATGGAGGTAGAAGAAAGGGAATTGAATTCCCATCCAAGTGATTCCGGTGTTTACCAAAGTTTAGGAATGAAAAAATCAGTGGGCTTCACCCAAAATCAGTAATCGGATTCCTGATATTCCCAAAATCAAAATACTAACTTGAATGTGGTAATTGAATTCCGGAAGAAAGCCAGCATTTGGAATCAAACTTCTCTACCAAAATTGCCCTCCCCTCCCATCTACCTCCCACGATTCAACCACCCAAAGCACACACCCATCCCACCTTTAACCAACGCAGACCATCGCACCACCTCCCAGACTACCAAGACCTATCACCCACTGGTGAAGCTACAGAGGAACAAGGAGGGGCGACCGCCCCTCGGCTCATCTGAAATCGCCACTGAAAGTCCGGATTCCACCCCTCAGATCATTCGAACTGTAGGAAACTGGGTATGCTTCTGCGTTTATGGAAGGTTTGTTGCTTAGACGGAAAGAATGAGAAATAGCTAGAGAGATTGAGAGAGAGAGCTAGAGAGAACGAAGCGAAAAGGGACTGAAAAATATAGAAAAAATAATGATGATGTACTCCGATGGTGTGCCAACCAATAGTTTCCCATGGGAATGGTTAATATTTTAATAAAACTATACATATATATATGTGTGTGTGTGTGTGTGTGTGTGAGTGTGAAATTGTATTAAAAACTTATGAATTTTTCTATTATTTAGATTAAGGGTATTTTAGTAATCATATTAATTTTTATTCCAATTCAGGTGAATTAGTAAACAATTTATATGAATTTTGTTTTATTTTTACTCCGATTCCAAAACATTTAAGTAAACAGCTTTAATAGGAATCCGATTATGACTCTTCCTCAATCTAATTCCTCTATTTTGATTACGGTTACGTAAACGCGCCATAAGTTTAAATCAATTTGGCACCAATATCCAACCTGTAGCTACTACTTTTCCAACATGGAGAGCTGAACAGACTACCAGCAAAGTCAAGTTCAGTTGTCGTATCCTCCATTTCTCCTTCTCCAGAAAGGTATTCATTTTCCCTTGCCATCCACCATCTTCTTCTGCACACATATCTTAACTTACATTTTTTTTCCAGTTTCGAGTTTCAAAAATTTGGTATATCTGTTGCTCAACTTTTAATTACCAGATATCTCTGCTGCAGCCTGGGTCGGCTAATGACAATGACCGATCCAAGAGCCTCCGGGTCTGGTTCTTCTTCACCTCCCCAATGGAAGTACAACGTTTTCTTGAGTTTCAGGGGTGATGACACCCGCAAGAATTTCACAGGCCATTTATACGACAAATTGCTGTGGCGCAGCATCAGAACTTTTAAGGACAACCCAGAACTCGAAAGAGGCGCATCTATATCTCCGGAGCTCTTTCGTGCAATTGAGGAATCAAGGTTCGCCGTGGTGGTTCTCTCTCCGAACTACGCTTCGTCTTCCTGGTGCTTGGATGAACTTTCAAAGATTTTTTATTGCATGGAAGCAAGAAACACAATTTTGCCAGTGTTTTATGATGTGGATTCCTCCTGTTTGGGTTAATATTTGAACATTGGGCTTGAACTAAGAAAAGCCCAAGGATGTCAATTAGAAAAGGAATTGCCTGAAGCCCAGCATTGAACCCAGAAGTGAATTGAAGCCTTTTATCCAAGATACAAGTCACATGGCTATAATGGAAAAGACAAGTGATGAAGACTAACCTACTATCAGCCAAATAACACTTCCAGTGGCACTTCTAGTAAAAAGTTAATGACTCACTACCCTCCATGTGCTTTTGGGTAAGAGCAAAAGTTACAGCAGTCAGGCTAAATTGTCTATAAAATGATGGAGAGACAACATAGACAAGGACACTCAACCAATCAAACAAACAAACATACAAACTCTGTTCTCAAGCCATATTTGCATCCAAAAGCTGAAATCAACACAGATTCAGTCCTTCTAGCGATAGTTCTTTAGAAAAGCTATCCCTTGCCTTGTTTAAAAGCTCTGATATCTCCCTCAGTGACGTAGTATCGATTCCATCGTGTAAACTTGTTTACCATCCATCCCTTTTTAACATATAAACCCCAGTAAATTCAAAGAGAAGTGACTGCAAGAAGTTCAACCTTACCAAACAAGGTGAAATCTTGCCCGAAGCTCTTTGTTTGTTTTCTAAATTAGTAGATTTATTACTTAATGCATTCTCCAGCATGGATTCAAGTTATTCCCACATGTTTCTCTATTTTAACAGTACCATTTACATTTGGATCTGGTTAACTTGATAAATATGTTTCATTAAAAAGTAACTTGGAACCAGATAAATGACTTAAAAGGCTCTGGACTCCCTTCATTCAAACATGCAGGACTATGAACTAAAAGTCCTTGTTTACAAGGCAAGAAAAAGAATTAATGCGGACTTAACTCATCTGTGACAATCATTTGATAACGAGAAGTCTGAGTAACTTGAGGCGTAAGTAATCAACTTAAAACATACTTGTTCTATATCTGCTATACTGAGATAGCAGTGGCATGCCTAGCACTTGGTTAGTTTTGATTGCGAGTTTTAAGACCTATACATAAGGCCCTACAAAGGCACATTTCAGAACTAACTTTGTTCTCTTCTTGTAACACATCAACGAGTAAGAGCCTTCAGAATTAACTTTGTTCTCTTCTTGTAGCACATCAACAAGTAAGAGCCCGACTATGTATCCAAAGTGTTATTCCCTTGGGGAACTGTGCTGAGGTCCAGAGACCTTCTCTAGAGAAGTCTTTGCCCGAACACCTCCTATGTCCGAAAACAAATGGGGACTTTCACGGAAGCCTTTGACAGGCATGAAGAGAACTTTCAGGAGGATTCAGCAAAGGTGCGGCATTGGAGAGTTGTTTTAACAAAATTGGGGAATCTTGCTGGATGGGCTTCAAAGGACAGGTAACACCCTGAACCAATTAACCAATCAGTCCTATAGTAGTAACGCATTAAAGGTTTCGTTCTTTACAGTTTTCTTTTTCTTTCGTGTGGATATGAAACGGAACTTACAAATGAAATTGTGGAAACAGTGTGGAACAAAGTTCGTCCCACATTCACATTGAGTTCTAGAGAGAAGTTTGTGGAAATTGATTCTAAAATAGAGCAACTAGATATGCTTTTAGACGTTGAGGCAATGACGTCCTTGCTGTAGGGATATGGGGGATTGGTGGGATTGGTAAGACAACCATTGGAAGGCTACTCTATGAGAGAATTTCTCATAGATTTGAAGTTTGCACCTTTCTTGCCAATGTTAGGGAGGTGTCGGCGAAACATGGTATTGTTAATCTACAAAAACAACTTCTTTCCCCAATATTGAAGGAAAAATTTACACAGGTTTCGGGGTATTATGGTGGAAGCATGATGATAAAGAATTGTTTATGGAATAAAAAGGTTCTTCTTGTTCTTGATGATGTGGATCAATTTGAGCAGTTGGAATTATTGGTTGGAGACAAACGCTGGTTTGGTGCGGGGAGTAGAATCATCATTACAACTAGGGATCTACGTTTGTTGGTCTCACGTTGAGATCAAACAATTTGACCTTATGGGATTAAGTGAAGATAAAGCTCTTCAGCTGTTTAGTTGGCATGCCTATAAAAATGATCCGGATGGCGAATATCTGGAGTTGTCAAAAGCTTTTGTTAAATATTCTGGCAAACTTCCTTTAACTCTGAAAACTTTGGGAATCTTTTTGTGTGCAAGAGATCGAGGTGCATGGATAAGTACATTGGATAAACTAAAGAAAGATCCCGAAGAGACAACTTTTAAAACGCTTCTAGTAAGTTATGACGGACTAGATGACATGACGAAGAATGTTTTTCTTGATGTGGCATGCTTCCATAAGGGGAATGACAAGGATCCAGTAATTGAAATACTTGACAGCTGTGACTTTCCTGGACATATGGGATAGATGTTCTTGTTGAGAAATCGCTTTTATATATTTCAGGCAAGAATGTGGAGATGCATGATTTGGTACAGGAAATGGCATGAAAATTGTTCGTAGAAAGTCTAAAGAGCCTGGACGACGTAGTCAATTGTGGCTTCGTGAGGACATTTTTCATGTATTGAAGAATAATACGGTAAGAAATTATGCAGAAATGTCGAGCTTAGATATACAGCACTATTATTTCTTCTAAAACGCTATAGGAATTGGTCATGGAACTAATTTCTGCTTTATTTTTTCATCAAGGAACAAAAGATATTGAAGGCATAGTATTACACTTGCCGAAGCGTGAAGAAGCACACTGTAATTTTGAAGCGTTCTCTAAGATGTATAATCTGAAGATGATCCAATTTAATCTTTTGTTCCTTTCTCCTGGCTCTGAACTTCTTCCTAATTCTTTAAGATTTCTGGAGTGGAGATATTATCCATCCAAATCTCTACCACCAAGTTTTGAACCGGACTCTCTTACCGTACTTAGTTTGCCTACTAGTGAAATTGTTCAACTTTGGAATGGAAGAAAGGTACAATAATGGAGTATGTATATAGACGTATTTATGTTTGCATTTTTACAACCTTTTTATAAATCAAGGGTTTTTAATCTAATCACCACTTGCTATTATTCTGCAGCGCTTGTCCAATTTGAAACATATGGATCTTAGTTTCTCAAAACTAATCAGGACCCCAGATTTCACAGAAATTCAGAATCTTGAGAGGTTACTACTTGAAGATTGTTACGATTTAATTGAGATCCACC
Source organism: Malus sylvestris (assembly GCF_916048215.2). Taxonomy (NCBI): domain Eukaryota; kingdom Viridiplantae; phylum Streptophyta; class Magnoliopsida; order Rosales; family Rosaceae; genus Malus; species Malus sylvestris. Next base: position 4,376,409 of record NC_062269.1, on the reverse strand, counting down.
CATCCATTGCAGCTATCAAAGGCTTAAGATTTTGAACTTTAAAAATTGTCTGAGTATGAAGAGTCTCCCAAGTGAGATAGCAATGGAGTCTCTTGAATTTCTGAGTCTCTCTCAATGTGTCACTCTGAAAAAGATTCCGGAGTTTGTCGGAGACATGAAAAATCTGTCACGTCTTATTTTAAGTGAGACTGCTATTAAGGAAATACCTCCATCAGTTGGATGTCTGATTGGCCTTGTTGAACTACATCTAGATGGTTGTCGAAGTCTCTTGTGTGTTCCAAGTGTCATTTCTAATTGCAAGTCTCTTAAACTTCTCAATATGTTAGGGTGCTCAAAACTTAGCAAACTCCTCGAAAGCTTGGGAGTGATGGAATGTTTGGAGGAACTTGATTTGAGTCGAACTGCATTAAAAGAGTTGCCATCTTCACAAATCTAAAAAAGTTATCTGTTTCTGGATCTCCTGCATCATGGTATACTTTTGGGATTTTTAAAAAAAGAAGGATTCCCCACTCTTTGGGTTGTTCGGTTTTCACTTCTTCAAAAGGCTTATGTTCTTTGAAGGTATTAGATCTGAGAGACTTGAATCTTTATGAAGTAGCAGTTCCAGAAGATATTGGCTACTTGTCCTCTTTAGAAGAATTAAATTCTTAGTGGAAACAATTTTGTTACCCTCCCTGAAAGCATTAGACGGCTTTCTAAGCTTTCGGTATTATATTTGGAGAATTGCAAGAGCCTTCGCCAGTTGTCAGTTCTTCCATTAAATGGCACATTATATGTATTCACAGATGATTCTACTTAAGCGTGTTGTCAGTTCCACCACCAAAGTTGGGCCTCTACGCCAATCTGTTAGAACTTTCTTTCAGGTGCTGTTAATTGCTCTGGTCTAGTAGTTGACAATCATGGTTGTAACGGTATCATATTTTCGGTGCTAAGGAGATTGCCTCAGGTACTCTCTCTCTCTCTCTCTCTCTCTCTCTTGTTTGATATAATTGTTTCTATGGTCCAGGGAATTTCTCGATCTGTCAATCAATTCCATACGGTAATTCCAGGAAGCTATATTCTTGAGTGGTTTGGTTCAGTAATTAATGTCACGCCCCAATCCCGACCTATGTCCAGGACCGACACGTGACGTCATAAAAAACCCGTATATCTAACATACCCCCGTCTCCGGGATATGTACCAAGCTCAATCATGCCTCGAATTTGCGTAGTAATTTTTTTCGTATATTTTATGGCTGCATCTAACCTCCTCGTTAGACTGCCTCTTTACCTTCAATAGGGATCAAGTCATTCGTAGTTCACCATTCACAAAATCAGACATTTATCTCACTTAGTTCACGCAGAAAAGCATAACATTCCTCAATCATTTAATATAACATGATACCATGAAATTCCTGGGCTCAAGTTACATAACAAACCCTCATGAAATCATGATTTCTCTTCCAACCAACATATAAATCATTATGTCTCATCATGATATCACAATTCACAACATACATCATATTTAAGAACCGACGAAACACAAAACCATCCTCTAGCCACATTAATTAATTAATTTGATCAAAGTAATAACAATCATTCCCACATCTTCTAAATTCATACCTTATGAAATCATAATCGAATCGTAGAAAATCTCGAAGGAGTCACCTAGAGGTCCAACATCTTTTCTAATTCAATTCACAAGATTCTCGAAACCATTGACACAAATATATATAAAACTAAGGCTAGAGTGACACAGTTATGCCAAGCCTACTTCTCCAAATAATGGGATTTCAGACCATTCTACAAAATCCAACAACCTCGGGTTCCGGACCACTCAACAGAACCAAACTAAATATGATCACCTATCAAATGTACCAAGTACAACTAATCATCATCACCTCTAGAATGCGTATGATCCCCCATCGCGGATATACCAAGCAAAACCATAGGCATAATGTCATAGTGCAGGCAATGATCACCTATCGCGGATATACCAAACATGATCACCCCTAACAATCCCCCAGCGCGGATATACCAAGCAGGACTGTTTCATATAACTCTAGGTAGTGATCACCTATTGTGGATATACCAAGCATGATCACTCCTAACATACATATGGCCCCCCATCGCGGAGATACCAAGCAAGACCATCCATGTACCACTACTACATGGCGCGGTCTCATCATCACACATTATACCCAATTATACGTATGCACGCTATCGATTCCACAATATCAACCAGCATCTAGTCATATGGAGCACAACATAAGGAATTCCCCTAATTACTATTTCTACTAAAAATCTAATAAAGTACCTAACTCATCTCCTGACTTTCATCCCTATCACATACTAGGTAGTAATGCCAAGTACAAGTAGGTATTCAGTTGGCAATCATATCCAAATAATTATCAAACAATAATTAGATCCCATAATTGTCATAACATTCATCATAATTATCATTCACATTATTAAAAAGATAATTAAACACATATATATCAGAAACATCATCAGTACACAAGCCAAATCATATGTAATAAGCATAGTTCTATGGCTAAATATATAAAAATCACATTTCAATAGAAATCATATTTATAAGACCAAATCATATTCACAAATGATACCGATATAAGAAATTAAGATAATAATCATATCTCATATATTCAAGTCACTATCTAACCAATATAGGCCCACTAGACTTCAATTAGTCCCATAGTACTAATTTTATTATTTAGAACGTTTTGAGACATGTTGACCACAAGTCAACTCTCGGTCAACGATAGGGTCCACAACTCTACGTAATTCGATCCTAAAGATCTGCATTGGATTTCTGATCCATAACTTCCCAAAGTCCACATTATACTTTTAGAATAACATACTAAAATTTCATTATGATCCAACGGTTGAATTGTCGTCAATCACACAAATGGCAGTCCAATTTGATCACCACACCAAACAATTGAATTTCATGAAACCGAGCTAGACATAGGTTCACAGGGTCACTAGAAGGTATTTGGTACTTAGATAACACTCGTGGACAGTCCCACGCACCGCCACACTCAATGGTAGCCAAGGTGAAGGGTTTAGAAACCCCGAATTTTCAACATTAACTAAATGAGCTCAAATTTACATAGTAGCTAGAGCTCAACAAGGGAAACGCTTTTCACAACTAGGCCGACGATAAATTCTAACCGGAAACCGTCCAAATTCACCGGAGAAAACCGGATTTCTAGGGTTCTAAACACCCAACTCTAAAATGAATACGAAAGCACAAACTAAGTATACCAACTTGAAGATTATGAAGAGTGGATGAAGTTTCATACCTCACTCAAAGGAAATGGTTGCTGGAATCACCAGAAAAATGATAAAACCGTAGGAAAAGTCGTGGGCTTTGTGGCTTCGAATTGCAAAGATGGAAAAGAAAATGGGAAATCTAACACTACAGAGATGTAGGGCTCGTCAAGAGCTTTCCATGGACACCAAGATCACCCAAAACGGAGCTCGGACGGAGGAGATACAATCGGGTCAAGTTAGTGGGTTAACGAGTCCAATCCCCCCCCCCCCCCAAAAAAAAACAAAAAAAGGGGTTAGATCCCTTCCCCTTTTTCTTTTTTTCTTTTAAGAGCTTCCCTCCTTTCTAATTGGTCCCTTCCTCTTTTTTCTTTTTTTTCCTGAATGGTCCATCAACAACTAATCTAATTGGTCCTCAACTTTGATTGGTTACCATTCCAACATGATGGGAGTTTTAATTAATTTATAACCTATAGTTTAGTAAAATGATTTCAAACATCCGTAACTATACTGTAATAATCCAGACTCGCAAACATTTTTCGCCTATGCATTCGTGGTTTCGACATCTATTAAAAAACGTTACTTGTGACCTCAAAAGGTCAACGAGTAAATAATAATTTTCCAAACTTCACTCTTCGTAACTAGTTTAATTGAAATCTAAATTCAAATAACCTTTGGTCTGGCTTCCCTAGTTCTTCAAACTCGTATTTAGCGAGAATTGAACTTAAGACCTCTCACTTACAAATGAAGAGGAATATCATTAAACCATAGTGTTAAGTGGCAGTTTAATAATTAGATTTAAGAGCTCAAATTATAAATTTTGTTAATTAACCATTTGTGGTTTTTTATTTTTTAATTAAAGCGCTTTAAATTTTGATTGATGTGCTTCCACTTTTATCCATGTCATTTTTCTAATTTGCAATTCAATATTTATTATATAAATTTTAAGAAAATCAAAGTTCTTGTTAAAAGTGGAATCTAGAGTACAATGATTTCATGGCAAAAGAAAATAATTTTGAATTGTGTAACAATTGACTGAGAAACATACGTGAACAAGAATGTCTTCTTTTTTTTTCTTTGGGTATAATATGTGTCCTTATTCTACTAATTAATTATTGAGGATTGATAGAATATGTTTTAGTACAACGTTTTAGTATGAATTTTTTTTTTTTAAGGGTTACACATAACATATCATTAGCACAACATACCAGTAGCATGGTACGTACCAAGGAAGGATTACATGACTTACCAAAATTAATATTTGGTAACGTACTAAAATACAAATGCATACGCAAATTAAAATTACACAACGTACCAATAATACCAAATTATTGGTACGTTATATTTATGTATATTTGCATAAATATATCATTTCTCATAATTATATGTCAATAGAATTTTTTTTTTTTTTTTTTTTTTTTTTGGTTTTTAAAATTTTAAAAACCTAGCTTGTTATTTGAGTAACAAAAAAATTATTTTGAAGATAAATTATTATAAGATAAGATTTATCAACTAGATTTTAGGAGTTTTGTAATAATAATTACACCTCTTTTTTAAGATATTGATATTTTTACACTAAGGGGAGGAAGAGTTCGGCTAAACCAGATAATAGGCAACATAATTTGGTATCGAATTCGTCATCCACGAGATTCGAACCTAAGACCTCTCATTTCCAAGTGAAGAGGAATACCATCAATGTCACATCCCGACCCGGATTCCCACCACATCCTAGGCTCAACTCCGCCATAGCACGATATTGTCCGTTTTGGGCCCCGACCACGCCCTCATGGTTTTGTTTCTGAGAACTCACACGAGAACTTCCCAGTGGGTCACCCATCATGGGATTGCTCTCACGCAAACTCGCTTAACTTCGGAGTTCCGAAGGAACCCGAAGTTAGTGAGCTCCCCAAAAGTCTCGTACTAGGAAGAGATGGGCATGTACATATAAGGCTTAGAGGATCCACTCCCCTAAACAATGTGGGATTTTACAATCCACCCCCCTTAGGGGCCCGATGTCCTCGTCGGCACACATCCGGTCAAGCATTAGCTCTAATACTAAATTGTCACATCCCAGCCCGGGCCCCACCACATCCCGGGGTCGGTTCCGCCGTAGCACAATATTGTCTGCTTTAGGCCCCAACCACGCCTTCACGGTTTTGTTTATGGGAATTCACACGAGGACTTCCCAATGGATCACCCATCATGGGATTGCTCTCGTGCGAACTCGCTTAACTTCAGAGTTTCGATGGAACTTGAAGCCAGTGATCTCCCAAAAAGCCTCGTGCTAGGAAGAGATGGGCATGTACATATAAGGCTTAGAGGATCCACTCCTCTGGGCGATGTGGGATCATACAATCAGACCGTAGTACTGAATGACAATAATAATTAAACTTTAAATTAACTGGTAAATTAAATATTATGAAGAAAAAATTAATTAAAAATTAATAAAAGAATGTTTGATCAAAAGTCTTAAAGTGAAAAATATTTGATTTAAAAATACAAAAATGAGGCATTTATTTTAAAACTGCTCATGTGACAGCACGTCCCTAATTTTAAGAGTTTTTAAAGTTTTAATAAAGGATTTTACAAAAATGCCCTTTGAGGCACGCGCATTATTCGCGGTTAATCATTGTGTCGTGCCATCTAAGATTTATTTTCTTGACAAATCCTCGTAGTACTCGTCGCTACGGACGCGTGGGCGCAAACGGTGCATGATTTGGAGTTATATCAAAGAATTTATTAACGTTTGAAATTTGGGCATTTTAGGAATTATAATTTAGTAAAATCTGGAATTTCTTTTATGAAAGTGGACGGCCCAGATTTAATGAAGAATTAAATGGATGGTTAGGATGAGAGAAAGAAGGTTTTGTGTGTGTGTGTGCGCGTGAGAGGAAGAAGAAACAGAGGAAAGGGATTGGGCAGAAATGCCCAATCGGGAAAAGAAGGAGGAAGGGTTCAGGAGGGACTGAGAGAGAGAGAGTTCAGCGAATGGAGAGAAGAGAGAGAGAGAAGCCGGCCAATCGGAACAGAGGACAGGAGGAAAGGAGGGAGAGAGTGGCGTGGGGGATCGGCCGAATCTCCTTGGCCCGTTTTTGACCCGGTCGGCATCCATCCCTTTTTCCAACGATTTTCACCCATTTTCCGGCGAATTGCTTCAAGAAACTTCATGGGAAACACTCTAGGAGCCTTCCCCTATCCATTCCATCTCAAAATTGGAGAGATTTGGCTTTGAAAATGGAGAAAACCGCAAGAAAGGGGTGCGGCGACTTTGGCTTCGAATCACCCAATCCCGAAGCAATTTCTTCCAATTTCCACCATCCATAGCTTCCTCTTGAGGCCTAGAACAAAGCCCAAGCATTGGTTGGGACGACGGAGTTGATTTGAAGACGAATTGGAACTCACCCAATTCTAGGGTTTCGCACGGATTTTGGTGAAATTGAAGTGTTTCCAGGCCAAATTGGCATTGGCCTCAGGTATAAAGTTTACTCTACTCTTTGAGATCTTCAATTCTGTATTTTTGAGAATTTTTGGAAATAGTTGGATTTTTCGGCGAGCCGGGGCGGTCAACCGCCACCCGCAACGGCCCGTGCGGCGGCGGGTGGCCAATGGCCCGCCAATTTCATTCTTAGCATGTGTTTAAGGTTCTAGGTTCAGTTTTGATAATTGATGGACGTAAATTGAGTAATTGAACCTAAGTTCGTTACGATTCATGGTTAGGCCAAAAGGTGAATCGACGATCCAATCGTCGGATCGTCACCAAACTTTGATACATTGTAATACGTAATATTTAAGGATTATAGGAACTTAAGGATCGGGAATCCGATTTACGGATCTTTCGGAATTGGAGTTGTAAGTTCATAAAATAGAATGTTAACCGTCACTTGGTTTTGGAAATTGACGGAGATCCGACTGTTGGATGGTAATGAAATTTTAGGATGTTGTCCTAGAGGTATATTGTGGACCTCTGGAAGTTATGGATTTGAAATCTGAGTTGCAGCGGATCGAACTACGTAGTGACGTGTTTTATATAAGTTATATATTCTATCGATATGATTTCTGAGGTTGGATTTGATTATTATTCTAGGCGCCAATCGTCATGATGCCTTGATGTGTTGTGCTAGGGAGTTGTTGGGTGAACTCCATGTGAGTGGGCAGTTGTTTTCTATTTATACCTATATATTTTCCCAGAAATTGAATTTATATGAAAGTATGTTTTTAAAAATGCCATGCATGCATATTGTGAATTATATGAATTGATAATTGATGCATATATATATATATGTGAATTGGTGTTGTGGACGCACATGTGAGTATCAGGTGAGTTTTATGTTATTCATGTGAATCATTGATGATGTGAATTGTGTTGAGAGCTCATAACCTGCACATCTGGTGTTAGTGCTTATATTATTCACCCGCACCGCACCCTCACCTTGGATCCAAGTAGGTGCATGTCGTACAGACCATGAGAGGGTTCCGACATGCTAGTCGTACAGACCACTAGAGGTGGTTCCGATTGGTAGGTGACCTTAGATTATGTGCACAAATGATTAATGAGAGAAGCACTAGAGCGTATTATTACACCATTCTTGTCGTACAGACTACTTCAGGTAGTTCCGACTTATGTGCAGAGTAGCGTCGTACAGGTCACCGTGGTGACTCCGGTTGGATTGGATATTGTGCTATATAATTAACCGTACATGACCAACTGTAGGGTCTCCGGTTGATTCCTTATGTCACCTGTTATATTGATGCATCCATATTCTGTTTTTGACATTATAGCATGTCATACTTTATGGTTTTGATAAAGATTGATGATTTGAGATATTTGAAGGTATATGCTATTATGTTATTTTCTAGGAAAGTATACAGGTTTTACAGCGAGGGGTTAGAAATGTTTTAAATGAAATGTTTTCGGAAAAACTTTGTTTTACTGACCCACCCAACTTTGTTTTGCGCCCCTCCAGGTTCTAGATAGCAGAGCTTTGGTGGCCACGAGAAATCCAACGGTGTTCTAACAGAATTCACAAAAGTAGGACTTACCCTCGGGTGTTTCATCTTAGTAATTGTATCTTTAAAGCTTCCGAACTGTGTAAATGGTTACGTCACACTTACGTGACGGCCAGCATGCCCTCCTTCGAGTCGGGGTGTGTCAGCTCATTTGCAAATATACTCTTCGGTTTGAATTACAATACAATACGATTCTTCTCTATAGCAATATTGTTAATCATATTATTAGGACATGAAGATTATGTCAAGCCCCCTAAGGTGGACTCCAAAGTTCATATTAATAATAATGAATATAATGTAGAACACTCTCTTAATTATATTCAATAGGTTACGCAGAGATTTATGAATCATATCATAGAGCATTCTCATTCTTTACTGAAAATAGAGATACCTTGTTATACACTCACATGTCTCTACGAATAATTCTAATACCCGGCAGTGCGTGGAAAAAAACCCTAGAATTATGATGCATCGTCAAATGATAAAAACAATTATAAAATATATCAAATCAAATCAAATCAAAAATAAAAAAAACATCTCCATAAGACAAAGACAATTGTGGTGTCATATGTCTAAGGACTAATTGCATTATTGTAACTTTAGAGTTTCTTATTTGACATGTCAGTAAAGACTTTCATATAAGAACTCTCCTTTGATCACATTTAGTGAACTTATTCTCTATTGATCAACTACATACATATCTTAGTGTCTTTCACATCAATGACTCGAGACTATTCACTTTCTCAAGATAGAAAACATAGTATGTACTTATCTTATCAAATTGTCAATGTCTAATTTGCAATCCTATAACCAGGAACGTTTAATATATGTGTATGAGAAAGAAATGTCTTATGAAGCTAACCTCTTTAGATTAAATTATCTCAATTACATATTCATTGGACTTATTATTTAAGCGTATAACATTTAATAAGACGATTTTAAATAATAATATTTGCCCTTAGATTAAACTAAATTAATTTAATATATAAAATATTCGTAAGTATCATCTTATGATTGCCTTTTAAAATACATATCCAACACATCATGCCCACACACAATACAGACAACATGCCGGCACCCTGCCTAGACATGCCATGTCAACAAACTTGCCTACTATGCCTCTCCAAAAAAGGTCGGAGAAAGCTTACTAAGCACAAATAATTCGTTGCGCAAAACACTCCCTTAATTAACCCAGCTATTGCAAACTTGGAGCCCAAAGAGTTCTAAAAGGGAGAGATCTTCCTCTACCTTGATCTATCACACATGGCAGATCACCATAATGATCTTCCACCTACTTCACGCTCACATCTGAAGGAAAGATCCGAAAGGCCGTAAGATTGCCTGCCAAACACTAGTCAAAGGCCTGCTTTGCCTTCAACCTCCGCAGACTTGGTGAAAACCTCCCTTCCTCGGAGAGTGAGCCACTATGCTCCTGCAAAAGGTACCTTGACAGGGACTTGGATTCTCTGCCCTCCAATTTCTGTGCCCTCCTCGTGCCCTTCTGTTTTTGTGGTCACGGTTAAGCCACGTCAACATTTTATATTACTATTTCTTTTTGTTTTATTATTTTTATAAAAAAATAATATAAAATATTGACGTGGCTTAACCGTGATCACACAAAACAGAAGGGCACGGAAATGGTACCTAAATGGGAGGGCAGACAATCCAAGTCCCCTTGACAGAACTCAAATTTCTTTAAAGTTCCATGGAAAACTGCCGCATAATTCCCGTCAAAGACAAAAGTATCGAAGGAAAGGCCCACAAGACTCTAATATATGTTTACTGTAATATTTTTACTGTTGTATACCAACTCTGTAATTTGACATTTTCTTTAAAAATACTTCTAAAAAGAAGAAATTTCAAGTGGCCAAACCGGTCCCACCTGCACCAGCCAAGCTAGAGCTCATGCACCTGCCCAATTGTCAGTGCCCCTGCGCCTGCAACTATTGACGCCCCCACGCCCGCCTAAATGTCAATACCCCTGCGCCAATTCACGAGATCGGATCTCGTCAGATTTTTTTTGTGAGAATCTCAAAGATCCTTTAATAATATCTGTTTAAAATTTACAATAATTTATGACAGCATGATATATGATGATATGTAATTGAAGGATTCCAAGATCCTCACAAAAAAGGATCCTTACAAAAAAAATCCGACGAGGATCCTCTAACAAATTCAAATCCATTCTTGCCCGACATTTATCAGACCAATGTCGAAAGGAAGAAGATAGGGTGTGGCCATTCATTCCACTCATTCGCGCAAAGAAGGAAGAGGAAGAGGGACAATTTCCATACTTAAGAACTTTCCTCGCTCGATTCTCTACGTAAATCCCGAAGTATCAGAGTAAAGATTATTCATCTCAAAGCCTTGTGAGTAGGAAAAATAGCGGTCTGCTTAACATGGGTTATTAGCTCAATAGGAAACATAGAAGTCTGCCTAACATGGTCTGCAGCCTTACCTTCCAGCTGTCTGTTAAGAATCTCTCCTATAAAATTCAAGTCGAATAAGAGATCCGTAATTGCCAATTATTACTCATAATTCTCTATGTTCTAGTTTCTCTCAAATTAATTCTGACTTAGACATTAGAGACCTTTTGAACCTTCCTTCTTTTCTCAAGGGTGCTCGTTAATTAGACATGGTGTTTATTGTTTTACAGTTGTGATTTCATCTAACCACCCTTGAACGAAATTTTCATCCACTTTCAATGTTACATACTAAGGATAAAGCTGTAGTTAATAACAAATAATTACATTGTTATTAATGTAACAAAGTTGGTGTTTATGTTCTGAAAACATCTTAGAACATCTTCAAATGAGATGTCAAAATATTTAAATCAACAATAAAAGTAAGAAAATATAACAACAATATTTTCCAACCGAGAAGTTTAATTTGACATGGCATGACATGAAATAGCATATCTCCCCTTACTACTATATTTGATAGCAACTTCATATATCATTTAATTAATTATTAATTTTTTTTTTTTAATCAAATCTGCAACTCTCCTTTCTCACTCTAATCTGAGAATCTCAGCCTCGGCCGCTAGTCCTTCTTCCATTTTCTCAAAACCAAACCCATAAACCAACCTCTCTTACTTGAACCTCACGATCTCGGCCTCCGCAGTCTTCTCTCCATTAATCATTGGAAAGTCAATGATTCATAAATTTGAGTTCGCAATTTATGAAATCCAGAGAGAGGGAGAGTTAGAAAGAGACGAATGAGGAAGTAACTGGGGAGGAACCGATGATTGTGATTCAATTGGGAGGTGGAGCTCCGACGGACGTGAACGCAGTTGATGGAACCCCAGATTGTGAAGTGAGTTTAGCATCAGAGATTTGATTGAAGAAATGGCGGGAAGAGAGAGAGAGAGAGAGAGAGAGAGAGAGAGAGAGAGAGAGAGAGATTTGATTGAAGAAGTGGCGGGAAGAGAGAGAGAGAGAGTGAGAGAGAGAGAGAGTGAGAGGGAGATTGAATTGAAAAAGAAGCGGAAAAGTTGTTATGTTTAGTTTCAGGTGTGGAGGTGTGTGACTGATTTAACTCGTGAGATGAGAAATTGTAATGTCGAAGATGTTTTGTCTTTATGTTCAGTTCATCCCCAGATCCGAATAGATATAATCTGACGAGGATCCTTATCAATTATTTATATATGTAAAATTTAAAATATATAATTGAAATTTTGAAAAAAAAATAGTGTAATAAAATAAAACTTTAAAAGATGTTAAAGTATTATATAAATTATTAAATTCAAATTTTATGTTTAAATTTAACATCTCATTATGATATGCTCTTATTACACTGTCAAAGTAGGTGATCATGCATAAATGTGATTACAACAAAATGTTATTGTTTAAATGAAAAGGTATCGAACTAATATATTTTAAAGGCTAGAACAATTAATTCTTTCACACTGAGTTAATACATTACCAAATTCAACCACATCATGAATCCTTGAGTAATGACTAGTGTAGTGTGAGAATTGAAATCCCCACCTGCCTTCGTATGCTGCTACAGACTGGAAAGGTGGGGGTTGTTGGCAAGGTTTAATTAATTAATTTTGAAGCCAGTTATAATAATTAGATATGTATTTTCCAAGACTGTATCCATAAAGTCAAAGGGATTACGTATTTATCTGCGTATGTATACGGTATAACCCCGAAAAAGAGACAATAAATTTCATAAATGTTGATAAACGTGTTTTTTTTTATTGGTGACACATCATTTAATTTGTAACTTTAATCAATAAATTTAATCTTCCTAACATTACTCTTCATCCTCATATATTCCATCAGCAGAAACAAAACGATTAATTGTTCATTTCACTGAATTGGTTGTCCGTCGCTGCCTTTTCAGTTTTCATATTTTTATATAGGAAAATCAATTTTCCCAGACTCGTTTATTCGTTTTTTCTTCGTATCCATCTCTGTTCATATTTGACCTTTAAATTAAGTAGATTAAAAGAGAGCTAAAAGATAAAAATACACATAAAGTCTGCGGTTAAAACAAAGTGCTAAACTCATATCCGTTCTATATAACCCCCTCTTCCCCCAATCTTCATTCACGGAGTTTGCAAAAAACAACATTTAGAAAACAAACATGAAGAAATCCACTTCAAATTTCAAATTCCACCAAGCCTTTTTCGTAGCACTTTTATTAACCACAACTCTCTTATCAATTAACATGCAGTCTAATTCAATCCGATCCAATCCAGTCCAATACAGTAACATCCTCCATTTTCTCTTCACCACCAACCCTACACTTTCATTGTCTTGCATTTGGTGCCTTTCGATTTCCATATTTTTCTACTACTACACCTCTCGTCCCAAGTCCATCTTCCTCCTTGATTTCTCATGCTTCCAACCAAACCCTAACCAAAAATGCAGCTACGCAGCCTCCGAGTCCTTCGTACGCAGGACGAATCGCTTCACCGAAGAAAGCGAAGAATTCATGCGTAAAATCTACCTCAAATCCGGCTTAGGAGACGAGACCTACGCACCCCCATTCGTCTTCGAATCAAACCCCGAAGCGAACTTGAAATATGCTCTGGATGAAGCTCAACAAGGCATGTTCTCATCCATCAACTCACTCCTTGCCAAAACCAACATCGACCCAAGTCGTATCGATTGCCTAATTGTTACATGCGGGAGCTTCTCTCCCATGCCCTCCCTCACATCCCTCATTGTCCACCGTTTCAAGCTCAAACCCGACGTAAAGACGTACAATCTAAGTGGCATGGGATGCAGTTCCGGAGTAATATCAATTGATCTAGCCGCCAATCTATTGAAGCAAAGCAAAAAAATTGGTTATGCTCTTGTGGTCGTAACCGAGACTATTAGTTTGGATTGGTACTATGGCGATAACCGTCCCATGCTTGTAACCAATTGCATTTTTCGAGTCGGCTGTGCGACCGCATTGATCACAAACGACCCGAGTTGCCGCCGAGTTGCAAAGATGGAACTCGTTCACTCGCTTCGTACTCACCACGGAGCGAGTGATCGAGCTTATAAAGCCGCATTTCAAGAGGAGGATAACAAGGGCAATACCGGGTTTGCTCTTAATAAAGATTTAACAGCGGTTGCAGGCATGCATTTACTTGAGCACATCAAAATTCTTGCTCCCCGAGTCCTGCCACTGACTCAACTTGGTGTTTACGTGTACTCGGTCATTGGTTGTGCATTTTCAGGGGGGAAGTCGAAACCGATAGTCCCGGATTTCACCAAGGCATTTGATCATTTTTGTATTCACACGGGTGGGAAAGCGGTGATCGAGCAGGTTGGGCGGGTTCTGAGTTTGAGTGACGCGTTGACTGAGCCGGCTCGGATGAGTTTGCACCGATTCGGGAACACGTCGAGTAGTCTTGTATTTTATGAGTTAGCATATTTTGAGGCTAAAGGGAGAGTTAGGAAAGGAGATAGGGTTTGGATGTTGGCGTTTGGGACAGGGTTTAAGGTCGGAAGTCTTGTTTGGAAGGCAGTTTCGGATTTAGGGCAAGGTGGTGATGACAATCCATGGAGCGACTGTATTGATAGGTACCCATTGAAGTCATGGTAATTAATTATGATGGTTGATAGCTACTCACTGGTAGCAGGGGTTTCTTATTATTTATTTTGAAATTTTGTTATAAGATTTGGCCATGGAGTTACTGCATTGATATATATAGATTGCGAATAATACAAGCACGAAAATGGACCATCTTTTCTTTGATTCAAGAAAAGAAAAAATAGAGAAGAAAAGGACTCTCTCCATCTTTGTCTACTGTTTAAGTTTATTTATACTGAATGAATGTAAGAGCCAATTTATAGCTCTGATTAAATGCGCAACCACTAGTGATTGACAATAATAAAATAAGTATTTCGTTCATAAGAGACGATTTAATAATAAAAAAAAATATTGATGGTTTGAAAAAAAATAAAAAAATATTGATGCTATCACTATTGTCATGTGTTTGCCTTGTTTTATATTTTGAGAGCTCAAGTTAGGCTTGGCCTACTTCTTAGACGAGCACAATTATACGAGTTGAATTCGTGCGAGCTTAAAAAATTCGAGCTCAATACCAAGCTCTAGTTGGTTATATGTTGATTGTGTAAATTTTTTTTAACTCGATAATGTATGTCAATAATGTTAGAGTGCTAAGACTATTTTGACCAGTTTGTTTGAGTTCAAATTCGTTTAGAAATATTTTAAATAAAGAGGATTACATGTTCTATTCCATATGAAATTAGAAATTAATATATGAACTATTTTTATCACTTATAATTTGACAAGAAGATTTTGTTGATTTTCTATATGGACTCTAAATCTAATAGAAGATGAGATTAATTGTCTACATAAAGGTGGCATATGCTGGTACAATATGACGCGCACTCACTATTGAACTAAAACGTATCGTTGGTTGAGCATTTAGCTGTCTGACGGAGAGTAGAAAGTTGCTTTGAAAACCATGACTTCATTCTACATGTAAGATTGTTAATAAAAATAATAGAATATATAAAACATCAAAGAAATGCAACAAAAAGTTTTCAAGCACACTACTTTAAGGTAGAAAGTATAAACTTTTTTCTTTTTTAAAACAAATAATTTATGACTAGAACTTAGTGAGAGACGGAAAGATGATCTGTTCCATTAAAGTTACCGGAAGTGATCCGGGTTTTTAAATTTTGGTCCAACGACTAAAATTATTATAACTTTTAAAGGAGATCTTTGTTTCTAGTTGTTGGATCAAATTTCAAAAGTTCAAATCACTTGATTCGGTGACCTTGATGGAAGAGATTCAAAGAGGATCTCTTTTTGTGAGAGACTAGATCATCACGCCTATAGTTTCTTTGAAAACAAAGGAGTACAAAAGGACATAATGACTTGAAAAAATGAAACAAAAGATCATCAAGTTAAAGTTCAAGTATATATACACTAGCATATGCCTACACATTTTGTGTGTGTGAATATTTTTAAAATGGGAAGGAGAGTGGGAGAGAGAGAACATGGGAGTAGGAGTAGGAAGAGAGGTTTTTTATTTTTTATTTTTAAATATTAGATATATGCTAAAATCCCATGTAGGTGGTCACTTAGTACTATGGTCTAGTGATATACATCTTCACTTGTAAGTAAGAGGTCTTAACTCGATTATCGTCAAATGCGAATTTGAACCACATTATTGCTAGCTTATTGTGAGACGTAGCCTATGATAAAAGACTAAATAATCTTTCCACCTCTTTTGACTAATAAAAACGATTCTATTAATATTTGATTTAGAAATAATAATAAATACTAACATATGCCTAGACAATTTGGGTGTAAACATTTTTTGTTTGTTTTTAAAATGGGAAGAAGTAATGGAGAAAGAGAACATGGGAGTGGGGGCAGGGAGAGAGATTTTTGTTTTTAATCTTTTTAATTTTTAATATTAGATATATGTTAAAATCACATATGGGTGAGGTTTAAATAAAAAATAGCAAAATTTGATTTTATGAAAATACATTACCTCTTTTGATTGACTAAAAGAATTTTGTAAATAGGTAGTTTAGATACTGCATAAAATCTTCAGCGACACATGGAGAAAATTTATAGCATTATCTTAAGATACTGCATAAAATCTTCAGCGACACAGAGAATTTTATGAAAATACATTACCTCTTTTGGTTGACTATTGAATTACCTTTGATGAATTCTAGGATGGTATATTTATACTAATCAAGAGATAAACTTTTTAGGATAGTAAATCTGTATAAACCGGGAGAATCCTAAATTATATATAGCAATAGGTTTTATTTCCTTTTAGAATTATGATTATTTGTAGCTTAAACCAATTCCTAGGTTGTAGAAAACTAGAAATCACCAAATATATAGAAAACCAATTTGATCCTTTTAGGATCCAACAGAATGTTGTAGCATCGTTGATCCGTTTATACAGCCAGCCCATGACTAAATTAAGGAGGCGTACTTACTCCATTGCATATTGCTCCGGTTAGCAAGAATTTGTGGTCCCATAATGTTCATAGAAAATAGGGAAACCTAATAGACTCCTATCAACCTGATCAAACATTGATCAAGTAAGAAATCTCTAGAATAACTTAGATAGGATTATAGACTCGCACATCAAATATAACAATCTAATGACGACTGTGAATTCTTGATTGGAACAATGTTTTTTTAAGAGGAAGGATATTCTTAAGTAAAAACAAGGGAAATTTTATTTAAACCCATCTAACCTATTTCTACACCCAACTTACTCTTTATACCCATTTGATTTTTAACTAAACTATTAATATCTCTGTTGACCCTAAAAACTACCAAGCCTACGTGGCGCGCAGGCCGAGTAATCTATAAGCTAACTACGTCATTCGGTGAATGCGGGGCGTGCCAACTCGTCGGCCGAGCTCAGCGGAGGAGTAAATTTGTTGATGTTGCGTTGGGTGCGGGCTGACTTCTACGTCTTGCGATTGCGGCCGAGGAAGGAACACGTCTCGGCCTCTTGGGTTCTCAAACCTGAAGACAAGGCTACTATTCTTACGAAGTTCACAAATCGTCGTCGTCGGATTCGGTCACAGTGATGGTATTCATCATAGTAAACTCACGCCGAATCGACACCAAAGTATAAGGGCACAAATACTCAAAGCGGATATGAGTCTTAATAGTGAACGTGGTTCAGCCGTCTGAATGCCGAACTCTAAATCCCACTTGAGAGTATCCAATCATAAAATAACTCGGCGTGCAATGCGCCGAGCTCAATAAGCTATAACACCTCACTTCGCCGAGAAGGTTAATGAGATGACCTTAATCAATAAGGATTTGGAAACCCTTCTCGGCCGAGACTTGGATAGGTAACCAACCGTCCTCGCCGCAGTGCTGTTGATGCCAACGGAAGATGCTGCGAGATCGGCTGATTCTACAGCGACAGAACTATCTATGCCGACTGAAGATATCACTGGTTGCTTTCACAGTGCTATTGATGCCAACGGAAGATGTGTCAGCGAAAAGAGAAAATAAAAAAATCTCAAGTTGTTGAGAGAGTTTGCGCAGGGCAGTTGTGTGTTGAATTGGATGGGGTCTGAACGATGCATAACCTCCTCTATTTATAGCACCGGATACCTTCTAGGTCGAGTTAAAACCCTACTCAGATTAGGACTTCTTTTTCTAATCAAACACCATCTCGAGTACTCCTACTCCCATCAGGATTTTGAACCTAACCTTTCATCAAGCCGGATTCACTTCGGGATTATTAATCTCGCCGAGACTCCTTATTGCGCCAGGATTCGACCCGTCTTGCAGCATGACTTTACCAACCTAGGTTCAGAAGCCCACGAACTAAACGATCCATGGTAACCTTGTCGTAAGGCCTTCCAGGCCGAGAATGATTCTATACTCGGCCCAAACTGATATTTTGGGCCCAAACAATCTCTTTAAACCCAAATTTGATACCTAATATACCCTCATAAACCCAATTCAATATGTGGATTTATTTTTACACCCATTTGATTTTTAGAAGCTAAAGGTTACCTCATCACCGTACATGTGTTGCTGTTTGCTTGGAAAAAAGAAAAGGGGGAACGGGGGATGATAAGTTTGAAGTTTCACAACCCATCAGTTTCTTGACGAAGACCACAATAAACTGATTTCCGAATAAGAGGATGCACGTTTTCTGTTAGAACCTCAGCATCCAACTTTTCCATGTGAGGCCAAATTTGCCAGGTACATAATATACAAGGTCAGAGATTCAGTAGTAAATAATATTAAGCATGTTTGTAAAACTTCACCCAAAAATCCAAAGAAAACAAAAATCATACCAGAAACGGGAGGGGGAGGGTCAAAAGGAAAACAAACAAAAGAGGGAAGTTGCAAAAAGAACAAGAGAAGCGACACTGTATTTTACCTCGGAAGCATATTGCCTCGAGAACGCCTTGAGATAGCCTAAAGTGGAAAGACACCATTGCTCTTTTTCACCTACATTATAAACATTACTTGTCCTCCCACCACTCAGTTCACTGCAAAAGTTAAGAAGACAAGTTAAATACACTTGAATGGCATGTCACACAATGTCGAAACAATTTATTAATTTATGATAACAAAAACAAGATATTTAGGAAAACAAAGGAGACTGCACGAAAATAAAGCTAGTCGATTACGAAGGACAACAATAAAGTAATCTGTATCTCAATCTCTCCCCTCCATTAACATCCTTCATCTGCTCTAACCTTGTAGTCAACATGTTTTTCATTTACATGAATATAGGATTTTGTATTTTTAGTGAGGGAAAGAAATACCTTTTCTTAGGTATTCCATTCTCATTGTCTACATCCATTGCGGATGATTCTTCAAGGTCAACTGCCATAGAATATGCATGAATCCCCTTTAATCCCTACAACGTGACACATTTGGATGCTTCTGGCAGCCGTTCAAAGTATCTTTGGGCTAGCCAGTTGGCCCTTTTTGTCCAGTGGGGCCCACGAGCCCTCTGGCCTAGCTCTCAGTTGGAGATCGTTTTCAAAGTATTTTTAGCCCTCGAAACCCTTCGGTTGGAGATGGCCTAAGAGGCTAAGCACATGGTTACTTACGAGTCCTAGGCCATCGAGCTTATATACATATCAAGACATTTTTCTGGCCCACAATATCCCACTTATGTCATTGTTCCTTCCTCGATACTAACAACAGTGTTCATTTCCAATTTGAGATAAGTCATGTAGACAAAGTGGGGTAAAATGGCAAGTTTGTGTCGATTATAACGACCTCAACCGCGTATACCCAAAGTACAACTTCTCTGTTCCTCGAATGCACTTCAGGCAACCAACTGCTCAGTTTTCTCAATGCATATTCAGGCTACAACCATATCAAAATGTACAAACGTGACAAAGACAAAACATCGTTCATCATTGAAATGGGAGCTTACTGCTATAAAGTCATGCGTTTTGGCTTGAAGAGCACAGGCGCAACGTACCAACGACTTGTGACCAGAATCTTCAAAGACTTGATCAGAAAAACCATGAAATCATGTAGCCAACATCATAGTGAAAGGCCCAAAACATACGCATAACATCAAAAACCTTGCAAAGATCTTCTTACCCCTGCTAATCTACAAAGTGAAGTTGAATCCAACTAAATGCACATTCGGGATCTCTTCAGGCAAATTTGTTGGCTATTAGTCACCTAATAAGGCATAGTGGGACATCTAAATCACATCAAAGTCATCCTCGACATTAGGTCACCATCAACCATGAAGGATATCCAGAGCCTTACATGTAAATCATGAACATGTAGTCGGCCTTGTCGAGATCGATAACATCATGCAAGTTACAAAGTCGCGGGATCCAAATCTGAGATCGATTCAACAAAATCTCACGATCTTAGGGACTCACTATCTCATAAACGATGTTCATAGACATAGAGATGGGTTATATGTCATCGCCAACTACATAAAGTCGTCAGGGACATCGAGGAACCAAGGAGGCTGCATGGCCTCAACCTAGATGAAGGTGAAGATCAAAATCATCATCATTTGTGCAGGGCTTGGACTTGAGGCTCACACAGCTCCACTCGCAACTTAGTGCGGCACGGGCGTGGCTACGACTCTTACGTGTTATGGTTTGATTCCCTCTATTTTTTTCTTTCCACACATAGTTTAATTAATCAAATTCAATTTCAAATAATAATAATAATCAAATTGCAAACATAGCAAGATATATAATTTGAAAACGAAAATAGAGTTTATGCTTCATGAGATGGTTAACATTCATAAAGTGTCACAGCCCGTCTCGAAATATTTATTCTCGATGGCGTGAGATTACTTATTTACCCTTGGACGTTTTGTGTGGTTAGGTGGGTGAAGTTATATTTGGACCAATTCAAAGATTTTCCTAAGTTTTTGGAACACTTAGGACTTAGTTTTGTTGGTTATGATTAACTAGGACCACACACAAGCACCCATACTTTTCTCTCTCTCCCGTTGACTCTCTCTCTCTCCCTTCCCTCCCGAATTTCCTTCCATTTCCATACAAACCATACGGTCAACCTCAAACTCCTTCAACCAGTCGCGGATCGACATTAAAAATGTGATGGTCTTGTTCCCTACAAGCTCATGAGTCCATTCGTACAATTTTTAGGACTTGAAAGCTTGTAAAACCCGAGAAACCATAACTTCCGATTTGAGGTACTATTCATGCACACGTAAATGTGTAGTTTTCTGAGAGTTTTGAAGTTATATGGAGCTTAAGGACCTATCCGAGAAGCTCGGTGAAGAAAAATGAAGTGATTTGGACGTTGGGAAGCTCGAGAATAGGGAGTTGCAGGTTTAGTAGGAATATCGAAGGATTTTCTGGTAAGTTCCGTTGGTTTTAGGACTTTTGAAAGGTAAGGTTTTGTTCTACTTGTCCTAAACTTCAATTTGGTTCAAGTTTCGTGGAATTTGGTTAAGAATTGGACGAGATATGAAGGTTTTCGTGATTTTCCAGTTTTTGGTGAACAGCGACGGCGACGACGACTAGCGAGGCTAAGCGGAGAAGAAGATAGAATATTCAGTCAGAGTTGACAGAATATTCTGACGCCATCAGGTAGAATTAATAGTTTATGTTACTTTTTAACGGAATATTCCTAACGGGGTTAAGGGATTCCATTAGGGTCCCTGCGCGTGTTGCCGTGCTCTTGCCGGCGCGTAGGACGTCTGAATTTTTTTCTAAAAATATGGGGATGTTCATGAGGTTGTGTAGATCACGTTGTTATATTCAAATATCCCATATGAGCAATGTATGAGAAGTTATTAACTAGTATTGGTTATGTACTTTAAATTAACGTTTTTATAGTTGTTTTGCATATAGGAGAGACTTATCTTGAGGACGAGCGTAGTCAGGGGCGGCTCGGGGGCTACGACCCTTCAACATATCAGTGAGTGGGTTTTTGGTTTTAAGTATATACGTATATGCTTGATATTTTCCCAAAAAATGCATTTAAATGATTTATGCTTTGAAAATGCCACGCCTATTGATTTATGTTAAACCATGAGTTAGAATTGTATGCATAAATGTGATTTGGTGCTGTGGGCGCTCAGGTAAGTTCCAGGTGAGTTTATAAATTGTGAATGTGTATTGAATGGTTGTGATTAATTAAGAAGCATAGAGCTCATAAACCTGCACCCCGGTGTTAGTGATTAGCCAAAGATATGGCACAAGCCTGTATATAATGTCACATCCCGCACCATATGTTCACATTGGATCCAATTTAGGTGCACAGTCTTGTCGTACAGACCATTATAGGTGGTTCCTACTTATAAGTGACTGGCGATTTATCGCACATCTATTATGAGAGTGTAGTGATGAGCATGACTATATTACACCCAGTCTTGTCGTACAGACCTTTCAGTGGTTCCGACTTGTGTGCAGTGTAGTGCCGTATAGGTCATTTGCAGTGACTCTGGCTAGATAGACTAATGAGCTGTGAATTCAGCCATACAAATTTCTGCAGAGGTTCCGGCTAATGTGTTATTTTCCATGAATTTTATTTTCACCTGGGTTACTTATCCTGTTTATATTTTGTCATGACATACTTATGATTATAAATATGTGAAGCATGATTTGAATTGATATATACATATATATATATTTATGCATATGTTTATATTCTATTTTTGGGAAAATTATACATGTTTTACGACGAGGGGTTAGAGCGTTTGATAAATGAAATGATTTTGAAAAGCTTGGTTTTTGCCCCCCCACATTTTCTGTTTTGCGCCCTACCAGGTTTTAGGTAGACTTGATGTTGGTGGCGTACGGGGATCTCAGCAGTTCTGACAGAATATAATATTTGTAGGATATTTTCCGGTACTGTATAACTAGTACTTGTCCTACTGGACTGCACCTAGACTTTCTATACTCTGATTAGGAGTATTTACACTTGTATCTCACTCCTAGCACTTCCTGTTTATTAGTGCACATTAGTAGCTTTCGGTTTTTATTTATTTGTATATTTCTTATCTTTATTGCTTCCGCACTGTGCACATGGCTACGTCATCCTCACGTGACGCCCAGTATGGCTCGATCTCGGTCGGGGTGTGTCATAAAGGCTCACAGAAATTTGAGAAAGATTAAGTATAAAAGATACTTGGATAATAACTGCTTAAACACCGTTCTTGAACAATCCTCTTTTTAGAGACACATTTTGTGCTGATAACGTGTTGAAGGGAAGCAGATGGCGCTTTACCGCAATGGTGAAAAATAATATGCTTACACACCCTGGTACGGGTTCGATCCCCACCTCTCCCCCCTAACATTTAACAATTTAAACCACTAGATTTATCGTTTGTAAAAAAAAATATTAAAAAATGCGTTGAAGGAAATTTTATTAGAGAGTGAGGATAGGATAGGGATGTCAAGAGAAAGAGAGAAGAAAAGGGCTTAACTGTTCTTTGTTGACATACTTTTATACTAATCACATGAGTTTTACTTGTCCTACAAGTACTACAAGTCATAAAGGGATTTGATCTCCAAAATCCTATTAGATTCTACTTCTAGATTTACAGAATCACATTCCTAAACAATATTAACTACAACAAAAGTAATTGGTTTGGATTTGTATAGATTTTTTATTGCCTAAGAAATATTCTAATTATTCTAATATAAATTAACAGATGAGAATTCAAACTCAAGTACAAGAGAAGAGCGGACCACTTTATCCAACTTAACTACATTGATGTCAGATTTTCGGGTGAATTTACATGTTAAGATTTCACAAAAAAATGGACTCACTCCGGCCCATGCAACTTGTAAGTCTAGGCAACGAGCAGATAGACTTGCTTCAGTTCGACTTTGAGCTAATATTTTTGTACCTGGTTGGCTTTGCAAAGCCCCAAAGGGTCTACTGTAAGTTGATTTGGGGCTGTTGCCCTCATGAACGACAACATAAATTAGCTTTTACGAACAAGAAAAAATAACCATCATTTGATCTTTACTTAAAAAATAAATCATCTAACAAAACAGTATGAAGAATGATTGAGTCGAACACAGACAACAAGCACTAGTATTCCAGAAATAATCATGCAGATGTTGACTCTAAAGTCTTCATCACATGCCATGCTTAACTAAACAACATCACAAGTCTCTTTCTTGGTATGTCATTAACCTTCCAGAATCATCACAACAAACCATGTTATTACAAAATATTTCTTATTGGTACTCGAAATAGTCTTCACGTAATTCTGCTTAACAACAAAAATATAATGTAGTATACAGTGAGTATTATATAATAACAAAAATTTTGAAATACCTATAATAATTAAAAAAATACTAATTTTCTCATTATTAATCATGATTGGATATATAAGCTTTTGCTTTCCTTTGTCTGATGGTAGCTACTAACTGATTAAATAAACAAGTAAACGGACGGTGCCTCAAGCGATCGAGCCATCTGGTTGGATATAAACCGCAAGGAAACTATGAAGGATATAAAACAAAACAAATTACATTAAACTTATTATTCAAGTATTATGCAAACAAAGACAAGTTCCAACTTTCTCAGAACTACCTGCATCCAATGCAACAACTAATCAAATTCCCCCAAATCAAAGAATAACCGCAATATATTAATGACTCTGATTGTAAACAATGTTATCATTTTTCCTTCTTGTTGGCTTAATCCCGATGTTGCTTTCAGTTCAGGGGACACATTAGGAAATCTAATGGTATATAAGACAAGAATGAGATGTTTTTTTTTTAAAGCCAACGGCTAATATAAACTAGGGCATTACGCGGATCGAATCTAAACTCTTAAACTCTTCTCTTTATATACGAATAATGAATATGAACTTACAATTGATTGATTGATCTCTCCAAGAAATTACGAGCTTACATAAGGCAATCCTGATGTCTAGATTGTGATCACCAAAAGTTATTGGACTGTTGTGTCATGTTTAGTACACCTACTTAAATAATATAAAATTTCCAGACACATAATCACATCCTATCAAAAGAAAAGATAACGCCCATGAGGATAGGCCTCGCATCACATTGTCGAACTGGCAAACAAAAACGCTTCTAGGGCAAAGAAATCTTGACAATAAGAAGAGTTCCTTATAGTCTCTTGCCAGGCAAACAAATACCAAAATAGAAAGCAAAATAGAAAACAAAACACATGGCTACAAATCACCTTAAACCACTGCAACGACATCACAATAGAAAGACCGCACCACCATTTGATGATCATACAATCGTTGACAAAAAACCTATGACGAGTCGCCTTCAACAAACCTGGAGCATCATCCTCATAATCATTTTTCAGGCACATAAACCACAAAATCACCACTTCAAATTTGAACAATGATCGTCTCTTAAGATTTGATGTTGAGCAGCAAGTCATAACCATTATAAAAGGCTCATCTCAACAAAATGAGAGAGCAACCACAACCACGAAGGCTCTCCTCAACAAAGCGAGAGAGTGAGCACTAATAGAAACAGTAAGAGAAAGAGAAAAACGGATCAAGAAGGATTGCCGACAACACCAAAGCAAAAGCATGTGATCGGAGGTGGTAGGTTTTTTCTTTTCTTTTTTCTCTCTAGTGGCTATGTTTTTTTTTTTAAACCTTTTACATTCACATGTGTTGACGAATGTAAAAAGCTTCATAATAAAATATGACAGAACTAAATGTAACTTATGTATATTGAGTAGATTGTTATGTGTGAGAAAAATATCAATGATTAATAGCTTTCTTTGTCTAAAATATGATTTTATACAATTACACTTAAAAATCTACCTTCACTTGAATTTGTTTGGCAGGATTTGATTAAAGAAGTTGAAGCATTACCATCAATAATCATTTTGGAACTACCAATTTTTGTGACCATATTATAAGAAGATACGTGTCAATTCCTCAAAAGTTCCACCAACGGTTACCTAAGTTGGAGTTTGACTCTCAATGCATATAAAATTGGAGAGCATCTCGTGATCTAACTCATTGCCAAACGTGTCTTGAGATTGTGGTTTATCTTCGCTCGTCGTAAATTCAGAATAATATTTGTTAATTAGGACAACATAATTCA
The DNA here is from genome assembly GCF_916048215.2 of Malus sylvestris. Taxonomy (NCBI): domain Eukaryota; kingdom Viridiplantae; phylum Streptophyta; class Magnoliopsida; order Rosales; family Rosaceae; genus Malus; species Malus sylvestris. The sequence continues at coordinate 4,350,626 of NC_062269.1, read as the reverse complement.
GTTAAAATAATTATACATAAAAGCATAAGATAAAACAGCTCATAATGTTCTATAATTAATTAAGGACATCATTTGGTTTCTATAATTAAATAGAATTAATAATTCACTATGTTTGACATGTTGACAAAAAAAAAATGTCAAACATGAAGGCAGAAAATAATTTACTCACTAATGAAATTTACATTTTAATCCACTAAAATAGTAGGACTGAAGAGGCATATTGAGACACTGTATATTATAGCCTTTCATTATGAAAAGGCATGGTAACAAACGGTTGGACATTATCTAAAGGACATGGCTCTTGGAATTGTATAATGCATAATAGTTTTATGTCTAATAGGCATAAAACGTTGCAGCTCCTCAATTATATTGAAGGGATGGAAATAATATAAATGGTTCCATACTTCAATTGAATAAACATGTGCTTTTTATTCAAGTTATTTCTAAGGGAATACTTTGAATTTTTCTGCTTGCGGATTCTAAACCTTCTTGTATTTTGAAAGTGATTTATCAAGAACCCTTTAGTAAACTCATTTTAGTAGAAGCAAATAACACTCTAAACAAACGACTCAAGTCGTACCTCAAAGTCGTCTTACATATTATTCTCCATGTATGTTTCTACATTTACCACAACATTTGCTATGGGGGCATTCTAGGCCTACGGAGATGTGTGGAGGTAAACGCTTAAACTTCTATAACCCTAAATTTGAACTAGGGATTTTAAAGTTTCTTGGAAATTAAGCTAAATTTGTTAGGAATACACTATAAGAATTAGATAGAAGAACATGAAACCAGATGCCATAAGTACATATACTTGAGAGAACTTTTAAATGACATCTTGAAAGGTATTATTTTGAAAGTCCGTAGTTTTGTGTCATTGTAGTGCATTTGGAGTTTTTAGTAGTTCATTATGATGTTCTTGTTGTCCATATTTAACAATCAAGCTTAAAGTTCATTTGTAATTTGAAAGTTCCTTACCCAAACATAAAAAAAATAATTGATATATAATGGTTTTTAGTGAATTCGTAAATAACCTATTAATTGAAAATTGTAGATTATCAACTCAATTAATTGAGGGTTTGCTTGGTAACTTTTTTATTAATTTGATTTTAAGTTTTTCACTAGGCATCACTAAGCCAAATTAAAAAAAAAAAAAAAAAAGATTACTAGGTGTCACTAAGCCAAATAATCATGAGTTATCCTTATATATTTTGTAGTATTGTTAATTTAGATAATTGTCTTTTGTCACACGAAAAACATTACTACGTACAAGGATGTACTATCTAAATGCAGTAGCACCAATCAATTAACAAGAAACATTAGTACACTTCCACCAACCAATTATAGTTATATGTTCTTTCTAATTAATCTCTGAATTAGTTTAAACCACTGATTAATTAGTATATATGGAATTGTACGCATAAGATCTTCAACTGCATGAAAATGCAATCATGAAACAAATGAATTCATGAACTTGGACCCCAAGTGCCGGCCGGGCTCAAAGAACCCTAAATTCGAAAGAGACTCATCATCGAGTACAGAAGTCGACATATTCTGGCACATGAAAGGTGTTTTGTCCTACATAATTATATTGGGTCAAATTTCTTCATGTATTCCAGTTTGACACGTACAGCTTTATTTTCGTTCCAGTTTGTTGTTTGTGTGCGCTCAGGGTTTTGACCAGCGTGTAGTGATAACGGAGACAGTCCATCCGACCTTTGCATTTTCCAGAATTAAAACGCTTTCGCTTCCTGAGGTTTTATATTTGACAAATGTCAAAAGTGTAAAACATTTTATGAATTATTTATCATCTCATGTTCTTGGTACAATATTTTATAATATTAGCACAGAAATTAACGTTAAACTGTGAAGTAGCAGAGAGTTTATCGAAAGTCTCATATTAAGAGAGTCATATTATCTTTTCTATTTATATTTTATGATAAAATCCTAATATTGGAGAAATTTTAGGATCCGGTAATTGAATCATGTGTTCACCCTGATCCAGTAATATAAATGGTTGCATACTTCAGTTGAATAAACATGTCCATCTTATTCAAGTTATTTCTAAGGGAATACTCGAATTTTGCTGCTTGCGGATTCTAAACTTTAATTGTTGTATCATGGAAGTGGTTTGGCAAGAACCCTTTAGCAAAATCATTTTAGTGAAGGCAAATAACGCTTTAAGTAATGACTCAAGTCGTACCTTAAAGTTGTCTTTCATATTATTCCCCATGTATGTTTCTACATTTACCACGAGAAATTTTGAATTATGACGGGAATACAAGTGGTACATCACGTGTTTTAATAGAAGTGATGGGAAATTTTATTTTTTAAGTTATTAACTTTTTAGCACACATATCCCACCATTTGTATAGTGACACGTGATGTACCACCCTGTGTACCGGTTACACTGAAAAATCACTCATTCACCACATTCTAGGCCTACGGAGATGTGTGGAGGTAAACACTTAACTTCTATAACCCTAAATTTGAACTAGGGATTTTAAAGTTTCTTGGAAATTAAGCTAAATTTTTTAGGAATACACTAAAAAATTAGATAAAAGAACTTGAAACTAGATGCCACATATATATATATATATATATATATATATATATATATATTTGAGAGAACTTTTAAATGAGATCTTGAAAAATATTATTTTGAAAATCCGTAGTTTTGTGTCATTGTAGTGCATTTGGGGTATGTTAGTAGTTCATTACCACGTTCTTGTTGCTCCTATTTAACAATCAAACTTAAATTTCATTTGTAATGTGAAAGCTCCTTACCCAAACACAAAAAAGAATAATTGATATAAAAATAGAAGATCACTAGGTGTCACTAAACCAAATAATCATGAGTTATCCCTATATATGTTGTAGTATTGTTTATTTAGATATAAATTGAATATGGGCGGAGCCATGAAGGGACCAAAATGGTCCGGGCCTACCTTGATATTTTTTTTTCACATAGAAAAAACTAGAGTTATCCCTCTAATTTCTAAAGATTTTTAAGGGGATTAGGACCCCAACCAAATGGAGAGAGAAGAAGTAGGTGATAGAGCTGGTCCTCCTAGAGTTTAATCTTTTCACATGGTGTTGGTGGTTGCTGACAAACTTGAATTCTGCTTCTAAGTTCTATCAATGTGCGATTTTCATGTTCTCGTTAGCCCTTTCTATTAGGTTCTTTTCTTTGCCAATTAACACGGCTCCCTACTAATCGGAACTTATGGATTTTTTAATAAAAATATTATTATTATTAAGGGGAGGGGGAGGGTTTGAAATTATTACGATAATTTAAGGGAGAGGGAGTTTCAAACTCGAGATGCAAGGGTCGAAACATATTGATGAAATGGGGAATTGAAAAATCAATGCCTTCGTCGCCAAGCAAACTAACATCAAAATCGGGCGAAAAATCTAGAGAGAGAGAGTGCACGACTCTAAGAAAGACAAACAGAGAGAAGAGAATGACCAATACTGGATTTTAGATGATGGATGACACAATGACCAGACGATGGCTGAGAGATGGATGAGCGAGCATGTTGTTGCGTTGGTGCAGAGATAGCGTCATTGGCAGTGTTGCATCGTATTTTTTTCTTTTACATTGTGAGAGGACCCTCCTAACCTAAAACTATGGCTTCACCACTGTAATGGAATTTCTATTTCTCACGAGAGAAACATTACTACGTACAAGGACGTACTATCTAAATGCAGTAGCACCAATCAATTAACAAGAAACATCAGTACACTTCCACCAACCAATTCTAGTTATATGTTCTTTCTAATTAATCTCTGAATTAATTTAAACCACTGATTAATTAGTATATATGGAATTGTACTTATAATATCTTCAATTGCATGAAAATACAAACATGTAACAAATGATTAATTAACCCAAAATTGGAAAGAGACTCATTATCTAGTGCAGAAGTCGGCATATTCTGGCACATGAAAAGTGTCCTATTATCAAATTTTCTGAAGTGGTACCCCAATGATAATTTTCTTTCTTCTCGTTCCAGTTTGACACATACAGCTTTGTTGTTTGTGCTCAGGGTTTTGATAGGTAGTGATAACGGAGACAGTCCAGCCGACCATTGCATTTTCCAGAATTAAAACGCTGTCGCCTCAGGGTCAGGTTTTGTATTAGAGAAATGTCACTTTCTAGATTATTTGCTACTTAATTTTTTTGACATAAATTTAATAATATTAATATAAAAATTAACGTTAAATTCTAAAGAATTTTAATGAAAAGTTTCCGGTACTATTTACTTTAACGAAAAATCACATTTTTATACTAAAAAGTCAATCATAATACTATTCACTTTACTCTTTATTTTGTCCTTATCGTTAAAACTCAAAGTTTTCAAACCATTTTTATTAGTTTTCCTTAAATTATAAGATGAAAGAAAATATATAAGAGTTTCATTTTCAGAAAATCTATTATTATTTATATTTATATTTTTCATATGTACATTGAAAACTATCATAAAGTCAAATCCGATAATAGAATCATGTGTTCTCGGCTCTGCCCTACGCCAAAATACACACACCCCACCCTCTTTTGTATTGAGACTCTACAAATTAACGTTAAATTCTAAAGAATTTTAATGAAAAGTTTCCGGTACTATTTACTTTAACGAAAAATCACATTTTTATACTAAAAAGTCAATCATAATACTATTCACTTTACTCTTTATTTTGTCCTTATCGTTAAAACTCAAAGTTTTCAAACCATTTTTATTAGTTTTCCTTAAATTATAAGATGAAAGAAAATATATAAGAGTTTCATTTTCAGAAAATCTATTATTATTTATATTTATATTTTTCATATGTACATTGAAAACTATCATAAAGTCAAATCCGATAATAGAATCATGTGTTCTCGGCTCTGCCCTACGCCAAAATACACACACCCCACCCTCTTTTGTATTGAGACTCTACACCTACCCCCACTTTAATACCCATATTACGGTGACAACTAACAATGTTATCTGTGCTATCAACTATTAAGCAACTAGGGTTAAAGTTTGATGATAAAGCCTATAGGGTAACTTAACCTTTCTAGTAATTCAAATGTTGAATTTTAATGTCATTTTGTAACACCAGAAAACTTGAAAGTAAGAAAACCAAAAAATACTAGTTATGGGTAACTGCAAAACGTCCACCGATAACTTTATTAAAACAAATACAAATATTTTTTTTTTTTTTTCAAAAATTGGCGTGAAATTTCCAGGATTGGGCATTACTTTAAAACTACTCAAGAGGAAATGCCTAGCTAACACAAATGTTTATATTCTACTTCCACATCGTTATGTACAGACAATTTATATATAGATAAATACTTAGCACTATGTGGTCATGCCACATTACCCAAACCCTAGTCACAGTAATTTGTTGCAGCTCAATTATTAATTTTTTTTAGTTCATTCTTCGCATGCACTAAGTTACCATATTAATGGAAAGTTACATTAGATTCAACCCAAGCTCTTGCCGCTATCAGAGACCACTCACGTGATTTGCCTGCGTTGGGATTTTTAGCAGAGGATGTTTTCCAATTTGCAGAAACTCTACAACCTACTAAGTTTCTGCACGTTCCTAGAACTTGTAATGATATAGCCCAACATTGGTTTAGTTTGCTACTTCTATTGGTAATGTGATAGTTTAGTTTAAAGATCCCCTAATCTTCTAGGATCTCCACGTCCAAATACGATGTAACATTTGGTTTCAAGTCAATAATATATATCGTCTTTTCTTCAAAAAAAGAAAAAGAAAAAAGAAAAGAAAAAAGAAAGAGTATATAGAATGGAAGTGGATCCGGCTAGATATAATTAATACAGTTGGTAAGCTTGGCATTTATTATGTGAAGAGATTTTTTAGTGTGTCAAGAACATAGTTCGGTACACCAAGTGATATAATACAAATGATTGGATATTTTGGATGAAAAAAGAAAATTCAACCACTTATATTATGACACTTGATGTATTGGGCCGTATTTCCGGCACACTGAGAAATTTCTCTATTGTGTGTTGATCTTTCACATCCTAGTAGCTACGTCAATTTCTAAATTTAGTATGTATTGTTGAATATATCATTTCCGCTCAACAATAGTTAGTTAGACAATTGAGAATGTGGCTGTGTTGTTATAGTTGTTATCGAATTAGTTAGTTAAATAGCTTAGGCTGCAAGCTAGTCATGATGGTTATATAAATTGTATTCTCATAGTTGTAAAAATGAATTCAGTATCAATGTAATCAATCACTCTCTCTCTCTCTCTCTCTCTGCATTTCTTCGATACATGCTCTTTCTGCATTTATGTGTTTTTCTGCATTTCTGTTAATATGTACTCCATTTAATAACCTCCTAAAGTCCTAATTATTTAGCTAAGCCACAGAAAAAGCCTAAACAACTTTGGCTAATTGTCACCTAAAATTTTAAGACATACCAAATCCCCTAACTTCTGGTGCCAACTTTAACAATTAGTTCTTTCACTTTAGCTGTTGGTTTAGAGTTTAGAAAGCATATGAATGTTGATCCAACTGCACATGCGCAGATCCATAAATCCGAATGCTTTTGGCCAAGAGAAAGGAAGTGGTACTAACAACTGTTCTTATAATCGTACAAACAATTTTATTTTCAATGTAATTAAATAATTTTTTTTTAAAGTTGCCATTATTTATAGTTTTCTATATTAATATAATTAAAATTAAATAAATTATTTATTTAATTTTTTTAAGGTAAAAACTGTTAGCCTGATCCCCGACGAACTGTTTCATCGAGCAAAAAATATATTACTTTTTAAATTTTGGTTTCTTAGAGTTGATCGGTGTCGGTTTAAGTTTATAACATTTTTTTAATTATGTGCCAGTGACGAAATATGCTTGTCAGGCAAGGTCATTTTGTTGGGTTAATATGGTCAACGCACGTTTGTTCTACGACTTATCCATCGGATTAAACGAAATTTCATCAGTTAAGACTTCGAGCGACAGGTTTTGTCCGACTAATCTTCCCGACGAAGCTTCATCAGCTAAACGCTAGGTGACGAAATCAAGTTTTGACTCGATAAAACTTTTCTATCTAGTGAGGTTTTTTTTGTAGTGTCATAACTGTTGTATTTTCTAATGCTCGCGATGAAATACAGATATCTACCGGACATTCAAGAATCTGATAAATAGATTTTTATGTGTGCAACATCTTGATTACATTTAGCATGTGTTTGCCCTATTCTAATCCACATGTTTCGCGTTCCACGTTGTACCATAAAATATTTGCAAGTGGTTACCTTTTGTGAAAGTGTTGAACCTTTCTTATTGGTATATTACACGATTACCATAATGTTTTATACAAAAATGGAAAAGAAATCGCACTAAGTAAAATCAATTATGTATACTAAATACCATTAAAGATACTGTAACCACTACTGTAACCACTACTGCCAAATGGTAAGAAAAAACACATACTGTAACCACTATCCTAACTTTTTATTATTCTAAGCAATTAGCAAACAAAAAAGTCACCTTTTTATTTAATTTTTTTTATTGCGTTTCTTTTAATTCTTTTAGCTTGTAGACATTGGGGTAATCACATTAACTAGAACAATTGTGTTTTTTTATTAATCTTTATGCAATTTGTATTTGTATATTTCTCTTTGTAAGTTTGATTAATTTAACGTAATATTGCTTTCATAAAAAATAAAAAAAATTAAAAAAAACTTTGCTAATTTTCCTAATTGGCAGATGACTCAAATATTATCAAGTGGATTATTATTGGATGATGTTATCCACACACCTCTTTCAAGTTTTCGCCATCGAATCGAATAAATTTAAAATGATCAAATGACAGAAATTAACGAAGAATGTGTAACAGTTAAAAAGAAGTATGTGGATATTTTTACTCAAATGATGATCAACATGTAATGATGAAACTCTTATATATCTTTTTTGTGATCAAAGGATATTAACTCTACTAACGGATAGGAATGCTAAGCCTCATAACGGGTTAGTAATAATATGGTTTGTTTATACCATATTTAGGGCCTCGTATTTAGATCTCGTACAAATACTCAGGGGACTTAAATATAATTATGGGATAAAGGAAGGGGCAAATATGTAATAAGTGAGGAGTCCTTATTCTATAAAAGGACCCCTCACCCTCACAATTGGAGGGATGCCTCACTCTCACTCTCAGAGGCCATTTCTGAAGCCTCTCACCCCCTCTCAAAGCTCCTCACATCCCCTAAGCTCTCTCTCCCTCTTCAACAGAGAAATATAATACAATCAGTGTGGACGTAGCCCAAACCTTGGGGTGAACCACGATACATCTTGTGTTATTTACATTACATGCAGATTCACGGTCGGATTTACGTTGTACCAAGACCATCCGGTTTTGTGCATCAACATTTGGCGCCGTCTGTGGGAATCGACACGAAAAGTTACATCGGTTCTCTTTCAATCTTTCATCACACCACCGTGAAACCTTCACAATCTTCCCCGTGTATCTGCAAAAAGAACCCAGAAAAAACCCATCAAACCATCACCTCATTTTCATCAGATCTCTGCGTCTCTCTGTGAGTGCACCGACACTCTCCCGTTTTTCCCAACAAAAATCACAACTCTCCATCAGATCATTCTCTCTATCTCTCTGAGATACAAAAAAAAAAAAAAAAAAAAGAAAAGCCAATCCCATCTCTTCATCTCTCTGCTGCACGGTCTCAGCTTCTCCCTCCGTCTCTCTTAGACGTTCCCTCCACCTTCGAGCCTGCTGACTCGTTAACCCGGCCCAACTCACCCGATGATCCGGATCTGACACCTCTCCAGCTTCAACACCCATCACGCCTCAGCAGGTCCAAACCAAAAGATTCAGGCTTCAGCAGCTGCGAGCCCAGACATATACCCAGGCCCGCACCCACCTCCCGGAGCCCATTAACAAGGACCATCATCTCCGTCCTCTCTCGGATTCGCCACCACGAACCCCACACATGTGCTCCTCGTCATCTTCTCCACACCATCTCCTCTCCAAGATCTGCGCTTCAGCTCTCCGCCGCAAACACCAGCCGCCATGATGCTCCAATACCAGCTTTGAGCGCAGAAATTGTAGTAGACGGAGATGATCAGCAAGCACAAGCCAAAATCCCGAAACCAGATTGCAGCAATGACGATCCGTGACACATGCGAGGAATCTTTTGTCCTCGAAAATAACGACGAGCAAAATAGCGGAGGGAGAGTGACGCTGTCGGGGTTACTCAACTTCACTGACGGCCACTGGTCTTGCTGCGGAGATGAACGACACGGCACTGCTGCACTGCGAACGCATGGACGTCCACGTCAGCCTCGGTACATGCGGTCCCCTCACCTTCCGGCAGCTGGCAAAGAATTACTTGAGGCTCGATGCCCACCCACTCTTCGAAGCAGTAGACTGGTGTGTGAGGTCGGGCGGGGTACTCACGCCGACCCAGATAGGAGAGATCCTGCTAAGGAACAAAATGGATGCTGACGTGGCAATGAAGGAGGTGGTGCTGGCGATGCAAGCCAGAATCAACTTGGGTGTTGGTGGGGGAAGCCGAGATCAACTAGCGGAGCTTAAGGTGTAATATGCGACGATGACAATTTTGCACGCTGTATGTTTGGTCTTGACGGTGCAATAATACGGCTCCCGAGGATAAGTCTAAAAGACAAGTGGTGATGCCCGATGCTGAGCAAGGGCTTTTCGTATACATCCTTTGGAAGAGATGATGGAGCTTGGATTTGATCTTGATGGCTCCGGGAAGAAACAGGTTAGAGAATTGACTGTGGAGGCAAGGATTTTTCTGCTGCTACCGCCATGCGGGGTTCTCGAGGAGATGATGATGCCACTTGGGACAGTGGAGAGCCCGGTTGCTGGAAGCACGTCGACGAGGCTGAACTTGCTCATCAGAAACACACTCATTACGACTTGACGAAGATAAGCTTTTCCTTAATAAATAAGTCTATTATCATTTCCCTTGTCTGCCATCAGCCAAAAGAGAAAAGAAAAAAATGACAGCAATAAAGAAAGATGATAGCTGTGATGCTTATCAGAGACTACGAAGGCTAATTCAAATAATGGTGCCAAAAAATGGATTGTTTTCTCGGCACCAAATCCACCAACAATTTAAGGCTATTAAAGAAAGCACAAAGTGTAGTGTGAAGCTTTGGTGGTGGACTCGTGGACCATGCAGCAAAAGAAGAAAGCAGAAAATGAAAAGAAAAAGTAAAGCAAGTCTGCAAAAGCAATAAGCAAGTCTGCCAGAGAGGATGGAGGTGGAGAGACAGAGGCGCAGTGGGAAACATAAACAAAAGCAAAAGCAAACCAGAAAAACACTGCAAAAGCAAGAAATAAACACCCCACCAGAATGATGTAATTTATTTTTATTATCTTTCGGAGACATCTGTATAAACCCCATCAGAGGGTAATATAAATAAACCCCATCAGAGGGTCAAAAAAAAAAAAAAAAAAAAAAAAAAAAAAAAAAAAAAAAAAAAAAAAAAGGAAAAGCCCAAAACAAATGGGCTGGCATGTTGTGGAGGGCGAAGGCCCATAAGCCTGAGCACTACTCATATCAATCATACGTAAACATTCATGAGCATCACTCATGTCAACATCCATAAGCATCACTCATGTCAACATCCATAAGCATCACTCATGTCAACATCCATGAGCATCACTCATGTCAACATCCATGAGCATCACTCATGACAACATCCATGAGCATCACTCATGTCAATCAACATAAACATTCATGAGCATCACTCATATCAATCAACATAAACATTCATGAGCATCACTCATATCAATCAACATAAACATTCATGAGCATCATTCATGTCAATCAGCTTCGAAAGCTTCATTTACAGAGCTCTAGCTTCAAAAGCTTCATTTATAAAAGCTCCAGCTTCGAAAGCTTCATTTACAGAGCTCTAGCTTCAAAAGCTTCATTTACAAGAGCTCTAGCTTCAAAAGCTTCATTTACAAAAGCTCTAGCTTTCAAAGACTTCATTTACAGAGCTCTAGCTTCAAAAGCTTCATTTACAAAAGCTCTAGCTTTAAAAGCTTCATTTACAGAGCTCTAGCTTCAAAGCTTCACTTGCAAAGCTTCACCTACAAAGCTTCACCTACAAAGCTTCAGTGCAGGGTATACAAATACCGCCTCCGAACAACCGCCACTTCGGCCCATACATGGATTCAATTTGAAGTCTCCAGCCAACAGACTCTATTGACCGAAGACTTGGAGGACTACATTATGTACCATATATTGGGCCTCAACTGGGCCTCATAAAAAATATTTGGGAGACTCTAGCCCATCACTTATGTATTGAGGAGCGAGCCCTTATTCTATAAAAGGGACTCCTTCACTTTTAGAGAGCACTCATGAAAAATACTTGGGGGACTCTAGCCCATCACTTATGTATTGAGGAGTGAGCCCTTATTCTATAAAAGGGAATCCCTCACTTTCATTAGAGAGCACCCATTATTCATGTACTGAGGAGTGAACCCTTATTTTATAAAAGGGACTCCTTCACCTTCATTAGAGAGAAACGCCGCCAGCTGAGCAACCGCCTCGCCGCGAGCATCAACTCTAGCCCATCATTTATGTATTGAGGAACGAGCCCTTATTCTATAAAAGGGACTCCCTCACCTTCAACACCACAAGCCGAGCCAACCAAGGCAATATAAGCCACAAGCCGAGCAACCTCGCAACATGTGACAGTTGAGCATCATTTCAGATTGAGCACCGCCTCATATCGAGCATCAGTTCAAGATAACATCTAGTTACTTCGGCCCACACATGGACTGAATTTCAAGTCTCCAGCCAAAAGACTCTCTTGACTGAAGACTTGGGGGACTACTGTTTATACCATATTTAGGGCCTCGTATTTAAATCTCGTACAAATACTCAGGGGACTTAAATATAATTATGGGATAAAGGAAGGGGCAAATATGTAATAAGTGAGGAGTCCTTATTCTATAAAAGGACCCCTCACCCTCACAATTGGAGGGAGGCCTCACTCTCACTCTCAGAGGCCATTTCTGAAGCCTCTCACCCCCTCTCAAAGCTCCTCACATCCCCTAAGCTCTCTCTCCCTCTTCAACAGAGAAATATAATACAATCAGTGTGGACGTAGCCCAAACCTTGGGGTGAACCACGATACATCTTGTGTTATTTACATTACATGCAGATTCACGGTCGGATTTACGTTGTACCAAGACCATCCGGTTTTGTGCATCAACATGGTTCAAATTCGTAATCGAACTTAAGACCTCTCACTTACAAGTACAAGTGAAAAAGAATACCACTAAACTGTAGTACTATGAGTCAAACTCTTATTTTAACATACGTACCTCTAACAAAAATTAGCAAAGGCGCATAATAATGAAACTCTTGCGAAGTGTCCAGCCATTTGGGTAGCTTAGAGCATTTTCAAATAAGCTATCAAAACGCCCAAATCAGTTTCAACATTCATAAAAGGCAACAACAAAATTTTCTAACTGAGAAGTCAAATCTGATGTGGCATGACATGGAATAACAGCCCACACCCTTGCTGTCAAATTTGACAGCAACGTCAAATATTCTACTACCAAATAGTTGGTTTCCTCAGTTCCTTTAGGCTTACCAAAATCCCATCTTTTATTTTACCAATCCCCCAATCCTCCGCTGGTTTTTCTAGGGTTTAATATGACACACCCCAACCGGAGTCGAGACGTGTTGGCCGTCACGTGAGAGTGACGTAGCCATGAGCGCAAAACGGAAGCGATAAAGAGTAAGAGAAATACTAACAATTTAAAACCAAGCGATTAACAATCCCAATTAAGAAAGGATACTAGTGAGAGTTTAAGTGTATAAATACACTTTCAGAGCAATAAGAAAGTCTAGTTGCAGCTGTTGATGCACAAAATCAGTAGGGACTTTGGTACAACATAAAATGTTAAGTTTGTGACCTTCACTAAGTATGTAAATGGATAGGGACAGGGAAACAAATACAAGATGTATGTGGTTCACCCAAATTGGCTATGTCCACGGAGTAGAGGAGTTCTCATTAATTGTGAAGAGTTTACACAAGTACATAGGTTCAAGCTCTCATTTAGTGAGTACTAGTGAATGATTTAGTACAAATGACATTCGGAAATATTGTGAGAGAATGATCTCTATATAGAAGAAAGTTTCTAGTTTCATTCTGACATTGACACGTGTCGTGTTGTGATTGGCTTCTGATGTTAACACGTGTCGCGCTATGATTGGTTTCTGATGTCGACACGTGTCGTGCTGTGATTGGCCTCCTGATTGGAAGGAAACTCTTCTAGTCCTTGACGGTATAACGTTGATCGGTGCTCAGTAGTTTTAGGATTGGTCAAGTATGGTACAAACAGCAGTCAAGTAGGACAATTACTAAGATACAACACCAGAGGGTGAATCCTACTTTTTCTGGATCTGTCAGAACACCATTAAATTCCTCATGGCCACCAAACTCTGCTAACTAAAACCTGGAGGGTCGAAAAACAAAGTTGAGTGGGTCAGTAAAAGACATTTGCATGAAAACCTTATTTTTCTTTGAATATGCTAACCCCTCGCCGTAAAACAAGTATAACTTTTCCCATAATTAATATATAAGAATATACATAAATATATATGTGTAACTATATCATTTCAATCATGCTTCACATAATCATAAACATATGTATGCCATGCCACGGTATAATAGAGTAAGCCAATCAAGTAAGAATAATTTCATCGAAATATGATATGTTAGCCAGAACCCCTGTGGTAGTCTGTACGGCTAAATTCATAGCTCAAAAATCACTCTAGCCGGAGTCACTACAATGACCTATACGGCAATATACTGCACATAAGTCGGAACCTCTAAAAAGGGGTCTATACGACAAGATTAGGTGTAATATAATTATGCTCAATTATATTCTCTCATAATAGTCGGGCAATAAATCGCTAGTTACCTACGAGTCGGAATCATAAATAAGGTCTGTACGACAAGACAGTGCACCTAAATTGGATCCAATGTGAGCATATGGTGCGGGATGTGACGTAATAAACAGGCCTGTGTCATATCTCTGGCTAAATCACAATCACCCTAAGTGTAGTTTTATGAGCTCAACAATATTCAATCATATATCACATCATCAACAATTCACATAACCAAACATAACTTACCTGAGCTTATTTGAGCTTCCACAACACCATGCAACAATATGCATAATTATGATAATGCATATACTAAAATAAAATATAGGCATAGCATAACATTTAATTCACATTTCCTTAAATACGTTTTCTGGGAAAAACATCAAGTATATATATATGTACTGAAAATAACTGCCCACTCACAGATATGAAGCCAGGTCGTAACCCCCATGCCTAGCCTGGCTACGCTTGTCCTACAGATAGGTCTCGCCTATAGGAGAAACAACTATATAAACGTCACTTTAATGCACATATACCAAACGATGTAATAACTTCTCATACTGTTGACCCTAGAAACTACCAAGCCTACGTGGCGCGCAGGCCGAGTAATTAATAAGCTAACTACGTCATTCGGTAAATGCAGGGTGTGCCAACTCGTCGGCCGAGCTCGGCCGAAGAGTAAATTTGTTGGTGTTGCGTTGGGTGCGCGGCTGACTTCTGTGTCTTGCGATTGCGGCTGAAAAAGGAACACGTCTCGGCCTCTTGGGCTCTCGAACCTGAAGACAAGGTTACTATTCTTACGAAGTTCAATATCAAATTCGGCTTTCAATGCACCTCACTTTGCCGAGAAGGCTGATGAGATGACCTCGACCAATAAGGATTCAGAAATCCTTCTCGACCGAGACTTGGATAGGTAATCAACCGTCCTCGCCGCAGTGCTGTTGATGCCAACGGAAGATGCTGCGAGACTGGCTGATTCTACGGTGACAGAGCTATCTATGCCGACTTAAGATATCACCGGTTGCTTCCACAGTGCTGTTGATGCCAACGGAAGATGTGTCAGCGAAAAAGAAAGAAAAAATCTCAAGTTGTTGAGTTTGCGCAGGGCAGTTTTGTATTGATTTGCAGGGGGCTTTCTCTGACGCACAGCTTCCCCTATTTATAGCGCTGTATCTTGAATCCGAGTTAAAATCCTACTCGGACTAGGTCTTCCTCTCCGGATCAACACCACTTCGACCAGTCCTATCTTCACTAGGATTGTGAACCTAGTCCTTAATTGAGCCGGATTCGCTTTCTGGGTTACTGATCCCGCCGAGACTCCTTATTGTACTAGGACTCGACTTGCGTTATGATCTACCCGACCTAGGCTTAGAAGCCCACGAGTTGAACGATCCATGGCCCTCTCGCCGTACGGCCTCCCGGGCCAAGGATGATCCTACCTTCGGCCCAAACTATTATTTTGGGCCCAAACACATACATACCTCAATTTGGGTATATGAATATATCACAGTGACCTACATAACGTCACGATCACCCATAAATTTTTACAATAATTTTCTGACCCCGCACACACCTCCACGCGTCGGCGAGTGCACGGCAATACGTGCGGCCACGTGCAGGGAATCCTGACGAATTCTCTAACCCCGTTAGGAATATTCCGTTAAAATCTAACGGATTCAGTTAAGTTTACCTGACGACGTCAGAATATTCCGTCAACTTTGATGGAATATTCGCTCGTCTTCTCCGATTGCTCGCCGGATTCCTCGCCGTCGCCGGAAAACTGGGAAATCGAAATACCTTCATAACTTCTTCATTTTTGCACCATTTTCTATGAAATTTGTACCATTTTAAAGATCTCAACAAGACAAACATAACCATACCTGCCCCGACCTCCAACTCGTCGGAAATTCGCAGGAAAAAGCGTCGATAATTCCGGCCAAATTTAAAACTCTTCATTCTCATGATTCGGACGTCAAATTTCTTCAAACGAAGTACTCCGAGCTTCGTAAGGACCTCTTTAAGCTCCCTATGAGTTTAAATTTCCCTAAAACACAAGGTTTTACATGAGCATGAATAGTACCTCAAATCAGGTTTTGTGGTTCGACGTGAAATCGAAGGTAATCTTACCTATATTTGGTACCTTTGAACTCGTGAGGACCTTAGGAACGCACTGGTACCATTTTCTTCTTCGATCTGTCACGTTTGCAAGGGTTTCTGGTTGTGTCCGTATAAGAGAGAAGAGAGAGAGTGAATCTGAGAGAGAGTGTGTGAGTCTGAGAGAGAGAGAGCACGAGAAGGAGAGAGAGAGGGTAGGTGGGTGTGTGTGTGGTCCAAAAGCCACCAATCAAAACTAAGAGAACACTTAGTTCTAATTGGGTCCAATAATAGAGGAATAGAACTAATAGGTCCACAACCTTAAGTCAAAACCACAACACTCCAATATAATTCTCAACGTCCAAGGATATTTAGGTAATTTCACGCCGTCGGTAATTAAGTAATATACTTCTTCGGGACGGGCTGTGACATAATATCTATTCATCAGATTGGGGATTTGATTTTGTATTTTAATTTTATATTAATCCTTTGCTTAGCTTTTTGGGTTTTTATTTTTAAATACTAGGTTTCTGAATACCATATTGGTTAGTGCTTCTGCAGCAAATGAAAATTTGAACCTTTGAAGAGGAAAACCGAAAATTCTTATATGGGATGTTTCCTTTGTTTTTCTAGGAAAATTCTTATCTGGGTTTTTTTGGGAAAATTCTTACCTTCGAATAGGCGGGGTGGGATTTGTAAAATAAAAATTATATAAAAAATAATGTAATAAAATAATAATTCAATTTGATATATCAGGTGGAGACTAAAATTTTAAAAGATGTCAAATTGACACATAAACCTTCAAATTTAAATTTTAGGTTTAAAATTTGACAATCTTAGACTTATAATAAACTAATTGTTGACCAACAAAAAGCACTTATAAAGCAATTAGCATTAGTTAATAGTTACCAGCGTAATTCTTACTAGATAAAGTTAAATTATTTTAAAATAGCACTATCCACGCATTTGTTTTAACTACATACACATTATTTGTTACTTTTTATCATTTGATAATTTTTATTTTATTAAAATCAATTGTCGAAAATTAAGTACAATGTTTTAACAGATAAGAAGAAACGTGTGAATAGTAATATCTTTATTTTAACCTCTAGAGTGACACAATATCATGTGAGGTAAGATTTGTCCATTGATGTGCTGAAGCACGTGATACATCATATGATGGGACAAAAGTAATTACTCGTTGGGATTAATGGCCAAACTGTTTCTGTACATGTATTTATAATTGTATATCATAAACACACATATATATAATTAGACCATTTTCAATTCGTTTTTTTTTTCCTTTTCTTAAGAGTAATGTTAAAAAAATTAAAATTTTATAGTACATTATGCGACAAATGATGCATATAATTTATATTTAATATAATTAACCCAAACACATCACAAATGGGAGAGACTTTCTCAAATATCGAGTATTCAAGGCAATGCAAAGCTAGGCAATTTTAATAGGGGTAGGCTAATTTATTTTTCTTGTAATATGTAGTGAAATTTAAGCATTGAGGTACGCTAAAAATATTGTTTTGTGAAAATTTGACCATAACATGCTTATTTTAACATAAAAAGAAATTCTTCTTTCAAAATTTGGAATGTGTTAGAGTCCAGAGCAGTCAATAACTGGCTCCGTCTTTAATTCAAGGGATACTCACATGTCATAATACAAGCGGATGGTGAGTGGTGGTGGCGGCGATGACAATGGTAGGTGTTGTTGTTGGTAGCGGCTATGACGGGTGGTGGTGGGAGTGACAATAATGGCCACTCATTGTTGATTTTTTTTTTATACTCACCCATGGAAATTCAAAAATGACAACTATTTATATAAAATTTAAATTTGAGAATTGAAGGTCTCAAATTTTAAGTTTTTTTTTTCACTCGGAAATTCTAAATTTTTATGTTTATGAATCCAAACAAGGAATTTGTGCAAATTAATTTATAAATTCTGAATTTTGTCTAAACTCCAAGTGTATTTCCCTCATCCAAACGGATGGCTAGGGTTTACTAGTTGTTTTCTAGCGAAGGATTATCATTTGATTTTTTGTTATATCGTGTTGCATCAAATCGATAACATAATTAGTATGACTCATTTTTCGACTATATTAAGAAAACCAACTACATGTTCTATAATTTGATTAGAATACTCATAATTTTGGGCTGGTTTATACAATTCGAACAAAAAAAAAGTTTGACATTGGTTGTCATTTACGTTTCTCCACCAATGCTTATTTTATAAGAAAAGAACTTCTTGCATTAATAATAAAAAAAAGCACCGAAACTATAGGGATTGGAGAAGTGTCCTGTCCGCTGTTAATATAATAAAGAGAAGATAAAAAAAGAGAATTGTTATTGACATTCCAAAAATTCATTATATAATCCAAACTTTTTATATTTGGATATAAAAATACACTTGTAAGGAGTGTAGAATGAGATTTTTAGAATACCAATATCACTTATCTAAAGAAAACCATTAGTTAAAGAATACATACAGGCATTATAGAGAAGAGAACCACTCATATTTATCGAAAGCTAATATGACAACAGATTGTTTTGCTTCTATAGTTCATAATTACGATTACTTCGGTGTTTTTTTCTTATTTGTTTTGGAAACAATTACTTCGGTGTTTGGTTTAATAATTTTTCAAATTTACATTGCCTAATTATTGATCGGTATGGTTTTAGGATCCGTAACTTCAGTTTTTTTTAGTGTGTTGAAAACTTGAAAGAGACGTGTGCTGTTTTTTCCAACTTTATACTAGCCAATAGTTAAAAAAAGCTCTCTCTCTCTCTCTCTCTCTCTCTCTGTTAAAGAAGCACAACCAAGCTGAGAAAAAGCCAATCTATGCACCTGCAGAGAAAGAACTCCTTTTGAGTTTAAATACACAGGAGAAGCTTTAGCTAGCTTTCCTAAACACCTACACACCTATATACCACCAAACGAACAACAGCTGAGTTGTCTTCATTTTTGTGGATGCCGGGGAGAAGAGTCTCTCATCATCTGAAGAACTGAAGTAGTAGAAAAAGAGTACCTATATTATAAAACCAAAGGTATGTCGTCTGTATTTTTATCTCCTTCTCTGTGTCTCTGTCTCTCCCATTTCTTTCTGTTTCAGATGCATGTTACTTACTTCCACATCCATACATATATAGATATATAGCTAGTGAACTATATTATGCATATACTTTTTTCTTAACGAAGGGTTTAGGTTTTTCTAGTTCTTAACGAAGGGTTTAGGTTTTTCTAGCTCGCTCACCGCAATTGGTTGATCACGAATCCAGATCAACCAATGACTTATATATAATTCCAGGCCTTATAGAAGAAGAAGGCGATTTTTATATTCCTACTTCATTCCTCTTAATTTTACTTTTTATCTTTTGATAACTGAGTAAAATTCCTGCACTTTGAAAATCTTCTATTTAGTGAAGGGAAAAAAAAACAGAAGTAATTGAAGTGAATCACATAAAAGTCTGCTTTATTATCAATGGGGGCAAGGAAGATTCTAGCTTCCATTTTTTTTTTAATACAACAATATATTTACCTTAAAGTTTAGTTTCTTTTTAATTTGTTTAATTCAAATAATCAAGTTTACTTTTTCTGTTTTTAATATGTTTTACTAGGCCTGGTCACCTCAATTTTGTGATAACTGGTAAAAATGTGACGACTTATTATAGTGATTTTTTTTTTTTTAACAAAAGACTAAACCCTAAATTATATATAGATATCTCCCTTTTCATAAAAATTTTAGTGTATTTCTAAGTTTATGATAAACTGTTCGTTTCACGGTAACCTGAAATCTCTTACCCAATATATTATTATTCCAATTAAAGTAAACTCCGACCCCTCATGATTTCATCTAAATTAACGTGCAAGAACTGTAAACCCAACATATTAAAAATGATTAAAGGAAGGCCCACACACACCCCCACCCCACCCAACAAAAAAAAACCCACCTTGATCAGCAGAAAAACCGGCTGCAGTAGCATCAATAGCCTCAGTACCTTCTGTGACAGGTAGTGTGATTAATTGAGAACTAGGACTTTCTCCCCTTTTTTTTCTATTCCTTTTCCTATTTTCTCTCGTATTTTTTTATTTTATTTTTTTTATAAAAAATTAATATAAAACGTTGGTATAATTTAGACGTGATTGTTTAAAAAAAAAAAAAAGTGAAAATAATCTTTTTTCACTCACTGCGTGTGCTCTGCTCGCTCGTGACTCATCATGATCATGGCCACTCTCATAATACGGTATATTTAGTCAGTGTTAATCACCAAAATGTGCAGGGTGATTGACTAACATACCTAAAAGCTTATGGTCAACTGGTAATTAACAGTATCAGTAGTGGAACAGT
Source organism: Malus sylvestris (assembly GCF_916048215.2). Lineage (NCBI taxonomy): Eukaryota > Viridiplantae > Streptophyta > Magnoliopsida > Rosales > Rosaceae > Malus > Malus sylvestris. Next base: position 4,330,247 of record NC_062269.1, on the reverse strand, counting down.
TTTTGTTAAAAAAGCTTATAATTAGTATCCACCCCGTTGGTGGGAGACAAAAAGGGTCATGTCCATAGGGTGAAAAAAATTATATTAGTATTTTCAATGAGCTTGAATAAGAATGGACAATTATACACTTAGAAGTTTTTTTATTTTTTATTTATTATTATTATTTTTATTTTAAAAACTTGGTTAACGATTTTGCATTTCATAATTCGAGCGGTCCGAATCTGAGAAGAAAAAAATAAATAAAAACCCCAAAATACCAGAGCAGTTCCAACTCCAAGTTGGTTGCCTTATATTCTGGTTTAGCCCTGATTTGGTATTGAGGTGTTTCTGAAAAAAAAAATATATAAAAAAAAGCTGGGAGCTTTTTTGTGTTTGGTAAACATTCAGCTTCAGTTTCTTTTTCACAGTTTTGGGTGAAAAAAAAGACAAAAACAAGAAGTTACAAAACCCGGCTTTGAAAAACCTGTTTTTTTTCACATATGTTTTACATAAAAGTTTACCAAACACTATAATACTGCTTTTCTTTTTTTTTCAAAAGCATTTTTACAAAAAAGTTTACTAAACACTCTACTGCTTTATTTCACAACTGCTTATTCTCACAACACAGTAAAATCAGTTTTTTTTCAAAGCACAACAATACCAAACCAACCCTTAGCATGACGCTATGTTGCCCTTTCCAAGGGAGGATTCATTGAATCTTCGGATCGTTGATTTGGGACCACAACTTAGTCCTTATTAAATGACTAAATAATTTATGTATTTTACTCTAACAGTTAATTTGGTGTCTGTGTTTTCAATTTGACCAAATTGATCTCCGTCTTTACCTCTGTTAGTCAATTCTAGATAATCTGCTAAATGATTGTCAAAATTGACACGTACCTTGCACATGAGATGGGTATCGTCGATCATTTGATCTTGCGTCGATTCTAATGGGTTTATAGTGAAGTTATATTTCTGTTTTTGACAACAAAAAAAAAAAGGTTATATTTCTATCTTCTCACGTGCATGAAGCATGACACATGTCAATTTTAACTGGGCTTTAACGAATCTTAGACAAATGAAGTTAAACACTGTGATCAATTTGGCCAAATTAAAAACATGTCGACCAAATTGACTGATAAAATAAAACACAAATTATTTTGTCATTTGAGCCTATTCTTATACTAGGTATTATTAATGATTTTCTTTATAAAAATATTAATTCTAATATTTATATTTAAACAAGAAAAATATATATATCTACACTAAGAGATGAAGAGTTTAGACCTGAAATAGATCTTAGATTAGTCCTAATAATTTAGTATTAAACTAACCATACACAAAAAAGTCTTAGAATCTCGCACTTATAAGTTAAAATAAGATAAAAAAAATACTTTTAAATAGTATTACTAAATGATTGTGCAATCGATTAGATACAAAATTTCAACTATATTAATGACGAATACAATACTAAAATTATTATAAGTGGCTCGTCTAGAATAACTGAGCATGCATGTGTTACGTGACATAATTTTGGTGAGTTGGTATGAGGTGTCTAAGTTCTAACCACATGATTATGGACCTCATGAAAAATCACACCTATTACTTTTTCTGTGATGATAAGATGATGTGGTCCCTTTTACTTTTGGCACAGTGCCAGATGATTTTTCCCTTCTTGTACATTGTGCTTGACCGTAGGTGTCCCTGTCCACATGAATAACTGATGAAGAAACTGCCTGTAGGTCCAAAAATGTAGTTGTGCTCATGATTTAAAATATTCATAATATCCTGATATCTTCATCGAAATTTTCGTGTTTTTAGACTACCGATATTTTTTTGAACTACCGATATTTCCGATATCATCAATATTTTAGACCTTGCTAAGTCACCCATGTATCTTACCATGCAATGTATAAAGTGTAAAATATTATACTAATTCATTATATATAAATAATTATGGTGTGTTTAAACTTCTTTCATTAATTACTACATATTTTCTACACTCACCATGTTTTTCAGCTCGCTATATAATCAACTTAAATCAGTTATATCTATCATGCAATGTATTTCCTTCTAATTTTTTGTTATAAACTAATAGATAATTAATTAAATAAACATCTTACAAAGTTTCAATAAAAATTTTCAAATTTTTCTTACAATTTCAATGGTTTTTATTCAATTTTTATCGATATTGATAATATCTTGATATTTCCATCGAAATTTCCGTGTTTTTGAACTACCGATATTTCCGATATCATCGATATTTTATACCTTGATTGTGCTGCTTTGCTTGTACATCTGTTTGTCTGCCTATAACTCTAGTTAAACGACCTTATTTAGAACTCTTGTGGAGTATTATTTCTTATGCTTTTTAAAAATAATTTTGTGTATATATCATTGGTATCAAAAATAAAAAATAAAAATATTACAGAAATCACATTTTTGTACCGCATTGGTATACAATTTCATGTGTCAGTGATGTGCACATGTTGTCACCGTCTATTAATAATTTATTTGATTGTATGTAGTTTGTATGCATCACTTATCACATAATATGATACACAATTGTAACATAAATATGTGGCCTCGTTAGCAGTAAAAAAAATTAGAATAATGGTTGACTCTTTGGGGAAAAAGTCTGGCTGAAATGAATGAGTGAACCTATAGCAAATGGATACATGTCTAAACAATTGAAAACTAGAAAACTTGAACCAAAAACTGTCGATCGGCAAAAGAACGCCCACCCACGAACATTCGACCTCCCACGCAAACACCCTTCTCCGACCTCCCCCACATCACTGCTCTTTGTCAACCTCATCCACCTCTCTCGACAGAGGTGCCAACGCCGAAATTGTAGAGCCTTGGTTCTTGGACTGGTCGATGCGGATAGCCGTTTCGTTGCTCATATTTCTAATATTTTTTTTAAAAAAAATTAGGTTCTCATCTCTTTTTTTGTTACTTCAATTGATTAAAATTTTATTTATTTTCAATTTATGTTCAAAGTCATTGGGTATTAATAACATCATTAATTATTTCAATAATACAATATTTTAAATATATTTCCTTAGTGTTAAAAATATTACAATTAGTATATTTATATTTATAGGTAAATTTTTTATCATATATTTTTATTTTTAGTTTGTACTCATTTTTAATTTGCAAACCTTTTTTAATTTGTACCAATTTTCTTTTTCAGTTTTAATTTGTATCCATATATTAATTTCTTTTTGTCCTCATATTTTTAAACTTTTTTTTTTGTATTTGTGCTTATGTGTTTACCGTCACGTGATATTGTATAATTAATCAATGATAGAAAAATTACATATAGTGTATTTATGTTTTATGGCTAAACTTTGTATCATGTATTTATATTTTTAGTTTGTACCCACTTTTAATTTGCAACCTTTTTTTTAAAAAAAAATTGTAGTATTTTCTTTTTAGTTTTAATTTATACCCATGTATTAATTTTTTGCGCCCATATTTTTTAAAATTTCATTTGTTCTCATAATTTTTTAATCTTTTATTTGTACCCATTCTTCTTATTAATGTACCCATTCTTCTTATTAATGTACTACTTTGTTATATGTCAAATGTACCAATTTTTTTTGTAAAATGTACCAATTTTTTTTGTAAAATGTACCAATTTTTTTTTAACACTATGGATACATTCTTTTGCCATTTATTATTTTTATTGTTACATAGTTTTTATCCATTTATTCAATCAAAATGTTTGAATTTTTTTATTGTAGCTATTTCTAATAGTATTATAATGAGGGATTTTAAATTTATAGGATTATAAATCTCATAAAATATTAAAAAATTAATGTCTAAACTATAAAAATAAAAATATTAATAGTAATATAATTAGGTGTACAAAGTCAAGATCAAACTTTGAATACCATTAAGTTTTTAGTCAAAGATTATTAGGAATTAGAGACTGCATCCAAAATATCTATTTTTTTAATTGTTTGAACACACATTCATTTATAATTGGATTTTCAAGAGGACTTCTGTTCGTCTGGAGGAATAACCAGTGGGGACGTTTCCTGGCCAACGAGCACACAGCTTCCCGAGAGGTTGGCGCCAGTTGATATCGTCTGTTGGGCTTCTACTTATTGGCAGGCTGTAAGAGAAGGACAGAGTTAATTCTGAATGGTGCCTTTGTAGGGCCTTAGGTGTAGGCCTTAAGGCTCGTAATCAAAATTAACTTTAAGTGTTCAGGCATGTCACTGCCATCTTTAGCATGAAAGATGTAAAACATATGTTCAGTTGTTTGATTATATATGCCCAAAAGACCAAGTTAATTCTGACAGGTGCCTTTGTGGGGCCTTAGGTGTAGGCTTAGAGGCTTCTAACCAGAACTAACCAAGTACTCGAACATATATTGGTTGTTTCATTGTTGCAGAAGTATCATAACCGTTATACTTTAATCGCTCGAGCCCACAGAGCAGAACGAACTCAGATAGGTGCCTTTGTCGGGCCTTAGGTATAGGCCTTGAGACTTCCCATAAGAATTAATTCTATACTCAAGCGTTCTGTGGTAATCATGATATAACAGAAGTAAAGCTAAGAAATAGGCTAATTACTTGCGCCCCAAGTAACTTCGGACTTCTTGTTATCAAGGACTGTTGATGGATTAAGTCTACATAAAGTTCTTTTTATGCCTTGAGACCAAGGACTTTTAATTGATCAATCTTGTCTGCCCGAATGGTTAGAACTTAGAAGTCTTTTAATCATAAACTGGCTAGAAATAACTTGGATGCAGATGAAAATATACATCATATTACTAGATTTATGAATGAAAAGACTAAAACAAATGAGGTTGGGCAAGGTTTCACCTTGTCGGGCAAGGCTAATCGTCTTGCAACTTCCTCTCTTTGTGATTTACAAAGGGTTTGAGGGTTAGAAGGAGATTGGGAGATGAGTTTATAGAAGAGAATTGATACTACAACAAGATTTAAACAAGGTAGCAGATCTTTTACAAAGACTTTTTTGGTGAAGGTTGATCCCAAAAAGGATGAAGGCTTGGTGCTGACTATAACTTCGTATGCAAATCTGGCTTGAGCAGAGTTTGTGTATTTGTTTGTTTGATTAAGTGTCCTTATCTCTGATTTTTCTTTCTCCTTTTATAGATGATTTGGCTTGGCTACCTGCAGTATTGATCTTGCCTAAATGCATCTGAAGTGTAGTGACTCATCAGGTTTTTACTTGTCTTGCCATTGTAAAGTACTTTTGGGCTGATTAGCTGGCTAGTCTACAACACTTGACCTTTGGGTAGGTGAGCAGGTAGCTTGAGTGATTTGCACTTAGTCGGGAAAAAGGCCTATTCCGCCTTCTGGGCTTTGGTTGAGCCTTGGACTTCCTTTCTTCTGGACCTCATTTTGGGCTAACTTCTTTTTCAGCCCAAAGTTCAAGTTTTAACCCAAACAATACCCCCTTCAATTAATATTCAGGTTGGAATTCCAGGCGTCAATATTGATTGAATATCCGTATGCTTGTATACCTGCTCTCGGAACTTGTGTTTTCTAGACAGGTTAAACGCAATCTTGCGTCTCTTGCTCTTCTCACGACCTTTGAGCTATCCTCTGATGTTCCTATAAATTTCGGCTCAAATCTTCATTCTTCGAACAAATAACTTCTCATGCCCAGCCAACAGATCATCCCCAACCTTTCTCTTTATCTCCCTCGGGCGTTTCTGCCTTCTAAGTTTTCTTCTAAAACTAGGGAAATGGATTCCTCAGGACTCATATGGAGTTTCCTAAAACGTGAGAAAAAGGATTTCCATCAAATAACCACTATTCCCAACACCTTTGGTCATACACCCCACTATTCCCAACACCTTTGGTCATGCGGTTTTCTTGTTCTAAGTTTGTTTGAATTTTTACAAGTTTGGTCGAGGGAACACCATCCTGGTAGTTGCCCCGATAAGTCAGACTTCATCATCATACCTGGTAGTTCACATTGAGGGTCCTCTACCAGGCTCATCTTGGCCGCACAACCCGGTCACCTGATCGGGTTTTGTTCATGAAGATACAAGAAAACAGGTCGAGACACCACTGCAACTAGAAGGAATCGAGCATAGCACATTGGAGCTGAATCTGATGTAAATTTCACCAATTTGTCGAAATGAATAAAACATCATTTTAGGAATTTTTATCTTTTTGTCTTCTTGAATGGTTGGTGAATAAACACTGCATTCTGGCACCCCGAAGCCTGCTTTATCTTACATCTTCTTCAATATAACAATCCCCAACATCCCATAATGTAGGACAATACTTTTTTAAGAATTTAACATTGATGGGATGTTTCTGCCCATTTCCTTCGATGTCCGCCAAGTAGTATTCTCCCTTGTCTAATACTTGACTAACAATGAAATGACCTTCCCATGTCGGGCTCCATTTCCCAAAGCCCCTAAGCTGAGCTCCTAGAGGGAGGACTGCCTTCCATACTAAATCTCCTTCCTTGAAAGACTTCAGCTTTACTTTCTTGTTATAGGCTTGGGCAACAACCCTTTTCCTTTCCTGAATCTGGTTCAAGGCCTCAATTCGGGCTACATCTAAGTCTTCAATCCCTTGACACATGACTTCTATGTACTCTTCACTGTGTAATACAAATTGATTTTGAATTCTGACAAAATTTACATTGATTTCCATAGGAAGAACTGCATCTTGCTCGAAAGTCAAAGTATAAGAAGTTGTCCCCGTTCCTGCCCTCTTAGAGGTTCGGTATGCCCACAAAGTATTCCTTAGCTTTTCATGCCACTTTTCTGGACTATCTGTCACCATTCTTTTGATAATGTTTATCAAAATCTTGTTGCTGGCCTCTGCCTGGCCATTTGACTGAGGGTAGTAAAGACTGAACTGGATCATCTTTATTTTGTATTTGTTTGCAAATTCTTCAACTTCTTTTGATATAAAAGATGGCCCACGATCCGTGACTATGGTTTCGGGCACCCCAAACCTGTGCAGAATCTTGGTCTCAATAAATTTCTTGACTGCAGTTGAGGTTATGGTTTTTACGGCCGAGGCTTCTACCCATTTAGTGAAGTAATCCGTCGCCACAATTATGAAAGTATGCCCCTTGCTAGAGGATGGATAAATCTGCCCGATGAAGTCCATTGCCCATCCTCTGAAGGGCCAAGGTTTAACCACTGGATTTAAAGGTACTGAAGGCACATGTTGGAGGGGTCCATGCCTTTGACATTTCTCACAACCTCGGGCATAAGACTTGCAATCTTTTTCTACGTCGGGCCAGAAATATCCATACCTCCTAATCAACCACCTCATTTTCGTTCCAGCTTGATGTGCCCCGCATATTCCTTCATGTACCTCGGCCAATACTCTCATAGATTCCTCTTGGCCTAGGCATTTCAATAGTAGCCCATCCGGAGTTTTCCTTAGCAGGTTCTCCTCTCATAAGAGATACTTAGTTGCTTGCTGTCTATTCTTTTTGCTTATGGGTGAAGAATGATCTTTTAAATGATGAATGATAGGCGATCTCCAGTCTTCCATCTCGGTTTCTAGAACCATTACATCTAGACTGAATCCTTTTTCTAGGATAGAAGAAAGATTTCTTCTTTGAATCTCAACATCTACTCCATACTTCCTTTCCTGGATTGGTACTCTTGAGACTATTTGCGCCATCTCGTTGGCCGCTAAATTGGATCCCCTGGGAATATGATTAACTGATACTTCAAAATCCCAATAGCTCAACAATTGCGTGGCTGCCAAGTAATACCCAGCCATGGTGATATGTCTGCACTTGTATTCTCCATTTAACTGGTTTATTACTAACTCTGAATCACCAAACACCTCTACCTTCATTGCCCCCAGCTCTATCAGGATTTCCAAGCCAATTATTAAGGCTTCATATTCTGCTTGATTATTGGTGCTCCCTTGGTAATCTAGGAGGAACGAGTAATAATGGTGAAACCCTTGGGGATTTATGATGATAATCCCAGCTCCAGAAGCTTTCTAAGTGTAAGAACCATCAAAATACAGCTTCCAAGGAGTAATCCAGAGGCCAGTTACTCTTTTTATTTCTTGTTGGACCCACTTTTCTTTGCCCGAGATGCCCTTACCTGGTGGTATCCAAACACTAGTCACTTCCAAGGTCCCCGGTATATTGATAGTTTCATCTTGAAACTCTTGATGCTCTGTCAAGAAGTCGGCAATTTCTTGGCTTTTGACCGTCCTTTGGGATACATATTGAAAGCTGAACTCTGATAATACTAGAATCCACTTCCCAATCCTTCCTGTTAGCATTGGTTTTGACAACATATACTTTATCACATTTGTTTTGGCGATGATGTGCACGTGACAAGGTAACATGTAATGCCCCAACTTACTAGCAGTGAAATACAGGGCTAGGCACAACTTTTCTATTGGGGAGTATCTTGTTTCTACCTCAGTCAGAATTCTACTGAGGTAGTATACCGCCTGCTCCTTTCCGTCTTCATTGTTTTGGGCTAGTAAACTCCTGATTGATTTCTCTGAAGCAGAGATATATAGCTTTAATGGCTTTCCCCTTTGAGGTGGTACCAACACTGGTGGAGAAGTCAACTAGGCTTTGATGCTGTGGAAAGCCTTTTGGTATGGTGGTCCCCATTCAAAATTTTCTTTATCCTTCAATCTCAGCAGAGGAGTTAACGGCTGAATCTTGCCCGCTAAATTGACAATGAATCTCCTTAAGAAATTAATTTTGCCTAGCAGTCTCTGAAGTTGCACCTTGTTGGTGGGCTAAGGCGACTCTATTATTGCCCGAGACTTGTTCTTGTCCACTTCTACACCTCTTTGATGAACCAGAAATCCCAAGAAGTTGCCCGCTCTTACTCCAAACATGCACTTCTTTGGATTCATCTTCAGTTTATGGATCCTCATCCTCGTCAATGCTTGCTTGAGGTCTATCATATACTGCTCGTCTGTTTTGCATTTCACCACGATGTCATCGATGTACACCTCTATGTTATGGCCAATTAAATCATGAAAGATGGCATTCATCGCCTTTTGGTAGGTTGCACCAGCATTCTTGAGCCCGAACGACATGACTAAATATTCATATGCCCTCACATGACCGGGTCACCTAAAAGTTGTTTTATGTATATCTTCCTGGGCCATCTTTATCTGATTATACCCGGCATTTCCATCCATAAAAGATAAGACTTTGTGTTTTGCTACTGCATCTATGGACATATCAGCCATGTGCATGGTATATTCATTTTTTTGTGTGGCGCCATTAATATTTCTATAATCAACGCAACATCGTACTGCTTTTGTTATGGCTTTTAAAACGGGTATAATGTTGGCCAACCACTCTACATATTTGGCAGGTCTAATAAATCCAGCTTTTAATAGTCTTTCGATTTCTTCTTTGACCCTTTCTTCTATTTCTTTTGACATCCTTCGTGGTGCTTGCTTAACAGGTTTATATTCCTCCTTGATGGGCATTCTGTGTTCCACCAAGGTTGAATCTAAACTTGGCATCTCAGTATAATGCCAAGCAAAACAATCTTTAAATTCTTGCAGAAGACAGACAATCTTTGCCCGATCATTAGTCTCTAATAAGCCACTGATTTGTATAGGTTTTGGATCTCCTTCTGTTCCCAGATCAATAACTTCCAAAAGATCATAAACTTCTGGTGATGGCTTGTCAGGTTTTACACACAAAAATTCGACTAACTCCGGGCTTTCGGACAAGTCATCTGGCCTATCCAAGTCATATATGCACTTGGCCATTCGTATGGCCACCTCCAATTCTTCTCCGCAAAGTTCTTCTCTGCTTTTATCCTGGCTGGTCGAAGTTCCTAGCTGCCATTCCTGCTCTTCTTTTCCTAAGAGCTCCCTTTCTTACTCTCTCTCTCTCTCCCATACATCAACATTCTTTTGATCAGGGACCTGACTGCCATTACCTGATCCTTTCTCTTTTGTTCTGTCATTGATGGTATTGAGGTGTTGGGATGATACATGGTCTATCCCATTCTTCTCTAGTGAGGAACATTCCTTGTTCTAAGAGCTTTTGAGCCGTCACCTTGGTAGGGCGGTCGTTCTTATCTGCTCATGAACATTGCATAATTCCTACATTGGGATCGTAGAAACTTGCCTCCGCTATATTAGCTGTAGGGAGAAATGGCTGTGATTCAGCTTCCACCATCTCCCAAAAGCCTGGTCCCCCCGTTCCTGCCTCATGGTAAACAACAACTTGTTGATGTAGAGTGGAGGGTATGGCGAGACTTTGGTGGATCCAGTCCCTTCCGAGTAATGCTCCATAAGTGGAAGTGCAATCCACTACAAAGAACGCCAGCATGATTTGTTTAGACCCCAAATCTACTTCTAAGGGCAATATCCCATGAGTTTTGGTGATAGCGTTTGAGAAACTCGAAATCGTGAGGTCTGTGGGAATTAAATCTTGTACACCTCTCCTTATTTTCTTCATTTGCTTGGCTGGCAATACGTTAACAGCTGCTCCACCATCAATCAAAACTCTTTTGAAAGGCACCCCCTCTAAATGAGCTGCAACATATATTGGCTTAAGATGGTTGGCTAGCAACATGTTTGGGCGGCTGAACACCATTTTATTGGTATAGATTCTTAATAGACCATCCTTGAATGTCTTGGATGATTCATCTTTTCCCAACTCTTCTTCTCCGGCTACTTCAACGCTGACATGGGCCATCATTGGCTCTGCTGTCAAATAGTCACCTTCTATAGTGGCGGGCTGATCAGGTTCAGCACCAAACATGGCGGATAACACATACGTCATGTTGATATGAAAATTACTAGGCTCTGGAAAGTCTTCTTTCTTGCTCCCAATTTGGCCCATAAACTCATCTAACCAAGCCATCACATCTTCTGGAAGTAGTGGTTCTGGTGCCCCTTGCTGTTGATTCATGCCCGAATCTGGTATCTGCTTTGGAACTTCGCCAAAATGATCCACCAATGATATGGAAGAGAGTTTCCTCTCGGGCGAAACAGTTCCAAAACAAATAGGCTCTGTCCTCCGTCCAGGAGTTGGCATCATTATCATATCTTATTGAGCTCTCCTCAATATCTGGTACTTCCTAGGGTGTAGGCTTTGTAGTACATGGTTTCATTCACCCTCTGTTTTGCTATTAGCCCTATCCACCTCTTTTTTACTCCTCCAGTTAAACTGACTACTTCTCCCAGATGATGTTTTTTCAAACTTCTGATTCTTGGAGGCTTTAGATGTCGCATGAGTCTTTAAAGAATTCATGTAGGCTTTGTGCTGCCTCTGGACCCTTCTAATCATAGAGGCTCCCATTTGTTTGGTGGGTTGTCCATTTTTTCCGACCACATACCATTTTCGCCTGAGACAGGCAGGGTTATCCTTTTTGACAGGATTTGTTATCCTATCATTTCTTTTGTCTTTTCTCCTTGCATGGCCATATTGAGGATGCCTTATCTCCCTCACTTTTAGACATTTAGCCTCCTTGTCTTCCGCATCCTCAGAAGCTTCGTGATTTCGAAACACTTCTAATAAAGCTCTATGTTGGGAATCCCCTTCTAACCGCTGAAAAACACTTCGGGAAATCTCTCTTTCTGCTGTTCGCCTAGCTTTTTTGCGGGCCTATTTCCTTTCTTCTTCCTCTTTCCTCCTGATTAGCTTATGATCAATGAAGACTCCTGCTGGTGGTATTTCGAGTTCACACTCGCATTGGCATCTACTGCACAGAACCATCCCTTTGATTATGGCTGCTTTTGGATGTTCGGGCAATTTGATCACCCCTTTTGTGGATTTGTCAGCTGGCCTTCTTTTTTCTGTCTCATTTGCAACCTTTCCTTTCCCCTTCTCGGCCCATGCTAAATTAATCATATTAACTAGGGCCTCTGAAAAGGGATCTGCATGCTTGTCTAGCATTGTTTCGACTAGCCCCTGATATGGGCTATGTGGATTATTTGCCAAGGTCATCTCTTCATCTAGCTGGCTGGCCTCCAATTTTTCTCTTTCTTCTTCCCCATCATCTTTTTCCCCGACTAGAGGTAAAGATATGGGAATAGTTGGTTCCATAACCAGGTCTGTTTTCCTTTTGAAGCCTGCGAAGGCATTTTCCGATCTTTGCAACATCTGCAACAAGGTAGTTTGCAAATCTTCAAGTAGTTTTGACATATTTCTTTAGCAATTAGGATTTGATCAAGGGATCCCACCGGGCGTGCCAAAACTATGTTCGTCTGGAGGAATATCCAGTGGGGACGTTTCCTGGCCAACGAGCACACAGCTTCCCGAGAGGTTGGCGTCGGTTGATATCGTCTGTCGGGCTTCTACTTATTGGCGGGCTGTAAGAGAATGACATAGTTAATTCTGAAAGGTGCCTTTGTAGGGCCTTAGGTGTAGGCCTTGAGGCTCGCAATCAAAATTAACTTTAAGTGTTCAGGCGTGCCACTACCATCTTTAGCATGACAGATGTAAAACATATGTTCAGTTGTTTGATTATATATGCTTGAGAGACCAAGTTAATTCTGACAGGTGCTTTTGTGGGGCCTTAAGTGTAGGCTTTGAGGCTTCTAACCAGAATTAACCAAGTACTCGAACATATATTGGTTGTTTCATTGTGGCAAAAGTATCACAACCGTTATACTTTAATCGCCCAAGCCCGTAGAGCAGAACGAACTCAGATAGGTACCTTTGTCGGGCCTTAGGTATAGGCCTTGAGGCTTCCCATAAGAATTAATTCTATACTCAAACGTTCTGTGGTAATCATGATATAACAGAAGTAAAACTAAGAAATAGGCTAATTACTTGCGCCCCAAGTAACTTCGGACTTCTTGTTATCAAAGACTGTCGTGGATGGGTTAAGTCCACATAAAGTTCTTTTTTATGCCTTGAGACCAAGGACTTTTAATTGATCAATCTTGTCTGCCCGAATGGTTAGAACTTAGAAGTCTTTTAATCATAAACTAGCTAGAAATAACTTGGATGCAGATGGTAATATACATCATATTACTAGATTTATGAATGAAAAGACTAAAACAAAGGAGGTCGGGCAAGGTTTCACCTTGTCGGGCAAGGCTGATCGTCTTGCAACTTCCTCTCTTTGTGATTTACAAAGGGTTTGAGGGCTAGAAGGGGAGATTGGGAGATGAGTTTATAGGAGAAAATCGATACTACATCAAGATTTAAACAGGGTAGCAGATCTTTTACAAAGGCTTTTCTGGTGAAGGTTGATCCCGAAAAGAATGAAGGCTTGGTGCTGACTACAACTTCGTATGCAAATTTGGTTTGAGCAGAGTTTGTGTATTTGTTTGTTTGATTGAGTGTCCTTATCTCTGATTTTTCTTTCTCTTTTTATAGACGATTTGACTTGGCTGCCTGTAGTATTGATCTTGCCCGAATGCCTTTGAAGGGTAGTGACTCATCAGGTTTTTACTTGTCTTGCCATTGTAAAGTAATTTTGGGCTGATTAGCTGGCTAGTCTACACCACTTGACCTTTAGGTAGGTGAGCAAGTGGCTTGAGTGATCTGCACTTAGTCGGGAAAAATGCCTCTTTCGCATTCTGGGCTTTGGCTGAGCCTCGGGCTTCTTTTCTTCTGGACCTCCTTTTGGGCTAACTTCTTTTTTAAGCCCAAAGTTCAAGTTTGAACCCAAACAACTTCCTCCTCTTCTTTTAGGAGCCGAGCATCATTATATATATATATATATATATATATATATATATATAACACAAAGCACAGGAGAAGTTTGAGCGATGAAGATTTGGTGGAAATCTTTTTCAATCTTTCAATCAACACACGAATCATTGATAAGTTTTTAAGATAAATAATATCAGGAAGCGAAACTGAACACATAGTTTTAGGTGTTCATTTTCCTTTATTGGCAATCATTTTCATCGTTTCATTGTGGAATCCAGGCGGATTGAGATTGACGGCTGACTTAGCCACCAGAATAGTCGATATACTTTTTCCTTCTTGTTTCTTTGGGGTCAGATCATGGTTCACAACTTAATATGTAAACCAAAACACCAATAAGTTAGTGGACACAAACAAATGGAGAGGCCACAACGAAACCAATGGATATTGGATTTGGATGGCCATCCAATTGGGGTGGAATGAAATGTGATGGGTCGTTTCTACCATTTGCTATCTCTCTGCTCTCACAATCCCACTTTGTTCTTGTTCTTGTTCTTGTTTGAGTCTAGTGCTGTTTTGGTTTCACTGCACAAAATAACATTACTAGTTATTGACATTAGTGACGCAATTATGAGGTGGCGAAAAACACAATTAGTAACTAAGACATGTTAATTAGAAAGTCGAATATAATACATCTCATTTTGTCATATCCCGGCCCGGGGCGGATCATTTCCCAGGCCCGCTCCACTACTGTAGCACGATATTGTCCGCTTTGGGCCCCGACCACGCCCTCACGGTTTTGTTTCTGGGAACTCACTAGCAACTTCCCAGTGGGTCACCCATCATGGGAGTGCTCTAGCCTCCTTCTCGCTTAACTTCAAAGTTCCTACGGAACCCGAAGCCAGTGAGCTCCCAAAAGGCCTCGTGCTAGGTAGGGATGAGAATATACATTTAAGGATCACTCCCTTGGGCGATAAGGGATGTCACAATCCACCCCCCTTAGGGGCCCGACGTCCTCGTCGGCACACCACGGCCATGGTTAGGCTCTGATACCAATTGTCATATCCCGGCCCGGGGCGGATCATTTCCCGGGTCCGCTCCACTACCGTAGCACGATATTGTCCGCTTTAGGCCCCGACCACGCCCTCACGGTTTTGTTTCTGGGAACTCACGAGCAACTTCTCAGTGGGTCACCCATCATGGGAGTGCTCTAGCCTCCTTCTCGCTTAACTTCGAAGTTCCTACGGAACCCGAAGCCAGTGAGCTCCCAAAAGGCCTCGTGCTAGGTAGAGATGGGAATATACATTTAAGGATCACTCCCTTGGGCGATGTGGAATGTCACACATTTACAATTGAAGAAAAATACTGCTAAACCACAATATAAATTAGAATCTAGTTAGTAGTTATGCATGTAATTATATAGGTTTGGCTACACTTTCAAGATAAAACATGTTAACACATACAGGCCGCAGTGCATGGTAATCATTATTTGTATTCCTCAGTAATCAGGCATTCAGGAATAGAATGCATACTCTAAGTAAAGATGGTTGACAAATGCAGGCCGCAGTGCTTGGTAATTCTTTCAAATACAAAAACCTGGAAGTCCAATCCTGGAAATTTAGGTCAGTTCGTTAACGATTGCAAAACACTTTTTCGTTTTGCAGATTAAAAATAAATGAAAAATGGGTTCGGCACACTATTTTAAGAACACAAACTCATAAAACGAAAAATGCGTGATGTTTTCTCTCTATTTCAAGAACAATTTTTAAAATAATAAAAAATAAAAAATACATTATAAAACACAAGTTATAGTTTTAAGAAAAGAATAAAATCATCTATGCCACCACTACCATCATCATTACCCCAGCACAACCACCTCCATAATCACCATTTTTTCCACCACCGCCACCATTTTTGACATCACCACCTCCCGCCTCCATCTTCACCACTACCATATTCTCCACAGCCATTGACTAACCGCGCCACTATGGCCACCACCACCTCCACCGTCTTATCATGACCACCACCTGCACCTCCGCCACCATGATCACCACTACCATCACCAAATTCTCCACCCCATTATTCTCATCATGGCCACCACCGCATCCACCATCTCCGCCACCATGATCCCTATCTCTCAACCACCATTTTCACAACCATCCCACACAACCATCCTCTGCAACAATCGTAACCACTGCCGCCACCACCGCAACCACTCTCTCCATCATTACTCGCTTCCCTTCTATTGCCACATCCTATATCCCACCACTGCTAACACCTCTATTGTCACCACTATTGCCACTACTGCCACTACTCCAACCACCATTGCTACCAAGACTGCTCTCATCATAACCTGTTAGCCACCATCCCACCATTATTACCAAACACAAATTTATATATTACTAGATTAGTCTTGTTCTTCATTTTCGATTATCTGTTCTGTTTTCACAATTCTGCTTACTAAAAAAAAAAAAACAGAGTTTTAAGTTTAAATTCCTTCAAGTCTAAAAACTTCATTGTTTTTCTTCTTCTTCTTGTTAATTTTTATGGTCTCTGACCATGCATTCACATCCAGAGATGAAGCCCCACTCCAAGAACCCACAACAGGTACTCTCGCTCACCAAATATACATATACATATATATATATATATATATATATATATATATATATATATATATATATTTAGATAGAATAAGAGGGAACATTGTGTTTTGTTTTGTTTTAAGTTGTGGGTGCTAATTTGACTTCAGAAAAAAAAAAAGTTGGATGTTAATTATGGGAAAAAATGAGAGGAATGTGCAGAGGAGTTGGGCTGAACTTATGTGTTGTTTGGATTATTGGTCGTGCGTTCAGGTCTTTTGGCCCAGAGTCGTCATGCGCAAGTGGCTCAACATCTCCGCCCAAGAGTCCGATTACAGCGCCGACACCGACGAAGACGACTGTGACGCCGACTCCGACACCCAAGGTTGGTATCCTTTCTTCTTCTTCTTCTCCTTCAACCCGGTACAGACCATTTTTATATTTTCTGATGATGGGTTTGTGTTTCAATTGGAATCTGAAAAATGGATTTTTTTGTATGATTATTATTTTCCTTTTGAATATTATGGGAATTTTACTGTATTTCTTGTGGAATTTGAGCTCAATTTTGTGTTTTTAGTTTTCACCTTTTGGGGTTTTAGGCTGACTGTAAAATGGGTTTTGCAGAGTTTTATCAACAGGAAAGAGATTTGAGGTTTAAAGGTATCAAAGAAGACGAATCTGAGAGTGATGATGCTGCTGGTAATACATGCTTTTATTCTCCGTTCTACTTGATATCAATTTTCCACAGTCCTCGGGTTTTCGCTTATTTTTTTTGGCCTTTTGTGATTATTGAAGACCGAAAACACGGTTCTTAGCATCTGTCTGAGATAAACAAAGATTTCACTATTTTGTTCTGAGCCTAAAGGTTTGTACCGAAGATGGAAGTGAATAATATGATTCTGATGTTTGATCAATGACTTTTGGACATTTTGTAACATTGTTT
Organism: Malus sylvestris; assembly: GCF_916048215.2. NCBI lineage: Eukaryota > Viridiplantae > Streptophyta > Magnoliopsida > Rosales > Rosaceae > Malus > Malus sylvestris. The sequence goes on along the minus strand of NC_062269.1, from coordinate 4,313,162 downwards.
AGTCTCAAAGCTCATATGCATTTCCAGTGTTCGAACTTCTGATTTGAGTTTCCGGTGCCTTGTATTTTTTATTTTGTGCCATGGGATATCCCGGTTCCAGTCTACTGTTTTTCGCTAATTATTTTCATGACTGTACTTTGCTTCTTGTCTTTTTGGTTCTGTAGACGATCTTCCAAGGGCACGAAGACGAAAGTCAGAGACTTTTAGGGCACAGTATATAAACGCAAAGGAATTCAGGTTGATGCCCATCATTTTTTTTTGTGACTTTAAAGTAAACCATATAATTCACTTCAATTACTGAATAGGTGGTGGTTTGTTAGACCAGGCATTTAACTTCCGATCTTTCTTACTTTTGGTGTTTCCAGAGTATGTGCTACGACATGGAATGTTGGAGGACAAATTCCACCTGATGACCTGGACGTTGATGGTTGGTTAGATGTCAATGAGCCAGCTGATTTCTATGTGATTGGGTAAGCGTTTCTCCTCCCATTTTCTTGATTCACTGATTTTTCATTTAGGGATCTTATGCTGTTTCTGTCATGATCTGTTAATCAAGTGAATGATACTGCTACTGCAAATACAATAATTAAATAGATAAACAAATGCTACCGAAAATACTGATTTTGTATGTGTCATATTTGTCCTTCATGTCCGCTATTATTTTTTGTCTACGATCGAAACTTTCTGTCCTCTTTAATACTCCCCACCACTTTTATCTGTTTTATCTGAATCTATTGTTTGTGGTCAAGAGTTAATCTTAAAAGTGTGAACATTTTTGTTTCTGTTTTCAGTCTTCAGGAGATTGTTCCATTAAATGCCGGGAATATCTTTGGCGCCAAAGATAGCCGCCCAATTACTAAATGGGAAAACATTATTCGTGAAACACTGGATAGAGTTCGGCCTGTGACGAGCAAGGTTAAATCCTTTAGTGATCCTCCATCTCCATCAAAGTTTAAGCCAGCTGATGATATCCCTGATATAGAAGAGGAGAGCCTACTTGAAAGTGATGATGATATTGGGGAAGAAGTCCATCCGTTGGATGATGAAACCATAAATTCTGGTGATAGCAAGGGTATATCAGTCACAAATGAAGTAGTGAATATTGGTGCTCAAGTTCCAGAATTCACTGATAATAGCAAACCAGGCATGGCAACCGGACAGGATTTACAGAGGCAAAGTTATTCTGCAAAGAGATTGGATAGGTTATATTGCCTTCGGACAGATGATTGTTCATTAGATGATGAAGCAACTTCTGGAGTCCAATTTAATGGCAAGTTAACCAGAATGCTTAGTGGATCTGAAAGGATTGGTTTGAGCTGGCCGGAGCCTCCATTAAACTTGCTATCTCAGAAGTCACTAGAAAGACGGAATTCCTTTCGAACAATGAAGTCTTTCAAATCCTCAAAATCTTTCAGAACATACAATTCTTTCAAGTCAGCTGTGAATGACATGCCATCAGAAATAGCATTGCTTGCAGAGGTTGATCTTGAATCTCTCATGAAACGAAAAAGAAGATCATCGTATGTAAGGATTGTAAGCAAGCAGATGGTTGGGATTTTCCTAACTGTATGGGTTCGTAGGAGCTTGCGTAAACATATTCAGAATGTTAAAGTGTCTACTGTTGGTGTTGGTGTTATGGGATACATTGGTAACAAGGTTTGTTTCTTTTCTATAAATTCCCATCTCCGTTTTTGTAAATTCTCTGTCATCACATTTAGTGTTGTTGCTGGTGGTATGCTAACATATATGCTTCTTGTCTTTGTCAGTAACTATACGATAGTCTAACAATTTCTTTCTTTCTGCTAACATAATTCTGTGAACGGATCTTATGACGCATTTTTACACATAGCCGATAACTTGTAGAAGCCATTGGTAAACATTAGAGCAATTTTATAGTTTCCTCACTTTGCTTCCGCCTGTAATATACTATTGATGTCTGTCTATATTGTTCAGTTATGGATGAGCAATAGAGTGGATCCGTTTATCTAACTTGGAAATCAAATGCGCATTTTCTGTTGATTAATCATGACTAGGTCTACTAAGGTTTAACGTTTAAGATGTTTGTTGCTTCCATGATAAGGCTTGCCCGTATTATGGTGTTGCTGCATCACCTTTTTGCTACTTCACTGGACGATCCTTTCAGTGTTCATACACGTTGACATTTCCAACTCATCTAATTTTGAGGCTCTATTGAAGGGTCCATTTTTGTAGGTCCTTCAAGATCTCTTTACTCCATATGATCCATCTCTATTATATTTTCCTTCTTTTAAAATTTTCTTCGCTTGTTGAAGCAATACACTTTTCTAATAGATGACTTCATATTACATGTGATCAAGACTAATTCGAACAACTCTCTCCCATTAATTTGTACTGTTGCAACCTTTGTCTTAGAATTTATAGTATACCTTCATTATTTATTGTATCTCTCCTCATATTCCTGCTCTTCGAATGCTCCAGTATCTCCACCACCCTTGTTCTATGGCTATATCATAAACTCCTTTTCATCATATGCCTGCTCGTTGATTTGCTCAAATAAGAAGAAAGTAGTAGAAATTTTTGAAAATAATCCAATGCCTTCATATTCTACATTAGAAAGTGACCTTATGAAGTAAATTTAATAATTGTTGGATTTGTTTTCTTATCGTTTATTTGATTCTTAGGCAGTTTTTCATTTTTTCAGGGATCTATATCTGTCAGCATGTCTGTGTATCAGACGCTTTTTTGTTTTGTGTGCACACACCTGACAGCAGGGGAGAAAGAGGCAGATGAAATAAAAAGAAATGCTGATGTGAATGAAATACATCGGAGAACTCAGTTTCATTCGTTTCCTGGTGTGGGGTTTCCCAAAACTATCTATGACCATGAGTAAGTACTCTGCAGCTAAATTACAATATGCTTTCTTCGAATCTTCGGAGAAAATATCTTTTCGTATTTGTTTTTCTTTTTTCATCTTCTTAATTGAAATCTTTTCTGGATGAAATTATCTCATGAATCATTAAATTATGTTGCAGAAATTATTAAACTTGTAAAGAGAGAAATGTTTGCACTTTGCACGACATTGACTTTGAATAATTATGGTGTAGGAAATTTTGGAAATCGTAAAGAAAGATGGTTGCATGATATTGACTATTCTCTGGTCACTTTTTATTCAGTTATAACAGTGACATTATTTAATGTAATAGTCTTCAACTAGAGGTTTTCCTATATCCTACCATCTCATGTCAGGAAAATTATTAACTATGTAAGTTATGTATTAATCTGATATAGGAAGTTGCAAATCTTGGCTTATCCACATTCTGCTTTTAACGGATGTGAAAAATTAGTTTCACCTTCAACTATATTATGACTTCAATTTACTAGTGTTTTAATAACAGTGAAAGTATTTCCTTTTCCTACAGAAGAATAATCTGGTTGGGTGATCTAAATTATCGTCTTAACTTGTCATATGGGAAAACACGAGACCTTATCTCCAAAAAGGAGTGGTCGAAGTTGGCTGAGAAAGACCAGGTATGTCTTTTTAATTTTCTTAAGGCAGTTTGCTTCACTGAAATTATTATTTTTTATTTATGTCTGTCTAGTTCCACTCTATGCATCTGTGTTATTGTCCATGACTATCTTGAACTTCCATTTGATTTACTAAGGATTTGAACCGATGTTATGTATCCCGCTTTTGTAGCTTGCTAATTCATGCTTACTGATTCTAGGTCAATCTTTATGACAATGATAGGTTGAGCCAACAGAGGAAGTTGGGCCTCTTAGATGACACATAAATATATAAATGTTGGTTCTTTTATATAATGTATTTAGATTATATATTTTGTAAGATGCAAGATGTAACAAGAGAGACTATCTTAAGTTAGTCTGCACCAGGCACCTGTAAATTTTTAGAATTATGGAAACACGGAACAAATTCATTCATAAATGCAAATTGAAAATCTGAAGCCAATAAGTTGAGTGTCTCAAATCATATAAACCTAATGTGTATGAATGATGGTTCATTTGTTCCATTAACAGAATTGTGTGCTTTAATGTACAGAAGATCTGCTTTAAATAAATTCTGATCACTTGACTACAAATTGTGGATGGGACATTTTTGAGATTGATCCACTGAAATTTTTGAGTAGTTGATTGAACTTTAGACTTTCAGTGAAGTTAAGTGGGATTCCGAACTTAGCTATTAAGCACATTATGTTTATCATGACAGCTTGCAAAACAACTTAAAAAAGGCCGTGCATTTGATGGATGGTCAGAGGGTGTTCTAAATTTTCCACCGACATATAAGTATGAGACCAATTCAGAGAAGTACTGCGGGGAGGATGTAAAGACTGGGAGGCGCACTCCAGCATGGTAGGCCTCTGTTCTTCTCTGTTTCTGCATTTTTATTTGGTGGCTTACTTTTTTACTTGTTTTGTTTCGACGACTGCTTTGCACAATACGTGTCAACCACTTTTGTTAAGGCTGATTTTGATTTTTGATTTTGGTATGATTCTCCACTAATCGTAATATAGGTGTTATAATTTATACTATATTTAAGGAACCTTCTTTGTCAACCAAAGAGAGTGAAATGACATTTGACATTTGTGTCCTATGGCTATTTATATTAAAGAAGTTTCATAGTATCTTTAGTAATATCTATAAAGAAGTTTAATGACGTTCAACATTCATAAGCTTTGATTACAGTGCCAAAAAAGGGTAATCTATTACAACTACGGAAGAAAAATTTCAACGTTGAACACCCTTAATTATGTATGGAGATTGAGAAATGGATTATGTATCTTTTATATTTGTACTTACCCCATAACCAGCGTGTAACACCTTATGTGGATTTGCCCTGTAAATGGTGCTTTGGTATTATACTAATTTGTTTTATTGCTAGGGTAATAGGTAAAGATCTTCAAAGTTTTGACCTATGGGTTACTTGAACAGAATTGACCTTACTGTGACTGTATTTCTCAGGTGTGACCGTATTCTTTCGTATGGACGAGGAATGAGGTTACTGAGTTATAGAAGGGCTGAAATTAAACTTTCTGATCATCGGCCAGTGACTGCCACATATGCAGTTGAGATTGAGGTGTTTTCTCCTAGGAAGCTACAACGGGCCCTCACGTTCACTGATGCCGAGATTGAAAATGAGGACGCTGTAATGGATGTGGGTATTGATTTTGGAGAGAACTGCTTAAAATTGGGACAGGTGAGTACTATCCTAGGTATTTGATTTGATTAATGTCTTGCTGGATTTTTGAAATCTAATGTTACTAGGGAAAGTTAATGGAATAGGTTTAATCTGTCACCCTATCTAGTTCCGAAAACGGCCTTTTTCCTTGTTTTCTGTTGATAGGTGTGTTTTCTCAATTGGAATTGATCCAAGTTACATTCTTGAAAGTTTTCGGTTTCATGCTAGTGTCTACTTTGGTATCTCTACTTCTAAGAAAATCCTCATTGTCACTTTGTGTATGAGATCGAGGGACAACGATCATTTTGTTTATGTCGCTGACTCCCAAGTTAAAATACGTAATGTGTACATATTACATTCTAAAAATACCTCCTTTTTTCGGCCCCAAAATTCAATTGATTACCCAAATGGTCAATTGTCCTTGCGGCTTCCCCACAAGTCTTGTAATACGGTTTTGTTTAATGTTTACCTTAAATCATTTGTGATTCCATTCCTACTTGCTAAACATGCTTCCTGATGCAGGATATTTCCGATTGGGAGCGCTAACGGATGCAGAAATGCGATAGTTGGGAGTTAGTAACACTCGTGAAATGTTTTACATTTACATTTACAACGAACAGTCTCTTGCAGTTGGAGTGTATATGTTATAGGGGATTTTGCGCATTGGTCTGAGAGCATATTAGTTGAGTCGAGTTGATTCGAGTCTGAGTAGAGACGGAACGGAGTTGGAGTTGGAGTCGAGACGAGTCATAGCGAATATAGTTTGTACAGTGAAGTTCGATATTTATACATGTGTATCGTCAATGTGTGTGTATAGAGATTATATATATCTTAGTACGAAGTTTCAATGTCCGATAATAAAAAATAAAAAGTTTGAATGCATCGTTTACTCCTTTTATATTCTTTCCATCCCTCAAGTGGCTCACAAAATGAAAATGGTGAATCAACACTCATACCACTCATGGAAATATAGAAATCCTTAAAATATATTCAAGATGTGAACTGAACTAACAATCATGTGGGGACCATTTGAGGGCTCGGTAACTAAGAATTCACGGTTATCGCTTTTCCAGGTTTAATAACAAGTGTTGAGATTAAAATATTTAAAAGTGCATGTATTTATTTTCCACTCATGATATTTAGTTCAAAAATGAGTGATTATGCATTTCTTAGTTAGGGGATTTTGCGCATTAGTCTTGAGAGCATATTAGTCGAGTCAAGTCGAGTTGAGATGGAACGGAATTGGAGTCGGAGTTGAGACGAGTCATAGAGAAGATAGTTTGTACAGTAAAGTTGGATTTTTTTTTACGTGTGTATCATCAATGTGTGTGTATAGAGATTATATATATATCTTAGTACAAAGTTTCAATGTCCGAAAGTAAAATATAAAAAGTTTGAATGCATCGTTTACTCCTTTTATATTCTTTCCATTCTTCAAGTGGCTTACAAAATGAAAATGGTGAATCGCCACTCATACTAGGCCTGGCAAACGGGTCGTGTCAATCGTGTTCGTGTCGTTTTCGTGTAACACCTGTTATCTTAACGGGTCGTGTCGTGTCACACCCGTTATCTTAACGGGTCCTTAACAGGTCGTGTCACTTTACCCAACGGGTAAAGTGACCCGACCCATTATGACCCGTTATGACCCGTTAAGAAAAATATATATTTTTTCTTAAATTTGCACATACCACACATTGCCACATAAATATTACTTCAAAACATTAAAACACATTTGTCGTTTAAGTACTACATCTACACTCGAAAATAAGAGCCTAATAAAAAAATAATACATACACTACTAATCTATTACAAATTTTAAATGTGCAAGGATATGCAAAATGAAACAGTTTTTGTTTTCAAGGTTGTGAAATCTTTCTCAAAAGTTTAAACCTCAATTTACAAAATCCTCGATTTACATCGATCATCATGAAATTGCATTGGAACTTTGGCTTGATCTATTGCCTTCAAGAGTTATGTTGATGATGTTTTCAATAAGGTTTTCCACGTCATAACTATCTTCTGCATAAACTAAGCATAGAAAAACCAAACATTAAAAATCATTCAAATTATGAGAAGTTTACCAAAACAATTATGAAAAAAAATAAAACAATAGTACTATACCATACTTTTATTAAGTATAAACATAAGATTTTATGGTATCCACTAGTGTAAATATTTTAAATTGAAGATCGAATTCAATCATTGTATTCATATAAGGTCAAGGAGTGTAATTGTAAAAAATCATCAAAATCGGAGTTAAATTAACCGTTAAATCGTGATTTTTCGTTTATAACCGTCGAAAAGTTTTGTCCCGTTACTTGCTCTCTGAATGTTTGTTTTTTGCAATTTTTGGCGTATGCGATCTCGAAATATATACAAACATGTTTGACGGTTGGATCATTGAAACTAGTTTCGTAGAATGAGTATCCCATTAAAACAATAGATTCACTAATACTTAAGAGTTTATTCATACTTTTATTAAGTATAACATAAGATTTTGTGGTATCCACTAGTGTAAATATTTTAAATTGAAGATCGAATTCAATCATTGTATTCATATAAGGTCAAGGAGTGTAGTTGTAAAAAATCATCAAAATCGGAGTTAAATTAACCGTTAAATCGTGATTTTTCGTTTATAACCGTCGAAAAGTTTTGTCCCGTTACTTGCTCTCTGAATGTTTGTTTTTTTCAATTTTTGGCGTATGCGATCTCGAAATATATAAAAACATGTTTGACGGTTGGATCAATGAAACTAGTTTCGTAGAATGAGTATCCCATCAAAACAATAGATTCACTAATACTTAAGAGTTTATTCATACTTTTATTAAGTATAACATAAGATTTTGTGGTATCCACTAGTGTAAATATTTTAAATTGAAGATCGAATTCAATCATTGTATTCATATAGGGTCAAGGAGTGTAGTTGTAAAAAATCATCAAAATCGGAGTTAAAATGACCGTTAAATCATGGTTTTTCGTTTATAACCGTCGAAATGTTTTGTCTCGTTACTTGATCTCTGAATGTTTGTTTTTTGCAATTTTTGGCGTATGCGATCTCGAAGTATATATAAACATGTTTGACGGTTGGATCATTGAAACTAGTTTCGTAGAATGAGTATCCCATCAAAACAATAGATTCACTAATACTTAATAGTTTATTCATATTTTTATTAAGTATAATATAAGATTTTGTGGTATCCACTAGTGTAAATATTTTAAATTGAAGATCGAATTCAATCATTGTATTTATATAAGGTCAAGGAGTGTAGCTGCAAAAAATCATCAAAATCAGAGTTAAAATGACCGTTAAATCGTGATTTTTCTTTTTATAACCGTCGAAAAGTTTTGTCCCGTTAATTGATCTCTGAATGTTTGTTTTTTGTAATTTTTGACGTATGTGATCTCGAAGTATATACAAATATGTTTGACGGTTGGATCTTTGAAACTAGTTTCGTAGAATGAGTATCCCATCAAAACAATAGATTCACTAATACTTAATAGTTTATTCATACTTTTATTAAGTATAACATAAGATTTTGTGGTATCCACTAGTGTAAATATTTTAAATTGAAGATCGAATTCATTACTTGTATTCATATAGGGTCAAGGAGTGTAGTTGTAAAAAATCATCAAAATCGGAGTTAAAATAACCGTTAAATCGTGATTTTTCGTTTATAACCGTCGAAAACTTTTGTCCCATTACTTAATCTCTGAATGTTTGTTTTTTGCAATTTTTGGCGTATGCGATCTTGAAGTATATACAAACCTGTTTGACGGTTGGATCATTGAAACTAGTTTTGTAGAATGAGTATCCCATCAAAACAATAGATTCACTAATACTTAAGAGTTTGTTCATACTTTTATTAAGTATAACATAAGATTTTGTGGTATCCACTAGTGTAAATATTTTAAATTGAAGATCGAATTCAATCATTGTATTCATATAAGGTCAAGGAGTGTGATTGTAAAAAATCATCAAAATCGGAGTTAAAATGACCGTTAAATCGTGATTTTTCGTTTATAACCGTCAAAAAGTTTTGTCCCGTTACTTGCTCTCTGAATGTTTGTTTTTTTGCAATTTTTGGCGTATGCGATCTGGAAGTATATACAAACATGTTTGACGGTTGGATCGTTGAAATTAGTTTCGTATAATTCGTATCCCATGAAGTTCAATGGTGTGTGTGTGTGTATATATATATTTATTTATTAAGTAGATTTAAATCTATTTATTTTGTATGTATAATTATTATAGTTTTTAGGGGTATAAAATTTAATATATATATATATAATTATTATAGTTAATATTTTGGGTATAATTATTATAGTATATATAATTATTATAATTATTATAGTTAATTTAATATATATACATATATATATATATATATAATTATTATAGTTTTTAGGGGTATAAAATTGTTAAATTAATATATATATATATATATATATAATTATTATAGTATTTTTTTAGGGTTATAAATTATTAAATTAATATTCTGCTTATCGTGTATCGTGTTACCCACGTGTATACCCGAACAAACCCGTTATCTTAACAGGTGCTTATCGGTTACCCGATAACGACCCGTTTCGTTATCGTGTCGACCCGAACACCTGTTAATTTCGTGTCGTGTCGTGTCGGGTTATCGGGTCGTGTCAGGAATTGCCAGGCCTAACTCATACCACTCATGGAAATATAGAAATCCTCAAAATATATTCAAGATATGAACTAAACTAACAATTATGTAGGGACTATAATTTAGGGCTTTGTCACTCGGTGACAAAGAATTCATGGTTTTCGCTTTTCTGGGTTTAATAACAAGTGTTGAGATTAAAATATTTAAAGGCGCATGTATTTATTTTCCACTAATGATATTTAGTTCAAAAATGAGTGATCATGCATTTCTTAGTTAGTGGATGAACAAAACAAAAATAAATCTTAAATGGGTTAAGTGGGTTAATAGTTTACACTAAATAAAAATTCATCCTATTTCATTTCTAGACGTGTTAAATGTGTTGAGTTATTATTCGTTTAATATATGAGTTTGTATTCAAATTTGAAATTCCTTACTAATTTAATAACCGATTCGTATTCGGATTAAACGTTTAATGGTACTACTGACTGATCTAAAGGGTCACTTGAGCAACAAAGAGCACTTATTCAGGGAGGCAGATTGTCTACCCTCTTGTTTGGGTGCCCTTCTCATCCTCTTCTATTTTGTACGGTCACGGTTAAGCCACGTCAATATTATATATATATATATATATATTTTTTTTTTTATAGAGATGATAAGACAAAAAACAATAAGAATATAAAATGTTGACGTGACTTAACCATGACTGTACAAATAGGAGGAGATGTGAAAGACACCCAACCAAGAGGGCAGACAATCTGCCTCCCTTATTCAATTGAATGTGTTGGCTGAATTTATATTGGGTGTGTGGATATTATATGCATGTGTGACACAGTGGGATGTGTGAGCCACTCCTCTCATTGTGAATTGATTTTGGGCAAGAACCTCAACTTTCATATTCGCCGGTTGACTTACATATGAAACCCAACTGTATGATTATTATACGTACTCCATGAGATTCAATTAGATTGTCCATAAAAAAATTTATCATACATGACGGAGCATGTAAGGATGTGAAAAATCATTTCACCTCCAAGTGTTAAGAAACCCTTGCAAGGACTTTTATGTTAGGTCATTCACTCATTGTAGCTTTGGGGTTAAACTTTAACTTCCTTCAAAATTGACCCGTTTGATACCTTAACACCACCTAATTAGTTTTTCTAGTACATCGTCGCATTGACACATGTTATTACTAATTCACATTTTGTTAAGTCTACTTTGTAATGTATTTCATTTATCTTTTAAGTATTCGCTCAAATATCATATCTACCAAACAACACCTAAATTCGAAATCATATGACGGTTGAATTAAGTGAAAGTCATTTTAGTGTTCCATTGTGGAACGTGTTTATTAATTTTCTTCACTGCAAATGAATGTCTTATTGAAACCGTGTTCGTCAATTAAATGATAATCTTTTTTGCCGCTACGTGGCATAAGGACAAACCAGTAACTGTGACTTTAATTAGTAGACGGCTATACCCGCATTGGCAGCATCGCTTGACCGAATGAAACAAAAAAAAGGATAAAAAGGCATGGATGGGTTGGAGAGGGAGACTCCAACGACTGTAAGTGTTAGACTTGAACTTCAGTTATCCATTGGAGCTCTTGCAATGTTTCTTCTCAAGGTACTCCCTCCGTCCCTCCGTCCCTCCGTCCCTCCCTTGATCTCTTGTTCTTTCTCTGGACTTCATAAGCCTATAATTGTATTTATCTGAATTTTACAGGCATGGAGACAAACAGCTTTTGGAGTTTATGGGTACCTGAATTTCACCAAGTCTGGTTTCATGTAATCTTCCAATCCCTGTAATTTTCAACTGGGATCATAAATCATAATGTTGCAAGTAAATGCTGTGTTTATGTATTCAGAAAGATATACTCTTGAACTGATAGGAAGCAAAGCATATGACTTTTCCCATGGTGGATGCTTAATTTCTTTCATCTCTTCTTTTCATGATATAAATTGGGGTTTTGGAAATTTGTTGATGAACTCAATCATCCCAACAATGGCTTTTTGAAGTCCATAAATTTGTATTTCTTTTATTTTCTAGAAATCTTAAGGAACCGGATCGACAATGTGAGGTTCAAATACTCTGTGTATCTGTATGCTAGAACGATGCGTTTGTTAAATCCGTTATCTGTCTTATTCTTCCTTCCAAAATGTTGCCGTTGAGTTCACAAGAATAAAGTTTATGGAAGAAGTCTTGTTGCGCTTTTTTACTTGTTTTAATTGATGTAAAATCATTGCAGAGAACATTCAAAGACATTCAAGTCCGAGGATACGCAAGCTCGGATAGAAGGGAAAAATTGCATTGTAACAGGAGCTAATTCAGGCATTGGTTATGCAACTGCCGAGGGACTTGCATCACGGTGCTTTTCTTGCTTTATTTGTGGGCTAGTTGTTATTTGAGACTTAACTTCGGTTGCTAGAAACATAGTTGCTATTGTTTATTTATTTTTTTAATGTATTTTTGTTTATTGTCTTATGATTTTCCAGGGGCGCAACTGTCTATATGGTTTGTCGGAATAAGGAGAGGGGTGAAACTGCACAGTCTAAAATCCAAACTGACACAGGAAACCAAAATGTTCATTTGGAGGTATATGGCATCCTTTTTTTAATTTAATTTTATTGTTTTACTTATTTACATGGGTTCTTTTCACGTATTTTAGTGGTCAATGACCCAATGTTATATCCCAGGCGGTTATTGTTATACGTTATCAAATTATATACTAGTTCACTAAGTAATGATCTTTGTGATCTTTATGAATGTCTTGTTTTGATTGTAAATGTTTTAATATGGTTTTAATTTGCAGGTCTGTGATCTATCATCTGTTAGTGATATCAAGTCATTTGCGTCCAAGTTTACCACAAAGAACGTGCCAGTTCACGTATTGGTAAATATCCATTCTGAAATTCTAGGAACCTAATATTGCAGTTAAATGTGCTGGGATCTTGTTAATTTTAAACCAGTATATATAGTATATATAATATATATTGTTGATGCACAAAACTGGAGTGGTCTTGGAACAACGTAAATCCGACCGTGAATCTGCAAGAAAGTAAAGAACACAAGATGTATCGTGGTTCATCCCAAGGTTTGGGCTACGTCCACAGATGTTGATATTGTTTCACTCTGAATGGTGAATATACAAGAAGGCTAGAGGCAGTGTGCTCTCTAACCTATTTTCTGTGTTTGCCTTCTGAGATGTTTTCTCTCTTCCCATAGCCTAAACCTTGACCTCTCTAATGAGGAGAGTGAGGAGTCCTTTTATAGAATAAGGGCTCCTCACTTATTACATATTTGCCCCTTCATTTATTACATAATTACATTTGAGTCCTCCGAGTATTTATACGAGATCTAAATACGGAGGCCCTAAGTATGGTATAAACAGTAGTTCCCCAAGTCTTCAGTTAAGAAAGTCTTTTGGCTGGAGATTTGAAATTCAGTCCATGTGTGGACCGAAGTAACTAGATGTCGTCTAGAACTGAATACTCGATATGAGGCGGTGCTCAATGTGAAATGATGCTCAACTAGAACTAGCACATGTTGCGAGGCTGCTCGGCTTGTGGCTTATGTTGCCTTGGTTGGCTCGGCTTGTGGTGTTGAAGGTGAGGGAGTCCCTTTTATAGAATAAGGGCTCGCTTCTCAATACATAAATGATGGGCTAGAGTTGATGCTCGCGGCGAGGCGGTTGCTCAGCAGGCGGCGATGCTCTCTAATGATGGTGAGGGAGTCCCTTTTATAGAATAAGAACTCACTCCTCAATACATAAGTGATGGGTTAGGAGTGATGCTCGCGGCGAGGCGGTTGCTCAGCTGGCGGCGATGCTCCCTAATGAAGGTGAGGGAGTCCATTTTATAGAATAAGGGCTCGCTCCTCAAGCTTTCTAATGAAGGTGAGGGAGTCCCTTTTATAGAATAAGGGCTCGCTCCTCAATACATGAATGATGGGTTAAGAGTGATGCTCGCGGCGAGTCGGTTGCTCAGTAGGCGGCGATGCTCTCTAATGATGGTGAGGGGGTCCCTTTTATAGAATAAGGGCTCGCTCCTCAATACCTAAGTGATGGGTGCTCTCTAATGAAAGTGAGGGAATCCCTTTTATAGAATAAGGGCTCGCTCCTCAATACATAAATAATGGGCCAAGTCCCCCAAGTATTTTTCATGAGGCCCAGTTGCGGAAGCCAAATATATGGTACATAGTGTAGTCCCCCAAGTCTTCAGTCAATAGAGGTTGTTGGCTGGAGACTTCAAATTCAATCCATGTATGGGCCGAAGTGGCGGTTGTTCGGAGGCAGTCTTTGTATACCATGCACTGAAGCTTTGTAGGTGAAGTTTTGAAGCTGGAGCTTTTGTAAATGAAGCTTTGAAGCTGGAGCTTTTATAAATGAAGCTTTGAAGCTGGAGCTTTGTAAATGAAGCTTTCGAAGCTGATTGACATGAGTTATGCTCATGAATGTTTATGTTGATTGACATGAGTGATGCTCATGGATGTTGACATGAGTGATGCTCATGAATGTTGACATGAGTGATGCTTATGAATGTTGACATGAGTGATGTTCATGAATGTTTATGTATGATTGGCATGAGTGATGCTCATGAATGTTTATGCATGATTGACATGAGTGATGCTCATATATAATTTTGGAGTACTGAACGTACTTTTGATCACCTGGTTGGTCATAATAGCGGCAGATTGCCGAATAGTTTTGGAGTACTGGACGTACTTTTGATCACCTAGTTGGTGATAATAGCGGCAGGCTGCCGAATAATTTTTGAGTACTGGACGTACTTTTGATCACCTGGTTGGTGATAATAGAGGGTGAACTTTAAGTGGAGGGATAGAGGTTGGAGTTTGAATTGCTTTCGGTGCACCTAGCACCATTATTACTTCCTCTTTTCTTTTTTATTCCACTCTTCCTCTTTTCCTTTTTTATTTATTTATTTATTTTCTTTCTTGCTTTTTTTTTATTTTTTGTAATTGCTTTCGGTGCACCTGGCACCATCATTACTTCCTCTTTTCTTTTTTATTCCACTATATTTCCTGCAACTTTCAGAGCGTCAAGGTTGGCAGAGCCCATCTGCACAATTGAAGGGAATTTGAGCTTTTGCTTTTGCTTTTACTTTCTCTTTTCCACCGCACCTCTCTCTGTCTCTCCACCTCCAGACATATCACCTGCAGACTTGCTTTTGCTTTTTCTTTTTTCTGAACATGTATAAGCATCACTCATGTCAACATTTGGCACTGTCTGTGAGAATCGACACGAAAAGCTATGTCGGTTCTCTCTCAATTTTTCATACCTCCACCGTGGACCACGATACATCTTGTGTTCTTTACTTTCTTGCAGATTCACGATCGGATTTACGTTGTTCCAAGACCCTTCGGTTTTGTGTATCAACATTTGGCGCTGTCTGTGAATCGACACGAAAAGCTATGTTGGTTCTCTCTCAATTTTTCATACCTCCACCGTGAATCTGCAGAAACCCAACACCCACACACAGAGACACCCATTCAATCTACAGAGAGAAAGAGAAACTCAGGTGCATCTCTGTTGAATTAGCTGACCAATAGTCTCCAATTCCACAAGCAAATCACAGAGAGACAACACAACCAATTAGGCATTGACCTCCAACTGATCTCAGCCATCCATCAGATCTGAGACTCTGATCCCTTCCAAACAACTCAACATCTAGTTCTCCAGATTGCCCATTTATCGGTTTCTGTTACTCTCATTTTTGGGTTGTTTATGGACACTGGATAACTTATAGTTGGGTCGGAGGCAAAAAAGATGAGGGAAGGAGCGAGGTTTCAGCTAGGGACAGTGGGAGCGTTGACCCTCTCTGTGGTCTCGTCGGTTTCCATTGTCATTTGCAACAAGGCCCTCATTAGTTCTTTGGGTTTCACTTTTGATCGAGCTCTCTCTATCGATCACGACAACAACGCAGGGAGTTTACATCAACAGAAGATCCAACGGTTTTGGTGAGCAGAGAAAAACAGAGAGAGAGCTCGTTGAAGAACGATGGTGACGTCATCTCAGAAGAAAACGCTCCATTTTCTCGGCCGAACAAGGGACGTTGAAGCCTGGCGGTGAATTTGGTCTCCGACAACACCGCAACTAGAAGGCCATTCGTCAGACCTCTTCGTCGACGTTGAAAAACGACAGGAAGAACATCAGTATCCCGGAATCCATTAAAATCAAACGTATGGCAGTTTTTTCTGCCTTAAATCACTTCATTTCTGCTCTACCTGACCGTGCTTTTCGAGGCACCGAAACACCAATCATCTCGTCGGTGACCTTCAACGCCGTGAGCGGTCTGAAATGCTTGTTGCTATTAAGATTATGAATCGGCGAGAAACTCTTCCGGTGATTTATCATAGAAGATGACAGAGATGCCGTTGACGACTGGTGGTTCGGCGGAAGCATCCGAATCGAGGACCCACTGCCGCCGACTCCACTTCCACCTCCATCTTCGTCTTTGTCCTCATCTTTGTCGTTCACACTCTCCTCCGAACTATCATCGCGACTGTCTTCTCTATTGCTTCCTTGCATTAACCTTTCGCCTCTCCGCCTCTTGCTTCGGTGTTGATTACATGAAAGTTGAAAGAGATATTCTCACTAAGTTGTCGCCGTTAAGAAAAAAGAAAAAGCAAAAGCAAGTCTGCAGGTGATATGTCTGGAGGTGGAGAGACAGAGAGAGGTGCGGTGGAAAAGAGAAAGTAAAAGCAAAAACAAAAGCTCAAATTCCCTTCAATTGTGTAGATGGGCTCTGCCAACCTTGACGCTTTGAAAGTTGCAGGAAATAGAGTGGAATCAAAAAGAAAAGAGGAAGTAATGATGGTGCCAGGTGCGACGAAAGCAATTACAAAAAAAAAAAAAAAAGAGCAAGAAAGAAAATAAATAAATAAAAAAAAAAGAAAAGGAAAAGAGGAAGAGTGGAATAAAAAAGAACAGAGGAAGTAATGATGGTGCCAGGTGCACCGAAAGCAATTCAAACTCTAACCTCCATCCCTCCACTTAAAGTTCACCCTCTATTATCACCAACCAGGTGATCAAAAGTACGTCCAGTACTCAAAAATTATTCGGCAGCCTGCCGCTATTATCATCAATCAGGTGATCAAAAGTACGTCCAGTACTCCAAATTATTCGGCAGCCTGCCACTATTATCATCAATCAGGTGATCAAAAGTACGTTCAGTACTCCAAAATTATACATGAGCATCACTGATGTCAATCATGTATAAACATTCATGAACATCACTCATGTCAACATTCATGAGCATCACTCATGTCAATCAACATAAACATTCATGAGCATCACTCATGTCAATCAGCTTCGAAAGCTTCATTAACAGAGCTCCAGCTTCAAAGCTTCATTTACAAAAGCTCCAGCTTCAAAACTTCACTTTCAAAGCTTCACCTACAAAGCTTCAGTGCATGGTATACAAAGACCGCCTCCGAACAACGGTCACTTCGGCCCATACATGGATTGAATTTGAAGTCTCCAGCCAACAGCCTCTATTGACTGAAGACTTGGGGGACTACATTATGTACCATATATTAGGGCTTCCGCAACTGGGCCTCATGAAAAATATTTGGGGGACTTAGCCCATTATTTATGTATTGAGGAGCGAACCCTTATTCTATAAAAAGGGCTCCTCACTTTCATTAGAGAGCATCCATCACTTATGTATTGAAGAGCGAGCCCTTATTTTATAAAAGGGACTCCCTCACCATCATTAGAGAGCATCGTCACCTGCTGAGCAACCGTCTCGCCACGAACATCACTCTTAGCTCATCACTTATGTATTGAGGAGCGAGCCCTTATTCTATAAAAGGGACTCCCTCACTTTCATTAGAGAGCACCCATCACTTATGCATTGAAGAACGAGCCCTTATTTTATAAAAGGGACTCCTTCACCATCATTAGAGAGCATCGCCGCCTGCTAAGCAACCGCCTTGCCACGAGCATCACTCTTAGCCCATCACTTATGTATTGAGGAGCGAGCCCTTATTCTATAAAAGGGACTCCCTCACCATCATTAGAGAGCATCGTCGTCAACTGAGCAACCGCCTCGCTGCGAGCATCACTCTTAGCCCATCACTTATGTATTGAGGAGCGAGCCCTTATTCTATAAAAGGGACTCCCTCACCATCATTAGAGAGCATCGCCGCCTGCTGAGCAACCGCTTCGCCGCGAGCATCACTCCTAACCCATCACTTATGTATTGAGGAGCGAACCCTTATTCTATAAAAGGGGCTCCCTCACCATCATTAGAGAGCATCGCCGCCTGCTGAGCAACCGTCTCGCTACGAGCATCAACTCTAGCCCATCGTTTATGTATTGAGGAGCGAGCCCTTATTCTATAAAAGGGACTCCCTCACCTTCAACGCCACAAGCCGAGCCAACCAAGGCAACATAAGCCACAAACCGAGCAGCCTCGCAACATATGCTACTTCTAGTTGAGCATCATTTCACAGTGAACACCGCCTCATATCGAGTATCAGTTCTAGACGACATCTAGTTACTTCGGCCCACACATGGACTGAATTTCAAGTCTCCAGCCAAAAGACTCTCTTGACTGAAGACTTGGGGGACTATTGTTAGTACCATATTATATTGGGCCTCGTTACTTGGGCTTCCAGACATTGAGCCCATGATCTATGTAAAAGGGGAAGAGCCCTTAGTCTATAAAAGGGACTCCTCACCCTCACAATCCGGGGGCTTCACATCCCCAAACAGAGGCTCTCACATTGAGAGCAAAGGTCTCTCAAACTCTCTCTTTCTCTGGGGGACTCCCCCTCACACTTGTAATCCATACATACAGTTACAGAGAAATACAATCAACATCAGTGTGGACGTAGCCCAAACATTGGGGTGAACCACGATTCATCTTGTGTTCCTTACTTTCTTGCAGATTCACAGTCGGATTTACGTTGTTCCAAGACTCTCCGGTTTTGTGCATCAACATATATATATATATATATATATATATATATTATTTTGTTATCCTCTGTTGAAGTTCTTGTCTGATTTCTGGCATTGTGAATTAATTTAAAACTAATCAAATTTGTATGCAATTTGGTGGCTTTCTTGTCATGTCGCTGTCTGTTTGATTTTGAGAAATCTCCTGCTGCCTTTAGGTGAACAATGCTGGTTTGCTTGAGCATAATAGAGTTACCACATCAGAGGGGTGTGTTCTCGATTACCTCTATACACAGTTTTGTTTAGATATTCTATCCTTTTTCTCTATATAAAATTTTAAGTCTTTTTCTTTCAAATGCCAGGTTTGAGTTGAACTTTGCTGTGAATGTATTAGGCACCTATGCCATGACGGAATTGATGTTGCCATTGCTGGAGAAAGCTACACCTGATGCCCGGGTTATTACTGTTTCCTCTGGTGGAATGTACACTACACCATTGACCAAGGATTTACAGGTAATTGCTTCTATGAAATTCTGTTCGTAACGTTACACTCGATTTGTCCAATGCTCATCAAGTTCCAAAATATATGTCTAATGCAGTTTGGTGATGGGAACTTTAATGGCGTGGAACAATATGGTCGAAACAAGAGAGTTCAGGTTTGATCCCTTTAAGAGATAATATATTTGCATTATTTTAGTGATTTTTTATCCTCTTTATGATATGTTTCAGAAGATGCCAAAAAGGATGATCTGAATACTGTGATTCGATTATTTCTACTGAATTTAAGCGGAGGAAAACTAATGCATTCAACTGAGCAAGTTCTTAAAACTTCTATTTGCACAAAAATTTCTGATACATATGCCACATAACATGAATCAGAATGCAGTGTACTCTGAACCTTAGCCTTGAGTTCTCTTCCAACATATTAGACGGAGTTATTATAACAAATGGTAGTTCTTGGTTTTGGTAGCAATGATTTCGTTTGAATTTGGTAGTTACGTCTTAAATTGAGGAAATTTACCGACATTCCTTCTGGTTTCTCCTAAGAAGTTTCAGTGCTAGTAATTTGGTAGATTCACAGTTGACACTATCATGGAATGTTGTTAACACTAAGAAATACCAGATGATAGTATTGATTATGTTTGTATATAATCTACAATTACGAAGTACTTTTACTCAGCAAATGATAAAAGTAAGGGAAAGGAAACAACTGCCTTTCTTTTTTTTATCCCCGGGATATGATATTTGGGCTTAGGGGTACACTACTAGGTTCCCAGATAAGTATAAGTGCTTAATTAACAGAAGTTTATATGTGTGGATGTGAGCTGTTGGTCAGTTCGAGTAAGAACTTTTTCAGCTATTTCTGGAGCTAACATTGTTCTTATTCAGGTGGCGTTAACAGAGAAATGGGCTGATATAAACAAAAACAAGGGGATTGGATTCTACTCAATGCACCCAGGTTGGGCTGAGACACCGGGGGTTGCCAAGAGTTTGCCAAGTTTCTCTAAAGCGTACGAAATCTTTAACATTTTCCATCTCTTATTTGTATCTGCGATCTATTTTCTTCTGCTTTATATCTAATCTTCCATTTTTCTTCTAAATTTGTTTTAGGCTATCGGGAAAGCTTAGAACGAACGAGCAAGGTGCAGACACCGTAATTTGGTTGGCTTTACAGCCTAAAGAAAAACTTGTATCGGGAGCATTTTATTTCGATAGAGCAGAAGCACCTAAACACCTTTTGTTTGCAGCAACAAGCCGGTCTCATACTGAAATCGACTCCATTTATGACACTCTAAGTAGCTTATCTAGGACCTCCGCATAACGTTAATTCGAAAAACACATACTGTGAAGTCTTGCTGCAAACTTTCATTGGGTAAATTTATTAACCAGGGGATGGAAAGGATCAGACTTTGCCTTTCATATGGGGCTTTATACAGGCAATAAAACACGTTTTAGTGTCCCTTTAGTGCCCCGTTATTGTTTGTTTAGTGAAAAACTGTATTTTTATTGAAGATTTGTAAAAGGTTGTATTTATGTATATTTCTGATTTTTGTTTATGTAGAACTGCAGAATTTATTTTCTGAATTCTGATTAAATATACTGAATATATGATTGTAGTCCTTGAAATTCAATTTTCTCTCAATAAAATTCAACATAATTTTTTTTTCTGACTAAATATATTGGTGGCGTGTTTATGAACCTGTAATCGGAATTAAAATACGGAATTAGATTCTGACCTTCGTTTACTAAACTTGAGTGAATAAAAAGAAAGGTGGGACCCACACAAAATATGGATTTCAAATTTTCATTTTGAATGAATTTGACTCCTTAATTGGAGGTGGTAATTCAATTTCCAAGATATAGAAGAATCAGAATTAATTGTTCTTATCCGTTATGCCCTTAGATATTTACTATAATTTCACTTTTGCCGGCCACCACCATCCACTGCTAGCAAAAGGACCTGTGTTGTGTTTCTTGAATTTCATGTTTCTTTAATAATCATAGGGTTAGCCAATATAAATCTACAGGTTCCTACTCCGGGGTTTGAACTTTGTTTGATGTTGATCTGGGCTCTACGGAAGCATAGAAATGATGTACTATGGAACGGCTCTTTGTTACCACCGCACGAGATTGTGCTTAGAACCGAGGGTTGGATGCAGGAATATCACAAATGGCACAAGCCAGCAGCAAAGCGGTCTATTCGGGAGGTTCAGAAGTGGCGGAAACCTGAGGAGGGTTGGATCAAGTGTAACTTTGACGGGGCCTGGAGTCAAAGCGGGCTCCGGGGAGGTTTTGGGGTTGTGATTCGTAACCACTTGGGGGAGTTTATTACCGCTGTTGTTGGCTAAGAGTCAATGTCCGGCGGAGGTGAAGGTTAACTTTGAAGGAGATGCTAGTTTTGTGTTGGCCGCCATGAAGGGGCAAGGGGATGACTGCTTAGCTTTTGGTCCCATAATAAATTATTTGAGGTGTTTCCTTGTGGGTTGGGCGACTTTGTCGATCAGTCATATATCCAGCGGGAAGGTAACTTGGCAGCGCATCGACTTGCTCGTATAGGGATTAGTAGTGCTCATGAAGTATTCTGATTCGAGGAGCTTCCGGATTTGATCCAAGATATTCCCATTGGGGAGGGATTGTAATTTCCATTTCTATTGTTCATTTGAGGATAGGTCTATTGATGTGCGGGATGTTTTTTTCCTTCAATCGTGCTGAAATTCCCGGCAAGATTTTTATTGAGGCTCATTATGCACACTATTCTTAGTTTGTACGTACTCTAAGTTGTTTAATGAATATCGTAACTTTGCTTCAAAAAAAAAAAAAATAATAATAATAATCATAGGGATTAAGAAAACAACAAATAATTAATGCTTATAGGGTAATTACTATTAAGGTTTTATTATGTTCCAAATAATATTACTAACGACATTAATTTGAAGTTATCCAATTATTTGGCATATAAATATGTTATTTAGAATAAGAGTATTTTAGTAATCATATTTATTTCTATCCTGATTCAGGTGAATTATTAAACAACTTATATGGACTCAATTTTATTCTTAAGTAAACAATTTTAATAAGAATATGATTCTGACTCCTTATTTCAACTTCTCCTGAATTAAATTTTTCTTATTTTAATTATGGATACGTAATTTGTTTAATTTCTTGTGGGGTTTTGTATCTCAATAATTGTACAGAGCATTAGTCACCCCATGCTAATAAAGACTTTTTAGTGCTATCACACCGAACCTTCCCCACCCTGAGTTGAGTTCCCATCAAAAGGCGACAAGTAATAAGTATCAACGCTTGAAAAGACATCCAAAAAAGTTAAAGCAACCAAATGTAATTATGTAATCTTCAAAGCAATAATAGATTAGATCTAAAAGGCCTTTCAGAGTAGTTTGAGTGAGCATAATAACTGTATATAAGAATCGGTAGCTTGAGTTTAATATGTATAACACTACTGCTACACTAATGTGAGTTTAATATGTTGATACCACGTTCATGAGTACATATGAGTTCTATATATTAGTATCACAGTCAAATTTATAGCTCATGAGTGATTCCTATATGAGTTCAATATATTAGTATCACATTCTTTCTTTTTTTGGCCGACTATGAAAGACTAGTTCTACTTTAAACTACACTAAAAAGAGAGAATTTGAACTCGTAGCGTATTATGTTGAGCTTTGAGGGCCGGAGTAGTGTAGCCACGCACCAAATTTCGAACCCGACGTTTTGCAATGTTTCAATTATTAACACGTACATCAAAGAAAGGAAAACAATCAGACTGAACAGTGCATGACAACAACACTGCAGAAAAACAAGCAAGTACGAAACCACTCAAACTTTCCGAAGATGGCTAAGTTTTAGTGAATGCCATCTTCATAAGAACATATGTTTAGTTAGTTTCCACTCAGTTCGAAAAGGGTTGAGAATCGACGACAGAATGAGTTGGCATAGAACACCCCGTTACCATACACAATACAGCTCATAAGGGCACTCAAACAACTCTTAGTCAACAAGTACTTGTACAAGAACTTAACAAACGAAGAAGAAACTGTCAGTCGTCAATGCCATTTACAACTACATTTCATATTTATTTCTCAAACACTTTTTCTTTTCTGTTTTTGGTACAAAACTCTCACACGTCTTTATTTGTATAACTATTTCACATTTACGACAATATTTATGAAGTAACATCACAAGCACAAAGGAGATGGTCTTCAGCATACTATAAAATCCTTGTTGGTTGTGTAATTACAGGGAGTCACCTGAAGAACCCAACAATGCCGGCTTTCTCAACCAGTACTGCTGAAACCTCTGCCTCGCATACTCCGCGTAGTCAAAATCAATTTTGTTCACATGACCCTGGAAACCAGCAGAAAATGTAAATATGTTATAAACACAAAGAGGCAGTCAACTCACACAAACATGCGCAAGCTATTGCGAATAACAGTGTAAGGAAAAGTAGAAATGATTTACCGAAATTATTCCCCATAAGCCCCAAAAGAGATGGTTGGCCAAAGTGTACTTCTCTGTTATTTCAACTAGCTGCTCCACCTCAGCATCACTGGGTTCGCAACCTGTAAGGAATATTGGAGACGAAGTGTGTTGAGAATCACCAACGCTTTCAAATTAAACATGAGCAAACTTTGCTCAATTATTTTTCGGTCAATAATGCTAAACGTCAAACATGAATAATCTGAGCACTAACATGCACACAAACTAATGACCATGCACAGATCTTGCAGAAATCTTCCTTACACAAACCTTGACAACCAACGAGCATTGTTCGTTTAAACAGTTAAATGTAGGAACAACCAATATCCGTTTACCCAGATACATGCATATCACAAAATCAACAGAGGGATCAGAAAATGAATATGCTAACCTGCAGAGCTCAGATATGCACGGACAAATCTCTGGCGCTCCTCCAGACCTGATTCAACAGAGTCGGGAAAACCAAAATATTTAATTTTTAATGAATTAAAAATACCAAATGATTATTTCCATGTTTTCAACTTGATTGAATTCTCAAGGTTAAAGCAGGAGAAAATGCAATGAAGGACAAATCACAAACAGATTAACAGTTACCTGGATAATTCCTGTAGTCCAAAACGTGAGGTGTCTCAGAGTGGTAGTTTGCTACCATTTCACAGAAATGATTTGCAAGGTCATAAGCGACAGGATTGTAACTGGCATATTCATAATCCTGGAAACATAACAAAATCATATCATTAATCATAATATATCATCGCAACACAGGTTTATAACATTGCTTTACATACATTTTTTAGCAAGAACATAACAGGGAATCCAACTACTGATAACTTGATCATGCTCGGTGAATATATTATGAATGTGATGCTAGACAATTCGCATTAAGTTTTACATGCAAGCAAGGAATGCCAAGAAAGTTTATTCTCAGAGATTGCTTCATGAGTTACATTCAGAATAACTACTACTTAGAACTCTCTGTCATTTACTTAGTTAGCATCCCAAATCCATGTACCCCTGATTCCTCAAACAGGCTAAAGCTAGTAAGAACGCATTTTCTTGATTACATCGACAACATGATTCAAATCGAAAAATGATGGATTTATTGTTAAAATAGACTCGGACTATGTTTTCTACTACTCAACAAGTTGACACCATTAACTAAGAAAATGTTTTCTACTACTCAAGAAGTTGACACCGTTAAGTTAGTAAGAAAAACTAATCTACTGTCCATGTCAAAACGATTAAATTCAGGTTGTAGAAACTGAAGTGTTCGACTTCAGTAACAATCCTAGGTCACAAGTGGAATCGCGTGGAAGGAAAGAAAAGTAGTAAAGAAAGTGCAATATTTTTAAAACCAGCGAGACAGTTAATGACAATGAAACGGTTTCGTTGAAACCAAGTAAAGAACTCACAATTAAAGTGATTAATCTGGTCTCTTCATCCATCATTATGTTACCGTACTGCAGGTCATTGTGACAGAACCCAATTTCTTGATAGTCCTGTGACAGTTCTTTCTCTAACATACTAATTTCCTCTTCCAAAGTATCGGAGCCGAATTCCTGTATGTCTTTGATCGAACACAAGTTTTTTGCCTCATTGAGCCAGTTCCTGGGGAAAATACGTAAACTGCATAAAAATTCACGAATACTCAAAAGGGAAGCTTTAGCTTTTCAAAATATAAAATTACCTCATTCTATCCCAAAGGACTACATTTCTCGGACCAGTCATATCCAAATTGTGGAACTCTCTCAGCTTAGCTGCTATAATAGCAGATATTTCGGGATCACGGAGGTCAGCAGCTGATAGCGTCTGAGAATTGAAAAACACAATAGCTTATGGATATGATAAAAAATCTTCTGCAACAGGTTATATGAAGAGATTACACTGAACCTCAAACATGCCTTTGTACAATTTTGGTATGATAGAGGATCCAATCCCGAAGCAAATCAGTCCGTCCTTTTTGATGTTAGATCATTTAAGTCCAATTTAAATTAGATGATACATAAGTTGTCCAGCTGAAACAATCGGTAATTGCAAGGTAGAACCGGAGAAAATCTATTACATCTTTATCACCTATCTTGATCCTAAAGATTGATTGCCTCTCATGTTCTTTTAATTTTTTTTTCACTTAACTATAAGATTCTGCAAATAGGCTGTTCAATTTTATCCAAATAGTTCGGTAAATATAACACTCAAAACTTATGCCTACGTGTCAGGGTTTCAATAGTCTATGATTTCTGGTGTAACGAGTTTAGGCTTTTCCAGTCGTATCACAATCTTATCAAAAACTGACTAATCGAAAATGACATGAAGTGATTAACGGCTTCTTCCTTTCACAACAATATAAGACATCAGATACCCTTATCATACACAAAAAGCTAAAGTAAGCTAAAGGACCGCTTTAAAAGATTGATCAAGATTACAGTGACATACGGCCAGACCCTGTATGCTCTTTGCACTAGTCAATTCAGTCCTAAAGTGCAGATTGGACCTTATTCTTCTTTTTATTGTTTACAACCACAATATAAAGTCATCATGCCACTAACTTTGAACCGTTAAACTAAGGAAAAGTAGTGACAATTATAGAGGATTTAGTGAAAGTATTCCAAAGACATCATTAGTTAAAGACTTGGTTAAAGTAACTCGTACTTAAAAAAAGAGAGAAGATAATATGAAATGGTAAACATAGCAAACATACTCTAGCATGAATGAACTCCTCAACCCTTCCCTCTGCAAATCGCCCAAGAAGACGCGGCCCCTGGCCGTGCTTGGACATGCACTCGAACGTCTGAATTTCATTCTCCCGATTAAAAAACACTTCAACTCCCTCACCGTAAACCCGAACCAGAACTTTCCGGAAAAGGTCACCATTGTTCCTCGTAGGCCAACTTATTTGATAGACCTCATTAGTCATTGCCCCTTTCAATGGGGTGACCTGCAAGGCATTCAAATCATCCACTACATCCCCCCATTCAGAAGCTACAGATAAAAGTACCTTCTTTAATTCCTCTGGAAGACAACCTTTAACTAGACCGAGTGTCTTGATGGCCATTTTTTTATCAATTATCAATTCAAACAGAGGTTCACCTGCATATCAAAGTGTTCCATTAGCTTCTATCTTATCGAATTCTGGCACCCTGATCCTATATTGTTCCTGAAATCTAATCAAGGTGCTTAATTGGGTTCAAACAACAGCTTAATTGCTATAATCTAATCATATCGAGATCTCGACGATTTCAGAAGATTAGTCATCACAGCTGATGGAATTAAAAAACTGCTCAGCAAGAAACAAAGAAACATACCCACATGAAACGAACAGTAAAATTCAAGGAGAAAAAAAGCTCAAATCTTTGATAGTAATATCTAACTGAAATGCCCTATTAACTTCAGCACTTGGAAGATAACACAACCCAAAATGATTAAAAGAACAAAAAACATATGAAATATACAGAACCCAAATGAAAGATAAACAAAAAAGCATTAAGAGATTGAGAAACAGAAGAAGTCACCTAAGGAAGAAGAGTTCAAGAAAGATGCAGGTTAATTTGATATGCCAAACTGCAGATCCTTTTTATATCAATGTGTAAACAATCACTAAAAAGTCAAAACGTAAATACATAAAATACTTGAAATAATGAACAGAGTCCCCCTTGGCCCAAAAGAGGGGAATCAAATCAATAAAAGAACAAAACCCAGAATCCTTTTAAGCCTATTATATATGAGGGTGGGATTGTGGGATCAGAGAAAATAATATTTTTTTAGAAAAAAAGTCCAAAAACTGACTTTTCTCTTCGTTTCTGTGGCAAAAGCAAAAGCAGAGTACCAAAATACAAAGGGTTTTTCGGGTCTGTAATATTGACTGAATCTTGCTACAGATTCTGAGCCGGAATTAATACCCAACTCGGATTGACCAGATTCTAAATTCTGAATACGCGTAGACGGTGAATGCTTTTGTTTGTTTTTATCTTTTTCTTTGTGTGTTGGTTCCGTTCTTCTTGTTTACTGGGTCAAAGGAGTGAATGTCAAAGAAAACGAAGTCACAGACTTTTGATTTATGCACGTACGAGTTATTACGCACGGAACAACGAGGAAATGTGGTGCCTGCGGGGCCCAGTTATGGAAAATAGCTCGCCAAATGAGGACTTCTCTTTCGCTAGAGACTAGAACCTCGTTTGGCAGCTCGGACTGTACTGACTATTTCAGTCGGATAGGATAAATAGCCACCGGATAGTACTGACTAAATTAGTCGGGCGTTTGGTGTAGTATCGGACTAACGACCGTATTATTTATACTGCGTTTGGTACTATACCGAATAAGAAGAATTCAAAGTATTATTACTCTTCAGTCTTCCCCAGATCTCTCCGCCGCACTGTCCCCTAACAGCCTCAGTCTCTATCTCCTTACAATTGTTGGCCTAAAGAGGCATTGAAATGCATCGTCAAGCAGATCTTCCCCCTCTGTACATCTGAAACTAATCCAAAAAATACCCCGAAACTAAGGAAATTAAATCACAATCAGAAAACAAAAAAAGGGGAAACATGCAAAATCGTAAAACCCAGATGAAATCTTTCCGAATTTTCGAATCCTGTCATCGATTCCATACAAGGTTCTAAAACCCAAATGAAATCTTTCTGAATTTGTGAGGTGGTGGTGCGATTGGTCTCTCTGTGGGCGTCTGAATTAAACAAAAAAAATGGCAACGGGGAGAACAGAGTTGGGGAGATCAGCGTCGGCTGAGGAGGACGGAGCCAATGAGAGGAGACCGGGAGAACAAAGCTGGCCAGGGGAGACGGCAAGAACATAGCCAGCCAAAGGAGACGGGGAGAATGTAGTCGGCGAGAGAATGAGACGGCGATGG
This sequence comes from Malus sylvestris, assembly GCF_916048215.2. Classification (NCBI taxonomy): domain Eukaryota; kingdom Viridiplantae; phylum Streptophyta; class Magnoliopsida; order Rosales; family Rosaceae; genus Malus; species Malus sylvestris. Next base: position 4,284,579 of record NC_062269.1, on the reverse strand, counting down.
AAGCGAGAGAGAAAGCCCAGTTCGCGCGAGAGAGAAAGGACCCGACTAAATTATACACTCCTTTTGGACGGGTTTATTAAGAGGGCATACACCGTAAAAAATAAGAGCATCGGATTAAATTAGTCTGGTCCAATTTAATACGAGAGCGCGCCAAACACCCGACTCCGTATTAATAATCCTATCCGATGCTATATACGACGTACCAAACGAGGCCTAGAGTTTCAGTTTTTTATCCTCCTCTTCTTTCCGCTGCAAAGGGCATCCATGTAATTTAGTAGATTTTGATTTCGAATATTTTCATATCTTAGAAAGAGAATAGAATTGAATATTGACTTTAGTATGCACACTTTTTTTTTTCTTTTGACGGATTTGAAAATTTTAATAAGATTTTATCCAAGGCCTATCTAAAACACTGTATTATTTCTGTATGAAACGTGAATAACGTACGTCTTTAATTATATATAGACTTAATTATATATAGAGTACATTTATCATATTTTTGATAGGATCAGAACTACAAGCACATGTGAATTCTATCTTTATTCATGAGACAATACAAATGTAATATAAAAAATATAATAAAGTAGTCATTTCTTATATATATATATATATCTTATTCCATACTATATTATATGACAGATATTTAAGAGCCGTTTGGCATCCCACTAGTATTTTCTTTTCATTTTTAAAAATATTTTCTAAACCAACTTCTTTAAGAACAGTTTCTTATAAGACCCAAAAACTTGTTTTGTATGAAATTTAAAATTATTTAAATCTTAGCTAACTTTCCTACTCTTTTGGTGTAGATTTTATCATTTGTTCAAAAAAAATCTTAACAACTAAAGAAATAAGAGACGGAGAGAAAGGACCGAAAGAAAGGGAGAGAGAAGAGAACAGAGAGATATGAGAGAGAAAGCTGAGGCCTGAGGAAAGGATCAGAAAAGAGTGAGGAGGGAGAAAATTCAGAACATATAGAACTAGAGAGGAGAGCCTAGGAAAGGATCGGAACAAAGAGGACAAAAAAGAAGAGAAGAGGGAGAGAGAAAAATAAGAAGAGATAGGACGCGAGAGGGACGAGTTAAAAATAGGAAGAGATTAGATAGAAATAGACGAGGAGGGAGATTAGTTTAAAACTGACTTTTGTGTTTTTAAAAAATAAGTTAATTTTTTAAGTTGGTTTTGATTTCACTTTTTAAAATAGTCTTACTAAACAAGAATATTGACTTAAGATCCAAAAATTATTTTTGAGTTAAAAAATTGGGATGAATCAAAATCCTAAGTTTTTTTAACAATGATGTGTTATCAATCAAATTTATATTTTAATTCAAGTTAAAATTTAATTTATCATTGTGATTAAAATTATTACAGTGTAAAATTGTCTAATCATATAATGAGTCACATCACTGTGCACGTCCTAGTGTATATGGACATTAGTCCTAGTGTATATAGACATTCTTTTAAAGTGAGACTCTTTATGGATTAATTTACGTGCTAACATTATAAAATATTATGCCGAAAACATAATTTGACAAAGAGTTTATGAAGAGTCCTAATTTTGAGTAGGGATGACAATTCTAACTGTTAAACCCGATAACTATGGATAAGCGTCCGAATGGATTGGTATTGGGTATGAAAATTCAGGTATATTTTGGATATGAGGAAAAACTGTGAATCATATTCGGTTATGATTTTGGATATGGTTATAGAGATCCCCAATCCGTATCCGTCCTTGAATCCGAACCGAATTATATATAATATAATTGTGTTATAGATATATATATATATATATATATATTATTCACTAAATCTATTACCCTAAGAATAAAAAAGTTGCATTGTGTGAGTTGCATTTTGTGGACAATTTAGAAAGTTTTGATATGAATCAAAATCTATGAGAATCCAGACCAATAATACTTATGGGAGATATCAAAGATCAGCCCACATTATCAAAGTTTAGCCTTAATTTTTATGCTCCACAAGATCCATTCATTAAATTATTTTATACGTCAAATATTTAATGATGAAATTAATATTTACTAAATTATCAAGCGTCAATTGAACGAATATATTTTTTGAATTGACAAAGATAGGTATAACTGTTAACTGATGGAGAATCCGTCACCGGTGAGTATGGTTATATATAATACCCGATGGTTAATTGGCAGTTATGGATATGGTTAATTTTCGTCCCCAAAACGAACCGTTGCCATCCCTAATTTTGAGATAGTCTCCTTAGCATTTCTCATACAACATTATATTTTAAGGGCCAAAATCTATTAAACAAGTTTAAATTTCTCTGGTGCAAGTGCAATAAGGTAATCATAGTGAGCAGTCATTGGTGGATACTACCAAGGCATACTGTTACATTATATGAAATTAATGCAGAACTTTCTCCGTAGTTATTACATGTATCATAAATGACACACCTCGACCAGAATCAAGGTGTGCTGGCCATCATGTGAAGGTGACGTAACCGTAAGTGCACGTGATACAAGGAAATTGTGAATAAATTAAAACCGAAATTAGAACTTAATTAAACTAATTCAGTGAGTGCGCAGTAATGGTTACAACCCATAACTACAAATATTCAGAGCATAGATAAAGAAGTCGAACGAGAGAAGTACTCATTACACAACTAGAGATAAGTTCCTACGTTAAGATGAGGATATGTCAAAATCACCAGCTATTCCTCGTACGCCACATAGATAAATCAGCTAATTATGACCTGAAGGGGCGAAAAACAGAAGGGTGAATGAGCACAAAAATAAAGGTTTATAAAATCCATTTACTTTTCAATCATACTAACCCCTCGCTGTAAAACAAGCATAGTTTCTAGAAAATCATACTACGTAAAAGTATGAAAATCAAATGCATGCCAAATGAAATTCTAGAAGTATGCCACAACAGATATTCTCAACAACAATATAGATATGATAATGTGTTGTAATCTATACTAACATGTCAGTCGGAGTTACCTAATATGACCTGTACGATTGCACCAATCGCTCATCCGTCTATGCTAACACATCGAGTCAAAACTGCCTAATGCAGTCTGTACAACAAGCTAGGTGTAATAATAACGCTCTAATGTTACGATCACGTGAAGCTTGCACTAAGCGCAATCACCATCTAGCCGGAACCACCTATTGTGGTATGTACAACAAGCTAACACCTACTTGAATCCAAAGTGAGAGTGCGGTGCTGGGGGGTGAACATACACGTGAAAGCTAGCCTGGCCTTGGGTTGAGCACTCACTTGGGGTGTAGCAATGATGAGCAGACTATAGATATGCATGCCAATAAGTCTCAATTAGTCAATCAATCACACAGCCTTACCTGAACTTACCTGCGCGTCTCATGATCACCTTAGCATTTCAATACATATATCACAATAATATGCAGGTAAAATGCATATAAGTATGCCAGGATGATAATTAAATTTCTACTTTAGTAAATCATTTGTAAAAATATAAGTATCATGGCATAACATGCATAATTCATTTAAAATGATTATGGAAACTATAGTGTATATATGTAAATGTACGAAAACAAAATGCCTACTCACTGGTAAGTCGTAGGATTGTAACCTCCTAACCTTGCGTGCCCACGTATGTCCTTGGGGTAAGTCTCCCCTATATGTGGAATTACTAAATAAATTAGGTTAATAACACATATACAGAAACTTAAATAAAACCCCCATAGTTTGTTCAAACCTAGGGTTTAAATATACGAAAATAATCTACTCGACGCCATGGACCTACACAAATTTTCAGAAATATTTTTGGACATCGAACGTGCCCTCACATGTTTGCTAAGGCACGGCCAGACGCGCCACCATGCGCGGCCAGAAGCCTGATGTCCGTCAGGAATATTCCGTTAACTTTAACTAACGGAACATTATGTCAGTTTAGGGAGTTGCGTGGATGCTTCCACGACCTTCAAAACTTGGTAACTCGACCGCAATCACGTTGACACAAAAACCACCGAGTCGGAGCTTCCGAGTCAATGGGTCAAAAAACTTATCAAATTGAAAAACGGTTGGCATGGTTGTGATCGTGAGGTCGAGAGGATCACGATGGTGGTATTTTCAAGGTCAATCTGTGAAGATTGGTAAGGGTCCTTGTTCTTGTAGAGAGAAGACAGCTTGGTGAGGAAGAGAGAGAAGGGGGAGAAAAAGAGTGACTTTTCCGATTGGTAGAGAGAGAGGGAGGAAAGCTGATTGGGTGAGAGATGTGTGGGATAAAGTTGATTGGTGACAAGGTGTAAGGCACGAATCTGGGTTTTAAAGAAGTAAAATGATAGGCTTTTACAGATTTCCCATAGTAAAAGCAAATCAGAAATCTATCCAAAATAGTGTTTTTAACACTGATAAAATTAACGTACGCTCGTAACAACAAGTACAAATTAATTACGATAGCGAGAATAATAATTTAAGAGCGAATAAATACATCCACGTCACTTGCCAACAAGGGCATAAAAGGTAATTTACATATTCGGGGAGAAATTACATAAGAAATTAGAGATGGGTCGTCACAATAAAAATATAATTTTTTAATTGTAATTAGTTTCAAATTTCTACCTAAATAAGGATTTATATCACTCTACGTATATTGTAATATTTTACTCACATCAATACAGAAAGTTTAAATTACATTGATATAATCATGCAATAATTACAAAAATAATTTCAGATTAATTTCATGTAATATAACATATACTTATATATCTATAATATCCACCATAATGATATGGTATGGACTACCATATCCCTTTTCACGTGATTGCAAATGCAGTGCAACCGGGTTGAACAACCCCTTTTTTTATTTTTTTATTTATCATTATTAACGGGATGAGAAAGTGTCAAAACTATTACAATAACATAGAAGATGGAGAGTTTTGAACCGAATACACATTCAACACTTTATTCATTAAAATATTAGACCACATGCAATGGGTTGAGGACTTAGATAGGACTGATCTCGCGTCACATGTATGATCTTCTCATCCCATTCATTAGTTTTGAGAAATTTAACTTTGTATGACACATCAAATCTCTCTTCGATCTTGGATTTGGATTTGGAACCTGTAAAACATGTTATTTGTATTAACCCGATTATTATTAATTGCTCGACGTCAATAAAAGCACCCTTAATTATATCAATTTTATTTACTCAAAATTAAGCGTATTACAACCTGTAAAACGTGAGTCAATGTTAGGGGAAAAAAAGGAATGCAAATATTGTAAATACTAGGAGTCCTTTATTAGGTAGGATATTGTTTATGTCCTTTATTATTTTCCTTATGGAATACGGATTGTATGTGTATATATTTCAAAAAAGTAATACCATGAGAATTACCCCGTAAAATTCTATTGGGCATCAGAACAAGGATGTCGTAACCCTAGAAAACTGTATATTCCGCTGCTTCTTTCGGTTGACTGGTTCTTGCGTTGTTTGTTGTAGAAATTGGTCAGGCCATGTACCCTGTGATTTCAGCACGCTGTCTTGCTGCTGCCTTGTGGTTCTTGATTGCAGCGCAGTATTTTGATGCTGCCGTGAGTCTTTATTGCATAACTGTGCATGCTGTGTTTTTCCCCTTCTTCACTGTAGGTTGAGATGGAAAATATAAGGGATGACTCAACCTTGAAGTTGGAAGGTGGTTCCTGCACACCAACCAACAATCCGGTACTGAGTCCCGTTGTTATTCAGAACAATGCGTCTGTCGTACTGAACACCATGAAGTTGAATGGATCAAATTATTCTATTTGGTCCAAGGTATTGGAGATGCACATTGCTGGACGTGGTAGAAAGGGCTTTGTGACAAGGAGTACCAAAGAATCTGCTGAGGATAGTGCTGAGTATGAGATGTGGGAGACAGGGAATACAATAGTAAAAGGGTGGTTGATCAATTCCATGGAACCTGCTATCATGAGATTTTTTTATTCACCTGTGTACTGCTAAAGAAGTTTGGGAAGAGGTGGCTCAAACATATTATGATGGTTCAGATATTTCTCAAATTTATGAATTGAAGGTTAAGTCGTTCAGGCTTCGTCAAGAGGGCCGACTGGTTGGTGTGTATTACGCTGACCTCAAGTCCATTTGGCAGGAGCTAGATCAATGAAGACCAATCAAAATGGAATGTGATATCGATCTCAAGACAATTCGAGAAGAAATTCAAAATAATCGTGCGTATGCTTTTTTGGCGGTTTTGGATGCCATCTTTGATAAAGTACGTAGTGATATTCTACGTACTTAACCCTTACCATCTGTTGAGGAGGTGTTTTCTGTTGTTAGGCGTGAAGCACAACGACATACCACTATGATGGGTGAGAGTAACAACTAAGGGGGGCTGCCATCCATGGCCATAATCTCTCGGCCACCTGCAACTTTTCGTCCTAACAATTCTTCTAATCAATCTTTCAATTCTCGTCCATTTACCCGAGAAAATAAAGATGATTTGAAGTGTACTTTATGTGGTCAAACCCGTCATACTGAAGATACACGTTTCGCCAAGCATGGGGTGCCTGATTGGTTCCCAGAATTTAAGAAAAAATTGCGTGCCAATGAACGTGGAGCAGTAGGATCTGGTGGAGGTCGTGCCCCCCTTCAGCGGCCACACTAACAGCCCAGGAGGCCGAGCCTAGCTCTAGTGATTTTAGTCAAACTTTGTTGACTCGCACTCAGGGTGACTAGTATTCCAACACAGGTATTATGGGGCGTGGTCTTTTAGCATATGAAACTAAGCAACATACAGGTGGATTCTGGACTCTAGTGTAACAGATCATATGACCTATGATAAAAATATGTTTCAATACATGACTACATCTCACAAGAAAAACATAGCAACTGCCAATGGTACCCTGGCACCTGTGTGTGGCGCGGGCACCGTGCATCTCACCACATCTTTCCCTTTACATTGTTGCTTACTTGTTCCTTCTTTATCCCATCATTTATTATCCATACCACAGATTACTAAACAATTGGTTGTTCTAATGTATCTGTCCTTTTGTCTACTTCAGGATATTTAGACCAAGGAGATAATTGGGTGTGGCACTAAGAGAGAGGGGTTGTACTATGTGGATGACGTCGTTCCTGGCAGACCTAATGCAATTCGAGCGTCTCGTTCTAGTAATTTACAAGAAGTGTGGTTATTGCATCGTCGGTTAGGGCATGCATCTTTTGGGTATTTACGGCATTTGTTACCTAGTCTATTTAGTGAAATAAATGAATCAAACTTACATTGTGAAGTATGTATTCTTGCTAAAAGCCATTGTGCTTCGTTTCCTCCTAGTATGAATAAAAGAGCTTTACCGTTTGAACTTGTGCACTCTGATGTTTAGGGGCATTCTCCCGTTATTACTTCTTCTGGGATTAAGTGGTTTGTTACGTTTGTTGATGATTGCACTCGTATGACTTGGCTATATGTGTTGAAAAATAAAAGTGATGTTGGTATGGTATTTAGATCTTTTTTCTCGGATGATTCAGACACAATACTCATTTGTGATTAAAGTTCTACGTTCCGATAATGGGGGGTGAGTATATTAATTTTGAGTTGTCGGAGTTTCTTCATGATCGAGGCATTCTCCATGAAACGACCTGTCCTCATACCTTGCAGCAAAATGGGGTTGCAGAGAGGAAAAATTGCCATATCTTAGAAACGGCACATGCTCTACTTCTTGGAGCATCTGTTCCTAAGGTGTTTTGGCCTGAAGTTGTCACTTATGCAATCTATGTGATTAATTGTATGCCATCTTGGGTTGTTGAATTTTGAAACACTTCTCCAAGTCTTCACTTAACATGCTCAAGTAGTGTCTACTAATACTCTCACTCCTCGGGTATTTGGGTGTGTGGCTTATGTGCATATTCAGAAAATTCATCGCACTAAGGTGGATTTGTGTGCCCTACGATGTGTATTTGTAGGTTTCTCATCTCACCAAAAAGGATATAAATGTTATCACCCTGAAACTCGGCATATGTATGTTACCATGGATGTAACCTTTTCTGAATCAGAGTATTTTTATGCTCCGGTATCTTCATCTTTAGATCACCAAAAGCAGAGCTCTAGTGGTGATCTGGAATGGTTGGACCTAGGGGGAGACATTATTGCAGAGACCGCACCTGCCAGTGGAGAAGTAAGTGCCGAAAAGGATGTAGAATTATAGGTAGCTTCTGCCGAAGCAGGAGATGCTATTCAGAAAGTTTCTACCGAGCCTTATGAGGTGGCTCAGTTGGTTTCTATTGTGCATAATAGGGCTCAGGAGCCTACACCTGTCGAAGTATCATCAAAGCAGCCATTGCAGCCACTTGCTGAATCTGCTGATGTGCCCCCCTCTCTCTAGCTCCACAGTGCAGCCCAATACGTATTCTCTGGATATGCCTGAGGTTAGTATTGTGGATGATTATGTAACTAATGCATGTAATGATGTAAGTACATATAAGTTGCAATCGAGACAAAATCGAGGTGTGCCACCTAACAGGTTCTCTCCGGAAGGGAAAGTGAAGTATCCAATAACCAATTATGTCTTATGCAATGGTCTTGCACCAGAGCGCTGAACTTTGGTGGACAATATGAAGTATGTTCAAGTACCAACCCGTGTGGAGGAAGCTCTAAAGGATCCAAAGTGGGCAAAAACAATGGATGAGGAAATGTTGGCGTTACAGAAGAATAATACCTGTGAGGTCATGCCTTTACCAAAAGGAAAAAAAATAGTTGGATGCCGATGAGTGTTTACGATCAAATACAAAGTCGATGAATCAATAGACAGGTACAAAGCAAGGTTGGTAGCTAAAGGATACACCCAAACATATGGTGTAGATTACCAGGAAACTTTCTCTTCGATTGCCAAGATGAATACGGTACATGTTATGATTTCTTTAGCTGCAAATATGGACTGGCCATTAAAACAGTTTGATGTGAAAAATGTTTTTCTTCATGGGAACTTGGAGGAAGAAGTATATATGAATTTTCCTCCTGGGTATAGTGCTGGTAGAAATATCATAGTATGTCGGTTGCGTAAGTCTCTATGTGGACTTAAGCAATCGCCTTGTGCATGGTTCGATAGGTTTACTCAAGTTATGAAAAAGATTGGGTATCATCAGAGTCATTCTGATCGCACATTGTTTGTTAAACGAAGACAGGGAAAAGTGACAGCCTTAATCATCTATGTAGATGACATGATTATCACTGGAGATGATTTCGATGAGATTTCAAAGTTACAGGGTAATCTTGCAGCCGAGTTTGAAATAAAGAACCTAGGAGATTTGAAGTTTTTTCTTAGGGTTGAAGTTGCTAGCTCTCCGAAAGGTATCTTTTTGTCCCAACGTAAGTATGTTCTGGATTTGTTAAAAGAAATTGGTATGTTGGGGTGTAAGTTGGTAGACACTCATATTGTTGAAAACATCATCTATGTTTGGATTCGAATAAGAAATCAGTTGATAAAGGGAGATATCAGAGACTTGTAGGAAGACTAATTTATTTGGCTCACACACGTCCGGATATCGCCTATGCTGTGAGTGTAGTGAGTCAGTTTATGCATTCATCGAGTGTAGATCGTATGGCTGCTGTTATGCGTATCCTAGCATATTTGAAGTCTGCGCCAGGAAAATGAGTTCTATATGGGAAGCACGGACATTTGAGGGTTAAGGGGTTCACATATGTTGATTGGGCAAGAAATGTAAGTGATAGATGATCTACTTTTGGGTATTTTATTTTTCTAGGAGGAAATTTGGTTACATGGCGAAGTAAGCAACATAAGGTGGTATCGAGATCCTCAGTTGAGGCCGAGTATAGAGGCATGGCCCACGACATTTGTGAAATTCTTTGGCTTCGAAAACGTCTTTGGGGTCTTGAGTTCAAACCAAAGGAGACCATGAGACTATATTGTGATAATAAGTCAGTGAGAGATATAGCTGATAATCCGGTGCAGCATGATAGGACAAAACATGTGGAGGTTGATCGATATTTTATTAAAGAGAAGCTTGAGAAGAAGATTGTGTCAATACCTTTTGTGAATTCGGAGGAGCAACTTGCAGATATTCTCACTCATGCAGTGTGTAGTCGAAAGTTTGATGACTCACTTGTCAATTTGGGCATGTGTGAAATCTATGCACCAACTTGAGGAGGAGTGTAAAACATGAGTCAATGTTAGGGAAAAAAAGGAATGTAAATAATGTAAATACTAGGAGTCCTTTCTTAGGTAGGATATTGTTTTTGTCCTTAATTATTTGTTTCCTTATGGAATAAGGATTGTATATGTATATATTTTAAAGAAGTAATACAATGAAAATTACCGCGTAAAATTCTATTCAACTTGCTGATCGTAAGGCACAATTTTCATAAAATCTAGATATAGTAGACAATAAAAATTGTGCGAAATGATTGATCAGTTTCTAATCTTATAGATTTTTCGAGTGGTTGAACAAATTCGGATGCAAAACTTACACCTAGACGTGCAATGTGTTCCCGATGTCAATGACAAAACTTGCACCTAACGTTAGCTTTGATAAGACCCTCCATAGCGGTGTTTGCATAATCAACTGGTATAACTTCGACGTTTGCTGTTATATTGTGCTTAGTTGCAAAATCAATCATCTTTGGGTCTCCTTCATTCCTCCAACGACACTACTATGTAACTTGTTTTCATTAATCAAGTTGAAAGTAATTGGTACAAAGAGAGACTTATACAAATACATGGATCAATCAAGATCCTGAAATTAAGGCCTATACAAGCTATTACGTGAGTTAGACTCATAAGTAGATGAAAAGCAATCTGAGATGACTGTATAGTAATCAAGGAAATGGACTCCTTAAATCAAGGGACTGATGACAGACTTTGGTTTACTCAACACTACCAGCTATCATCTTTCTCCCTAAAAGTACAAAAAAAAAATGTTAATACTAATATTCCATTGATGCAAATGTACAGCTGATTAAATGTAAAGGGAACTTACTTCAACACACCCACTTTCTCCACACGCACTTAGTTAGACAAGACATTTAGTTTTAAACAATCTTAACTTCTTTTATCTAAACCCAATTAAGGTTACAAGTTAGTGAATTCATCTGCTTACCCATCAGCAAAGGAAAAACTGGTAGCTGAAGAGGCTTATCTGGTGCTCCAAGCAAAACAAGCTTTCCATGAGACTTCAATAATCCAACCAAAGGCAAAAGAGGGTGGACTGCAGAAACAGTGTCAAGGATGCCATCCATTGTGCCCATGGCACCCTACACAATCAAAATAAACACATCTGTATGTCACAGTGCTCACAAGTACGATTAAGATGTAAACTTAATAAACCTTATTTTTCAAATAATCACCTGCATTTGGCCTTCCTCGCGGCTGACCAAAAAGGAATCTGCACCAAGGTTTTCAATAGCATCATCTTTCTTAGTCGGGGAGGTATTGATCACTGTGACCTTAACCCCCATAGCCTTTGCAAACTTCACGGCAACGTGACCGATACCACCTACACCAACCACACCCACATGCATACCGGGTTTATCAAGTCCGAAATACCTCAAGGGGCTGTAAGTTGTAACCCCAGCACATAGGAGAGGAGCAGCACCATCAAGAGGTAGGTTGTCTGGAATACGGACTACGAAATGCTTGGCCACCATGATGTCAGAGTAACCTCCATATTGTTAATGTATACAGAAATCCTGATCTGCAATGAATACTCAAACAAGAAAAGGAGAAGAAAGAAGAGTTCTAGAGAGAGAATGAATGTTTAGAGAAAGAAACTTTTGTATTGATCTGAATTAAAGATTACAGTAATGCCATATCATCTTATATAGTTTGCACGATTTACATCAGTAACTATATCAGTTAGTTATAACACCTCTAACCAACATAACCACCAATAGTCTATTAGCTAAGCTGATGTGGCATTGCCAGCTGTTACTACTGTCAACATCCCCCCTCAATCTAAGCTTGGGGTGCCAAGCTTCAGATTGTAGCAATGTCTGATAAATGCAGGACTGTGAAGACCCTTTGTTAGAACATCGACAGTTTGCTCATCAGTAGGAACATAGGCCACGGCAAGATCGCCTTTTTGTACCCTCTCCCTTACAAAATGATAATCGGTATCCAAGTGTTTGATTCTGGAGTGAAACACTGGATTCAAACTTAATGCAATAGCTGACATGTTATCACAATTAATAACAGGTGGTTGAAGTAAAACACACTTCAAATCCCTCAAAATGTGCCTAACCCAAGCTAGATCAGCAGCGGTATGAGCAAGGGCTTTGTATTCAGCTTCTGTAGAACTTCTGGATACTGAAGTTTGTTTCTTTGATTGCCACGAAATAGGATTGTCTCCAAGAAAAACAATATATCCAGTTACTGATCTTCTGGTATTAAGATCCGTAGCCCAATCAGAATCAGAGAAAGCCGTGATATGCATCTGTGATTGTGAAGAATAGACTATGCCATGTTGCATCGTACCATGAAGGTATCGAAGAATCCGTTTTACAGCACCAAAATGAACTTCAGTTGGTGAATGCATGTGTTGACAAACTGTATTCACAGCAAACGTAATATCCGGTCTAGTAAACGTAAGATACTGCAAGGAACCAACAATGCTTTTGTATGAACTAGGATCTGAAAGTAACCCTTCTTCTGTCATCATCATTTGATTATGTGGTTTACATGGTGTATTAACAGGCTTGCAAGAATCCATACCTGCCTTATGAAGTAAATCCTTTATGTATTTCGACTGATTTACAAAAATATCTCCATTTGGTTTATATTGAATCTGTAAACCAAGGAAATATGTCAGCTTCCCCAAATCCTTCAAGTCAAACACAGAGGAGAGTTCTTGAACTACGAGTTGTACTTTAGTCACACATGATCCAGTCAATATTATATCATCAACATATAGCAATAGTATGATGATATCATTGTTATCAGTTTTGATGAACAAACTGGTATCAGATACTGATGCAGTAAACCCCATTGTCACCAAGTAGCTTGTAAATTTTGAATTCCAAGCCCTTGGGGCTTGTTTGAGTCCATATAGTGACTTGAGGAGTTTGCATACATAATCGGGATGACTTGAATCAACAAACCCTTGTGGCTGTTTCATATAAACTTCTTCTTGTAACTCACCATGCAGAAATGCATTCTTGACATCAAGTTGTTTCAATTCCCATTTATTCATTGCAGCCAAAGCAAGAATGAGTTTTACAGTTGTATGTCTCACAACTGGACTATAAGTATCTGAATAATCTACACCATGCTCTTGAGAAAACCCTTGAGCAACTAGTCTTGCTTTATACCTTGACACAGTACCATCAGGATTTCTTTTCACCTTATACACCCATTCGCTTCCTATTATTGATCTGTGATCTGGTGCAGGTACTAAATTCCAAGTACCTTGAATTCGAAGTGAATCATACTCCTCTTGCATTGCATGTTGCCAATGTGAAATAGATGCTGCTTGTCTAAAGCATGTAGGTTCTAATGAATCTGCAATCTCTGAAATAAAGGAGAAACCTCCCACAAAAGGATCATCATTTGTTATCTGCAAAGTGTTTAACTCTGGAAACGTTGCAGTTAAGGCTGCATAATTTTTCCTTAGGATGGCACCAGACTTCAACCTTGTCACCATTGAATGTTCATTTCCATTCTGTGCTTGAATATCATGTGATACAATTGCTTGAGAAATTGGTAACCTTGAATCTGGTGGACTTGAGACGTGATGGTGAGAAGATGAAACCGGATTATCAGAATGCGGACTGACTGCAGACTCTGAAGATTGAGACACTACCATATCAGAATTTCTTGAAGCTACTGGATCTGAGCCTTGAAAATGTGAAATGACTTCTATAGCTTGTGCAGATCCTCTATCTTGATGCACTGGAGATGGAGTAATCGTATCCCTTGGTAATTGAATCGCAATAGGCCTTGAATTCTGGAAAGATGAAGAACTAGACTGTGATATCTTTGACACTTGTATATTCCGATAAGGAAATATCTCTTCATCATGTACAACATGTCTAGAAAGAATTAATTTCCCTGAACCAATGTTATAACATACTACTCCCTTATATCCCATCATATATCCTAGAAATACACATTGAGTTGTTCTTGGTTCAAGTTTATTTGCATTATAAGGCCTCATGAATGGATACACTGCAGACCCAAAAATCTTCAAAGTTTGAACATCAGGTTCTTGTCCAATTAACACCTGATATGGTGATTTCATATGCAATATTCTACATGGCATTCTGTTTATTAGAAATGCAGCATGTGAACAGGCATGAAACCAAAATTGAGCTGGTAACTTTGCTTCTGTCATGAGTGTTACTGCAGTCTCAACCACATGTCTGTGTTTCCTCTCAGCAAGTCCATTTTGCTGAGGGGTATAAGGACATGAAATCATGTGTTTTATACCCTTTGTATCCAAAAAATCAACAAACATTCTACTTGTATACTCTCCCCCTCCATCAGATTGTAAACACTTAAGTGAATCACTAAATTGAGTTTGTATAAAAGCACAGAACTTAACAAATATGGAAAACACTTCAGACTTGTTATTCATTGGAAAAATCCACAAAAATCGTGAATATTCATCTACAAAGCTCACATAGTATCTATAACCTTGTACAGACACCTTTGGAGATGACCCCCATACATCAGTGTGAACTTTCTCAAACAAACATGTAGCATTATTTTGTCTTACTGGAAACGACTGTCTTCTCATTTTACCACTCATACAAGAAGAACATATGGACTCACAACTATCTACTTTGACACTATTATTAAACTTCTTTTGCATTACAGCAAGCACCTCCTCTGACGGATGTCCTAACCGCTTATGCCACCTCGACACTTGAATCTTCTTTCCAATAAAGCCAGCACAGTGCTCCAACTTTGCAGCAAAAGACTGTGCAAAGACATTAACTGGAATTGAAAACAGCTCCCCATCATCACTTGTCCCTGTGTACAGTATCTTCCTTGTTGCCTTGTCCTGTATGAAGAAGACAACATCATCACATATAAACCAACATCCATTATCTCTGCATAACTTCTTAACAGAAAGTAAATTCACAGTGATTTTAGGTACACAGAGCACATTTCTTAACATCAAAGATTGTTTAGAAAGAGGAATGCTTGTGGAACCAATATGTGTTACTTTCAATCCTGTACCATTCCCAATTGTAATAGTTCCATCACCAGTATAAGGAATAACATGATTAAGATGATGTAAATTTGCAGTCATGTGATGAGTTGCACCTGAATCCAATATCCAGTTTTCTTCAGCAGTAAAACCAACACCAGATCCTTCAGTTTGAGTGACATTTGCTTGAGCTGTCATAGCTGCAATCGATGATGGTGGTGGAGGATTTCCCTGATATGCAAAGTTGTTCCTGTGAAAGCATTCAAGAGCTATGTGCCCCCCCTTGCCACATATCTGACATATTACAGAACCAGAAGGCTGTGAACCTCCACTCTCAGTTCTATAGTAGCAGTTTGGTGCAGTGTGTCCCCTTCTCGAACATATCTGACATTCAGGTGATACCGAGTACTTAGAGTTGGTATTCCCATTCCAATTGGACTTAGAATTGCCATGGCCAGCAGATGAATTAGTTGAGGTGAAACCATTACTTGCAGATTCATATCCTGCAACACTCTTACCACTTCCAGAGTAACCATTATTCCCAGAGTAACCATTATTCCCATTTCTGTTATGAAACCCTGATGCAAACCTGGAATTGTGATTCCCACCTCCAAACTTTCTATTATTAAAATTTCCTCTATGTGAAGATTGAAAACCTCTACCACCATTACCATTTCCAATTCCTGAAAAACCATTTCATCCCTGAAAATTACTACCAAACTGATCATTAAAACCATTTCCTCTCTGAAAGTTGTTACCGAATGTAGCATTGCTGAAACTACCCTGAGACCTCTGAGAATTGGAACTCTCACCATGTTCATACCCTCGAAAGCCTTGTAATCCTTCACCTTGAACAACCATAGCAGACATAGAACTAGATAAAGAATGCATTCTAGATTCAATACTGCCTTCGGCTACAAGCAATTGTGCTCGAAAATCTTTGATAGACATAGGAGAATCTCTTGCCAATATGACTGTCTTAATCATCTCAAAGTCAGCAGGCAAACCAGAAAGAACAACAATGATGAAATCATTATCAGTAACCTTTTCTCCTGCAGATACTAATTGATCCCTTATCCTCTTTAGTCTCATTAAGAATTTATCAACCGAATCACCACCTTTCTGAGCAGTATGCAATTCAGTTTTAAGTTGATTCACACGAACCATTGAGACAGAGGCAAATCTTTCTTGCAAACATTTCCAAGCTTCATAAGATGTTTTACACCCAATCACATGTTCCATAGCATCATCCGAAAGAGTTGCAATTAGCAAACTTAACAAAGCTAGATCCTTTTTCACCCAATCTTTGTAAGCAGCATTAATTTCATTTGTGACCCCAGATGCTGTAGCAATCACATACTTAGGTGGACATGGTGCTTTTCCAGTAAAGAAGTCAAACAAATCATACCCCTCAACACAGATGAAAATTGATAACTCCATTTCACAAAATTATCATCTTGCAACTTTACTGTCAACATCCCTAACAGATTCTCAATTCTAACATTAGATTCAGCCATCTTCACACACTAAAGATTATCACAAATACAACCCAAGATTTCAAACAACAAGATATAGAACCACATATATCAAGAAATACACCTCTCTTCGGCAATCGGCCTTTAATGAAGAAAGAGAACAAAATTGCACAAGAACTACACTCCGGCAATCGGCCTTATGGAGTTTACACCGAGATAATGGCTTCGGCCTTATATCTCAAATCAAGATTGCAGAAAGATGGCATCGGCCTTTTTTTACTTTCGCACAAAAAATCAACAAACCCAGAAGAAAAAACCTTGAGACATTTTCACAAACAGATAGAGTGCAGAAAACATACTGTACTTGCAAGAAATACCAAGCCTCCGACTGAACGCACAACACTGATTAAACTACACGAAGTCACCAAGAAAGATCTCCGGCAACACCACCATGAGCGGAAGACGATAGCCACGAAGGAACGTACACGGCGATGATACCATGTTAATGTATACAGAAATCTTGATCTGCAATGAATACTCAAACAAGAAAAGGAGAAGAAAGAAGAGTTCTAGAGAGAGAATGAATGTTTAGAGAAAGAAACTTTTGTATTGATCTGAATTAAAGATTACAGTAATGCCATATCATCTTATATAGTTTGCACGATTTACATCAGTAACTATATCAGTTAGTTATAACACCTCTAACCAACATAACCACCAATAGTCTATTAGCTAAGCTGATGTGGCATTGCCAGCTGTTACTACTGTCAACACATATGTCGGGGTTCCGTCATGGTACTTGTCACCACAAGTGACTATCATTTTGGGGCAGTAATTCTGAGCATCATTGGAACAATTATCACAAGATTGGCAAGATCCTGCCATATATCCAAGACCGACATGGTCTCCAACTTTGAATTTCTCTACTTTGGTGCCTATCTCAGTCACTACACCAACAATCTCGTGCCTGCATGCATTTCCCGATTAAATTAATTAAGTTCACTTTTGACAAATGTAATAGATCGACTGTACGGTACTAGATATGTCTATGTTACTAATTAATTAATGGAGAGTAAATTTAAATAAAGTCATTAATTACTCATAACAAAATTTAGTGTAGATGGAATTTCCCCATTCATTCTTAATCATGTGAAGATCTGTATGGCATATCCCACAGTATAATACTTTGAACGTGAGGTCGTTCTTTCCTGTATCCCTGCGACCAAAATCATGGTACTTTGAGTTAAATTCAGTTGGCTCCTCTACTAGGACATGAACAACTTAACTCAGATGGATATTGATTTAAATTCATTAATTAATTGACTTTCTGTTACAAAAATATATAGTTTGGTAAGATTTAGTTTCATTTTAGCCTTTCAAATAGGTATAATAATTTTCAAAATATGCATAAGTACAAGATTTTAGGTGCATTAATTCATGTTTAGAAGCACATACAATTTTGGAATGTTTCAAATTGTCAAATACGCTAAAGTCCAAGTAGTATGGGCTTGTAACCGAACGGGGCATTAAAGCGGTTGATGTTTTGATGGAATGTAAATCAGGTGGGTAAAGGTGATGCAATCTGTTTCATATGCAGTGTGAAGTTGATTGAGCACGCCTTATGCCACTCGGGTTAGTAGAGCACCGCAACCTTAATGTTTGGTTAGTAAAAATTGTTAAATACATTTTTTTCTTGTATTTTCGTTGTATTTCCTAGGAACTAAAGCATGTAAATTGTAGATGGATGGATGAAAGAAAAATGATAAATGAAACACCAATTAATGGAGAATGTAGATGATAAAATGGAGATAATAACCTTCTGGAGAATTTGAAGGGAGAGAGAACACCAGATGAATCTCTGGCAGCCCATCCAAATGCTTTCTTGGGGTGTTGTTCTGGAGATTCCCCCATTTTCTCTCTTATCTGCTTTCTTTTTTTAGTTAAAAGACATAGGTTTAAAGAGTGCTAGATATGTCTGTGTACACGCAAAGACATAAATATATAGCTAATTATGTGTGGTGGAGGGGTTTGATTTTGGGAGATGGATTGTCTGCCCTTCCCATCCCCTACTATTTCTGTGGTCACGGTTAAGCCACGTCAACATTTTATATTGATACCACAAAAATATGAGGGGATGAGAAGGGTATGAGATGGGGAGGGCAAACAATCCATCTCCTTGATTTTGAGGGGTTGGATTTATTAGCTGGGAAAAGTAGGTATATATACCAAATCAAGTCTTAAAAGCTTATTAGATCATTTCCTCTGCAGTAAAAGGTTGCAAAAATAATTTTGCTTACTTTTCACATGGAAAATGGGCGCCACGCATGGTCGGTATGTATATTTTTTGCTATTTTTCTTTAAGAATGGAGAGAGTTTAAAACTATTACAATTATTTAATAAATGAAATAGTTTTAAATCAAAACTAGAAATTCAACATTCTTTCTACTAAGATATTGGAATTTGGACCACATGCATGCATGGTCAGTATAATCACATTTCGTATCATGCCGTTCACTCATTTTGTTGGTCTCAATCGACGGTCGAAAGGATGCTGCATTGCCATTGCATGCAATTGTCCGCAGGATTTCATATAATTGAGGTCAGAAAAGGAAGAGTGAAGGGTCCATATCTATTCGAGTTCACCTACAAAGACAAGAAGCTCAGTAATATTTCTAGCATGGCCGTTTTATACCTTTTTTCTCACGTTCCCATGAGCAAAGGGCCCTCACATTGATTAGTAATTTTCGTGGCCTGCTGCCTTCGGTTGGTGGCTCACAGCTATTTTTGTACCCGTTGCATGATTCATCAAACTCGTGTTGCATTTTCGTATTTATGGTCTCTGACCCCGACCATGGATTCGCAGCCCAAAACGCAAACAAATCAGCAGCAACAGCTGCCATGGGAGACGCCATAGTGCTCTACGCAGCAACAGCCGCCATGGGAGACGCCATAGTGCTCTGCGCGTAAAGACTCTTGAGCAATATCTCTTTCTTGCGCTACCTCTTTCTTCTCTTCCATCATTTTGGACAATCTTTTCATATACATTGTTCTGAAGCTTTTCTATTTGCATCAATAAACCTATTAAATCTCTGGATTCCAAGTCTTGACAGACACATCCACCGCAAAGAGCCAGGCTTTTATACTTTTGGGCATAAGATGCCAACAGATTCCATAACTTGGAAGTTTAATAATACATAATTATAGATTTCATATTTATAGATTTGTAAAATACTATACTTCTCAGTGTGTTTACTAAATATTTGCAAAAATTGGTGTTTTGTTTAATGAATTTTTAGGATGTGCTCTGTACACAACATGCACATGATATGCTCAAAGATTTGAGCTCAAAACCAAAAGCCCGGAGCTCAAAGCTCTCTCTTCCAAATAAAAAAAATGACGTCATCACCTGTGAGTTTGTACAATTTATATGTGAGTATTTTCATCATTTCAATTTTGTGCATGGTGTGCATGGTTTGTGCATATTTGATTTGTCCTATTTCAGTCATAAGATTAAGAAAATTGATCATTTTTGATAATTTCCTAATTTATTGATAGACTGAACACATGTCCCACGTAGGACAGTTGAAAGACTTATTATCAGTGTGATGAGTTGAGTTACTCTTGCATTATCAATAATTAG
The DNA here is from genome assembly GCF_916048215.2 of Malus sylvestris. Taxonomy (NCBI): domain Eukaryota; kingdom Viridiplantae; phylum Streptophyta; class Magnoliopsida; order Rosales; family Rosaceae; genus Malus; species Malus sylvestris. The sequence continues at coordinate 4,264,346 of NC_062269.1, read as the reverse complement.
TTACATAGAATAAAACCTTATGACATTGGAGCAAGTTATCTAAATACAAAAAAAAAAAAAAAAAAAAAAAAATTAAAATGATGCATTTTTATCATGAAGACAACATTTATAATTATTCAGAATATTTGAATAATTATGTGGACTATTGATCAGTCTCCGAGTAAAATGAATAACAAATTTTCGATTCCCTTCGAACCCTAAAAGGGAATTCTCCTCAGAGTAGCAACTTTCGCTTGTGCCTTCCTCATGAACATGGTTTTGCTCGTCTTCGATCCTCAATCACAAATTGACTGCTGCAGTCGTTATCGGTGGATCGTCAAGGCCAACAACATGTTATTAGTAGCTTAAACTCCATCTCATAAGTCATAATATACGGGGAGTAAAAAACATGTAGCAAAATTCTGGAGCTGACACGTAAACTTTTTTCCAAAGAACACAAGAATGCCTTCATTAAATTGACATGTCTCACATTTAATCCATACGCAGTTTAGCATTCTTGAAGACCTGAGCATCTGGCTACAACCTAATCAAACTCTCTAGCCCATCGCAAAAAAATAAAAAAATAAAAAATGTCAAAGACAGTAAAGATAGGATTAATTATTAGATCTTATCTTTAATACTCTCCTAATTGAAAAAAATTGTTGGAACTAAATTCGCGCACCAACGTAGGAGGTGGAGGTGCACAAATCTAAGTAACTTGTATAAGAACAAATACCCGCGAGCTAGCCAAAGACCGGGAGGGGGGTTGTGTCGGTCTAAGACTCTCTGAATGTCAAGTTATAAGCAACATAAGACTCAAGTAGTAGGTAAGAGAATAAGCATGTGATAATTGCGTTACTAGAGATGATATATTTATACCAGTCAAGTATGAGACATTTTCGGATGGTAGAATCCTTATTAAACTAGGAAATCCCAAATGATATCTAGGAAGTAGATATTGCATCTCTTAATAGTGTTACTTGCAGCGCACACCAATCCTTAGATTGTGAGGACTCTAAGATTATAAGAAATCTGTTGATTCCTTACCGAATTAGGTTTTTGTATCTTCCAGAAAAAGCATGGTCAATCTCCGCCATTTGATTTAGGAACAAGATGATGGTGGCATTGCTGCTCCTATTTTAGCTCCGCAAAAGAGGCTATTGAGTCTAGGATTAGATTTCTGAGGTATGCGTATTCTAAAGTCATTCAGTGATGCAAATGGGTGGCCCTTTGCATCACCGAGTGAATTCCGCTTTCAAACACACGAATCTCTGAGCAAGACTCTTCAATTTTGATGGTGAGATTTCTTGGCAGCACCTCTTTAAATAGCCTTGGCTCTATTTTTCCAAACCCTTTCTCCTAAGTTCTCAACTTCGCCATAGATACTCTTTATTTCTTTCATGCTTTAACTTCTAAACCCAATTTCCGCTTGAAACCTTCCATGATTAGGATTTGTAACCAAGAAATTTGTCGCATCCATATTCACTCTTATCAAGAAAATTCAAAATTTGGATAGCCATAATCTTTCAACAACTAACCTTGCCTCCTTTAATGGGTTTGCTTTGCTCCATAACTGTTGGCAACATTTTCTTCAGTCTTTATATACAGGTTCAACAAGAGGAGACTGTTGAGATTCTTTAATGGGTTTTTCTTCATTGGAGCCCTCTTAGCCCTCCTTTGAAATAGCTACCTTTTTGGTCAGCCTGACGACAGATTGAACCTCATCAGAGTGGATGATCCTGGCCAAGTCGACCTTCTTATCATCTTTAGGAATAATTCTGTGCTAGGGGTAAATGCATGTCTCACCCAGAGAATTGTACTTTTTTGCACTATTCAAGGGAGTTTGGTGATAAACATAGGCTTACGAATTTATGAGAATTGTAACTTTATTCAAGTTGTTGATCATGTTAGAATAAAGTGCTAGAGCTTTTCATCCTTTGCATCCTAATCATAGAATAATATTTTAATCTAACAAACCTTTCCAAAGTATTCTAGCTTTAGAGTAATTGAGTAATAGAGTAAAACACGAACAAACTTGTAGACCCGGGATAGAGCTCGAAGTCCCCCTAGGTAACATTGATTCGAAAAATATTACCTCCCAAACTTGGACCTTGTAAAGATTTTCACTATAGTAATCGGAGTACCACCTTACTTTTAATCGAGTTTATGTCCATGAAAAACTTTTTACTCTGTACTTCCAACATTGCAATGGTCAGATTAAAGATGAGAAAGCGAAATAACTTCATCCGAAATGTCCTCTGGCACATTGACTTTGATGTCTTTCTTTCTTCAAGTGGTGTGTAGTTCATTTGTTCACCTTGCGCATTCCGGGTTTGAGGATTTTAAAGATTGCACCGAGAAGGGGCTTTCTTCCCAGTTCAAATTGCAAGTTTGTCCTTAGGGAATCTTAGTCGAAAGTTCGTTAGGGACTTGGTCGCTTCCATGTGATCGAAAACACCTTTGGAATCTTTTTTGTCAGACCCATGCGTCATACTTGAGTATTTTTTATCATAGTACACTCAGCTGACTTGGGTAGGGCATTTCCGTATATAAGAGCTTCTTTGGAATAAAATTCCTCTTGAGGATTTCCTAGTCTAGATGCCTTATTCGGACTTGCTTAAACACATGATTTTGTAGAACGTACTCGACTTAGTACGCTAGTTCGAGATGGAAGTGATCGTACTCAAAGTCGGAACTTATAGTCACCCTTCAGATTATTTCTGGATTGCCCTTTCAATCATTCCCTCGAATTACATAGAATCTAGGTTTGAATGTTATAACCCACAATCCTATTCCCCTATTTTTTCTATAGTTGTCCTGCAAGATTGATGCCCTATTGCATAAAAGTTCATGCCCCAATTAAAGTGCTACGTTCTTCTACGTGTCAATGGTTCATGGGAGTGTACCTTTGACATTTGTCGCAAGTCTGGGCATACTCTATGGTGTATTGTCGCATGGTGGGCCAATAGTACCTGCCTGTCAGTGCCTTCTGTGCGAGCGATCTTCTTATGGTGTGGTTACTGCATACACCGGAGTGTCATTGAGAATTTGCAAATCCATCTCCGGAGTAATGCGCAATGGTATGAGGTCTGGAGTAGGAACTTTGGTAAAGCTTTCCACAGATGATGGTGTATCTTGAGGCCTATTAGACCAATTTCTGGCCAAATGGCGATCTTTAAGTAGCTTCCCATCTTGAATGTAGTCAGTGTAAAAAGCATCACCAAAATCTAAGCAAGCATGTCTATATGTAAGACATAAGTCAAAATGCATGTAAGTTAAGATGAGTTTTGCAAAATAGGTGTGATCAATATTCGAACTGAAAATTTGAGTAACAACTATTCTAATTCCACTAAATCAACCTAAGACTGATGTAAATTGTGCAGTGCCACAATTGGCATAAGGAAATACAATTTAAAATGAAAAGGAAGATATCATAAGGAACATGTTCAATTGTGTCCAACAACTGCAAAACTATAATAAAAAAGATAAACAAATTCTGGTGTGTTCTTTGTGATCTTGTTGAAAAGCTTCCATCATCTTTAAAATTGTTGACGGTCTAAGTAGAGATATATGATTGAAAGGAACGACACAATGTTGACAAAAAAGAAAAACAAAAATGCGCCTCAATGCACCACCCAACTTCTCTCAAACCCAAATTAACAGCACTAGCCATCAAACTTTTACCCACAACCACGTGATCTAAAACGTTGACGGGCATCAGTCATCTGCACACTGAAGCGGGCCACCCTCATCAACCAACCAGAAAAGCCCAAAACAAAGGCATGGCCGACCCAAACGCACAAACCCAAGCCCTAACCATTTTTAAATTTTAGAAAAGATCGCAATTCCGTAAATAAATTCAAATCCCAAATCGAACTTGCACTGTAACCAAGTCACAATGCCACCCATATCCAACAAAAAAAATACTTTGGAAGTTCAATCTTTAGACCACATGCATAGGATTGAAGAGAAAAGAACACATTTGACGAACAAAAACATGCCCACAGGTAAAAACATGCCCTTCAATCTAATCAAACAAGGACCATACGAGTCTATAACCTAACACTGATGCGAAGCATAATGCACACAGAAAAAATGTAAAGGATGCAATCAATAAACCAATTCTCAAAAGCACGAACAGATACACCACTGAATAATCAGCATTTCATCTCAACAAAGATTCCAATTTTGAGTTCACAGACTACCAACTCAGCCAAAACAAAAATCCAGTTCTCTAAAACCACCGAACAGAAAAAAGCTCGTTCATTTTCCACCAAAGAAGCCGACCCAGAAACCAAAACCCCACGAATAAAAAGCCTTTTAGCTCAAATCAAAGATCACTAGAAGTAAACCACTGCATGCCACTCAAAATATACAAAGACGAAAACGAAAAACAAAAACAACTTATTTGTTGGAAATGAAAATTAAAAAATAACCGTGACAGAACCTTAAATTGAATATGTTCGCTCCCTAAATCCACCATGGTGCCTTGCGGGCATGCCGGGGATTTGCTCACATACGAGATTGGTGGGGTGCGGGCGTGCCACTACTAGATGCCGCTAGTAGACGGGATTTGAATGATTGAGGTTGCGCCTGAGTTTGACTTCGAATCAAGAGATTGTGCCATTGAGTGGGAGTTACTCAAATTAAGGTTCTTTGTTTGCCTTAAAAATAAGGACTTTACTTATATGGAGAGATAGAACAATATGTAAATGACAATGTTGCTTGGAAATATAAATGATAGAGGAAAGTGACTAATATTGCAGATTGCTTGTGGATTAAATGATTGAAAGAGGGTTGTACATAAAAGCCACAAATAAGATCGATACTACAAGTGAGTAGCAGAGCTAATAAACAAGAAAAGCAAAGGATGCTTGGCTAAAAATAAATGTCTACAAGGAAGCTGATGAGCTAATTTGAGTAGAGTTTTGATTGGTTGTTTTGAGTGTCCATAATCCTTCTCCATCTACTTCTTTATATAGAGGTCTTGGAGGAAACCCCCTGCTGAGGACACTGCATCTGCCAGAAAGAAACTTGGGCAATTTGTATTCCATTGCTTGGGCAGCTTGTATTTCACTTGCCAACTTGCATGGAGAAATAATATTAAAAGGGGAACTTGCATTTCCACCACATGCTTTCATCACATGTTTTCCCACTTGTAATAAACTAACATTTAAAAGAAGCAAGTTGGCTTCTTTCACATGTTTCTTGCTCGAAAGCTTGCTGATGCCTTTCCATCTACTTGCAATACATGCATGTATCTTGATTAAACAAAGGCTAGACAAACCTCCACCACCCAAACAAATAGGAGAAACAATATTATAGTGTAAAACCTATCCCACTTGCACCAAATATCTCTCCAGATTAGTCTTCTTGCTCATTAATCCTCCAAATCCCATATTTTACCCAAATTGCCCAAATAAGTAAAAATGGGTATATTTTTGGTACAAACAGAATGAATAAGCCAAGCAAATTCTCTTTCCTCGATTCGGTCAAAGACATGGAAAACGCACAGGGTAGCAGAACCGAACCAGGGAGAATAAAATAACAACATACAAGTCTCTAAAGCAGCAAAGAAAGAGAACACAATAACACTCTTTAAATACCTCAATTCATTAAAAACCCACATAAACTTGGCCTTGAACTTAAACGAACAGCAAAAAGTGGATTATACTACCTGGTATCTTGGTGGGAATCTAGGATAAGATATTCAATCCTCCTAAGATTATGATTACTTGCCTAATCCCAAAGATATCCTAGTTGACTTGAACTAGGTGTTTCTCACTTAGGAGACAAGTAATACAGGTACCAGACCTAAGGCTAAATTGGATCTTCAGACTAAGGCTAAGCCTGATCGTCTGAGAGTCATGAGAAACGAGTATTCCAGTTCTTCTTGCCACGTGCCAGGGACATAGAAATCATGCTCCCACAACATATTTGAGGATCAATTAAACTAATTTTGATACTCCTTCCAAACTTAACCATTCTTTATTCGGATCACTATGTCAATCCATGTAAAAACCTATTATATTTCGATCAAAATTCTACACAAGTATGGTTATACCTACACTATGAAACATACTTTATGATTCTACCCAAGTATTATTGTAACTGCTCTATATTTCAAACATATAATATACCTAAACTAATGTACCTAATAAGCAAATATTGTACCAACACTATGGCACCAAGATTAATGAATGTACCTACACTATGGCACTTAGACTAATAAATGTACCCACACTACGGCCCCAAGACTAATGAATATTATATATCTATGTTGATGTACAAAACCGGAGGGGTCTTGGAACAACGTAAATCCGACCGTGAATCTGCAAGAAAGTAAAGAACATAAGATGTATCGTGGTTCACCCCAATGTTCAATGTTTGGGCTACGTCCACACTAATGTTGATATTGTTTCACTCTAAATGGTGAATATACAAGAAAGCTAGAGGCAGTGTGCTCTCTAGCCTATTTTCTTTCTTCCCATGGCCTAAATCTTGACCTCTCTAATGAAGAGAGTGAGGAGTCATTTTATAGAATAAGGGCTCCTCACTTATTACATATTTGCCCCTTCATTTATTACATAATTATATTTGAGTCTCCCGAGTATTTATATGAGGTATAAATACGGAGGCCTTAAGTATGGTACAAACATTAGTCCTCCAAGTCTTCAGTCAAGAGAGTCTTTTGGCTGGAGACTTAACATTCAGTCCATGTATGGGCTGAAGTAACTAGATGTCATCTAGAACTGATACTCGATATGAGATGGTGCTCAATGTGAAATGATGCTCAACTAGAAATAGCACATGTTGCGAGACTGCTCGGCTTGTGGCTTATGTTGCCTTGGTTGGCTCGGCTTGTGGCGTTGAAGGTGAGGGAGTCCCTTTTATAGAATAAGGGCTCGCTCTTCAATACATAAGTGATGGGTTAGGAGTGATGCTCACGGCTAGGCAGTTGCTCAACTGGCGATGATGCTCTCTAATGATGGTGAGGGAGTCCCTTTTATAGAATAAGTGCTCACTCCTCAATTCATAAGTGATGGGTTAGGAGTGATGCTCATGGCGAGGCGGTTGCTCAACAGGCGGCGAGGCGGTTGCTCAGCAGGCGGCGATGCTCTCTGATGATGGTGATGAAGTTCCTTTTATAGAATAAGGGCTCGCTCCTCAATACATAAGTGATGGGTTAGGAGTGATGCTCACGGCGAGGCGGTTGCTCAGCAGGCGGCGATGCTCTCTAATGATGGTGAGGGAGTCCCTTTTATAGAATAAGGGATTGTTCCTCAATACATAAGTGATGGGCTAAGAGTTTCTCTCTAATGAAGGTGAGGGAGTTCCTTTTATAAAATAAGTGTTCGCTGCTCAATACATGAATAATGGGTGCTCTCTAATGAAAGTTAGGGAGTCCCTTTTATAGAATAAGGGTTCGCTCCTCAGTACATAAATAATGGGCTAAGTCCCCCAAGTATTTTTCATGAGGCCCAGTTGTGGAAGCCCAATATATGGTACATAGTGTAGTCCTCCAAGTCTTCAGTCAATAGAGTCTGTTGACTAGAGACTTCAAATTCAATTCATGTATGGGTCGAAGTGGCGGTTGTTCAGATGTGGTCTTTGTATACCATGCACTGAAGCTTTGTAGGTGAAGCTTTGTAGGTGAAGCTTTGAAGCTGGAGCTTTTGTAAATGAAGTTTTTGAAGTCGGAGCTTTGTAAATGAAGCTTTCGAAGCTGATTGTCATGAGTGATGCTCATGAATGTTTATGTTGATTGACATGAGTGATGCTCATGGATGTTGACATGAGTGATGCTCATGAATGTTGACATGAGTGATGCTCATGAATGTTTATGTATGATTGACATGAATGATGCTCATGAATGTTTTATGTATGATTGAGTGATGCTCATGTATAATTTTGGAGTACTGGACGTACTTTTGATAACCTAGTTGGTGATAATAGCGGTAGGCTGCTGAATAATTTTGGAGTAATGGACGTACTTTTGATCACCTGGTTGGTGATAATAGCGGCAGGCTGCCGAATAATTTTGGAGTACTGGACGTACTTTTGATCACCTGGTTGGTGATAATAGAGGTTGAACCTTAAGTGGAGGGATGAAGGTTGGAGTTTGAAGCCATAGGGCCTGGCTTTTTTGGGCATATGGGCCTTCGCCCTCCACATAACATTCCAGCCTACTATTATGGGCTTGCCGACATTTTTTTATTTTTTTTATTACCCTCTGGTGGGGTTATACATATGTCTCCAAAAGATTAGAGAAGTGAATCACATCATTCAAAAAAAAAAAAAAAAAAAAAACTGCTGGGACTTGGCAACAGCAAGATTTCCTTTGTGAGAGTGGTTGACAGTTGCATGTTGTTGGTGCGTACTGCGCCTACTGCGTACTGGAGAGTTTTTTTTTTCTACTTTTCCTTTTCTCTTTCCACCGTACCTCTCTCTCTATCTCTGTCTTTGCGCTGCTGTCATGCATGTGCACCCAATTAATTATTAATCTCTTCTTTACAGTTTGTCCCCTACCACTTGAGGTCCTACTTAGTCAAATCCCAATCTCTCAGATTTTATTCTCTTCTCTACTGTAAATCCACTTCCTCCTCGGCTTTTCTCATATCCAGACATCCTTTTTTAGAAGTGGAATCTTATCTTGTTCTGTGCTTGCCACTTCTGTATGCTGGTATACCAACTCCACTACTCTAGGACACGTCATAGATCTCACCCTTGATAGCCATGAGCAGAGGCTTCTTACTGCTTTAATTCTTCTTCGGTGATCTTGCCGAGTTGGACGGGAGGCGGCAGAGGCTGCATCTCCTCATCCGAGTCATAAAGGAGACTAGGAAATTAAGCTGTTCTTGTATGGTGCTGCATCTCCTCATCCAGAAACGACAGTTTTCAACTAATCAGTAACTTGTTCTCCTCCAAGAAGGAATAAGTGGGTACCTCCAAATTGTATGGTGCTGGTTAGGCCTGGCAATTCCTGACACGACCCGATAACCCGACACGACACGACACGAAATTAACACGAAATTAACACGATAAGTAGAATATTAATTTTATAATTTTATAACCCTAAAAAAATACTATAATAATTATATATATATATATATTAATTTAACAATTTTATACCCTAAAAACTATAATAAATATATATATATATATATATTAACTATAATAATTATAATAATTATATATACTATAATAATTATACCGTCAAAATATTAACTATAATAATTATATATATATATATATTAAATTTTAAATTAAATTTTATAAAAACTATAATAATTGTTAATTAATATGCATCCATTGATTCCATAATTCCATTCCATTATTGCCGCACCCTTTGAAGAAAAAGGGAGGGAAAATGAAAATTATAAGAAAAGCTGAAAAAGAAACAAAAAAAGAGAGGGAAATATGGGTAGGCTAATGCCTTTTGAAGAAAAAAAAGGGAGGGAAAAATGAAAATTATAAGAAAAGCTGAAAAGGAAACAAAAAAGAGAGGGAAAAAAGAAAATTAATAAAAGTGGTGAGAAATTTTATTTATTTTTAAGTTATTAACTTTTTATCACACATATGACATATCCCACTATTTTTATAATGACACGTGATGTACTTCATGTACCGGTCAATTATACGTACAAAATAAATAGATTTAAATCTACTTAATCAATATAAATAAATAGATTTTTTTTAAGTCATTAACTTTTTATCACACATATAAATGTGTATATATATACACCATTGAACTTGATGGGATACGAATTATGCAAAACTAATTTCAACGATCTAACCGTCAAACTTGTTTGTATATTCTTCAAGATCGTATCAGGAAAAAATCGTAAAAAACAAACATTCATAGATCAAGTAACCGACCAAAAATTTTCGATGGTTATAAAACGAAAAATCACGATTTAACGGTTATTTTAACTCTGATTTTGATTATTTTGACGGTTATAAACAAAAAATCACGATTTAACGGTTATTTTAACTCCGATTTTGATGATTTTTTACAGCTACACTCCTTGACCCTATATGAATACAATGAATGAATTCGATCTTCAATTTAAAATATTTACACTAGTGGATACCACAAAATCTTATGTTATACATAATGAAAGTATGAATAAACTCTTAAGCATTAGTGAATCTATTGTTTTGATGGGATACTCATTCTACGAAACTAGTTTCAACAATCCAACCGTCAAACATGTTTGTATATACTTCAAGATCGCATACGCCAAAAATTGCAAAAAACAAACATTCATAGATAAAGTAACGGGAAAAAACTTTTCGACGATTATAAACGAAAAATCACGATTTAACGGTTATTTTAACTCTGATTTTGATGATTTTTTACAGTTACACTCCTTGACCCTATATGAATACAATGAATGAATTCAATCTTCAATTTAAAATATTTACACTAGTGGATACCACAAAATCTTATGTTATACTTAATGGAAGTATGAATAAACTCTTAAGTATTAGTGAATCTATTGTTTTGATGGGATGGGATACTCATTCTACGAAACTAGTTTCAACAATCCAACCGTCAAACATGTTTGTATTTACTTCAAGATCGCATGAGCCAAAAATTGCAAAAAACAAACATTCATAGATAAAGTAACGGGAAAAAACTTTTCGACGATTATAAACGAAAAATCACGATTTAACGGTTATTTTAACTCCGATTTTGATGATTTTTTACAGCTACACTCCTTGACCCTATATGAATACAATGAATGAATTCAATCTTCAATTTAAAATATTTACACTAGTGGATACCACAAAATCATATGTTATACTTAATGAAAGTATGAATAAACTCTTAAGTATTAGTGAATCTATTATTTTGATCGGATACTCATTCTACGAAATTAGTTTCAATGATCCAACCGTCAAACATGTTTGTATATACTTCGAGATCACATACGCCAAAAATTACAAAAAACAAACATTCAGAGAACAAGGAACGAGACAAAACTTTTCGACGGTTATAAACGAAAAATCATGATTTAACGGTTATTTTAACTCCGATTTTGATGATTTTTTTACAACTACACTCCTTGACCCTATATGAATACAATGAAAGAATTCGATCTTCAATTTAAAATATTTACACTAGTGGATACCACAAAATCTTATGTTATACTTAATGAAAGTATGAATAAACTCTTTAGTATTAGTGAATCTATTGTTTTGATGGGATACTCTCATTCTACGAAATTAGTTTCAATGATCCAACCGTCAAACATATTTGTATATACTTCGAGATCGCATACACCAAAAATTGCAGATAACAAACATTTAGAGATAAAGTAACAGGACAAAACTTTTCGACGTTTATAAACGAAAAATCACGATTTAAGGGTTATTTTAACTCCGATTTTGATGCTTTTTTTACAGCTACACTCCTTGACCCTATATGAATACAATGAATGAATTCGATCTTCAATTTAAAATATTTACACTAGTGGACACCACAAAATCTTATGTTATACTTAATGAAAGTATGAATAAACTCTTAAGTATTAGTGAATCTATTGTTTTGATGAGATGCTCATTCTACGAAACTAGTTTCAATGATCCAACCGTCAAACATGTTTGTATATACTTCAAGATCGCATACGCCAAAAATTGCAAAAAACAAACATTCAGAGATAAGGTAACAGGATAAAACTTTTCGACAGTTATAAACGAAAAATCACGATTTAACGGTTATTTTAACTTCGATTTTGATGATTTTTTACAGCTACACTCCTTGACCCTATATGAATACAATGAATGAATTCGATCTTCAATTTAAAATATTTACACTAGTGGATACCACAAAATCTTATGTTATACTTAATGAAAGTATGAATAAACTCTTTAGTATTAGTGAATCTATTGTTTTGATGGGATACTCATTCTACGAAATTAGTTTCAATGATCCAACCGTCAAACATATTTGTATTTACTTTGAGATCGCATACACCAAAAATTGCAGATAACAAACATTTATCGTGGTTCACAAAACCGAAATTAGTTTCAATGATCCAAATGTTGATGCACAAAACCGAAAGGGTCTTAGAACAACGTAAATCCGACCATGAATCTGCAAGAAAGTAAAGAGCACAAGATGTATCGTGGTTCACCCCAATGTTTGGGCTACGTCCACACTGATGTTGATATTGTTTCACTCTGAATGGTGAATATACAAGAAGGCTAGAGGCAGTGTTCTCTCTAGCCTATTTTCTCTCTTCCCATGGCCTAAATCTTGACATCTCTAATGAGGAGAGTGAGGAGTCCTTTTATAGAATAGGGGCTCCTCACTTATTACATATTTACCCTTTCATTTATTACATAATTACATTTGAGTCCCACGAGTATTTGTACGAGGTCTAAATATGGAGGCCCTAAGTATGGTACAAACAATCTACATTATGGCCCCTACACTAATGAATGTACCTACATTATCGCACCTAAATTAATTGCTTTGCAACTAAACATGTAATATACCTAAATTAATGTACATAATAAGCAAATATTATACCTAGACTGTCGTACCTACACATACATTATGGTACTTACGCTAATACACAATGCAAAACTTTGCCATACGAATGAAAAACACAGAAAACTTATAATCACTTGAAGCAAAAATATGGCATTAATTGCTTTTCCTTTATTTGTAATATAGTCAAATTTCACCGTAAATATGACATTAGTAGTGTATTTTAAAAGAATGATCAAATTTAAAATTATGAAACCCGTCTAATTATAATTTAAGGATGTGTTTGTTTGGCTTCACAAAACTACATTGGATTGGACTGGATTAAAATGTAGTGTAATCTGTGTTTGTTATTTATTGGGATTAGCTTCAAAGGGATTGCGAAGGACTGACCTCAACTAAGTCCTTCACTAGACCTTCTTAATGAGTCCCCTCGTAAAGCATCGGACTGCTAAGCCCACCGCCTCACTTCATCGTCTTTGCTTCAATCTTCCTCTTCGCTTCTTATAAAGCACCTCTTCAACCTGCTGCCATTAAAGCACAATCTTTTCTCCTCCCTTCACTCGTAATCAACCGAGTTCGGAAGGATCAGAACTTCAATATTTCTCATTCTCAGAAAATAACATCCATTGTTGATTACTTGAGCTTCTTCGACCGAGATTACAATGTTTGAAATAAGTGTCTGAATTTGTTTATAATTTTACTTTACTAGATTTAGAAAGTGTTCGTGGCAGGAATTTCCGTCGGGGATGTTTTCCTGGCCAATCGAGCACATAGCTCCCCGGGAGGTTGGCGCCGGTTGAGGGCTGTTGTCGGGCTTCTGCTTTCCTATTGGGCTTTGTCGGGCAAGTCTTGTCGGGCAAGACTCTTCGGGCAAGGCTCGTCGGGCAAGGCTGAAAGAGAAGGACAGAGTTAATTTGAAAGGTGCCTTTATGGGGCCTTAGGTGTAGGCCTTGAGGCTTCCTGTCAAACTAAACCAGTGCTCGAGCACATCATATTTTGATCTCGTGATTGCCGGAGTCTTCTAACTATTATACTTCTGATTACCCGAGTCCGAGAGGTAGAACGAACTCAAATAGGTGCCTTTGTGGGGCCTTAGGTGTAGGCCTTGAGGCTTCCCATTAGAGCTTGTTCTTATACTCGAACGGTCTAGACCGCAGAACGGAATGAATCCAAATATGTGCCTTTGTGGGGCCTTAGGTGTAGGCCTTGAGGCTTCCTATCAGAATCCATTCCATACTCAAGCGTTCTATGATAATCATAATATAATAGAAACAAAACCAAGAGGTAGGTCGATTACTTGCGCCCCAAGTAACTTCAGACTTCTCGTTTATCAAGGACTGTCGTGGATGGGTTAAGTCCACATAAAGTTCTTTTTTATGCCTTGAAGCCAAGGACTTTTTAACTGATCAGATTTACATGCCCGAGGGCTTAGGACTTGGATCTGGTTTGAATACTGAAGATATATTCAAATCGGGTTCAAATACTGAGAAACCCTTTTCATAATTATTTTGCTAGAAGTGACTTGCATATAACTGGACGTATACAACATATTACTAGGCTTAAAGAATGAAAAAAAAACAAAGACAAAGCAAAGAAGGTCGGGCAAGGTTAAACCTTATCAGTTAAGGTCGTCTTGCAAGTCCCTATCTTTGTAGTTTTTGTCAAAGGTCTGAAAGCTTGGAGGGGGAGAAGAAGGTAGAGAGAGATACAAAAAGTGAATCGATACTACAACAAGTTTAAACAGGGTAGTAGAGCTATTATAAAGGTTTGAAGAAAAGGTTATCCCGCGGGGGATAAAGGCTTGTCCTGAATGAGATGAAGGATTGGGCTGACTATAGCTTCGTTTTGAAGGCAAATCTGGCTTTGAGCAGAGTTTGTGCTTGCATTTGTTTGTTTGATTGAGTGTCTTTATTTCTGGCCTCTCTTCCCCCTTTTATAGACAGCTCAGTTTGGCCTCTGGTAGCAGCAGCTTTGCCCGAATGCGGTTTGAGGGTGATGACTCATCAGCTATTTTACATGTAATGCCACCATAAAGTACTTTATGGGCTGTGTAGCTGGTCAGTCTATACCATTTGTTCCTTGGGTAGGCAAGCAAGTGGTCCTTGTGAATTGTATCAAGTCAGAAAAGTCCATTTTTCTGCTTTCCTAGATTTCGGCCGGGCCTTGATCTTCTATTCCTTCAGGCCTCATTTTGGGCCAGCTTCTTTCTTGAGCCCAAAGTCAAGTTTTAATCTAAACAGTGCCCCCTTCAATTAATGTTAAGGCTGGAATCCCAGGCGCCATCATTGATTGAATATCCGCATGCATGTATATGAACTTTTTGGAACTTGTGCTTTCTGTGACCTTTGCTCTTCTCACGACCTTTGAACTGTCCTCTGGGCCCTATAAATTCTAGCTCGGGACTTCTCCTGTCAAGTCATCAAATCCCCTCCGGCTTTCATTTCCATCTTCCTTGAGCGTTCTCGCCTCCTTTTAGAAACTGAGAAATGGGTTCTTCAGGATTTGAGTGGGGTTTCCTAAAACTCTTGACTATGGCTGAAGTTATGGATTTTACTGCCGATGCTTCCACCCACTTGGTGAAGTAATCCGTTGCCACAATTATAAAAGTATGCCCTTTACTAGAGGCTGGATAGATTTGCCCGATGAAGTCCATCGCCCATCCTCTGAATGGCCAAGGTTTGACCACTGGATTCAAAGGTACTGAAGGTACGTGCTGGAGAGGTCCGTGCCTTTGACATTCTTCACAACCGCGGGCATAAGACTTGCAATCTTTTTCCATGTCAGGCCAGAAATAACCGTACCTCCTAAGTAACCATCTCATCTTTGTCCCTGCCTGATGTGCTCCACATATTCTCTCATGTACTTCGGCCATCACTCTCATGGATTCCTCTTGGCCTAAGCATTTTAAAAGTAATCCATCTGGGGTTTTTCTTAGTAGGTTCTTCACCCATAAGACATATTTGGTTGCTTGCTGTCTATTCTTCTTACTTGTAGGTGAAGAAGGATCTTTCAAATGATGAATGATAGGTGACCTCCAATCTTCCATCTTGGTTTCTAGAACCATCACATCCATACTGAATCCCCTATCTAAGATAGAATGAAGGTTTCTTGTTTGGATCTCGATGTCTACTCCATATTTTCTTTCCTGCATTGGTACTCCTGAGGCTAGTTGTGCCATCTCATTGGCCGCTAAATTAGATCCCCTAGGAATATGATTGACTGATATCTCGAACTCCCAGAAACTCAACAATTGCGTTGCTGCCATGTAGTACCCCGCCATAGTGATATGTCTGCACTTGAACTCACCATTTAGCTGGTTTATTACTAACTCTGAATCACTAAAGATCTCTACTTCTGCTGCCCCCAAATCCATCAGGATTTCCAAACCAATAATCAAGGCCTCATACTCTGCCCGATTATTAGTATTTTCTTGGTAATCAAGCAGAAATGAATAATAATGATAAACCCCTTGAGGATTTATAATCACAATCCCAGCCCCTGCAGCCTTCTGAGTGTGGGATCCATCGAAATACAGCTTCCAAGGAGTAATCCAGAGACTCGTTACTCTTCTTATCTCTTGCTGGATCCAATCTTCTTTGCCCGAAACATCAATTCTTGGTGGGATCCAAACGCTAGTAACCTCCAAACTTCCCGGGATATTGATTACCTCACTTTGAGATTCTTGATGCTCGGTCAGGAAGTCAGCAATTGCCTGGCCTTTGACTGCCCTTTGGGGTACATATTGAAAACTGAATTCTGATAGTGCTAGAATCCACTTCCCAATTCTTCCTGCTAGCATAGGCTTTGACAACATGTACTTTATCATATATGTTTTGGCGATGATATACACGTGACAGGGTAGCATATAATGCCTTAGCTTGCTGGCAGTAAAATATAGAGCCAAACATAATCTCTCCACTGGAGAATATCTTGTCTCTACCTCGGTCAGAATTCTGCTGAGGTAATATACGGCCTGCTCCTTCCCGCCTTCATTATTTTGGGCTAGCAAACTCCCGATTGATCTTTCTGAAGCAGAAATATACAGCTTCAAGGGCTTTCCCCTTTGAGGTGGCACCAACACTGGTGGCGAAGTTAGGTAGGCCTTGATGCTGTCAAATGCCTGTTGGTGGGGCGGCCCCCACTCGAAATTCTCTTTATCTTTCAATCTTAGTAGAGGAGTCAGCGGCTGGATCTTGCCCGCTAGATTGGCAATGAATCTCCTCAAGAAGTGGATTTTGCCCAATAGCCTTTGAAGTTGTACTTTATTGGCGGGTGGAGGTGACTCCATTATTGCTCGAGATTTGTTCTTGTCCACTTCCACACCTCTCTGATGCACCAGGAATCCTAAGAAGTTGCCCGCCCTCACTCCAAATGCATACTTCTTTGGATTCATCTTCAATTTGTGGATGCTCATCCTTGTCAATGCCTGCTTGAGGTCTGCTAGATGTTGCTCTTCTGTTTTAGATTTGACCACGATGTCATCGATATATACTTCTATGCTTTGGCCAATTAGATCGTGAAAAATGGCATTCATTGCCTTTTGATATGTTGTGCCAGCATTCTTGAGCCCGAATGGCATGACCAGATACTCATATGCCCCCACGTGATCGGGACACCTAAAAGCTGTTTTATGAATATCCTCTGGAGCCATCTTTATCTGATTTTACCCGGCATTTCCATCCATAAAAGATAAAACTCTATGCTTTGCTACTGCATCTATGGATAAATCAGCCATGGGCATGGGATACTCATCTTTTGGCGTAGCACTATTAATATTTCTGTAGTCAACACAACATCGTACTGCTTTTGTTACAGCTTTTAAAACGGGTACAATGTTGGCTAACCACTCCACATATTTGGCCGGTCTGATAAAGCCGGCTTTTACCAGCCTTTCGATCTCTTCTTTGACCTTTTCTTCTATCTCATTCGACATCCTCCGTGGTGCTTGCTTAACAGGTTTGTATCCCTCCTTGATGGGCATTCTATGTTCCACCAAGGCTGGATCTAACCCTGGCATCTCGGTATAATGCCAAGCAAAACAATCTATGAATTCTTGCAAAAGACAAATGATCATTGCCCGATCATCAACCCCTAATAAACCATTGATCTGTATTGGTCTTGGATCCTCCTCCGTGCCTAGGTCAATCACTTCCAGAGGATCCTGGACTTCTGGTGGTGGCTTATCCGGTTCTGCACACAAAAATTCGACCAACTCCGGGCTCCCGGGCAAGTCGTCTGGCTCGTCTAGATCATATATGCATTCAGCCATTTGAATGGCCCTATCCAATTCCTCTTTGCAAGATTCCTCTTCACTTCCATGCTGGCTGGTCGAAGCTTCTTCCTGCCATTCCTTATCTAAGAGCTCCCTTTCTTGTCTTCTTCCCTTCCCATATACCAACAGTCAGGGATCTGACTGCCATGACCTGATCTTTCTTCTTTTGTTCAATCATTGATGGTGTAGGGGATTTGGGATGAGACAGGGTCTATCCCACTCCGCTTTAGTAAGGAGCATTCCTTGTTCCAAAAGCTTTTGGGCCGTCACCTTGGTAGGGCGGCCGTTCTTATCAGCTCCTGAACATTTCAAGATTCCTACGTTGGGGTTGTAAAAACTTGCTTTCGCAATATTAGCTGAGGGGAGGAACGGCCGTGATTCGGCCTCTACTATCTCTCAAAAGCCTGGTCATTCTGTACCCGCCTCATGATATACAGCTACTTGTTGATGAAGAGTTGAGGGTATGGCTAAACTTTGGTGGATCCATTCCGAGTAAGGCCCCGTAAGTGGAGGTGCAGTCCACCACAAAGAATGCCAGCATTATCTTTTTGGATCCCAAATCCACTTCTAATGGCAATATCCCATGAGTCTTGGTGATAGCGCCTGAGAAGCTAGAGACCGTGAGGTCTGTTGGAATAAGATCCTCTGCGCCTCTCCCCATTTTCCTCATCTGCTTGGCTGGTAACACATTAACAGCTGCTCCTCCATCAATTAGAATTCTTTTGAAGGGCACACCTTCCAAGTGAGCTGAAACATATATAGGCTTCAGATGGTTGGCCAACGAAATACTCGGGCGGCTAAATACCATCTCATCTGTATAAATCCTTAGAGGGCCACATTGGGATGCTTCTGAGGGTTCAGCCTTGCCCGAGTCTTCCTCTCTGACTACCTCCACATTGACGTGTGCCATCATTGGCTCAATTGTCAAGTAATCACCCTCCATAGTAGCGGGCTGATCAGGTCTGGCACCAAACGTGGCGGATAATACATATGCCATGTTAATATGAAAATCACTAGGCTCGGGCAAATCTTCCTTCTTGTTCCCAATTTGGTCCATTAATTCATCTAACCAGGCCATCGCATCGGCTGGGAGTAGTGGTTCTGGTATCCCTTCCTTTTGCAGTTGATTCATGCCCGCGTACAGTGTTTGTTGTGGAACTTCACCAAAATGATCCACCAACGGCAGAGGAGGTTGTCTCCTTTTAGATACCACAGTTCCCATGTGAATATGCTCCGGCTTCCACCCAGGGGTTGGCACCATAATCAGATCTTCTTGAGCTCTCCTCAAGATCCTATACTTCCCAGGGTGTTAGCTCTGCGGCACATGATCTCCCTCACCCTCTGTTTTGTTGTTGGCCTTTTTCCACATCTTTCTTACTTCGCCAACAGAGCTGGCTACTACCTCTAGATGTTGTTTTCTCCAACTTTTGATTTTTTGAGGCTTCGGATGTGGCAGGGGTCTTCAGGGAATTCATGTAGGCTTTGTGCTGCCTTTGAACCCTCTTGACCATGGAGGCTCCCATCGGTTTGGTGGGTTGTCCGTCCTTTCCGACTACATACCATTTTTGCCCGAGGTGTGCAGGATTCCCTTTTCTAACAGGATTAGTTATCCCATCAGTTTTCTTGATTTTCCTCCCTATCTGGCCATTATGAGGACGATTTGTACCCCTCCGGATTTTGCCTCGATATCTTCTGCCTCGTCAGAAGCTTCATGGTTTCGAAACACTTCTGATAAAGCCTTGGGTTGGGAATCACCTCCTAATCGTTGAAAAACGCTTCAGGAAGTGTCTTTCCTTGTTGCCTGCTTAATCTTTTCGTGGGCTTCTCTTCTTTTATCTTCTTCTTTCCTCCTGATCAGTTCGTGATCAATGAGGATTCCAACCGGGGGAATCTCGAGCTCACATTCACACTGGCACTTACTACACATAACCATCCCTTTGATTATGGCCGCTTTCGGATATTCGGGTGATTTAATCATCCCCTCTATAGGTCTTTTGGCCAGTCTTTCTTCTTCTTCTTCTCTAGTAATCTTTCCCTTTCCTTTTTCCGCCCATGTCATATTGATCATATTTATAGGGGCTTCTGAGAAGGGAAGTGCAGGGTTGGCCAGTACCATCTCTTCTGGCTAGCTGGCTCTACATCTTTTTCCTTTGGGAGGAACCAAGTCTATATCACTTCTAGAGCCTGTGGAGGCTTTCTCCAATCTTTGCAGCATTTGAAACAACGTGGTTTGCAGATCTTCTGGCATTTTTGTCATCTATCTTCTGATCAGAACGAAGATCCCACCGGGCGTGCCAAAACTATGTTCGTGGCAGGAATTTCCGTCGGGGATGTTTTCCTGGCCAATCGAGCACACATCTCCCCGGGAGGTTGGCGCCGGTTGAGGGCTGCTGTCGGGCTTCTGCTTTCCTATTGGGCTTTATCGGGCAACTCTTGTCGGGCAAGACTCTTCGGGCAAGGCTCGTCGGGCAAGGCTGAAAGAGAAGGACAGAGTTAATTTGAAAGGTGCCTTTATGGGGCCTTAGGTATAGGCCTTGAGGCTCACAATCAAGATTAACTTTGAGATGCTCAGGTGTGCCACTGCCATCTTCAGTATGGCAGATGTAGAATGGATGTTGAGTTTTAGTTGTCAATATGTATACACCCGAGAAACCGTGTTAGATATGACAAGTGCCTTTGTGGGGCCTTAGGTGTAGGCCTTGAGGCTTCCTGTCAAACTAAACCAGTGCTCGAGCACATCATATTTTGATCTCGTGATTGCCGGAGTCTTCTAACTATTATACTTCTGATTACCCGAGTCCGAGAGGTAGAACGAACCCAAATAGGTGCCTTTGTGGGGCCTTAGATGTAGGCCTTGAGGCTTCCCATTAGAGCTTGTTCTTATACTCGAACGGTCTAGACCGCAGAACGGAATGAATCCAAATAGGTGCCTTTGTGGGGCCTTAGGTGTAGGCCTTGAGGCTTCCTATCAGAATCAATTCCATACTCAAGCGTTCTATGATAATCATAATATAATAGAAACAAAACCAAGAGGTAGGTCGATTACTTGCGCCCCAAATAACTTCGGACTTCTCGTTTATCAAGGACTGTCGTGGATGGGTTAAGTCCACATAAAGTTCTTTTTTATGCCTTGAAGCCAAGGACTTTTTAACTGATCAGATTTACATGCCCGAGGGCTTAGGACTTGGATCTGGTTTGAATACTGAAGATATATTCAAATCGGGTTCAAATACTGAGAAACCCTTTTCATAATTATTTTGCTAGAAGTGACTTGCATATAACTGGACGTATACAACATATTACTAGGCTTAAAGAATGAAAAAAAAACAAAGACAAAGCAAAGAAGGTCGGGCAAGGTTAAACCTTATCAGTTAAGGTCGTCTTGCAGGTCCCTATCTTTGTAGTTTTTGTCAAAGGTCTGAAAGCTTGGAGGGGGAGAAGAAGGTAGAGAGAGATACAAAAAGTGAATCGATACTACAACAAGTTTAAACCGGGTAGTAGAGCTATTACAAAGGTTTGAAGAAAAGGTTATCCCGCGGGGGATAAAGGCTTGTCCCGAATAAGATGAAGGATTGGGCTGACTACAGCTTCGTTTTGAAGGCAAATCTGGCTTTGAGCAGAGTTTGTGCTTGCATTTGTTTGTTTGATTGAGTGTCCTTATTTCTGGCCTCTCTTCCCCTTTTTATAGACAGCTCAGTTTGGCCTCTGGTAGCAGCAGCTTTGCCCGAATGCGGTTTGAGGGTGATGACTCATCAGCTATTTTACATGTAATGCCACCATAAAGTACTTTATAGGCTGTGTAGCTGGTCAGTCTATACCACTTGTTCCTTGGGTAGGCAAGCAAGTGGTCATTGTGAATTGTATCAAGTCAGAAAAGGCCATTTTTCTGCTTTCCTAGATTTCGGCCGGGCCTTGATCTTCTATTCCTTCAGGCCTCCTTTTGGGCCAGCTTCTTTCTTGAGCCCAAAGTCAAGTTTTAATCCAAACAGAAAGGATTTAAGAAAGTAATAATTGAAGAATAGAGGGTATTCATATCTTTCTATGCTTTTTACAAAAGCTGTCGTTGGAAGGTATTTATCCCTCACATCACCAAACATTCCTTTACACATTGCTCTGTTTCCAATCTAGGCCATACATACTAGGTCATTCCTAGTGACATGACACTTGGCTACTATCTAAGACATATGAGTCATAAATTTAGGTTCTATCCAAGCCATACACTTGTCTATTTGACTCAAGCAGATCATTGTAACTTAAATCAAATAAGCCAGGAACAATTTACATTCCAACACTCCCTTCTAAATTGTTAACTGGTTTTATTCCAAGCAGCCCCCTCAAGTAGTTGAATCTATCCTTAGGCAATGCCTTTGTGAAGATATCAGCAACCTGCTCTTCTGATCTACAGTATTTCAAATCCACAACTCATTCCTGCAATGCCTCTTGAATGAAGTGGTATCTCCTATTGATGTGTTTGGTCTTTTGGTGAAAGACAGGATTTCTAGTCATTGTAATGGTTGATGTATTGTCTACCATAAGTGGTGTTGCTTCTATCCGCATTACTCCAAAATCTTTAAGAACAAATCTCAACCAGATAGCCTGAGTTGTAGCTTTAGCTGCACTTACATACTCAACTTCTGCAGTTAAGAGGGCAACACTTTGTTGCTTAACAGATGCCCAAGAGAATGCACCACTTCTAAGTCACAGTAGCCAATAAGCACATCAACTTCACCCTTTTTGTATTCAATACCATAATTAATGGTACCTTGAATGTACCTCAACACTTTCTTTGCTATTCCATAGTTCTTATTGGTAGGACAATTCATGAATCTTGCTAGTAGACTGGCTACAAAAATTAGTTCCGGCCTTGTAGCAGTTAAGCACAATAAACTGCCCACAATTTGCCTATATAGTCCTTCATCTGCAGGTTCACTCCCATCAGTTTTACTTAGTTTCTCACTGACAACAAGAGGTGTGCTCACAAATTTTCAATTCATCAAACCAAACTTCTCTAGTAAACTCAATGCATACTTCTTTTGTCTAATGAAAATGGCATTTTTCTGTTTGAATGATTCTCATGCCCAGAAAATGGTGTAATAAGCCAAGGTTTGTCATTTCATACATGTCCATCATCTCAGACTTGAATTCATTCATCATTTCTTCATTGCTTCCTGTGTAGACAATATCATCTACATAGAGTGACACTATCAGTGTTCCACCATCTTCTTTGATCTTAATGTATAGGGTTGCCTCATTTGAACTTCTATTAAATCCACATATGATGAGATAGGAATCAATTTCCTCTTACCATTCCCTAGGTGCCTGCTTCAATCCATATAAGGCATTTCTTAACTTGTACACTTTACTTTCTGCATATAGAATCACAAATCCTTTAGGTTGGTTAACATAGACTTTTTTTTTTAATTACTCCATTGAGAAAGACAGACTTTACATCTAATTGGAATAATTTCCATCCTTTTTGTGTAGCTAAGGCAATTATTGTCCTTATTGTGTCTAATCTGGTGACTGGAGCAAATGTATCATTGAAGTTAATCCCAAGCTTCTGTGAGTAGCCCTTTACCACAAGTCTTGCCTTGTGTTTCTGAACAGATTCGTCCAAATTCAATTTTGTTTTATATACCCATTTGACTCCCACAATAGGTTTCTTAATTGGCCTATCAACAAACTCCCATGTATCATTATTTTCAATCATGGAAATTTCATTTTCTATTGCTTTCTGCCAAACCTCATCTGTCATGACCCGATCCCGACATACGTTCAAGATCTACACGTGATGTCACCATATTCCTGTTTATCTATCATGTCTCGCATCCGAGATAAGACCAAAACACAAGCAATGATATAACCATGTAGTCATTTTCTTTTATTTCATGGATGCATCTAACCTTGCGTTAGACTGCCTACGTATCGTAAGAAGGGACTCTGACATTTATCACAATACGTTCTAACAAAAAGGCATAGCATTCCTCCATCAACTATTGGAACTTGACAAGCATGAATTACTAGATTCAAGACTACATAACAACTCACATGACATTTAAGATTTCTATTTCATCAATCATACAAATCACTATGTTTTCAACATGATATCTCAATCCATAGCATGTAACATATCAAAGAATCAACGAAGCACAATATTATTCTTAAGCCACATTGATCAACTAATCTAATCATAGTAATAATAATCATATCCAACGTCATTCCATAATCACTTCAATTAATCAATTTCATGTATCAAAGATGCACGATATTAACATTTAAATACGTTAATCAATCAATGAGATAACATATCATTTCACGAATTTAATTAAAAACTCTACATAATTCCATACTTGGATTTTAAGAAATAAAATGGTAAATCTAATTTATATTCACAAGGTCTATTATGGGTAATTCCTATTCACTCGAATCTAGGGTTCCAGATGAACCATATGGAAATGAGCAAGAGCAAGGATTCTGAACCACTTAACAGAATCCAACTAAAATATGGCACCTACTAAAATGTACCAAGTATAACTAATCTTCATCACCCCTAGAATGCGTATGGTCCCCTATTATGGAAATACCAAGCAGAACCATAGGCATAATTTACTTGTGTAAGTAGTGATCACCCATTGCGGATATACCAAGCACGGTCACCTCTGAAATACGTAGTCTTATCGTGGATATACCAAGTGAGACCACATCCTAACTCTAGATAGTGATCACGTATTGCAGATATACCAAGCATGATCACTCCTAAAATGCATATGGTCCCCCATTCTAAATAAACCAAGCAAAACCATAGGCATAGTCTAATAACGTAGACAATGATCATCCATCACGGATATACCAAGCATGATCACCCATAACATATGTACAGTCTACCATCGCGGATATACCAAGTAGGACTAGATCCTATAGCTCTAGGTAGTGATCACCTATCACGGATATACTAAACCTGATCACTCTTAGAATGCGTATGGTCCCCAATTGCGGATAAACCAAGCATAACCTAAGCATAGTCTAATTGTGCATGCGGTGATCACCCATCGCGGATATACCAAGCATGATCACCCTGTAATACGTATGGTCTCTATCGTGGATATACCAAGCAGGACCATCCATGTACCACTGCTACATGGTGCAGTAAATTCAATGTACAACCTACCCCTACCTCAACCCCTATGAGTTACAATGTAGGCACATGCACTGTCAACTTCTCATGGCCACTGACTAACATGTCACATAAGCATATAAGTTCTACAAAATACTTCTAATAGGATTCTAGGCTCACATTGTCATAACAGTTATCATACATATCATTCATATTATCAAGAAGATAAATACACACACACACACACACACACACACATATATATATATATATATATATCACCATAAGGTGTCCCATACACGTAAACCGAGGTATATATTATCTGGGATAACTCACAAACCAATATAGGCCCACTAAGCCCTACATAGTCTCTAGTAATACTAATTTTCATATTTAAGATCAATTCGTAATATATTGACCAAAAGTCAACTCTCTGTCAACGGTAGGGTCCACAACCCTATATAATTTGATCTCGAACATCCGTCATGGATTTTTGATCCGTAACTTTTCAAGAGTCTCATTAATCTTCTAGAACAATATCCTAGAATTTTGAAACGATCCAACGGTCGGATCTCCGCCAATCACTAAAACTAAGTGGCAGTCAACATTTGATTTTACAAACTTAGAAATTCAATTCGAGAAGATCCGTACGTCGGATTCCCAATTCGTAGGTTCCTAAGAACCTCAAATATTACATATAATAACATATTAAAGTTTGGTAACAATCTAATGGTCGGATCGTCGATCGTTATAATGATTAAGTGGCGGCCTCAAATGAAAATATGTT
The DNA here is from genome assembly GCF_916048215.2 of Malus sylvestris. Taxonomy (NCBI): domain Eukaryota; kingdom Viridiplantae; phylum Streptophyta; class Magnoliopsida; order Rosales; family Rosaceae; genus Malus; species Malus sylvestris. Next base: position 4,238,692 of record NC_062269.1, on the reverse strand, counting down.
TAAACAACGGGATTTCGTCAAACGGATGTCAAATATGGAATTAGAGTATCAAATTTAACCTTAAAAGACAAAGTCAGCTCATTGGCCACACGCCACTGCATGCACCGCCGCATGTGGTGGTTTCCGGCGAACGGAAACCCAATTTTCCAGCTAACTCCAAATATTACCAAATTTTATAAGAATATAGAGTACAAATAAGGGAATAATTTGTATACCTAGGCTGAAGTCCAATTCGGCCAGAAAACACCTAAAAACCACCTCGATCCATCAGGAACCCAAAAAATGGGTGTTCTCGATTCATCGCCAAAATGAACTCCGACGCCTCAACTAGTGCATGAGTTTTGTTCCTGGGGTTGAGGGAAGTTGATTGGTGGTAGTGATCAACGATGTTGACTTCAGAAACAGTGGATCGCCGCTGTGCATCCCTCGGTACCACTGACACCATTCTTCGCGAAAAGGATGAGTTTGGGTGAAAATGGAAGAACAATCAACTGGGTTCGAAGTAAGGATCAATATGGCACCAATCTTGCCGTCAACGGTGGCCAGAATAAGGAGATACTGACGAGTCAAGTTAGCGGGTCAAAGGGGGGTCCGGGTTTGCTGGGTCTCTCCTTCCCTTCTTTTCCCTCATTTTTTCCCTTCCTGATTGGTCACTCTCCCTCCTTTTCTCTCCCGCATCTCTCAGTTTCCCCTCTCTCTTGCTGCCATCAGGCAGCTTATATTTTTTTTTCTCCCATTTTCTTCTTTTCTAATTGGTCCATTCCCAAAGTAATGGGAACCCCTAAACATTTTAAATCCCTATTTTATTTAAGAAACTTCTAACATCTATAACTTCTCCTTCCTCATCCCAATTCACGAACAACCTTCGTCTACGTGCTTGTGGGGTCGAGCTCAATTCAAAAACAATAAGAGTGACCCTCGAAGGTCTACGGATTATAAATACTTATTTTCAAAAATTCAAACTTTGTAATCAAGTAATTAAAATCTAAAATTTATTTAAATTCACGAAAATACTATAAAATCCCACGAATACGAAATACGTAAATTACAATAGTGAAATCCAAGAATGAGACATAGAATCTAGCATATAGCACAATACACAATACACACATAGCATAGCATCATCACTTGCAGCTTCTTTGTAACTTTCTGGTTCCACAATACACACATAGCATCTAACATATATGTCTTCTAAGCTTTTTAACTTTACTGGAGTAGAGCTTGGAGTGCTAGTCTTTGAACCTCTACTGCCTGAACTAGATGCTGTACTGTGAATTCCTTATCCATTTTTAGTTTTTTCATCTTCTTCCAAATGGCATCTGTCACTTGTTTCATTTGAAAGAGACACTGAAATTTGTTTCTCAATATCAATATCCCACTTCCAGATTGAGCTTTCATCAAATATCACACTTATGCATAACATGATCTTTTTGGTTTGCAGGTTATATACTTTGTATCCTTTCTCACACTTCCCATATCCAACCAATATACCTTTAGATGAAGATTCCTTAAGTTTGTGTCTCAGTTGATCTAGTATATGGCAGTAGCATAGTGATCCAAATACCCTCAAGTGCTTTACACCTGGCTTTCTGCCATTAAAGGCTTCGAATGGAGTTGAATTTGAGAGTGACTTTGTTGGACATCTCTTTAAAAGGTAGACAACAGTATTCACTGCTTCACCCTAAAAGGAATAGGGTAGGTGTTTCTCATGTATCATTGATTTTTCCATTTCAATGATAGTTCTGTTCTTTCGTTCTGCAACACCATTCTGTTGTGGATAGTATGCAACAGTAAGTTGGCTCTCTAAACCAATGTAATCACAGAACCTCCCAAATTCAATGGACGTATACTCTCATCCAATGTCAGTTCTCAGCCTCTTGATTTTGTATTCGCTTTGGAGTTCAACCATGGCTTTGAATTTCCTGAAAATCCCAAAGACTTCAGATTTAAACTTCAGAAAATAAACCCAGCACATTCTGGTGCAATCATCAATGAAGGTTAAAAAATACTTGCTGCCTCCAATTGATGACACCTGCATTGGTCCACATGTATGAGTTCCAATGGAAGCTTTGCTCTCCATGCTTGGTTCTTATCGAATGATTCTCTGTGCTGCTTTCCCTTTGCACAACTTTCACAGACATGGTGTGATTCTTTTAGCTTAGGTAATCCATAGACAAGCTCTTTATCATGTAGCAACTTTAGACTTTGAAAATTGAGATGTCCAAACCTCTTGTGCCAATTCCAGGTGACTTCTTCCACAATTGCTTTCATTGCAGTGTGATTCTCATATTCTAATGTAAGGGGAAAACATCGGTTATTTGTCATTGGTACTCTTGCAATAAGTTCCTTAAGGCTCATGTCTTAAAAAATATCCACCATATAATCTCCAAACAAGAGAAAATGGCCATGTTCAACCATTTGGCCTACACTAGGAAGGTTCTCATCCACACTTGTTTCAATGACAAGAGTTCCCTTTCCAGCAGGTTGTACCAAATCCCCAATTCCCATCTTGACCTTTGCAGAGACATTCTTGTTTACATTAATCAACAATGTGTCAATGACTCATGTGAGGTTATGTGATTGCTGCAAGCATTATCAACATACCAAATGGTATTATCTTTGACTACAGATGCTGAGTGACAAGCATAGAACATATTTCATTCCCTATTCGATTGGCAAAGTTGGTTGTAGAAATCATCTTGTCGCTGTTGCAACCCCTTGCTAAATGCCCAAACCTGTCACATTTATTGCAATTGGGTTTCCCCTTAAACCAACACACTCCATAATGTAACTTGTCGTAGTATTTGCAAGCATCCTTGGAGTTCTCACCACTATTTGTTTGTTTGAAGTTTCCTATAGGCTTATATTCCCATTTCTTGCCTTTTCCTTTCCAGCCCTTTTTGAACTTGAAACCTCCATTTTGCGCATTGTTTGCTGCATTGTTAGTATTGATGCTAAGGTCGAGAATGCCTTTCCAGGTGCACTTTCAGCATGCCTCTCTAGCCTTTGTTCATATGCCTTAAGAGGTCCAACCACCTCTTGTAACTTCATTTCCTCAGTAAGTTTACTATGCTCAATCACAGATACAATTCGTTCATAAGTTCTAGTCAGGCTTATTAGAATCTTCTGCATAATTCTCTCTATACTGAGTTCTTCATCATAAGATTTCCTTTGATTTGTTATGTCAAACAACCTAGTTAAATAGGTGGACACAGATTCATCTTCTCTCATCCTAGTATATTCACAGTCTCTTCTCAGGGATTGCAATTTCACAGACTGTACATGTTTATCACCTCTATACTCATTTTGTAGAACATCCCAAGCCCCTTTTGATGTTTCTTCATTTGCAATGCAAGGGAAGACTTCATCTGAGACGGCATTTTGAATCAGCCAAAGCTTTTGCATCCCTCAACATAGTCTCATTCTTGGCTTTCTGGGCAAGCTGCAATTTATCTTCATCTTTCTCTTTATCATTACCTTTCTCATCAATTTGTTCTAGGGTTTTAAACCCAGATTCAACCAAATCCCATAAATCATGAGATTTAAGGATTGTTCATAGCTTAATCATCCAGAAATCATAGTTTGTTCCATTGAAGATTGGAGCTCGACCTTCACTTCCACTGGATCCTACCATTTGAGACCTCAGACAAAAATTGGAGATCGATTTCGTTGAATCCTCCTCTTTCTTTGATTTCACGACGCCCAGATTCGAGAATCGAAACTACGCTCTAGATACCATGTTTCAAATAAGTGTCTAGATTTCATTACAATTTTGCTTTACTGGATTTGGAAAGGATTTAAGAAAGTAATAATTAAAGAAGAGAAGATATTCATATATTTCTGAGCTTCTTACAAAAGCTGCAGCTGCAAGATATATATCCCTCACATCACCAAACATTCCCTTACACATTGCTTTGTTTTCAATCTAGGCCATACATACTAGGTCATTCCTAATGACATGACACTGGGCTACTATCTATGACATATGAGTCATATAAATTTAGATTCTATCAAAACCATACACCTGTCTATTTGACTCAAGCAGACCATTGTAACTTAAATCAAATAAGCCAAGAACAATTTACATTCCAATATACAACTGGAACTCGAAATTTTGTGAGAGAGGAATTTCCAGCTCCAAAAGGGGTAGCAACATCCTGCCTCGCAACTCAATTTAAATTCTTTTACATTCATATAAAAAATTGAGTATAATAAAAACTGAACCAAAAGTCTTAATTGCTTACCTAAGTGAAGAGTATTTTGGAAAACGGCACTATTGGAAGTTGCTGCTGCGGTTGGGGCTTTGCCTGGAAATAGTCGACTCGCTGGACTTAGGGCTGGTTTGGTATTGCTGTGCTTTGAAAAAAAACTGCTTTTGTTGTGCTGTGAGAATAAGCGGCTGTGAAATAAAGCTGTAGAGTGTTTGGTAAACTTTTTTGTAAAAATGCTTTTGAAAAAAAAACAGTATTATAGTGTTTGGTAAACTTTTATGTAAAACAGATGTGAAAAAATGCTGGTTTTTCAAAGCTGGGTTTTGCAGCTTCTTGCTTTTGGCTTTTTTTCACCCAAAACTGTGAAAAAAAACTGAAGTTGAATGTTTACCAAACACAAAAAAACTCCCAGCTTTTTTCAGAATCACCTCAGTACCAAACCAGGCCTTAGATGCCCCAAGGCTCATCCCACTTATCTGAAAAATGAGTGGGCAATATGATTGATTCTTTGTGACTTGATTTATTTGTTCATGTAACATATAATTTAAAGGGAATGAAGAACACTGGTTTCTAGGATCAGGACAAAGATATTTTTGTAAGTTTTACAAATTGCATATTGTGTTCGTTGAATTGGAAAAAACGGTATTAAAACCTCAAATGCTGAAAATTGGTAAAATTATTGTAATTACCTCTAAATTTGGGTTTTAGATTTCCTTGTTCAATTACGTTGAGAGCTAGAAGTCCAAGAGTGATTGCAAACTTGGTTCCTATAAATGTTAATTGAAATATAATCATGCTCAAAAAAATTTATTAATTAATAAGCTGTTTGAACTATAATACATTGTAATAAAATGTTTTTCTCACCAGTTCAACTATCCATTGTAAGCCTTTGAACTAGTTCAAAAGAGGCTTTAAGTCACGAATTGGTACGATGTTCATTGTCTTGTAAATCTGCAGGCAAAATATACATATTGTTAGGAAAAAAATAACTGCATATCAAAATGTATAATATATAAGTTTTTAATTGTAGATGTATAGAAGCTACAACCTGTTGTTAAATTTTGCAGAACATCTTTGTAAACTATATTTTTTGTAAATATATTTTGCATTTCATTGTTGTTAGCAATTAAAACTTTGAGCCCTCTCTTGATGTGACTCTAGATAATGCAACATATAATTGACCATGAGTGAAAACAGGTTGTGGTAAATAAAGTCCCACTTATTTCAATGATTGTCCTTGACTTTTGTTAATTGTCATTGCATAACATGGCCTTATTAGAAATTGACGTCTTTTAAATACAAAAGGCCATTTGTTTTCAGTTGTTGTTAGGGTTATTCTAGGAATGTAAACTTTGTAATTAATGTTGCTGCGAGCAAGTATTCTAGCTTCAATAATTCTATCAAAGTTTACATTCCTAGAATAACCCTAACACACAAACCTAAAAATTAGTTTAAGTTTCGGAGCAACATAATGGGCATTCCAATCTTTAAAATTAACTTGTGGGAAGGCAAGCCATTGAAATCAAGTGTGTTGAGAAATTCTGTAGGATACATTATACTAAGACTGTCAAAATTTCCAGAAGATGAGTATAAAGAATCAGAGCTTAAATAAATGTGTTTTTGACCAGGTAACAAATATATAGCATAATCATTTATCTCTACTACAATATTATTTTTTGGTGTAATAATAGCTCGCTCTCGTAAATATTCAAAACTGGCAAAATTATTTTCAAAGTCTAGATAAGTTGCTGAAAAAATAGAATGAATAGGATCAGAGTATGAATGAATGAGTAAATCATCTAGAATTTCAATCCAACATGTATCTTTGTCATTTGAATCAAGTGTATCCCCAATTTGGCCATCACCTATCTGTAAAATCCAAGTTGCAAAATCATCAAGTTTTTTCTTTTGGTAATTGTTTAATCCCTTCTGTGAAAGTCTCATATTTTCCTTCAACTGAAATACTTTGAACAAATGCCATAAATAAGATATTTGAAGAGGCATCTATTATCTCTTCTTTTGTTCCACCAGGAATAACTGGTAAAATTTGTCTAAGGTCACTGCCCAATAAAAAAGGTTTGCCACCAATTGGAGCACTTTTATTGGAATAATTTGAATGTGATAAAATATCAAAAAATAATTTGTCTAATGCTTCAAAACAATGTTTATGATTCATGGGAGCTTCATCTCAAATAATAAGATTTGGTTTTTCAATTAATTTAGCAAGATGAGTCCCTTTCTTAATTTGACATGTTGAGCAATCTGTAAGTATGAGAGGAATTTTAAATCTAGAGTGAGCAGTTCTACCACCTGGTAAAAGTAACGAAGCTATTCCAAATGAAGCAACTGCTAAAACAATTTTACCTTCAAACCTGATTTTACTTATTATTGTATGCCATAAAATTGTTTTTCCAGTTCCTCCATGGCCATAAACAAAAAAGAGACTTGACTTTTTTTCATTCACAGTATTAATAACACAATCATAGACAAATTTTTGGGTTTCATTAAGTTGTGCTACCAAAACAGAATGTTCTTGACTTAAATCATCACAATTGTAATTTAATTCTTCCCTCAACAATATGTTTCTAATTTCTGACATTTTTCTCTCATCAGGCACAGGCAAATTATGATCTTTTAAAGAGCTAGATGATGCATTAAATAGTTGCTCTAATTCAAACATAAGGGAATTTTTTAATTCCAATTCTGACAAATTTAGAGTTGGCATTGCAAAAGATTTTCGAAAGTTATACAAAATGTCATTACACATATTTTGCCAATGACTATTAAAAAGCTGTTTACTATTTCACAAAATAAAATTATCGTAACAAATAATTGCCTCAACTCGCAAGATGTTGCAATATTAATTGCATTTCCTAAAGCTTCAATCCACTCTTTGTCATCTCCTAGTAAACCTAAACACTTACACGCTGCTTGATACGATGGTTGAATAATGCTGTTCACAGTTCTAAGGTCATCAAAATTGAGAACACCTTTTTGAATATTGAGAAGCATTCTTAAATAGTGTAACTCAAATAATGCAGGATGCACGTAGGCGATTCTGCCTATGGATCTTCTTTTTCTTTTCCTAGGCTTCCAAATCTTATGTCGAGATTCCCATACAAATTTTGACGGCAATTCTGCATAAGTTAGTGTTCACGTTTTAGGAAAAAATTTATTTGTTTCAAACCAACTTGTCAACATTGTGTGTTCAAAAGCTTTTTTATTAACAATCGATTCAAGTGATTGATTACTATTGAAAACAATAGTTTATTCCAAAGGAAGATGCACTGGCAATCGTTCAACAAGAGATTCTTTCATATGAATTGGATACTCAAACAATCTCCAAACAACGTCGTATGGAGATATATATAGATAAGCAAATATTTCATTGTTTGAAATCTATTCGAAAACAATTCTTGCTCGATTTGAACCTTTGTTTATGTATTTGAAAAGATATTTTATAAGCATTGATTGGCAACATGACTCAACATTTATATGGGCATTGTATCTCAATAATAAATCTGAATTGTAAGGTACAATAAAACTGTTATCAATTTGCATCCCATTTTTAACCACAAATTTCGACGGATTATCACGACGCCTGTACACAGAAAATCATTTGTTTCATAAATTGTTTCACTCTTGTATTGCTTTGGAAAAAACTTAGAACATTTTCCCTCTCGCATACACGGAGAATTTTGATTAAGTTGTCCCCAAGGACCATGAATCATGAATTGGTTGACAATTTCATAAAGAAGATGATCTGAATTTTTATTTGGTATTTCAGCTTAAATGATGGAATCTATGTCGTCAACAAAGAATTGTAAGGCTTCTTTAACCAAATTAAGATGTGAGCTTGAGGCAAGCCTCTTTTCTGAAACTCGATTGTACAAACATCTGTTTGCAATCAAGTTAGAAAATATATAAACCACAGTCAGTTTCATTGTAAAGGCAAAATAAAAAAAACTAAGAAAAAATTCAGTTTTTGAAACTCACCTGCTTCAACTTCATCAAAAGGTTCTCTTGATTTTATGTAGCTAATCATATCAAGTTTCATTTTAAAAACCCTAGAAATCATATATGGTCTATCCTCTAACTTGTATCCAAGTTTTATATCAAATTCTCTACAATTTTAGGCAATTTGATATTGCAAGTGAAGGTTATGAACAAATCAGGATTTCCAAATTGTCTACAAATAGCTATCGCATTTTGATAGTTGTTGAGAAATTCTGTAGGATACATTACACTAAGATTCTCAAAATTTCCAAAAGATGAGTATAAAGAATAAGAGCTTAAATAAACGTGTTTTTGACCAGGTAACAAATCTATTGCATAATCATTTATCTCCGCTACAGTATCATTTTTTGGTGTAACAATAGCTCGCTCTCGTAAATATTCAAAACTGGCAAAATTATTTTCAAAGTCTAGATAAGTTGCTGAAAAAATAGAATGAATAGGATCAGAGTATGAATGAATGAGTAAATCATTTGGAATTTCAATCCAACATGTATCTTTGTCATTTGAATCAAGTGTATCTCCAATTTGGCCATCACCTATCTGTAAAATCCAAGATGCAAAATTAGCAAGTTTTTTCTTTTGATCATTATTTAATCCCTTTTGTGAAAGCCTCATATTTTCCTTCAGCTGAAATACTTTCAATGATTGTCCCTGACTTTTGTTAATTGTCATTGCATAACATGGTCTTATTGGAAATTGACGTCTTTTAAATACAAAGGGCCATTTGTTTTCAGTTGTTGTCAAGGTTATTCTAGGAATAAAAACTTTGTAATTAATGTTGCTCCCAGCAAGTATTCTAGCTTCAATAATTCTATCAAATAATTGAGTCACAACCAATCTTGTTCCATTACACAAACCTAAAGATTGGTTTAAGTTTCGAAGCAACATGATAGGCATTCCAATCTTTAAAATAAACTTGTGCGAAGGCAAGCCATTGAAATCAAGTGTGTTGAGAATTTCTGTAGGATACATTATACTAAGAATCTCAAAATTTCCAGAAGATGAGCATAAAGAATAAGAGCTTAAATAAACACATTTTTGACCAGGTAACAAATCTATTGCATAATCATTTATCTCAACTACAATATTATTTTTTGGTGTAATAATAGCTCGCTCTCGTAAATATTCAAAACTGGCAAAATTATTTTCAAAGTCTGGATAAGTTGCTGAAAAAATTGAATGAATAGGATCAGAGTATGAATGAATGAGTAAATCATCTGGAATTTCAATCCAACATGTATCTTTGTCATTTGAATCAAGTGTATCCCCAATTTGGCCATCACCTATCTGTAAAATCCAAGATGCAAAATTAGCAAGTTTTTTCTTTTGATCATTTTTTAATCCTCTTTGTGAAAGCCTTATATTTTCCTTCAACTGAAATACTTTGAAAAAAGTCCACAAATAAGAGTTATTTAAAGAGGCATCTATTATCTCTTCTTTTGTTCCACCAGGAATAACTGATAAAATTTGTCTAAAGTCACCACCTAATAAAAAAAGGTTTGCCACCAAATGGAGCACTTTTATTTGAATCATTTAAATGTGATAAAATATCAGAAAGTGACTTGTCTAATGCTTCAAAACAATGTTTATGATTCATAGGAGCTTCATCCCAAATAATAAGATTTGCTTTTTCAATTAATTTAGCAAGATGAGTCCCTTTCTTAATTTAACATGTTGAGCAATTTGTAACTATGAGAGGAATTTTGAATCTAGAGTGAGCAGTTCTACCACTTGGTAAAAGTAATGAAGCTATTCCAGATGAAGCAACTGCTAAAACAATTTTACCCTCAGACCTGATTTTACTTATTATTGTATGCATTTATCTTCTCTCATCCTAGTATATTCAAAGTCTCTTCTCAGGGATTGCAATTTCACAGACCGTACATGTTTATCACCTCTGTACTCATTTTGCAGAACATCCCAAGCCCCTTTTGATGTTTCTTCATTTGCAATGTGAGGGAAGACTTCATCTGAGACAGCATTTTGAATCAGCCAAAGCTTTTGCATCCCTCAACATAGTCTCATTCTTGGCTTTCTGGGCAAGCTGCAATTTATCTTCATCTTTCTCTTTATCATTACCTTTCTCATCAATTTTTTCTAGGGTTTTAAATCCAGATTCAACCAAATCCCATAAATCGTGAGATTTAAGGATTGTTCATAGCTTAATCATCCAGAAATCATAGTTTGTTCCATTGAAGATTGGAGCTCGACCTTCACTTCCACTGGATCCTACCATTTGAGACCTCAGACAAAAATTGGAGATCGATTTCGTTGAATCCTCCTCTTTCTTTGATTTCACGACGCCCAGATTCGAGAATCGAACCTACGCTCTAGATACCATGTTTCAAATAAGTGTCTGGATTTCATTACAATTTTGCTTTACTGGATTTGGAAAGGATTTAAGAAAGTAATAATTAAAGATGAGAGGATATTCATATATTGTTGAGCTTCTTACAAAAGCTGCAGTTGCAAGATATATATCCCTCACATCACCAAACATTCCCTTACACATTGCTCTGTTTTCAATCTAGGCCGTACATACTAGGTCATTCCTAAGACATGACACTGGGCTACTATCTATGACATATGAGTCATATAAATTTAGATTCTATCCAAACCATACACCTGTCTATTTAACTCAAGCAGACTATTGTAACTTAAATCAAATAAGCCAAGAACAATTTACATTCCAATATACAACTAGAACTCGAAATTTTGTGAGAGAGGAATTTCCAGCTCCAAAAGGGGTAGCAAAGTCCTGCCTTGCAACTCTAGCTCTCGCCCCAAGTCTCTTGCCGACCTCCTCTTCCAACTCTGCCAGCTTGTTAATCAGGTTGGATTAAATTTTGTTAGTTTGGATTAAATTACATTATTTTTTTATTATATTTCCTCTGGGTATTTTGAAATTTAGGATTTGTTTGTGGTTATGTAGTTTATGATGTGGTATTTTCATTATCCTACTTGATTTTGTGGTTAAATTTCTTTTGGATTCCGTAATTTTGTGCAGTTTGGCGTGTAAATGAAGACCCGCTTCTGTTTTTTTTTTTAATTTTTTATGGGTTTTATGTAGCTGATTGTACTGTGAGTTGTAATGCCTTTACATCTCATTTCTAATTTTTCAGCAATTTTAGATTATGGGTTTTGCAACATAATTGATTTGTTTGAGTGTTTCCTTTTCAAATGGGATTGAAGCATCAAACTTTTGGATACTGTTTGGTTCCACCTTACCCCCTGGAACGACTTGTTCCAGCCCATGGGACACAAAATTATAATTTTTTTGGACAACAATACCCCTCATCTTTTTCATTAATTTCACTGTCTACCCTCTCTCTCTCTCTCCCCTAGCCTACCTTTCTCCTGTAGCTTCGTTACCCTTCATCTCTCCTCATCCACCACAAACCCAGCAACCCAAAAGCAATCATTTTTCTGTGAAATCACTCTTTGTGGACAAGGATAGTGATGAAATGTCCGGATTAAGTTTGAAAGAGCAAGAGAAAGACCCTGATTTATTGTAATTACAACTCTTTGGGAAAACGGAGATGCTGTTTTTTTTTTGTTTTGATGATGATGATGCCAGGACGACAACATACTAGTTTTGCTCAAAACTTCTGCCATCGATGGTCGATCGATCTATCTCTAAATTCAATTTCCACCAAAACCCCCAAACAAACAAACACCAAACCCGGTTCTGTCGCATAATAGAGAGGAGACCACGGCTGCCAATTCAATCCCTCCGCGCTCCACCTTCTTCTCCGAAGCTCCGACGAAGCCTCTGTAAATTGAAAAAAAAAAACAATTTGGGATTTTTCTGTGTTTGGTTTGAAGAGAAAGAAATTAAAAGAAGAGAAATATGGGTTTGAATTGAAGAGAAAGAAAATGAAATGAAGAGAAAGTATGGGTTTGATTTACTAGGATCAATCTGGGCATGCGAAGAACAAGAAACATATGGAAGAAGAGAAAGCAGAGAAATGGGAGAGAGAGAGAGAGAGAGAGAGAGAGAAATGGGGTTGGGAAGGGGGAGAGCTAGTCTTTGTTGGAGACAAAATGGAGGAAGGTGGGGAGACATAATGATTGAGCTTGCAGAGCCTACATGGTGGTCATGCCAGGGAGAAAGCTTAATGTTGGCGAGGTAGTAGGGAGGAAGAACTGCGAGATTTAGGTAGACGAAGGTTTGCTGGTGGGCGTCACTGACGAGTTTTTTCATGGTTAAGAGGAAAATAGGAAGTTGTTTTAGTCATTAAGGGTAAATTAGTAATTGTACACCAACTTTTTGTTATAATTATCATAAACTTAGAAAAGTGGCTATTATTCTATTTGGGATCCAAATTTTGGTTATTTTTCCAAATTTTCCATTCCACGGTTTCAATAATTTGATTGGTTTTGATAATTTTTGAAATGGGAATTGTATGTAGAAAATTCTGGTTGAAAATTATAATGTTGGTTGAATTGACGGTGAAGCAAATAACTATTGGAAGTATGCCCACAAAGCCACTCATTTGATGTAATAGCTTTTTGGAATACTTAATGTATTAAACTTTTATATGTTTAATGAAGGGCAAAGCTTATTGTTAATCACTATTTATTGTATCATGTGTTTAAGTAATAAGGGAATCCAAGGGATGTATTTGATCTAAGAGACAAGTGATCTAAGTGAGTTAGATTATCGAGACCATTCTCTTATGTTCATTCCTAAAACGTTCCTAGCCATAGGATTGCCAATTGGGTATTGACAATCCGCTAAAGTCAGTATGTATTATGTTGACTCAAGCGTGAGTATGACTAGTCTCAAGTCATTTGGTGTTGGACACTAAGACAAACACATAGGTGCCCGAAAAAGTAATCGAGTACACTGAACAACGATCAAAAGAGAGTTCGAACATTCATGTCGTGTAAGAACTCTAAAGTTGCAATATGCAAAGTAGTCCTTTGACCTGAGGCATCATAGATGTCTAATGGTTAGGTCCTTGATCTTTGATCATGTCAAACGGCATTCCATCGGAGTGTCCACGGCATTGTTGGGGTCAAGCTATCTAATCATGTAGGCATATGAACGCACAACAAGGGATCTCTAACCTTCCATGGTGGAAGGAGAATACTCTAAGATATGATTCTAAAGTCTTTGGCCAAAGCAAATGAATATGACTTAGGAAGTTTGTTCCAAATCATATTCAAGGGAATCATATAGAAAAGTATCACATTAGATAGTAGACATGAAATAAACTATCACTTAAACAATGTGATTAAGAGTATTGTATTAGAGAATGACCGTATTGCATTGTAGTTGTAACTGGATAGGTTCTCCAACCAATTCTACTTAGCTTGGGTAACCATGACATACTGCTAGGTGTCACTCATGGTTTGTGGAAGCCCTAATGATTAGGCCACACTAATCATAAAAGGGAGAATTGAAATGTGGTTTCAATTCACAATCGATCGTTAAGAGTAACAATCGCCCACTACCTCGCTAATTGGAACCTAATGGATCGTACACCGAGTAAGGGCGATAGTGAAGAAATTAAATGAAATGGATATGCAATTAAATGGTTTAATTGAAGAATGGTCAAGATTAATTAATTAGTTAATTAATTTTACGAAAGGTTCGTATTGGGCTTTTAAGTTGGTTTTGGGTTACGGGGCTCAAAAGCGTTTTGGTCCACAAGGCCCATTATGTTTAGGTTGTATGACAACTAAAACAAAGTGGGCAAATTAGCCCAATAACAAAGGAGATGCCGGCCATTAGGGTGAATGATGCAAACTTGGATTAATTACAAGTTTGCCACTCACTTGTAATAAAGTATAAAAACAACTTTATAGCTTTATTTTTCATTAGGGTTTTTCTTGGCGAAATGAGGTGAAAAACTTTCTCTCTTTTTACACAAGGAGGCCGGCCACTTAGAGAGATTAATCTAGCAATCTTTTCTTCTCTAAGTCATCCATTTCATCTTCACACTTAACCCTTGGTGTGGAGACTTAGAGACACCAAATCTTTGGTGTTTTTGGAGATCCTTTCCTTACATCCTCAAGGACCAAAGGAGCACAAAAAGGAAAAGGAAATCACAAGCTATATCCAAGGAGCTTGGAGGTGACTTGAAGGCCCTCCACTTGGGTGAATCCCTTGTGTAAACAAGGATGAGCTTCAATGGTAAAGAAACTCTAAATCTACTTCTCTTTAATGTTGTTAATGAGTTTAATGGTTCACCATATACTAGGGTTTGAAAGTCATGGGTTTTATGAATTGTTTTTTAATGCATGCCTACTTTAAAGTGTTAATAGCTTGCATATGTATTCAAATGTTCATACTTGTTCTTAGCTAGGACCAAATTTTTCCTTCAAGTGGTATCAGAGCCTAGGCCTAGTTTATGGTGAATCCTTTTGGGTTTTGTGATTTTCATGATTTATGATTTAAATGTTGTAAATGTTACAAGCTTTGTTCTTGCTTTTGAATATATAAATTTTGCTAGAAAATTTAGCATCTCAAATGTTGTAGATGTATTTCATTTAAGCATGAATATTGGAACTAAAATTTGGTGCCATGTATTTTGGGAAATTCGGCCAAATCCAAAGGGTGCTTTTTTGGGTTCATGTTTGTCTTGTTAAAATGGTTTTAAGGTGACTTTTGGAACCCCTAAGTACCCTAGGATGTTAGCCCTTTTTTGAGTGGTGAAAAATTGAGTTTTGGTGAGTGAAAACATTCATGGAGCTATTATGAGTTTTCATGGTGTTCTTCAATGTTCTTGAAGTTCTGGCCAAGAACAAAAAGTTTTGAAGTTTTGATTCAAAAGTTTTATGTTTTTCATAAAGTTTTGGTTTAATTTTGATGGGTGATAGTTATTGGTGAAGCATTAATATTGGCTTTAATGTTTGACAAAACTCATTAATGTTTTACAAAACATTTTCTTACAAACCATCAATTTCACCTTTACCTCACCCACCAAAATCCACTTGCATATTGCACATGCATGAACAACTTGCATAAAACCCTTTCACACTCCCTTTTACCTCTCTAAAACCGGCCAACCCCTAGTGGGGGTACTTTTGGGCCCTTTTGTGCAATTACATAAAGTTTTGATACTTTTGTGTTTTTGTATTTTGGCCTAAAAGTTTACGTTTTTACGTTTAGGCCTAAAAACTCTAAAGGACAAATTGTTTTGTTCCTTTAATGATGTTTTTACATTATTAAAATTTTGGGATCTAGTTGAAATTACATGAAGTTGTGGACTTTTGTGTTTTTTCAAAGTGACCCCAAAAGTTTTTGTATTTGCATTATGGCCCAATTGTTGTGGTCATAGTTTCCTTTTGGCCCAAATAAAATGAGAACAAAATTGTTTTGTCTCTTTAATGAGAATTGGATTTTCATTTCATTTAGTTCCATTTAAATCAATTCTATGGATCCAAAAACCAATTGCTTAAGTTGCTTTCTTAGTTGATGTGATTAATTAAGAAAAGGGTGATTATGAACCAAAGGCCTCGATAATTGAGCTATGTGATTGGCCGCTTTACATTATGAATGTTTGGGTTTGGTAGTGTAGATTTGAATGTAATTTGATTAATTCAATTTGTTGTAAATGGACATAAGTCCATCATTTGTGTTGTAAAAGGGCATAAACCCTTATTATTATTTCATGTATTCCTTTTGTTTATATGTATGCAAATTGGAATAGTTGGGTCCAACGCCCAATAGGAAATAACGGTTTAATTGGATTAAACGCGTAACTAAAATCAACAACTATCTACCTTAAACCCAAGGTCCAACACAAGGCTCGTGTTGGATCAAATCAAACGGTTCATAATCATCCTAAAACCTAATATGACTGTATAGTCCATATGAGGATGCAATGCATTCGCTAGTAGTTTCATATAGTCTCGCTTGTTTCAACGAAACCGTGGGAGTATTATATGCTACTAATTCATATTAACTTGGACCAATAGTTATGATAGGCCCAAGTTCTTTTAATAAGATTTAAATGATTTTGATGTAGCCCAAAACTACTCCCTCAAAATAAATATTAAGTTGATAAGCGAGAGATGTTTTGAACGTCTCTTCGTAGGCCTTCCACCGTGGTGGGTTCCAATCGTTTGTGACTCATGCACCGGCTTCACCCTATCATGGGGAAGTACAAAGTATGTGCTTACATCCAGGAGGAATCCATATACATATGATGAGGTGAGTGTAGGCAACGAGGATAGCCAACATCGTATCATCGTGAGGCTATTCTTGAACCCCTTCACAAACTAAGCAT
The DNA here is from genome assembly GCF_916048215.2 of Malus sylvestris. Lineage (NCBI taxonomy): Eukaryota > Viridiplantae > Streptophyta > Magnoliopsida > Rosales > Rosaceae > Malus > Malus sylvestris. The sequence continues at coordinate 4,222,224 of NC_062269.1, read as the reverse complement.
GGTGGGAATAACTTAACTAAGTGCAATGGAGCCGACATCGTATCATCGTGAGGCAACATTCTCTAGAGGCCTAACGGATGGGTAATTACAAAAGGTTGTAAATGAATAATGCATTATTCTCTCATCATTATTTTTGCTAACCAACATCGTATCATCATGAGGTGGGCTTGGTAATGGTGAGTTTCTCATACCCCGCTAAGAGTTCAATATAACTCTCGAATTCTATTGAGGGATGTGGAATTTGCCAAAAATAGTGGGTGGTACTATTTGATTCAAAGACCCAATCAAATAGTTTTAAACAAACAATCTAATACGATTTTTGTTATGTTATGTAGTTAACGATATGCCTAAAATTATACCCACCATTATACTTGACAAAAGGGGCCTTAAGGGCCAACGTTTCCTTGCTTGGTATCGCCACATTGAGAATGTCTCAAAGGTGAAAGACATATTGTATGTGCTTAAGCAATCCCCTCCTCATGTACCTCCTACGAAACTAGCTTCAAAGGAGGAGTGTCAAAATTATGTTAGACACTATAAGGATGATTTACAAGCCAAATGCTTAATCCTTACTTCACTTAGTGAGGAGCTTATGAAGCAACATAAGCACATGGACACTTCTTGTGCCATGGTTGAAAGTTTGCATAAGATGCATGACATTGAGACTAGTAATGTACGATTCTCAAATGTTTGTAGTCTAATGAATGCCAAAATGGCAAAGGGGACATCGGTCCATAAACATGGACAAAAGATGGAAAAGATATTTAAAGATCTTAAAAGTTTAGGAACTTCCATCGATGGGAAAATGGCCCAAGACTTTTTCCTTGCATCTCTCTCGGATGACTTCACTAAGTTTATTGTAAACTATAAAGTGAATAGATTCGATCATTCTTTAAACGAGATGATTGACATGTGCTGTAAATTTGAAAAAGGTTTCAAAATGAACAGTGGGAGTGAGAATGCAAACACAAGAAAAAGGTTTCATAAGAAGAAGGCAAAGAAATCTAAAGGAACATGCTTTCATTGTGGAAAGGATGAACGTTGGAAGAAGAAATACAGGGTGCGCATTGCGAGCCTTATGACACGAACTTTTGAAGGCACTATTTCTGTCATAGAGAGTGCTTTTACAGTGAGCTCCAATTCCTGGATATTTGATTCAGGCGCTAGTCAACATATCTGTAATACGATGCAGGGACTAGTAGGGAGCAGGTCACTGCGCAATGGGGAGATGGTTGTGCAAGTTGGGAACGGCACTAAAATCTCTGCAAAAGCAATAGGCACCTACATGCTTAACCTACCCTCTGGGGAAGTCCTGGAACTTAAAAATTGTTTATATTTTCCTTCATGTATAAAGAATTTGATTTCCATCTCTAAGCTTTTACGAGATGGGCACTCAGTATTGTTTGACAAAATGAGTTGCACTTTATACTTGAACGGTCGTATTATCTCTCATGGTAATATGATAGAGGGACTTTTTCACCTAGAGACGAATAGTGGGATGCACTGTATTGCAAGCGGGAATACCTCAAAACCCAAAAGGGCTAGAGAAGAAGTTAACCAAGAAAAGATGTGGCATCTTAAACTTGGACATGTGAACCTTGATAAAATTCACAAGATGTCGAAAGACGGATATATCCGCCCATTAGGTAATGACCAAATGGGTACTTGTGAATGTTGCTTGAAAGGGAAGATGACCAAATCTCCATTTACTGGAAAAGGAGAGCGTGCCACTGAAATTCTAGGGTTAATCCACATTGACGTATGTGGACCTATGTCTACTACGTCGAGATGAGGCTTCTCCTACTATATCACATTCACCGACGATCACTCTCGGTTTGGCTATGTATATCTTATGAAGTACAAGTCAGAATCCTTTGAAAGGTTCAAGGAATTCAAGAATGAAGTTGAGAAGCAAACTGGGAAACAGATAAAGATCCTAAGATCGGATCGAGGGGGTGAATATCTGAGTAATGAGTTCCTAGATTATCTCAAAGAGTGTGGAATAATATCACAGTGGACTCCACCAGGAACTCCACAACTTAATGGAGTTTCTGAAAGGAGAAATCGAACCTTGATGAACATGGTTCGTTCTATGATGAGTTCCGCTGATCTACCAGTAACATTCTGGGGATACGCTCTATATACAGCAGCTTACTTGCTTAATAGAGTACCTTCCAAATCAGTTTCACAAACGCCCTATGAGATATGGCATGGAAGAAAGCCAAGTCTTAATCACATTAAGATTTGGGGTTGTGAAGCATATGTCAAGAAGCTTGAGGCTACTAAGCTTGAAGCGAGATCAGTAAAATGCTATTTTGTGGGATATCCTAGAGAAACTATGGGATATGAGTTTTACCATCCTGACGACGAGAAAGTCTTTGTCGCCAGAACTGCTAAATTTCTAGATGACGAATTCGTTCTCAAAGGAACTATAAGCAAAGAGATGGAAATTAATGAGATTAATGATGAACCACAAACAAGCACTCGACAAGTTGACAACCCTGTTCCTGAACCCCTAGCTCCACGTAGATCTGAACGGGTTAGTAAGCCACCTAAGAGGTATGGCTTAGACAATAACTTTGCGGAATTGCACCTTCTAGGTGACAATGACACAAAGGAGGACCCTAGGGACTACAATGAAGCAATGTCCGACATTGATTCAAAGAGATGGCAAGAGGCCATGAAATCCGAGATGGATTCCATGTATCAAAATCAGGTCTGGACTCTTGTAGACCCTCTAGAAGGTATTGTACCTGTTGGAAACAAATGGGTCTTCAAGAGGAAGATAGGCGTTGATGGGAACGTGGAGACTTATAAGGCTAGACTAGTAGCCAAGGGTTACAGGCAAAGAGAAGGGATTGACTATGAAGAAACTTTCTCTCATGTAGCCATGATTAAGTCCATTCAGATTTTGCTTGCTATAGCTGCGTACCATGATTATGAAATCTGGCAAATGGACGTGAAGACGGCCTTTCTGAATGGCTACCTAGAGGAAGAGCTCTATATGACTCAACCCGAAGGTTTCGTGTCCAAGTCTGAAAAGACTAAGGTATGCAAGCTTCAAAGGTCCATTTATGGACTTAAGCAAGCCTCCAGGAGCTGGAACATTCGTTTCGACACTGAAATCAAAACGTTTGGTTTTACTCAAAATGAAGACGACAATTGTGTTTATCAAAAGGTCGTTGGGGAAGCAGTAGTATTCCTAGTGTTATATGTAGATGACATATTACTATTCGGAAATGACACTGTAATACTTTCTTCTGTAAAAGTGTGGTTGTCGAAAACCTTCCACATGAAAGATTTAGGAGATGCATCTTATGTACTTGGGATAAAGCTCTATCGTGATAGATCCAGAAGAATAATTGGATTATCCCAATCTATGTACATTGATAAGATGCTAAATAGGTTCCAGATGGAACAATCTAAGAAAGGTCTTCTTCCTGTGAGACATGGAATTCACCTTTCTAAGTCCATGGGACCTAAGACTCCTGAAGAGATACGGAAAATGAATATTATTCCTTATGCTTCAGCCATAGGAAGTCTCATGTATGCCATGATATGCACAAGGCATGATATCGCATATGCTGTGAGCATTACTAGTCGATATCAATCTAACCCAGGACCAGAACACTGGGCAGCTGTCAAGACGGTCCTTAAGTACTTAAGAAGAACTAAGGACATGTTCCTCGTATATGGAGGAGCGGCAGAGTTACGAGTGGAAGCCTATACAGACGCATATTTCCAATCTGACGTCGATGATAGAAGTTCCAACTCTGGATATGTATTCACTCTGAATGGTGGGGCTGTCAGTTGGAAGAGCAAGAAACAAAGTGTAATTGCTGATTCCACGACGGAGGCAGAATATGTCGCTGCAGCTGAAGCCGGCAAAGAAGCTTTCTGGATGAAGAAGTTCATCACTGAACTTGGAGTGGTTCCAACCATTACATCACCAGTAACTTTGTACTATGATAATAGTGGGGCGATAGCTCAAGCCAAGGAACCCAAGGCACATAAAAAAACAAGCATTTTGACAGGCGTTTTAATATCATTAGAAGATATGCTGCCGAGGGGAAAGTCAACATCCTCAAAGTTGCTTCAGCCGATAACGTAGCAGATCCACTGACAAAGCCAATGTCTCAAATCCAGCTTGACTGTCATATGGAAAGGATGGGTATTAGATACATGGGAGGATGGCTTTGAGTGCAAGTGGGAGATTGTTGGAAGTATGCCCACAAAGCCACTCATTTGATGTAATAGCTTTTTGGAATACTTAATGTATTAAACTTTTATATGTTTAATGAAGGGCAAAGCTTATTGTTAATCACTATTTATTGTATCATGTGTTTACGTAATAAGGGAATCCAAGGGATGTATTTGATCTAAGAGACAAGTGATCTAAGTGAGTTAGATTATCGAGACCATTCTCTTATGTTCATTCCTAAAACGTTCCTAGCCATAGGATTGCCAATTGATAGGAGCATATTTATGCGCCTTAGTTAGCTAGTTCTTATGCATCTTTGTTATGTTTTCTTCGTTAAAGTAGTCTTTTAAGCTACTTTCATGTGTTTTCAGGTTTAAAGGACATATTACATGAAATGATGCAAGTTGGAGCTTTTGGAGCAAAATATGAGCTTGGATTGAAAAGGACATGCTTGGAACACAAGGTTGGGATGGAATTGAAGAGTTGAAGATTTGAGGTTTCCTACTTGAAGTAGGAAAGCTAAGCCTAAAAGTTTCCATTTTGGGTTGATCTTTCCTAAATTGGAATTGGCAACCAAAGTTTCTAAAGTTGGAAGTTTCTATTCTTGGAGGTTTCCATTTTCGTGAGTTTCTATTCTCGGCTTTGGGCTTTTGGATGACCCATCCTTACTTCTTGGACCTATGTCGCACCTAAACCCTAACCCTAGCCACTTAATCAGCCGCATCTTTCCATCCTAGAAGCCCTATTTTACAAACCTTAACCCTAGCCCATTGTTTCAATCTGATTTCATTAGGGTTTTAGGTGCCTATATATATGTGTTTTACTCCTTTGGCCGAACATCTCCCATTCTACAAATCAGAAATCGTCTAAACCCTATTCCCACACCTTGCCGCAGCCTTCATCCATTCCAGCCACACCCATACACCTTGCCGCAGCCTTCATCCATTCCAGCCACACCCATACACCTTGTCGCAGCCTTCATCCATTCCAGCCACCATTCTCCATCTCCATACACCATCCATACCTCTTGCCGCACCACCATACCATCCTAATTCCCTTCCTAAACCAAAATCACATCCAAAAGTCCCCTTAACCATCTCTGCCGCAGCAAGGAGAAGAAGAAGAGGAGCTTGACGTGCAGAAATTCAAAGTGGAATTCTTGGGCGTTTTAGGTGTAATCTTTCTTATGTCTTCGATGTTTCAATTCAATAAACTTTATGTTGTGAGTATGAGGAACTAAACCCCCTTAGTTGGGGGGTAATTCGAAACCATGTACATGCTTGCAATTTGATTCGATTTCATTCAGTTGTTATTTCATAAGTTGTGAATTCAATTCGTTCATCTACTTGATTGATAACTTAATTGTGTATGTTGATTGAGAGTGCACGCTTAGTTTTCATGCATGAATATGATGCTAGATTATGAGGGAGTTTCACCTAATAGTTACAATCTTATAATCACAAGTAGTGAAGGTCGCTTGAAAACGATCGCGTTGAATGAATTCTTAGCATAAGTTTCATGCAATTCATAGTAACGAATGCTTCGTCAATGCTTATGTTTTTCATAGAACTTAATGATTCGTGCTTGTATCTCTATTACGCAATTCATGTAGGGAACTTGTAGGGAATGTTTTGGGTTGTCGTATGCAATCATCCAACTTGATAACTTATGGAAAAACTTAGGGTTAATTAGTGCAATTCACGGTTAATTTGGGGCATTGAGTATTTATAATTTATTGGAAGAACAACTGAAAATTGTTTTGTTTGCAAGTGTGACATGTGTGGAGAAGAACCTCCTAACTAGCCTTTTAACCATCTATTTCACCAAAATCGTTTTTACAATCTGTGTTAGTTAAAGTTCTGTTTTTGTGTTAAATTTTCGTCCAAAACAAATCCCCCTTTAAGTTGAAGTCTTAGGTTAGTTAGAAAGTGTTTTGATTTGTGTTTCTAAGTATTTTGATTCAAGTTTTCATCAAATTTCGTCCAAATTAGTGTAGGTGCTCAAAACTGCCCAGAAAGTGGTTTTTAGGCAGTTTTGAGCCTTCTAGTTGCTGTTTTGAGTTTTAGGTTTGTTTAAGTGTTTTAACCTTTACTTTTGCATTCTTTAAGTCAAGTTTAGTGTTTTAAACTTTGTTTTTGAGTTTTTAAGTCAGTTTCCAAGTGTTTAGCAATCCCTCTTAATCCCCGGTTTAGAACGATCCATACTTACATCTTTGCTACAATTTGACAAAAAGAGGGTTTAATTTGTGTGCTTATCTATTTCGCATCACCAATTGGGTATTGACAATCCGCTAAGGTTAGTATGTGTTATGTTGACTAAAGCGTGAGTATGACTAGTCTCAAGTCATTTGGTGTTGGACACTAAGACAAACACATAGGTGCCCGAAAGAGTAATCGAGTACACTGAACAACGATCAAAAGAGAGTTCGAACATTCATGTCATGTAAGAACTCTAAAGTTGCAATATGCAAAGTAGTCCTTTGACCTGAGGCATCATAGATGTCTAATGGTTAGGTCCTTGATCTTTGATTATGTCAAACGGCATTCCATCGGAGTGTCCACGGCATTGTTGGGGTCAAGCTATCTAATCATGTAGGCATATGAATGCACAACAAGGGATCTCTAACCTTCCATGGTGGAATGAGAATACTCTAAGATATGATTCTAAAGTCTTTGGCCAAAGCAAATGAATATGACTTAGGAAGTTTGTTCCAAATCATATTCAAGGGAATCATATAGAAAAGTATCACATTAGATAGTAGACATGAAACAAACTATCACTAAAACAATGTGATTAAGAGTATTGTATTAGAGAAGGACCGTATTGCATTGTAGTTGTAACTGGATAGGTTCTCCAACCAATTTTACTTAGCTTGGGTAACCATGACATACTGCTAGGTGTCACTCATGGTTTGTGGAAGCCCTAATGATTAGGCCACACTAATCATAAAAGGGAGAATTGAAATGTGGTTTCAATTCACAATCGATCGTTAAGAGTAACAATCGCCCACTACCTCGCTAATTGGAACCTAATGGATCGTACACCGTGTAAGGGCGATAGTGAAGAAATTAAATGAAATGGATATGCAATTAAATGGTTTAATTGAAGAATGGTCAAGATTAATTAATTAGTTAATTAATTTTACGAAAGGTTCGTATTGGGCTTTTAAGTTGGTTTTGGGTTACGGGGCCCAAAAGCGTTTTGGTCCACAAGGCCCATTATGTTTAGGTTGTATGACAACTAAAACAAAGTGGGCAAATTAGCCCAATAACAAAGGAGAGGCCGGCCATTAGGGTGAATGATGCAAACTTGGATTAATTACAAGTTTGCCACTCACTTGTAATAAAGTATAAAAACAACTTTATAGCTTTATTTTTCATTAGGGTTTTTCTTGGTGAAATGAGGTGAAAAACTTTCTCTCTTTTTACACAAGGAGGCCGGCCACTTAGAGAGATTAATCTAGCAATCTTTTCTTCTCTAAGTCATCCATTTCATCTTCACACTTAACCCTTGGTGTGGAGACTTAGAAACACCAAATCTTTGGTATTTTTGGAGATCCTTTCCTTACATCCTCAAGGACCAAAGGAGCACAAAAAGGAAAAGGAAATCACAAGCTATATCCAAGGAGCTTGGAGGTGACTTGAAGGCCCTCCACTTGGGTGAATCCCTTGTGTAAACAAGGATGAGCTTCAAGGGTAAAGAAACTCTAAATCTACTTCTCTTTAATGTTGTTAATGAGTTTAATGGTTCACCATATACTAGGCTTTGAAAGTCATGGGTTTTATGAATTGTTTTTTAATGCATGCCTACTTTAAAGTGTTAATAGCTTGCATATGTATTCAAATGTTCATACTTGTTCTTAGCTAGGACCAAATTTTTCCTTCAATAACATGAATAATTTGCTATATATCATGGGGTTTTTTTTATTACCATTCTTCTTAGTCTAATACTGCATCAAACGTTTCACTAAATCAGTCATGTTTAGTCTAGTCTAAGCCAGTCCAGCTTAGTCCTTGAAGCTAGTCCAGTTTAAATTAGTCCGGTGCAACAAACGCACCCTAAAAGTCATCTTATTCAAACCCTAAAATCTAAAAACCTTATAAATTAAAATGCCACCGTCTCCTTTGTTTTTTTTTTCTTCTTATTATTATTAAAGAAAGGTCTATTATGTTTTTTTATTAATTTTTTGTTGTGTTAAGCCATCTTCATTAAAACCCCTATTTTTTCTTTGGGAGTTTTAATGAGAATGGCTTCTCGAAACTATTTATTAACCAAAAAACTTAATAATTTTATTTAATGAAAAGATCGTGAATGTTAATGAAAATGACAAAAAAATAATATATTAGGAAAAAAAACCTAAAAAAGACTGATCGTGCGTCCCATTTTATTTGTTATGTATAAGTTTAGAAAATTAGTCATATTTTTAAGACATAATGACATGAATTATTTATCACATGCCAAAGTTCTAACAAAATTATTATCAATAAATTTTTAATAAAAAAACACTTAATGTAATTATATTAATAGAAAATATTGTTTCTTAGAAGTAATAAATTGCAGTGGTCACTAATTCTAGAAACAATGACACTATTTCTATAAAAATAACTTACAAAATTGTATTATTTTTTGAAAAATTACCAAACAATTAAGTGTTTTTTTATTGAAGAAAATTTGATGAAAAATAATTTAAGATATGGATAATGCTGTGGAGATCAAATTTTTAAACCAAATGATGTGTCACCAATAAGAAATAAGCAGGTTAATCAACACTTAAGTAATAATCTAATAACAAAAAAACCACATCATTTGGTGTACAAAATTTGGTTTAAAATTTTGATATCTCTAGCATTACCCTTAAGATATATAGATATATATATATATATATGGAGAAATTAGGTTCACATCCTTCTTTTTGCTACTTCATTGATTAAAATCCTATTCATTTTCAATTTTTGATCAAGGTCCTTGGATATTAATAACTTCATTAATTATTTGAATAATAAAATATTTTTATTTTTAAATATATTCCTTTAGTGTTAAAAATGTTACAATTAGTATATTTATATTTAGTTTGTACCTATTTTTAATTTGTACCAATTTTTTTTTTCATTTTTAATTTGTACCCATATATTAGTTTCTTTTTGTGCCCATATTTTTTAAAGTTTTATTTATGTTTGTAACTATGTGTATATCGTCACGTGACATTGTATATTTAATGAATGATAGAAAAATTACATATGATATATTTATGTTTTATGCCTAAACTTTGTACCATATATTTATATTTTTAGTTTGTACCCACTTTTAATTTGCAACATTTTTTTTAAATTTGTAGTATTTTCTTTTTAGTTTTATTTCGTACCCATGTATTAATTTCTTTTAGCGCCTATAGTTTTTAAAAATTCATTTGTACTCATAATTTTTTAATCTTTTATCTGTACCCTAATTTATTTATAATGTACCCATTCTTCTTTATTAATGTGCGGCTTTGTTATATGTGAAATGTACCAATTTTTTTAACACTATGGATACATTCTTTTGCCATTTATTATTTCTTATTTTTACATAGTTTTTATCCATTTATTCAATCAAAATGTTTGAATTTTTTTATTGTAACCATTTCTAATAATATTATAATGAGGGATTTTAAATTTATAGGATTATAAATCTCATAAAATATCAAACAATTAATGTCAAAACTATAAAAATATAAATATTAATTGTAATATAATGAGGTGTACAAAGTCAATGGACTTTGATCAAACTTTGAATATCATTAAGATTTTAGTCAAAGAATGTTAAGGATTAGGAACCGTATCCAAAGTATCTCTATATATATAGAGAGAGAGAGGACTTTGATCAAACTTTGAATATCATTAAGGTTTTAGTCAAAGAATGTTAAGGATTAGGAACCGTATCCAAAGTATCTATATATATATATATATATATATATAGAGAGAGAGAGAGAGAGAGAGAGAGAGAGAGAGAGAGAGAGGGGAGAATAGTGTTCGATTTCTACGGTTTTTTTTTTTTTCTACGGTTTTGCTGCATGGCTTTTCCAGCATGCAATCAAAGTTATAATTTATTTTACATGTACGAACCTCTATGGAGAAGTATGTACTGTATGATCGGTAGAAGAAGAAAAGCTGAAGGAATAACAAAACTTTCCTCAAACTTATTCTTCCTCCTTTCCCACCATACTCTCCGACTTATATTAATATAGGAAATAAACAAAGAGATCTATTACTCCCGCTCTACCTCAATCTAGCAAATGTTATCTCCCATTTTGTCTATTTTATAACATTTTAAGATTGATTTTTTTTTTAATTTCTTTCTGTCCTATTACCCTTCTTCATTCACCATTTTCTCCAAATACTTTTCTCATATCTTAATTTTCTAACACAAAATGTGTAAATTAAAAATTAAAAACTAAAAACGAAATAATTGTCAAATGGGTGCTAAATTTAACAAAGAAAAAAAAGCTTAAAAAGTCTGGTCGCTTGAAGCCTTGAACTAAGTTCAGAGCATGATCAATTTTCAGAGTAGAGTCCTGGAAATACCAGGTTCAGACGTTAAGTGTATGGTTTGAGATTTGCTTACAATATTGTCAGCACGTATGAATACTTACTCAACAAGATAATTCGATGCATGCTATCTTACTGTTGTTTTTATTTTTCGTGTCTGATTTAATAACTTAATGCGATCAATATTTCCGAATACTTTTCTTAGTTCCAACTTTAGCTTAAGAAAAGTAGTTTCCTTGAAAAACAGAGGCATCAAAATTTTCTTGGTTGAAGTCAATTACCAACATATAACAGACTTTTCAAAAGTCATTAAATCGAAAACAAAACAAAGATGATATCGAATTCTAGGTAGCTTTAAAAGTAGATCAATTACTTCTTTGGATAATGAAAATTATTTGATATAAAAAGTCGCCAAGGATATAAAAATGGATAAAATTAAATTAAGAAATGGGGAATTTCAGTTATGTTACACAATGATCGAGACAATAATAATAATTTTGTTATTCAACTCGTAATCTACCAAAATCAAACTTAAGATATCTTATTTACAAGTGCGAAGAATATTTTAGACTCTACTACAAACTGCTAAGTTTGCATCTCAATTGAATATAGTGCTAAGTGACTCTTCAAAACTGTGATCTATCGTCCCAAGTTTTAGCGATTTATTTCATTATTGAAGTATTTTGGAAATTTAATAGAAATTAGTTCGTTAAATTCTCCATTTTAGATAAAAGTGAAGTTAGGACTACCTTGGGCATTTCAAATTTACTCGACCTTTTTTATCAACCTTTGAGTTGGTTAGATGAGCTCAATTCCACAAGTGCATAGGAAAAAACTTCCCGAAACAGAGCTTTAAAAAAGAAATTATGAGCCACTAAATTTAGGGCATTTTTTGTCATTTGATATCTTCTATAAAGAAATTACGAGCTACTAAAGTTTGGAGGAGCCTTCCAGTTTTGGGAAGCTGACTCGCAGGCACGACCTGGCAACCCATTTCCTTTGCGTGTTGGAAGTATATTTTTCCTTCGTCGGTGCTGATCTCAGCCACAATCCCTATCTAACTCGTATGTAGATTGTTTGTACCATACTTAGGGCCTCTGTACTTAGATCTCGTATAAATACTCGACGAACTTAAATGTAATTATGTAATAAATGAAAGGGGCAAATGTGTAATAAGTGAGGAGCTCTTATTTTATAAAAGGACTCCTTACTCTCCTCATTAAGGGAGGCCAATCTCTCAAGCTCTCATGCTCACAAACAGAGAGCCCTCTCAAATTCTCTCTTTCTCTGGGGGGACTCCCCCTCACCCTTGTAATCCATACATACAGTCAGAGAAATACAATCAGTGTGGACATAGCCCAAACATTGGGGTGAACCACGATATATCTTGTGTTATTTACTTTCTTGCAGATTCACGGTCGGATTTACGTTGTTCCAAGACCTCCAGTTTTGTGCATCAACATAGATCAAAACACCCAAAATTCACCCCGATCAACCACCGTATGTGGGCGGTTCGAATCTCTGAAAATCACTAGAACTCGACAGTCTGCGATCTAACCATTTTTGTTAACAACATTGGCAACCATCACTACTGTTTAACAGATCTCATCACCCTGAGCAAAACCCTAGCTTCAGTTGGGTCGTTGGTGCTGTGAGCTTTACAGATGAAGCTTAGAGAAGAAGAAAAGTCTTTGACTGAAATACTTGTATTTCTCATTAAAAAATAATTAGTTATACACTTGGTATTTATAGTGTTAACATAAATAACACTTTACACATATACCCTTAGTAATACTAACAATTACACATTCAAGTATAACAAAAGACACTAACAGTATAATTGTATTTGATTACTCTTTACACCCCCTCAAGCTTAACTTGGGAATAAGAATGTGACATCCCACATCGCTCAGGGAAGTGATCCTTAAATGTATATTCCCATTCCTACCTAGCACGAGGCCTTTTGGGAGCTCACTAGCTTCGGGTTCCATCGGAACTTCGATTAAGCGAGAAGGAGGCCAGAGCACTCCTAGGTTGGGTAACCCACTGGGAAGTTTCTCGTGAGTTCCCAAAAACAAAACCGTGAGGGAATGGTAAGCCCAAAGAGGATAATATCGTGCTACGGTGGTGGAGCGGGCCCGGGAAGTGATCCACCCCAGGCCGAGATGTGACAATTGGTATCAGAGCCAATCCCTGGCCGGAAGTGTGCTGACGGGGACGTCGGGCCCTTAAGGGGGGTGGATTGTGACATCCCACATCGCCCAGGGAAGTGATCCTTAAATTTATATTCCCATCCCTACCTAGCACGAGGCCTTTTGGGAGCTCACTGGCTTCGGGTTCTATTGGAACTTCGAAGTTAAGCGAGAAGGAGGCCAGAGCACTCCTAGAATGGGTAACCCATTGGGAAGTTGCTCGTGAGTTCCCAAAAATAAAACCGTGAGGGAATGGTAAGCCCAAAGAGGACAATATCGTGCTATGGTGGTGGAGCGGGCTCGGGAAGTGATCCCCCCGGGCCAGACCCACTGGGAAGTTGCTCGTGAGTTCCCAAAAACAAAACCGTGAGGGAATGGTAAGCCCAAAGAGGACAATATCGTGCTACGGTGGTGGAGCGGGCCCGGGAAGTGATCCACCCGGGCCGGGATGTGACAAAGAAGAACCAAGAGGAAGCTTGGATTGCAAATACTGAAACCTGTGTTTTGTCAAGGCTTTAGTGTGAATATCTGCGAGTTGATCCTGACTGCAAACATATTTAACTTTAATCAAATGAGCAAGGACAAGTTCTCTGATATAGTGATAATCGATTTCCACGTGTTTAGTACAAGCATGAAAGATAGGATTAGATGCCAAAGATATAGCAAACATGTTATCACACCATAAGTCAGGAACTCTAAGAAGTGGCAGACCAATATCATTAAGAATTTTGCATATCCAAGCAATTTTTGTAGCAGTATGAGCAAGAGATCTATATTCAGCCTTGGTTGAACTTCTAGCAACAGTAGATTGCTTCTTGGCACTCCAACTAATCAAATTGGATTCAAGGAAAATGTAATAACCACTTGTAGACATGCGATCAAACGGACATCCTGCCTAATCAGCATCTGAAAATGCAGAGAGATGAATAGATCCCTTTTTGAACCATAAGCCATGTGTGAGAGAACCTTTAAGGAATCGTAAGATCCTTTTGGCTGCCTGCAAGTGAGACTCACGTGGAGCATGTAACACACTTGGTTAACTGCAAAAGACACATCAGGTCGAGTCCATGCCAGATATTGCAAAGCACCAACGATAGACCTATATTCTATAGGATCTGAAAGAAGTGGTCCAGTGTGATCAAGCTTGATACTGCTCAGAGCAGTTGTGCAAGGTTTAGCACCTTCCATTTTGGTTTTCTGAAGCAAATCCAACAAATATTTACTTTGGTGCAGAAAGAGACCTTGAGTAGATCGTTGAACTTCAAGACCAAGGAAATAATGTAGAGATCCAAGGTCTTTAACTAGAAAAATGGAACTAAGTTTTTGAATGAAGAGGTTGCAGACATCAAAATTCGGTCTAGTCACTAAGATATCATCAACATAGACCAGAACAATAACCAACACATGAGCTTTGAGCACAAATAGAGAAGCATACGTGGTGGAGTGTTGAAAACTAAAAGAGATTAAAGTGGTATACAGCTTATCAAACCAAGCTCGAGGCGCCTGTTTAAGACCATAAAGGGACTTCTTGAGCTTGCAGACATGATTAGGAAACTGTGGATCACAAAAGCCTGGAGGTTGAGTCATAAACACATCTTCTTTGAGATCACCATGGAGAAATGCATTACTGATATCAAGTTGATTCAAGAACCAATCATTTTGAACAACAAGATACATAAGAATCTTTATGGTAACAGGTTTAGCCATAGGGCTAAAAGTCTCTTTGTAAGACAGTCCTTCTTGTTGATGAAAGCCCTTGGCTACAAGCCGGGCTTTATATCTATCAATACTACTATCAGGATGCGTCTTAACCCTGAAAACCCACTTACAACCTACCACATTTTGGTTTGGAACAGAAAGCACCAAAGACCAAGTACCTGTGGATTGTAAGGCATTGAATTCCTCTTGCATAGCATGTCTCCAGTGTTCAAACTTTGATGCTTAAAGATATGTAGTTGGAATATAAGCAATGGAAGAGGGCAATGGATGCTTAGTTGCTGAGTAGGCCTTTGGTTCAAATATGCTTGCCTTGGATCGAGTGATCATGGGATGTATATCGTTGACAACCGGTGAAGGTGTGTGATCAACCTGAGAAGCTGTGGCATTTGATGAAACAGGGTTTTCAAGGTGAGAGAGTGCATCGTTGTAGTGAATACTTTGAGTTGGAGTTGATAGTGAAGGAACTGGATTTATAGATGGAGCACAGTGTGGAATGGTAAACTTAAGGCTGAAAGGGGAAAATGAAGTAGTTGCTGAGGAAGGAGATGCTACAGCTTTAGTCTTGTGATATGGAAACTTAGATTCATGAAAAATAACATGTCTAGAGATATAAATGCGCTGAGTAAGAGGATCCAAGCAGCGATACTCTTTATGCTTAAAGATATGTAGTTGGAATATAAGCAATGGAAGAGGGCAATGGATGCTTAGTTGCTGAGTAGGCCTTTGGTTCAAATATGCTTGCCTTGGATCGAGTGATCATGGGATGTATATCGTTGACAACCGGTGAAGGTGTGTGAGAAGCTGTGGCATTTGATGAAACAGGGTTTTCAAGGTGAGAGAGTGCATCGTTGTAGTGAATACTTTGAGTTGGAGTTGATAGTGAAGAAACTGGATTTATAGATGGAGCACGGTGTGGAATGGTAAACTTAAGGCTGAAAGGGGAAAATGAAGTAGTTGCTGAGGAAGGAGATGCTACAGCTTTAGTCTTGTGATATGGAAACTTAGATTCATGAAAAATAACATGTCTAGAGATATAAATGCGCTGAGTAAGAGGATCCAAGCAGCGATACTCTTTATGTTGAACACTGTACACCAGAAAAACACAGTGTTTACTCTTGTTGTCCAATTTAGAATCTATGTATGGTTTAAGCCATGGGAAGCAGCTACAACCAAATATTTTCAACCTTGAATAGTTTGGAGGAGTATGAAATAAAAGTTCCCACGAAGATTGAAGGAGACTAGATATAGGAAGTATGTTAATCAAATAGACGACAATTGAAAATGCCTCAACCCAAAACTGATATGGAACCTGAGATTGAACTAACAAAGTCTTTGCAGTTTCAACTAAATTTATGTGTTTACGTTCAACACAACCATTTTGTTTAGGGGTATGGGGACAACTAAATTGTTGAAGAATACCATGAGACTTAAGATAAGACTGAAAATGATTACTAGTAAATTCACCCCCTGAGTCAGATCGAACAACTTTGATTCTATTATCAAGAATATTTTCTACATAGCATTGAAAGCTTACAAAAGTTTAGTACACATCTGCCTTAGACTTTAAGAGAAAAAACCAATAGTTCCAAGGAAAATCATCAACAATGAAAAGATAGTACTTATAACCACTCACAAACAACACAGGTGAGGGTCCCCACAAATCACAATGTAGCAATGCTAAACATGTTGATGAAACAGAACTAGTACTACTAAAAGGGAGTTTATGATTCTTAGCTAAGGCACAATCCTTGCAAAAGAAGTCCATTGCAGATTTTCCTTGAAGTGGTAGTTGAGTTTTAGAGACTACCCTTTGGAAAATGGCAGAAGAAAGATTACCAAGTCTGTTGTGCCACACCTTTGCAGAGGCTTTATTGTTTACTAATGCAGTAGGAGGAGATACTGAAGAATGACAGGAGATACAGGAGCTTTGAAGAGGGAAGAAACCATCTTTAACTGGTCCCCACAAAAATATCATCCCCGTAGTACGATCCTTGACATAGGATCCATCAATATCAAGAGTCAATGAACATTTGTTATCTTTAATAAACTGATAAGCATAAAGAAGATTGTGTTGCATTTGAGGCACATGTAAGACATTGTGCAACTGGAAAATAGAATGTGGAGTATGTAACAAAAAGGAACCAATATGATCAATGGACAGACCTTTACCATCTCCAATATACACTTTGCCTTCACCATGATAGGGACTGGGAGATTGAATGTTTGAGATATCATTCGTTATATGAGATGTAGCACCGGAGTTAATTAACTAGGATGAGGTAGAAGGCTTTGCAGAGTGATAAGCACACATTGCAGCTAGCTTTGCACAGGGTACTTTACTAACAATCTTAGGATTCATACTATCATAACAATCGATGACCTTATGACTAGTAGAACCACAGATTTGACATTGTACACGATAACCATATTGATTGAAAAAACGATAATCAAAATTATTACCACGGTGGTTGGAATGATTACCTCTGAAATTTGAATTAGAACCATGATTACCACGATAAGAATAGTTGTGACCTCGAGTGTTGGAGTTGTGGCCTCTATTACCACGATATTGCTTCACAAAGGGCTGTGACTGAGGATATTGAGCAGCAAACACTTGTGGTGTGGGAAGAAAATGAGCCTGAGGATGCACAGAGAAAGCTTGAAATGGTTCTATGGCAGTAGAGGAAGCAAGTGTCTTTCGCCGAGACATGGACAATTCTTTGGTGAGAAGCAAACCATGCAATTCATCAAATGTTGTGGAAGAAAGCCACAGCATAATGGAGTCGATAAACGACTCAAACTCATCAGGCAAGCCAGCTAGTGTAGCAGCAATTAAATCACGATCAGTGACCGGAGCTCTAACAGCAGTCAAGGAATTAGAAATTTCTTTGATTTGCTATAGGTATTCAGAGATTGAAAGAGAGCATTTTTGAAGAGATTGAAAGCAAGATCTCAATTGATGAATGTGTGCATCAGAAACACCCCCAAATCGTTGCTATAACTTGATCCACAGATCACGAGATGATGAAACCTCAACCGTAAATGGAATAACTTCCTCTGAGGGCGTATTTAACCAAATAAGGAGGTTCTGATCTTTCTCATACCAAAGCTCAAAATTCAGATTGAGAGAGCGATCTGGAAAAAGAGGAGATGGACACGGTTCAGTGCCATCAATGACGCCAAGAAGTTTGTAGCGACGAAGAATCGGAGCGAATAATGCTGGCCATGGAGGTAATTAGAGCGTTTTAGCTTGATCGGCACCATGCTGCCAATATTCTAAATCGTAAAAGAAGAGTACGAATTTGAGAAGTTAGGGTTTGAGGAAGAAGAAATTAGGGCTAGACTTGGCACCGACTCATGAGAGGAATTCGATGGAGAAGCCATTGATACACACAAAACAACTTCGCAAGAACACAAATCGAAGAAGAAAAACAAGAATGGTGTCGAGAATCAGATAGTACATGTGGAAGGAAGACGAATCGAAGTCGCCAGTAGGCAAAAGGTGGTTGATACCATGTGAGCTTTACAGATGAAGCTTAGAGAATAATAAAAATCTTTGACTGAAATACTTGTATTTCTCATTAAAAAAAATAATTAGTTATACACTTGGTATTTATAGTGTTAACAGAAATAACACTTTACACATATACCCTTAGTAATACTAACAATTACACATTCAAGTATAACAAAAGAAACTAACAGTATAACTGTATTTGATTACTATTTAGGTGCAATAATAGTGACGCCATGATTATTCCGACGAATCTAAAATTTTGATAGAGGTTTTCACTGTCAGCGAAGCTATAAAACTTACTCTACTCATTGTGGTGTTGGCTAGATTTTGCCAACATCATGGTTGCAGGCTGCCGTTCTGGACACGTGACTCCATTTCCATTTCCACGTTCCGTTTGACGAGATTTCGTCATTTGAGCATAGTTTCGTAATTGACTTCCACTTGACAGTTGGATTGACATGAAACTTCTTGAGCTTGTTAGTAGAATGAATTTAGACTCGTGATGACTTAGTGGGCCTATGGTGTACCATTCCAAGTGATGTGCATCTCGGTTTTCCTAAAATTTCGTATTATTTATCTATAGAGTTCTAAAACAAAACTTGTGGTTTGTCTCAAGCACTGATTGTGTGTGAGGGCTTTTATCCTTGTGCTAGGATGTTATTGTGTGGACTCCAGAAGTGACTTTAATATATGTGAGATGATTATTACCCAAGAAAATTTCTATGATCATACACTTAGTGAATATGACATAGATTTATAAATGTGTTTTATATTCAGTTGTTGCTTTTAAATTCAATCATCGATCCAATCATGCTTATATGCTATGTTTGAAATGATTGTGAAATGTGAGAGCTAGTAGAGGACCACTAACCTAGTGTCATAAGGTGATGTGGCATCGAGTCTGCACCATGTAGCAGTGTGGTACATGAATTCTTCTGCTTGGTTAATCGCATTGTGGGACCATACTATTTAAGGGGTTATGCTTGGTTAATTTGCAAGGTTTCGTGCTTGGTTAATTTGCTATAGGCGATCCTTATGACTTAGGTATGATCATACGTTCTTTAGGGGTAATCATGCTTGGTTAATCTGCATTGGATGATCACGGCCTACCAATGTTCTTAGGAGTGGTTATGCTTGGTAATCTGCATTGGGGACCATTTATTCGGTTACTTATTGTAGGCATAGGCCGAACCGTGTCGCTCTATAACCCTAGTATTTTGTTACACATATGAAAGAAGAATTTGAGCCATACATGCCTTCAATCTAGAAAGAAATGATTGAATCAAACATTTAACATGATAGTGTATCTAAAGTGAACGGATTATGATGTGGCTCATTCCTACTCGACACAAAAAAGATGCAATGATGAAAGAGATACCAAACTCATTCCTACATGTGGATGCATTATTGATGGTGTGTCATTCTTAACAACTTCGAGTTGTGTGATGGCTAATTGTTATCCCGAAAGATATGTAGTGTGAATTTGAATTGAAGAGTCATTCCTATATGCATTTAATGAGGTATGTGGTGGCTAAATTATTTATAAGTGGTGATTGGATCTTTGTGACCATTTGGTAAGGATGAAAGGCAAGTGGTTGGTCACAATCGGAAGAGAATGATAGAATGAGGATGATGGTGATCCTATCAACTAATTGAGCAAGTATTCAGAGGAAAGCTTGTGTGAGCACAACCAATATTTTTATGTCATACTTTATATATTTTGAAAAGATTTTGGAAAAACTGTGATTGTGCTTGAGAACTATGATTTTACTTATAATCACACGTATCGCATTAGTGTCACTTATAAGTGTTTCGCAGCTTATCCGAGTTTTTCTTTGCCTGGTGCGGCCCATTCCCATAGCACATGGTTGTTTTGCAAAGTAACAGATAGCAATTAGAGAAGAGGATCTCAAGTGGTGTAGCTGTTGTAGGAAGTACATTCAAGAGTAGAATTTGATCCCTTTATTGTAAATTGCTTTCACAAGAAATCATATGTATATTGTATGCATGAATCTCATTAACTATGTATCATAAGTTATATTGCTATTGTCCTATTGTCACGTATCGATTTTTTGGACATATCTTGGAACCGGGGCATAACAAAGATTTTTATTTTTCTCAAAATTTATATAAACTTATAATTGAGAATAAAGGGTTTTGTGAAAATTTAGAATTCTCTAATATTCTTACAATCTTCGGAATATAACTTCAATACTTTATTCTTCTCCATAACGAGGTATTAATAAGAATACAACGAAGCAATAATAGGAAATAAATAAACTAAAATTTTTGTCCTCAAGACTAGGAAACCTAGACCAAATCATATCAGGTAATATTAAGTAGATTAAATTTGCAAACAAAATGATGTGTCCTCAATAAAAAATAAGTACATTTATCAACACTTAAGTAATAATTCAATCATAAACTTTAATGTTATTTGATTTACAAAATTTAGTATACGCATTTAGTCTTTATAACATCATCCATATCAATCCCTAATTAAGTCTAATCTCTTAAATACTTCAATTTTTTCCGACACTTATCCTAAAAAATAATTTATAGGTACGTTTGCAGCTAAGCAACTTATCTAAAGGTTGAATTTTCTATTTTAATCGGTTATACGCAGATGGAATTATCCCTGAACAAATCATAATCTTAAATCCTAACCCCCTCGTCCGTTCTCCTCTATCACCTGGGTCAAACATAACGGCTTCGGTTGATTTATTTATGATAATACAGTCAAAGTTGGAAAAATCATTGCGCGAAAATTCCATGCAGTTGACGTTCATGGATCAAACATTGATAAATTTGAATTGGTACAGGTTCTGCCTCTCAACGTAATAAATTTGAAATAATTAGATACTTTCAATCAGGGATGTATTTTACCACCATCATAATTATTTTTACTCACCAGCTAACTTTCATATTAAATGTTAATTTTTTAATTTTGAAAAGAATTAACCAAAATTAAGTGAAAGAATACGTGTATACTGTTTATACCCAAAAGTATAAGGAAGTGAGCAAAAACCCCCTTTACTCAATGAAATTTTGCTTCTCTATTTAAATCATTTGACTTTTAATCGAACTAATACCTCTTTTATTTTGTATTGATGAGTCATCATACTTTTAAGGATCCCAATATCTTTAAGTGTTACTGGACTCATCCTAATGTCTTCTCTTTTTTTTGAACGGAACTTGGCTGCTGAAAAATCAGTAGCAGTTCCTGCTGCTAATTTTTTTAGCAGTCAAGTTCTTTCCTTTTTTTTTTTCCTCACATTATAATCTCACCCACCTCAAAAAGGTGAAAAAAGATTAAAATGTTATTTTTCCACCCACTATTATTTCTAAAATAACCTTTAATATAATGCTATAATATATCCCTTCCTCCTCTGCTTGCACTTGCAAAAAACTGAAATTAAATTATTGAACACCTTCGAAAACGAGTGTGAAATTTGAGAGAGAGAGGACATGAACAGAAGTGAAATGGTGGTGTTATAGATGGAGGAAGAAAGAAGTGACAAAGAGGTAGAGAAAAGTCCAGGGAGAGAAAATAAATGAGTGGGAAGAAAAGGACCACTAGCGTGATTAGAGACGAGTCAAAGCGGATTTTCTCACTCCTCTTGTCTTTTTGGTTTCAAATTTTTTTCCAAGTTTGAAAATGGAGCATGAGAACGAAATTATGAGAATAATCAAAGTTGTTTCATTATCAAATTCACAATCTCCACAATTGAGAGCGCATTTTTCAAGATAATCCGACCCGACATCTCTCCATTCAACTGAAGGGATGAAGAGGAAAGAGATTTTTTTTTTCTTTTTTGTCCCGGTCATTTTATAAAAGGGTAAAATTGATACTAAATTTTTATTAAAAAATAGGGTGGATTAATAAGACAGTGAGGTAGGTTTATCATCACTCATATCTTTTAATACCATTTATACGAATGAGGATCTTCTCCGGATTTTCTCTGTGAGGATACCGGGAATCCTCAATCACGTCCGTTCATCGTACATCGTGCGACTAATTTCGTTAGGTACTGTTTATATTCAATTTCAAATAAAAAAAATTTCATTAGGTACTGTTTATATTCAATTTCAAATAAAAAAATTTATAATAATTAATGATCGCACGATGTACGATGAACGGACGTGATTGAAGGATGTTCGAGATCCTAACAAAGAGGATCTGGAAAGGATCCCCATTCCATTTATACCCATTACATTTTTCTTTTTTTGAAAATATACCATAACATTGTATAGGCGTCGGCACCATAGTAAAAATGGTCAAACCGCAAACCCCATTACTAGTATATATATGGCAACGATGCAGGTAATATATAAGAGAGCTATAGGAAAGTAATAAACTAAGCATATATGGCTAAGGCACAAAGCTCCTACGCTGTTATCCTGGCATTTTCTTTACTTGTTAATCTATTGGTATATACGCATGGAGAGCGGGAACTGAGTTGGAGCAAAAGAGCAGCACAAGAAGCTGAGCAGGTGGCCGCCATCTCTTGCTCAGGCCATGGAAGAGCCTACTTGGACGGGTTGGTTCTTTATGGAATCAAACCTGTTTGTGAGTGCAATCCTTGCTATGGAGGCCCCGACTGCTCTATGTTTTTAACTGATTGTGCAGCAAATGCTGGAAGGTCACCCCCCCCCCCCCTCTCTCTCTCTCTCTCTCTCTCTCTCTCTCTGGAGCATGAAATTGAGCTCTTGAAGTGTTTTTGTATAGAACATATAATCTTGGGTGTGCTTTTTCTAATTTACCATTATATATATATATATATGACACGTAATGTTGTTCTGCAGTGGGGATCCATATTTCTTGGAGCCATTTTGGATGCAACGTGCAGCTAAAAGTGCAATTCTAGTAGCAGGGTGGCATAGAATGGGGTATAGCTTTCCTGATGGTTCTTACATATCAACGCAGCTCGAGGCGAGCATCCATAAAGTACATGCCGTAGTTGGAAACGCGGTCACTAAAGGAAAATATATTATTTTTGGTGCTGGCTCAACCCAAGTTCTCAACGCTGCAGTTCACGCACTTGCTCTTGAGAATAATTCCTCCTCACCTGCAACTGTTGTTGCTTCAATTCCTTACTACAGGGTTCGATCTTCTGAATTTTAATCAAGTGTTTTTAATTTTCATTTCTATGTTACAGATAGAGGAGAAATATATGAGAGGAATGAGGAAAATAGAAGAGGGGGGAGGATAGATGATGAGAAAGATGTAGAAAAAATATACGACGAAGAGCACACCTAATAACACTAAAACAAAAAACAGTAAACCATTTGAAGTTTCCATTTTTTTTCACTTTTAAGATATCGTTTTTATTTTTTTCTTTATTTCTCATTGTTCTCAACACTCTTCTCCCCTAATTCCTCACGTATACTTTTCCCCTATCTGAAACAAATAAAGAGAAAACTAAATGGTCATCAAATATATCCTTAATTATATTAACGACAACTTTTGGACTCGTAGTTTGATCTTGATTGCAATCTGGTCCCCATAGTTTTAGTTTCAGTCAAACTCTTCTAGGTTAATGTTGGTTAAGAGTTAAATTTTGGTTTATCTTTAGAAACGGTCTAATCATCTGAAAATCATATGTCCAGTTTTATACTGTAAAAATTTGAACGAACGGGTTGTATTTCTGAACTGAATTGAAGCTAATAGTAAATTACAAGACCTAACTGAAGTCGAGGTCAAAGTACAAGAGGATGAAGTTTGGTAATTTACTTCTATTGTAACAAGTTTGAATTTGATGCATACAGCTTTACAAGACACAAACGGAATTTTTCAGATCAGTGGACTATCAGTTTGAAGGAGATGCAACATCATTGCAGAACATTTCAGATGCAGGCAACGTTATTGAGTTCGTAACCTCACCAAACAATCCAGATGGGAAGCTGAATAAGGCAGTTCTTCAGGGCCCCAATTCCTTTGCGATCTACGATCGTGTCTATTATTGGCCACATTTTACAGCGATTCCAACTGCAGCAAATGATGATCTAATGATATTTTCACTTTCCAAGCTCACTGGCCATGCTGGTACAAGATTTGGGTACGTACCTAAATTCATATATCATAAAATTAGGGTGGATCTATCCATGCATCCCTGTCAATTTAAAATAGTTTAGCGAAGCGAAAACATAGAAAATTAGGACGTGCAGATACAACTAGGTAAACAAAAGCCCTAGTCAAAGTTTGGGGACAAAGTTAGTCATTTTAAAATTAAAGGGCAGAGATGTTAATGATGATTATTTTATGTCTTTAACAAATCAAATTCTAATACTATAATCAATAATTTATAATGATGATTATTTTATGTCTTTTAACAAATCAAATTCTAATAGTATAACTCAATAATTTATCATTTCTGTTTTTCTAGTAACATTATTTACTTAAGGTATTTACTGTTTTTCGTTGATGAACCAAATTAAGGAAGCTTACTTCAGTTAACTACATTTTGCTTGGAATGTTTGCACTTGCGCAGATGGGCAGTGGTAAAGAATGAGTCTGTGTATCAAAGAATGACGGAGTATATGAGTGAAAGCAGCAGTGGCATTTCTCGGGATGCTCAGCTAAGGGCTTTGAAACTTCTGAATGTAGTTCTTGAAACTGGAGGCAGGGAAATCTTTGAATTCGGATACGACACTATGAAGAACCGCTGGGAAAAATTGACCAACACCCTGTCTGTTTCCAATCGCTTTTCTCTACAGAAAATTGAACCCCAATATTGCACTTATTTTCAGAAAATTAGAGAACCCTCACCAGGTAACATCTTCACTATTTATACAGTTATATACCATGATTTAATAACAGAGAGTAGAAACTGTGAACTCCACCCCTTTTAATTTAGTATAATGACAGATTTCCAAACAAGTTTGATAATTACTCTTTTCAAATTGCAAAAGTACTTCCAAAACTTTTACCATTTTCTTATTATATTGGCAGCTTATGCGTGGGTGAAGTGCGAGAGGGAAGAAGATAAAGATTGCTACAAAATACTGGAAGAAGCAAAAGTTAATGGGCGTGGAGGTAGCGTGTATGCAGCTGAAGAGCGCTATGTCCGTCTCAGCCTAATAAGGAGCCAAGATGACTTTGACATACTAATTCAGCGACTAACCCAGTTGGTCAAGGAATAAAGGTTGGAAGTTCAAAGCAAAATAAATGTCAATGGTTACATATTGGTGAAATAGTTGTAAGCCCAACTATTTCTTTTTCAACTAGCATGTTTCTTATCCTCCGAATGTGGAGCTGCTTTGTTTGATTTTCAATAGCAGCTAGATTTTATATTTTTACATTGATAGCATTTAATGCTATATATGCTGTAGTATGTCTTGTAAATTCTCTATAAAAGGTATATGTGTGTATACGTTTTAAATTATTCCATTCCAAGTTGAGATGGTTCAGCAATAAGAGTTGTAACTCTCCAATATATCAAAGTGTTTGTTTCCTAAAATACTTGCTGCTTCTTTTATTTATTTGGTCCATGTGCTTTGGGAGTTCTAGTGAAAGGTGTGATATAGTGTGATATAGTTTGTAAACTTATGACCCACATTTACCTGGTATTAGTTCATACACTGAATTCCAGTGTTCTAAAAATCGGCTTAGGCCCTAAGCGGTAGTTTGCCGCCGCGATTAAACCAAAATCATTGAAGAAATTGGCAAGGGTATTAGGTGGCGCCTAGACAGGTGCTGGGTAGGCTAGGTAGCCTCGGCGACCGCCTAGGTGGTCACGCTTTGATAAGAAGTCAATTGCAGCGTCTTTCTTCCGCTGCAGTTTGGACGACTCGATGACGGTCTTGACAATTTCAATCTGCAATTGCAGGGTAAAAAAATGGGGCGATTTGTTGGATGAGAGAGATGACCTCGATCTGCAATTGCAGAGTAAAAGAAGTGCAAATGAGGAGTGGATCTATAATTGCAGAGTTGAAGAAGATGGACGGCTTGGATGTGGGGAGAGAGAGAGAGAGAGAGAGAGAGAGAGAGAGAGAGAGAGAGGTAACTACGATTGCCAAGAACAAATGGGTCGGCGGTAGGGTAACTAATGAGTTAGGGTTTTTTTTTAGTTAGGAACTTAGGTGGCAGTTATTTAAAATTTAGGGACTATTTTTTCTTTAATAAGAAAACAAACCTAATTCTTCTTTTAGTGAAAAACAAGGCCCAATAATGATAAAAACAAATGGCCTGACTAAATGTTACAAAATCAACATAAAACGTCCTAAAATTTTACACATATACTTAAATCCACCTAGGCCCTGCCCGGCGCTAGGCCCCAGCTGACTGCCCAATTAACATCTACCGTCTTTTAGAACCTTGTTGAATTCCAACAACCAAGTTATGCAAACAATGTGTTAGACCTCAATGAGCCATTGGTTACAGCTTAAGGAAAAGTCTTCTCTATTGATCACCTTTACGTTCTTTCACATTCATTAGAAAATAATACTATGTATTAAACTTAAGATTAAAATGAAAAAAAAAATTGTGTAGTATCTACTCAATTGTATCAGGTTGGCACTGATAACATGTGTATGATGAACGTTCTTTAATCACATTTAAAGTAGACAAGAAAGTGTGCTCTATGATATATGGTAGGAGACATTTTGTGAAAGGCCTTTGTGGTGTAGAAATATGACTCCTAATATGTGTAAAATTGACAAAATGGAGAGTAGTCTAACTTTACACATAAGTCTGTGTAAGTTCATTTTTCCATCAATGTGGGATTTATTCTCAACATGCCCCTACCATGAGTGGAAATTTTTTAGTCAACACATGCACAACAAAAATGAGGTGACATGGCTAGCGTGTGCACCATTTCACATGTGGGATGATGTGTGTACGACTTCTAATAGACTGATGCCATGTAGAAATATAACTTCTTATATTCATGTGTATAGGATAATACAGTGCATATAGGGTCACATGGATTCCTATTTAAGTAGGAACCCTACACCAGTTACAATAAAAAAAATTACATTTCCATAAAGTGAGTATTACATAGATGATTCCAAATTAATTTCATTTAATCTACTAGTAGGCTTATATGTGATTGGTCTGGAGCCAAAAATAATACCAAAAATCTAGAAGGCAACACGTGAACTTTTTCTCAAGAAAGACAAGATTGCCATCACTAAATGGGCAGGCTTCTCAGATACTCCTACGCGCAACTCAACATCCCTGAAAGTCCAAGCAGCTAACTACGATTGCTCAAAGCTCCCCTTCTCGTGGCATGGAAAAGTCAAAGGTACTAAAGATAGTGTTAATTACTAAATCCTATCTTTAATACATTCCTAAATGAAGACCAACTCAATCAAGTAAGGAATCCCTATCACAATCGATTAGGGATACTTCCATCGTTATCGGTCCATTACTAGACCTCACATCTCCCAAGCAATTCAATATGCATTTCAATCGCATGTCACAACCATTTCCAATATACAAGTCAAATCATATTTCACTACATCATACCAATCACTATGCTTCCAACATTATATCTCAATTCATAGCTTGTAACATATCAAGGAATCACGAATCACAATATTAATATTTAATCACGTTAATCAATCAGTGAGATAGCATATCATTTCACGAATTTAATTAAAGAACTCTACATAATTCCCTATTTGAGTTATGGATAATAACATGATAATTCTAATTTGTATTCACAAGATCCATCGTGCGTAATTCCCATTCACTTGAATCTAGGATTCTAAGATAACCTTATGGAAATGAGCAACAACAAGGATTCTGGACTACATAACAGAATCAAAATATCAAACAGTTTCTCATAATTTACCCAGACATGTCGCATGTGAAATAAGTGCCTACATCATGGAAATGGTGCATCGAGCAACCAACAACCCGGATAAGCTGCAAAGCTCGTGTGAGCGACAATAATACAAAGTATGTAATAATAATGATGAAACCAACCATCAATCACAGTTTATAAACTTTGAATATAAATCATTCATAAGAAATTAATACCAAACCTTTGCAAACTCCAAAGGAGTCACATAGACATCCAACGACTTTTCTAAATCAAACTCAAAGTTCTTGAAGCCAAAATTCATGGATACACTCAACATAGAGCTAGAGAGACGTCGTTCGGCCGAAGCCTACGCAAGTAACCAAATAGGAAATGCCCACTCCCAAAGCGGATCAATCAAGCAGAGCCACCCATGAGAAAGTAACCAAGTAGCAGTGACCTCCTAATGCGAATTAACCAAGCAGAGTCACTCCTACAGCTGTTAGGAAGTGATCACCCAATGCGGATTAACCAAGCATGATCACTTTTAAGCATACATGGCCATAAGGATCGCCCAACGCGGATTGACCAAGCACGATCCATATATAGTATGGTCCCCCAAAGCGGATTAACCAAGCAGGACCATTAGTGACCCCTCAACGCGGATTAACCAAGTAGGGTCAAGATAACCAAGTAGGTAGTGACCCCCCAACTTGGATTGACCAAGTAGGGTCATCGAGGTACCAATGTTACATGGTGGTATCAAACCAACATACAACTTGCCTCCTACCTCCACACTTATGATTTAAAACATGAGCACATACACCATCCATTTATGTATTTCCCATCTAGGTTCCAAAGCATTGTTTCGAATTATTACTACAAGCATCCATCACCTCGATCAACTCCTATTCTCAAGTATATGCAATTACTAAATGCATCACTTCCGACTCTAGTCTTAATTAGATTACTTGGAACTACTAATTCACACTATGAGATCCAAGTACTATTTTGGTTAACTTGAATTAACATGATCAAAATAAATGTAACATTTGAATGAAAACACTTAGAGAAAATAAGTGAAGATGCTACTTACAAATATAGATATACCTGTATAGAAAAGCCTTGGCAGTTGGTGCATATATATATCCAGGGATATAAGTAAGTTCTTTTGAATATGCATACATAGATATATGTATACGGTAAATAAGGAAACAAATTCATCCCTTCATTAATTTATACATACATATAAGGATTCGTTCAACTTCAGACATAAGCAGAAAGGTTTGATAATGCTAAACCAATAAGATGGAATCAATATGCTCATCAACAATGGCTATTCACTGTCATCACAAGGATAAAATATGGACCACGTCTGACTAAATGTATACTACAACTCTAGCAAAATTGTACCAAATATGAAGAGAAACAATTTCACATTACGGGACAATATAATTGTCGATTCCCCATCATCAACATTACATTAATGCATTCACTAACTTTAAAGCAACAAATGCAACATGATAAATGGGTAATTTTCAAATAAGACTATAGATACATAATGTTAACCATCAACATTTCATACATCGGATGTCACACATCGGGAAATTTGACCTTTTCCAAAAATTCTCAAATTTTACAGAAATAAAGATCTCAACAAGTAGAGTAAACTTTATACCTGTGGCCAAGTCCAATTTGGCTTGGAAGGCCCTCAGATTGGCTCGCACATGTCAAAAACCCTAAGGTGGGTGTTCTTCAATTCGGCTTCCTTGGTGTTCCAACGCCCCTACAACTGATTGGGTCTTGATCTTGGATCCAAGAGAAATTGATCAAAGGTGATGGTGAATGGTAATACTCACCGGAATGACGAATCGCCGTCGAGAACCTCCTGGTTATTCGGTGGAGTTCTACCCGAATTTGGCCTTAAAACCCCTTCAATTTGAGCAAATAAGGTAGATGAGAGGTTGTGGAATAAGTTGCAGGTGGTGGAGGGTTGAGAATGACCTGAAAAAATGGTGGAGATTGGCCGAAATTCAACCGGGTTGAAGTCGGGTTTGTGGGTGCACGGGATGACGAAAATGGAAGGGGGAAAACCCCCTTTCTTGTTTCTTCCCTTATTGGTCCTTTTTCAACCTCTAAAAATCTGATTTGGTCCTCTTTTAACCGATAACCTTTAACCCACAATCTATAGTTCACAACTTCAAATATTTGTAACTATACCGTTATAACTCGGACTCGCAAACAGCTTTCGCCTATGTGTTCGTGGATTCGAGATCTATTTAAAAACACTAGCTAAAACTTCGAAATGTCAACGAAAGATAAAGATTGATTTTGAAAATTCAAACCTGATAACTATTCAATTTAATTTCCAAAATTTACATAATTAAAATTAAGTAATAAAAATGACGTAAATGTGAAATACGAACTTAAACTATGAGATACACAATGAATAATGAAATTCCAGGGACGGGATTTCACAATTATTCTACGTCTTACAGGATGCACATGTATGCGTATTATTATATGACACCTTAATTATATTTACGGCCATGAATAGTATTATGTTGACTAGAATTATCGATTTACCGTTGCATGATCGTATTTATGTTAACTGCACATCATGCATGCTACACTGATGTTAGTACTTGTCCGGCCCAAGGCTAGCCTGTGTATGTTCACATCACAATGATACATTCATTTTAGATCCATTGTAGATGTCAGTCACGTCCTAGATTGCTATAGGCAATTAAGACGCTTATGTGATGCGTTAGTCTTCACGTGATTGTAGTACTAAAGCGTAGATCATCATTACACCCAGTCTTGTTTATGTCAGAATATCTCTGCATGAGCTCGTATGTCAGCATTGATATTATATGTTTGTTATGCAAAATACTATGATCACACCATATGTTTTATGTTTTATAGGTGAAATGTTGTGATTTACCGTATTTCTGAAATATTACTGTTTACGTAATTGTTTTCATACTATATGCAGTATATAAATTTGGAAACTATACTTGTCTTACGGTGAGGGGTTACACATTTTGGAAAAGATTTTTACAAACATTATTTTCAAGCACACTCACCTTTTTCGCCCCTCTAGGTTTTAGTAGCAATGCTCTTGTGTCAACAAGGATTTCTGGCAAAAGATTTTATAGGACATTACTTCCGATGGTATACATCTTATCCTAATTTTACTGGACTTTACTTACGCTCTGACATCATATGTGAGATGGGTTCAATTTTTACTCATATGTGCACTCTTCCATTTAGTCATTTTTAGGTTTAAATTTACTCATATTTTCCACATCACTATACTTTATGACTTCGTCACCTTCTTAGTATCAATCAGCGTAGCTCGATTAAAAGTTCAGGTGAACATTTCGAGTCGAAGTGTGTCGCCTAGTACGGATTTAAACGGGCAAAAGCATTGCTCTAACTAAGGAGCACAATAGGACCAAACTCACAAATCCACACTACAATCCATGTAGGGCCCAAACTCAGAAACTCACACTACAATCCAACTCAGAAACTCACACCATAGCCATATTCCATAAAATAAAATATAAAAGAAGGAAATTTCATAATTAAAACCAAATTCTTCCCTTCAATTGCACTGTAACCAAGCTACAACGGCACCATGTAGAATAAAGTAATGCTCACGTGGTGGATGCGAACGACCTCTGTTGCGGACACATAATTAGTATCTTTCGGTTACACACCGGAAGGATTGGCGTGGGAATAATTGGGTTGGCGTGGGAATAATGGGAATAATCAATATTCTCAACCTATACTTGGTTTTGTATGAGATGATTCATTACATATTAGATTCCCAAAACATATATATATATATATATATTAGAATGGTCTTCTTCTATTTTAACATCTAATCCATGTGATGTATTTCTACTATTTTTTATTTTTCAGTTGTATGACACCGTCTTGGTAAAACTTGAGAGAACGATGAAGATGAACAAGGGATACTAATCTGATGTCATGGTCTATTCCGAAGTGTAGATTTTTTTTCCTTAGGAACTGATAATTTTTTTGGGAAATGATATTTTTGTGGTTTATATGTTACTAGCAGGTGTACCCGCTCATTACTGCAGGATTTGAAATAAAGTTGAAAGTGTAGAAACTTTGAAAATATAAGTGCCAAAAAAATATGTTTATATACATATATTACATCCATGTGTTCAGGTGTTCCTTAAAATCATATGTAAGAAAAGAAAGTTAACAAAATTGAACAAATAAGATTTCTTCCATTAAAGACACCTAAATGTGTAAATCCGTTAATGGCGAATCCTTCATTTTGTAGAACAACATTTAACTTAAAATCAAAATAGAAGGAAAGCTAAAAACAGAATTTGATCACTCGGGATTTGAATCACCCTAAATTGCATATGAATAAATTGAATGATATATGATACCTATCTATAGATGAAGGCAACTTTGTAATAATTTAACCGTGCCAGATTTAACTTTGTGAGAATTTTACTGTGGTAAAATTAAGAGAGATAATATTTATTAGAGATAGAAACGAAACGGATGCAATATATCACACAAAGAATATATATAAAGAGAGGAGGGAGATAGTGATCTTATTGCTTTCCACTTTTGATCTGGTGTTAGTCATAAGGTTACATGGATGCCTCTATTTTTAGGGCATTTGGCCTGACAACATCTTTCATACAAGAAGAAAATTGTACCTCACTATGACATTTTCATCAAATATATTTAATAGTTTTCACCAAAGTCCACATTGGTTAGTTTTTCGACACAAAACACACCAAAGTTCACTTTAACTAGCTTTTGTACAAAACACGTGTAGCATTTATACCACATTTCATAACATATATTAAATTATTGGAGTTGATATATATATATATATATATATATATATATATATTATAATTGAAAGTGATTTATAGCCTATCATAACATTTCCATCATTTTCTCTCTCCAAATGCTTTGAATTTGTCATTCTCATATTTTCTTTTGCATATATAAGGCTATATATAAATATATGCAAGAGAACCTGAGAAGCAGAAACTAAATTCATATGGCGCCTAAGGGAAAAAGCATCTATGTTGCGAGCTTTTCTATAATTGTTAACCTATTGTTCTGTCTGTGTGCCTTCAAACTGTATGTGGAAGGAGAGTGGAAATTGAGCTGGAGCAGAAGAGCAGCAGAAGAAGCTGAGCACGTAGCAGCAATCCCTT
The DNA here is from genome assembly GCF_916048215.2 of Malus sylvestris. Classification (NCBI taxonomy): domain Eukaryota; kingdom Viridiplantae; phylum Streptophyta; class Magnoliopsida; order Rosales; family Rosaceae; genus Malus; species Malus sylvestris. The sequence goes on along the minus strand of NC_062269.1, from coordinate 4,189,106 downwards.
GCTCAGGGCATGGACGAGCCTACTTAGATGGCCTAACTCTTGATGGGAAGGAAACTGTTTGTGAGTGCAATTCCTGCTATGGAGGCCCTGACTGCTCTTTGTTTTTAACTGGATGTGCAGCAAACGCTGACGGGTACCCCTCTCTCACTCTCTCACTCTCTCTAGTTTGGGATATTGATTCAGTAGGGGTTTTAGATCAGTGATTTACAAACAATTAAAATTTCGTATTATACTAAAACTTAAAATAAATAAATCTTTTTCATTGTACGCTCTCAGTGTTTCATCTGAATTACTAGATCATCCCAAAATTTAAATCCCAACTGTAAAATAAAAGGCAAGGAAGAAATTTAAAAAAAGAAAGGAGCTATAGTTTCTTTAAATCTATATCAACGGACTCTGTTTTTCAGGTCTTAGTGAATATCGACCATGAATCTGAGACCGAAAATGAAAAAAAACTAATAAAAACAAACGTATACTTGGCTATGATTAGAAATTCTTGCTCCTCTTTAGAGTTTGAATAGTCAAATATTATTTAATAATAATGATAAAATGCATGGACCTCTTGAAGTTTGGAATATTTTTCAGAAACAAAGCTCCTACCAGGATTAAGAATTAAAATATTAGAATTAAGATTAAAATATTTTTTCTACAACGCAGACAGGAAGCTGGAAGAGGGTCCAACATTTATATACAGGAGTTTTAACAAAACACTTATAGTATTGTTCATTTTTAACAAAAAATTACATTTATTCCCTGGTACTATTCATTATACCTTTAAAATAAATTTTTATTAAAATAGAAGTTTTTTTAGATTTTTTTATTAGTTTTGCTTTATATTATATGGGTCTTCTAAAATGAAATGTTGTCTTTTATCAAGTAGAATATTTTTCTTTTGGCTCGGGACCCCCTTTTGCAAATGATTCTCCTACTGATATTATTTAGCATTGGGCCCCATATAACTGGAACATGTGCTCCTGAATGAATGAATGAGGATCCTCTTGAGATTCTCTTTTGGAATCTTGAGAATCTTCAAATTATGTTTGTTCATTGTATATCGTGCAGTTAGAAATTATTTTAAATATTTTTATCTAAAATTAAACATGAATAATACATAATGAAAAATAGATGCACGATGTATGATGAACGGATACAATTTGAAGATCCCAGAATCCCCACAAAAGAATCCGAAGAGGATCCTCATTCTGAATTAGTGATGTTTGATCATGCCAAGTCAATTTTGGGCTTCACCAGTCACTGTTTTTGCAACTGCCGAATGAGACCCAACAATATCTTCTCTTGATCCTCTTTGTAAGGATTTCGGAGATCGTGTCCGTTTATCTTACATCACGAATTCTCGAGATCCCACAAAGAAGATTCAAATTTAAATGAAATGGCATTTAATGAAAAATGGTTGGTTGAAATTAGGCAAGCCAATTTTTTACACACTATTAATCGGATATGAACATTACGGAAATAACAGGTTTCGAGTCAACCTGATAATGAATCGAGTTGTTCTTGAAGAACCTATAACATATTGGGTCGTTATCAAGTCACTTAATAGGTGACCCGATAAGATATCGTTTTACATATTTAGACATTAGGCATGATAATTTTTTACATGACCTGTTAACCTAACATGAAAGACACGACCCATTAACAAATTAGATCGTTATTGGGTCACTTGTTAAGAATTTGTTAAGATGGGTATGACACAAACACGATCCGTTTGTCATGCCTAATTGAAATTGAGGGATCCCTAGAAAAAAGAAAGAGAGATTATATTCACACAACCTCTTAATTTTTTTTAATATTTTTTACACACTACTAACACTTGATAGAAAAATATTAAAAAATTAAAAAGATACGAGAGAAGTGATTTGATGTGTGTGAATATAATTTTCCAAAAAAAAAAATTATACTTGGGAATGCTTTTAAAACGAAAGGATTACAAGTGTCAAACAGTAATCGTAAGGGTACAAAAAGTTTGCTTACAAAGAAATGAACCAAGTGCTATATTTTTTAGAAAATATGCTACAATTTAATGATTAGAACAATTTCAATTAATATGTCACTCCAATTAAAGAACTGTTTTATTGGGAGTGAAACATTACCAAATGGGTAGAGGAAATGCTGACTAATGAGCCTTTGCATTTTTGTTGCAGCGGAGACCCATTTTTCTTGGAACCCTTTTGGATGCAACATGCAGCTAAAAGTGCAATTGCAGTAGCAGGATGGCATCGAATGAGTTACAGCTACCCTGATAAATCTTACGTGTCAGCAGAGCTTGAGAATCACATCCGCACAGTTCATGCCATTGTTGGGAATGCTGTGACCGAAGGAAGATACATTGTTTTCGGTGCTGGCTCAACCCATCTTCTCAACGCTGCACTTTACGCGTTGTCTTCTGATAACTTCAACTCCTCACCTGCAAGTGTTTTGGTTTCAGTCCCTTATTACAAGGTTAAATCTTACTTCCGAAATGTCGACATACGAAATTTAAAACGATTGTACCATCTATGATTTAAACAATTGTACAAACGTATGATTGTCAGTTTTGATGGTACAAATTAAAACAAATAATAATTCACGCATATGCTCTGCCAATATATGTATATCATCATTTTGACATCGAGTTTTAACAGCTTTATCAGACACAAGCGGAGCTTTTTCGATCACTTGACTTTAAGTTTGAAGGAGATGCGGCCTTGTTCCAGAACATCTCAGATGATACCGCAAACGTTATTGAGTATGTTACCTCACCGAACAATCCTGATGGGCAGCTGAAGAAGGCAGTGTTTCAAGGCCCGAATGCCAAAGCAATCTATGATCGTGTATATTACTGGCCACATTTTACAGCTATTCCAGCTCCAGCAGATGATGATCTTATGATATTTTCAATTTCTAAGTTCACTGGCCATGCTGGTACTAGATTCGGGTAATAATATGTTTAATACACAAAGTTCCCTGTTTAAGTTTTGATTAAGCCTCAAGTTGAAAGGAGGACAACAGTGATACATTAATATTGTGCCTTGTGCAGGTGGGCAGTTGTGAAAGATAAGTCTGTGTACCAAAGAATGGAAACCTACCTAGAGTTAAGTAGCTTCGGTGTTTCCCGGGACTCTCAGCTAAGAGCTTTGAAGCTTATGAATGTCGTCCTTGAAACTCGGGGCAAGGAAATTTTTGAATTTGGGTTCAACAATTTGAAGAAACGCTGGGAAAAGTTGAGCAATACCCTTCAGTTGTCAAACCGGTTTTCTCTGCAGAAAATTGCACCCCAGTACTGCACGTATTTCCAAAAAACTAGAGGACCTTCACCGGGTAACATTCTCTCTACACCATCATATATATCAGAAAAAAAAATTGCTTCCCCTAGCTGAGTATTACGTCTACATTACCTTTCGTTGGATAAAATAAATCAACCTGGGATCATTCAACAGCATTAAGTTATGAGAAATACTAAGTAGACTCTTTTAAAAATAAGACTTTTTATAGACTCTCTGTCACCTCATGTTTTTTGCACAACGTTTTACAATGTTGGCACGAGAATAAACATTAAGCTGTAAGGTATTAGAGAAATCCATAAACAGTCTCACTTTGAGAGAGTGTTCTTAACATCTCTCTTATGACGTGTTTACGAAACGGGAATGAGGTAAGTGGAATTGGAATTGCATTCCTTCCAACACATTTATGTGTTTACTTGTATTTGGAGAACGAAAATAAAGGTAGGGTCCACCCAAAATGGGGAATTCAATTCCGGTTTTACCCGGAATCCGATTACCAAGATATAACTGGTAATTGAATTCCGGAAGAAAGAATCAAACTTTTCTTCCTAAAGTGCCCTTGTACTTCTTTTGATATCCCAAAACACCCCTGCAACTTCAACACTCTTGCTTGTCTCTCAGTCGACTCCCTGCAACTTCTTCTCTGATTCCTCTTTGTTTCGCGACTTGGGACTGGAGCTTTCAAGGTCCATCTTCCTCCTTGCCTTCAGTCAGCTGTTGTTTATCCCAAACCCAATTCATGTCCCTATGCTTATATATTCTCATTTCGATTCTTCGATCCGCCGACTCCATGGTTAAAAGCTCACTCACTGCCTCAACTAGGAAACTCAAAATTGGGGTAAAAAAAATCAAGGCTGGGACATGGAGGGAGGGAGCATGAAAACTTATTGGCAAACATGGGGTGGGTTGGCAGCATAGAAAGATTTGTTAGAAAGGAATAGGTCAGCAGCAGAGAAAGATGGGGAAATTTTAGAAACTTTTTAGGTTGGGAGAAAGATGGGGAAGAGAGGGGGAGACCAAGGGTCACAAAAACAAATTGGAAAAATGAAAGAATAAAATTTTTACTACAAAATAAAATAAAATTGTTCTCTCTACTAAAAAAAATGAAAGAATAAAAGTTTAAAAATAATTAGCATATAAAATAGATTAGTTAAACTAGGGGTCAGTTTTCATTCTGATTCATGTGAATGAGTAAACAGATTATATAGATCAATGTCATTCATACTCCGATTCTAGACAGTTTTAGTAAACAACTTCAACAGTAATCTGATTCTGATTCCACCTCATTCTAATTCCTCCTCAATTCAATTTCTCTTAATCTGATTACGGATTAGTAAATATGTCATTAAGTTATATTTTTGCATGTGTGCACGCACACATACATTTACCAATATAATTTTTTCATTAAATTATTTTGGATAAATTACATTTTACCCTCTCAGGTTTGGATGTAATTGCAACTTCATACAATATCTTTAAAACATTTCAATTTCATACTTTAATTATCATTTCATTGCAATTTCTTACATTCATTAGTCAAAACCGTCAGTTTGACTATTAAGTGATGACGTGACAAATATGAGACCCACATGTTTTGATGATGTGGAAAATTAAAAAATTTAAAAATTTAAAATCGAATTTAAAATAAAACTAAATTAAAACACAATTTAAAATTACAAAGTGGCCAGCCCACCTTTTTCTCCAACGGAGAGAGATGGCATCTGCCACTTTCTCTGCAATTTCAGGGAGCAGCAAGGTCTCCTCTTCCATTTCAGTGGGCCGCCTTTCTCTCCCCGCAGAGTCGCGGTCTCTATCTCATCTTCTCTCGATCTCTCTCTCCGCGGGGAGCGCGGATTTAATTCCACCGTGTGCACTGGCGTAAGACGATGTCGATGGAAGGGGATTGGAGTTTACGAACACCGGCGATAGAGAAGGTAGGGAATGGAGCTGCGGTGTGACCTATGGAAACCGAAAATTTGAGTCTTTCCGGAGAATCGTAACTGTACGAATTGGACGAATCGTGCAAGTGATGAACACGATGAAATTTTTTGTCAAGACCTTGGAAGTTACCAATTCCGAGAGCGAAGTACTAGTGATTGGTAAACCAAAAGAGACAGCTCCACTGAGATAAGAAGCGACTCGGACCCCGACGAGAGCACCGCCGTTCACAACACTCTCGCCACCATCGAGAATTTGATGGAGGTGAAGCACGGAACATTCCCCAAAAATCTGAAACGCAGATCTTTCCCCAAATTAAAAATTCCTGTGAATTTCATGGGCGGACGACGGGAATAGAGAACTCCTTACCCTGAAATTTCCGAGGGATCCAAAGGCGACGAGACGTGCCCAGATGTTTCCGATTTTGGATTGAACCCAATTTTTACATCTGGGTGGATGCCATTGCCATCTCTCTCCTTGGAGAAGAAGGTGGGTGGGCCCCTTGTAATTTTAAATTTTGTTTTAATTTATTTTTATTTTGAATTTAATTATTTTAATTTTTAAGTATTTTTATTTTCCATATCATCAAAACATTTGGACCTTATATTTGTTACGTCATCACTTAACTGTCAAACTGATGATTTGATTAACGGATATATGAAATTGCAATGAAATGATAATTAAAGTATGAAATTGAAATATTTTAAAGATAATGTATTAGTTTTAAAGATAATGTATTAATCTTAAAGAATTTGAAAAAATTGAGGAATTAGAGGGAAGTGGAGATATTTCGTAGTGTATTTTAAACATCCACAAATCTCACATCTCCCCAGAGATTTTGAAGGAATTGAACCAAAATTTTATATGGAATCTCTACAAATCAATTCAACTCCATAAAAATCTATGGATTTATAAATCCATTAAAAACTCTCAAATTCCCAATTGAATACATCCCCTAAAAAGGGAGGGGGTGGACTTAGCCTCACAATAGGCTAGCTTCAAATTCACATTTGGTGAGAATCGAACCTAAAACCTCTCACTTACAAATGAAGAGGAATACAACTAGATAAACGTGAAAAATAATTTTAAATTTTTTAATTAAATGCATTATTTTAATTTTTTGCAAGCTTGCAATTGTCGCCATAAAAACTTAAATTCATAAGAAATAACTTGTCGGTCATAAAACTTATTGTTGAGGTAGAATAAAATCTCTTTTAAAAAAACAAAATTAAAACCCAAAAATCATCAACACATAGACACTTAAGGCTAGTAACTGAAACCTTATCAATAGATAAGCAAATCATATCTACATCACTTCTGCAATATGTATCAGAACCCTAGCTATTAAGTGACCGTATCATCTCACTATGGTAAGTTTTTTAACATGAAAAGATGGACAACGAATATGTGGGTTTTTCCTAAATTCGAATGAAACTAGGGTTGATATCAACTTTTCTGTATAACATTTGGCCTAGCATAAAACAAGCCAAACTTCCTCTAATATTTATATGCATGGCAGCTTATGCGTGGGTGAAGTGCGAGAGGGAAGAGGATAAAGATTGCTATGGAGTTCTGCAACAAGAAGCGAATGTTTATGGTCGCAGAGGTAGCTTGTTTGGTGCTGAAGATCGATATGTTCGCCTCGCCCTCATAAGAAGCGAAGACGATTTTGATATATTGCTTCAGCGACTTAACCATTTAGTCTTGGCTGAAATGAATAGCAAAATAATTATTTCTTCTCAAGTAGGGGGTCAATACGTGAGCTAATCTGCTACAGGGAAATATTGCAGAAATATAGTAGAGCACTACTCGTGCTCCCTTCTGTACGCTTGCAGAAGTATAGGAGAGCACTACTCGTGCTCCCGTATGTACGTCTACATATAGCGGTCACCATTTTAGGTCTTGTTATATCTACTTGTATTTCTTGTTTGAATGTTGGACGTTGACTCAAGTTTCAATTCTTCATTCCTCCTTGATTACAAATATAATGTACTGTGGTATTGCTTTCTAAATATGTGATTCCTTAGTTCATATATAGAATAGATTATGCTACTTTTTTTCTTTGTCCTTAATACACAGTTACAATGCATAATGCATTTGATTATATCAATTAACATCATTTAAAGTCTTTTTTATGATTGGCTCTCTTCGTGTAAAAAGAGTTGGTTAAAAGAATCTATTCTTTTATTCAACATCTTGAGTTTCATTCTCCCGCTTCCAATATTATTGTACCAAAAAAAGGGTTTTTTGAAATGTTTATGAGAAATTATACATCTAATTCAAAACCTAAAACTCGTTTATATGCTTCTCGAGACCTAAAACTCGAACTGATAACATTGTGCAATATCCCCCTTCGTATGTTCTTTTGGCCTCTCTCAATACTGATGAAACTGTTGATTTATTTGATATATTTGATTGATTAAACGATCTCTGATTCGAATGAAATCTGGTATGAATAATCTTCAAATGAAGATTAAGATATTGAACGGTTTGGTTATGATTTTCTTTATAGTAAATATGCATTATTTGCAAGTGGATGAACGAATTCATCCCCAAGTAATATTCTATAAAAACACCCCATAGATTAATTAACATCTAATGATCTTATTGAGAGTATAATCCCACATTAGGGAAACAAGGGATTTTATGTGCAAGGGCGGAGCTAGGTAGAGGGCTATACTAGGCTCCATGCCGGGAAATCTTATACTCTAATTCATTTTACCTTATATGAGTGAGAAATCTAAGATTCGATTCTCGCCAAAAACAAATTTGAACTTCATTATTGTTAACCTATTATGAGGTTAAGCCCACCCATTCTCCTTAGTATAGATAATATCGTTTTCTTTAACTTTGAAAATCCTATGCCATCAATTCCATTTTCTATTCCCCATCTTTCCCATCCTCCACCACCTTGGCTTTCCTCAAACCCATCTGATTTCGGATCTGTAGCCATTTACCTTAAACGTATCTTGACAAGATTATCTCAGGATGTGCGTAGAGCTCCGGTGCAGGTGATCACACCACCACCTCTCACGGATCGAGAAGTGTGTTTTACCCCAAACTCGGTTTGGGTGTTTACACCACCACATCCCATGGATTTGTCTTCGACGACTTTGTTGTCTTCAGTGACTTTGTTGTTAGTGAGTTTTGTCACTAGCTTTCTTTGGTTCGTTGCTACTGTTCCGCCATCTATGGTGCTTTGTGAAGGTTGTTGAAGTGTCTTTCTGTCATTTTTGAGAATTGTTTGGCTGGATTTTTTGGGTGGAAGTTTTTCAATGATGCATCATTCACGTTCGCGCGGAATAGTGTTTTCTGTTTCGTTTACTGCTTATGGGCTCAAACTTTTGTTTTGGGAGGTCCAAACTTTCTTTTGAGCTTTTCTTGTAATTTGACCTCAACCGTAGTAAATTTTAGTGTGTTTTTGGTGTTAAATCTACCGCTTTTACTGAAAAATAAAAAATAAAAAAAATCGTCAATTTATCATTGTCGTTTCTAAATCTGTTTTACATTACATGATTAAGGCTCTATAAATATTGCAAGAGCCTTGGAAGAAGTTAAAAATATATACATATGGCTAAAGCACAAAGCTTCTACGCTGTGTGCTTAGCATTTTCTTTAGTGTTTAATCTATTGCTGAGCTTCAGACTCTATGTGGATGTGGGTGGAGATTGGGAGCTGAGTTGGAGCAAACGAGCAGCAGAAGAAGCTGAGCACGTGGCAACCATCTCTTGCTCAGGGCATGGAAGAGCCTACTTAGATGGCCTAATTCTTGATGGGAAGGAACCTGTTTGTGAGTGCAATTCCTGCTATGGAGGCCATGACTGCTCTTTGTTTTTAACTGGATGTGCAGCAAACGCTGACAGGTTCTTTCTCTTTCTCTCTTTGTACACTCACACTTACTGTGCTAGTTAATTAGTTTAGTTTAAAAACCCTTCAGGAAATCTGAACGGCATAGAGGTTGCGGTAAATGCTAGGAAGCTTCTAATTCAGAAAATTGAACTCAAGAGTCTCAGACGCATATGGCCGACTAAGAAAAAGAACTCGGAAATCATAGATAATCTGTTTTTCCGGAGTTATCAACCACCACTTCGAATCAACAGATCTACTTCAACAGCTCTAAATATAATCTGTTAAGATTTAGAGAGTCATCTACTTCTAATCATATTGATATTGTCCCAATTAGAATCGTCGTTACATCTAATTGTGTTGGGGTCATCAAACCTAGTTGGGTAGAGGGTAGTCAGGTCTGGTTGGATTAGGAGGAAGCCGCTTGATACCATATAAATATTTGAAAATAGCAGTTCACGATGATCACACCGATTTTACTTCAACCTAATCATATACATAATTTAATATAAATTAAACTTTATCACAAAAAGTCTCATTATCACAGTGAAATCATTCATTCTGTCATTCTTCACCGAACTCATGTGACCAGAAACAAAAATATTCAAATAATTTATCTTATTAAAATGCAATGCTTTAGAATATTTCCATTGATAGAGATTCAAAGAAGCAGACAAAGACTAGTGGGCGATAGATACAAGTTACCTTACTCAACTACGACCTAAAATGTATCCTTTTCTATGCTTTTTTTTATTTGGTTCAAAAAATGTATCCTTCTCAAACTAAATAAATAAGTCGCCGGTCATCATCACAGCAAGGTGAAGGAATCTTTTCTTTTGTATGGTACGTGTGGAACGGATCTTTTCTCTGGAACTCCACAAAATGAATTACTGTTGGCCCAGTACGCTATTCCCACTATAAAATCAATTATTGATGTTCATTATGTCATGTATTACGTCAGCCAAACAATTCCAAACTTTCTATTTTTCTAACAATCGATATTCTCTATGTTAAGAGGAGGAAGGATTGATCTCATAATAGGCTAGCAATAATGTGATTTAAATTCGTAATTTTAAACTTTTTATATAGTAATTTTAACCTTTTATTATATTATACTAAAATAATAGACACACCATATTTTTATCATATGGGTGTAATCTTTAATTGATTATAAAGTTGTACTAAATTTTCGCAGGAAGAAGATTAATTTTTTATTTTTTTACAAATGATAGCGTAGTATTAAAATGTTAATTGTTAAGGGGCGAGAGAGTTGGTGTAGATTGAATATATACCATAATGCATATGTATCATTGTTTCCGTTACTGCTATTAAACTTGACAAAACCTAAAACTGCATTCTATCACCTCTCAGACCATGTTCAACCCTTAATTCAAAATTGGGGCTTTTAGATCTAGATCCAGAAACATAAATTGTTTATAGGACTGAGTTTAATTATATAATTACAAATTTTTATTTCTTTTATGATCATTTTATATTTTCTAAAATATTAAAAATCAGATAAAATCTTCTAAAATCATGCATTTTCCAACAATATAAGATCTAATTAATATCTTATTAAAAAAAAATAATATACTAACATAAATTTATCTGCAAAACATTATACCCTAACTCAAGTAACAAATATACGAATTTATATTATACCTATAAGCGAGATATGAAATGTAACTAAAAGGTAAAAAAAACATAATATACGTACAAGTAAGACACAATAATCTGTAATAGGTTGATTATAATAAAGAATCTGTCATGTAAGTAAATAAATACCATTAACTTGTCATATAGGTTGATTATAAGAATTCAAAATAAAATCTATAATGGGGTTTAGAGTAGGAAGAAGAACAAGAAATAACAAAAAATATTAAAAAATAATAATTAAATAGATAATTACGAAGAAATTTGATTTTTATATTAAATTTATCATTGAAAAGCTAATTATTGGTAATAAAATAATTAAATTTAAGAAATTAGACATTTTAATAAACTGACCTATTCCTACATTGGTTCAAAAAATTGAACTTATATCCAACCAAGCCATTTGAAACCATTGGGCCAAAATAATCCATGGGGAAAAATAAATGTTTGGGCTAGATTTCATTCAAGAATTAAGGGCCCGCCATGCATGTCGACACGCTGGGAAAAAAAAGCCCATCAAGTTTGAAGCGTTGCACGCGACAAAGCTGACAGTCGTTGGGACCCAGCGCTGCAGATTTGTCGGCCACTAATCATGAGTCTAACAACTCTTTCGACCATCCAACAGCTACAATCAACGGGTCGTTGATTGATCCAACCGTCTAGATTAAAAATAATATTTATTATTACATTAAATCAAAGGCTGTGATTGAATATGAGCATATACAATGGTAAAAAAAATTTGACATCCTAATTTTATATTTAACGGTTAAAATAATTAAAAATATATATTTAACTCAAATTTCACACTAAAATTCTATAATTACATATGTATATGTTTAAACATCCACACAATTCTTTCGTTTTTTTATTTCTACCGACTTCCCAAAAGTATTTCATTCTATTTCTAAATTTTTCAAATTGCCAAAAGATCATGTTAGAGGACCTAATTGGTCAAGTGATGAAAATATTGCTTGTTATTTGGCATGAGTTTCTATTAGCGAAGATGATGTTATAAGTACAAACAAAAATGCGAAGGAGTTGTGGGCTCGTATTGTTAAAAAGTTTAATTCAACCTCCAACACCAAACGGCCCTATAAAGGTCTTTGTGGTCGGTAGAAGATTATCAATAAAGCATACACCTTTCTAGAATTTAAATATTTTAAGGTTAAAATATTCATAAAAATAAATTAGAATAATCGATAAAATATTATTTTTTAAAAAGTTCAACAAAAAAAAAATTAGGCTAGAATTATTCTTTAATTATGTGTGGCTTAAATTTTAAGGCATAATCAACGAAGGAAAACAATTGTTTCTAGATTATGGCTTAATTTTTTAAGCTCTAACCAAAAGGGTTGTGCATGGTCTTAAGGCTCGTTCCGTCTAATTAATATTAGTGTCGCACACCCAACTCCCAATTCTATCAGTGGCGGATCCACAGTGGGGTCAATGGGGTCGCACAACCCCTTGGAAGCCATGGAAACAACCTTAGAGACCCTTTGGAGCTGCTGGTGCGACCCCTTGGCTGCACACCAAGTGTTCGACGAAAGGTCTGAAAGAACTCCATGGCGAAATTGTACGGATTTGTATCCACCATGAAGGAGGGAAGGTCTCGGCTTGTGAAAGATAATGGCAAACCTGGTAATTCTATTGGACATGGAAGGACATTGTTTGTACCAGAACTAGTATTATCCCGGATGAGATCTTTGTACCCGTTAAAGTAATAGTAGTAGATGTCAAAAACCGTGGCTGGCTGAATCCAAAGCAGCACGCGTGGGAGGTGAAGTTCATGTGCCATCCCTGCCAACCAAGGGAAAAGTAATGAGTAGACTAGGTAAGTGTAAGGGTGACCCTCGTTTGCACTTGCGACTACAAGGTCGGTGATGGCTTGTGCTTCGTGGTGCCGCAACTCCGACATGTAGTGGTTGATGTTGTCACCGGGCTTAAACCCGTCATCGTACCCATCAGAGAAGGGCGCATAAGTCAATCCATCTGGAATTGAGCCATTGCCTATGTGATGATGAGCTGAGAGACTGGTAACGAAGGTGACATGCGCACCTGTAGTGTTGATAAGGTGCTTGGCGTATTGGAGGGAAGGGTTGATGTGGCCTTGAGCCGGATATGTGACAAGTAGAAAGCGGTGTTGCACCATGGCAGCGCATGTGATTGCGGAGGTGCGCGGTGGAGCGTGGAGTTGTAGGAAGTAGAATAAGTAGACTCGATGAAATGACGATATGCATGTCGTTTCTGTTAAAAAAAATTTGCGCGCTGCGCGCGCTATCCTTATTGACCCCTCAAACATTATTTCCTGGATCCGCCACTGAATTCTATCATCTAATTCGGCTTCTTTGTGTTGTGTGGAGCTTTGGCCAGCCTTATTTTCACAAAGCATATATCACACCTACAAAGTAGAAATTTGGGAAAGGCTTTCAAGTGAATCAAATCTTTATTTACGCAAAATAGCTCAGTTCTTACGGGATTTCATTAAGCTGATTTTTTTTTTTCATGCAAAACTTGAACAAACAGTTTTGCAAAACAAATTTGGAATTTCTCTGGCATCTTAACTTCATTCTCTAAACGCTCAAATTCCACCAAAAATTGTTTGTTGCAGTGGGGACCCGTATTTCTTGGAGCCTTTTTGGACGAAACATGCATCAAAAAGTGCAGTTTTAGTAGCAGGATGGCATCGAATGAGCTATGTCTTCCCTGATCAATCTCGCATCTCAGCAGAGCTTGAGAGGCACATCCGCGAAATTCATACCATTGTCGGAAATGCGGTCACTGAAGGGAGATACATTGTTTTTGGAGCTGGCTCAACCCAACTTCTCAATGCTGCAGTTAACGCACTGTCAACTTCCAATAACTTCAACTCTTCACCTTCAAGTGTTGTAGCTTCAATTCCTTATTACAGTGTAAGATCCGACTTCTGAATTTACAGCGAGCAAAATTTTTAATGAATAAAACTATTTAATATTGATATACATGATTTCGATGTGAATTTTCACAGCTTTACCAAATGCAAACGGAGTTTTTCCGATCAATGGACTATATGTTTCAAGGAGATGCCGCCTTGCTGCAGAACACTTCGGATGCTACTAAAAATGTTGTTGAGTTTGTAACCTCACCAAACAATCCAGATGGGCAGCTGAAGAAGGCAATTTTTCAAGGCCCGAATGCTAAGGCAATCTATGATCGTGTATACTACTGGCCACATTTTACAGCAATTCCTGCTCCAGCAGATGACGATCTCATGATATTTACAATTTCTAAGCTCACTGGCCATGCCGGTACTAGATTCGGGTACTTAACATACTAACCAACATTTTCTTCCACTTTCTCCCCACCCTTAGTGTAAATATATCGTTGTATAAAACAAAAACATATTCTTCCACATCCATTGAATTTTATAGTGAGATATTCTGCTTGAATTTTATCACCCTAAACCCTAAGTAAAGCCCCTTTAGGTAAATCATATTAATGTTTTGCCTTGTGCAGGTGGGCATTGGTAAAGGATGAGTCTGTGTACCAAAGGATGACCCAGCATATACTCATGAGTAGCTTAGGTATTTCTCGAGATGCTCAGCTAAGAGCTTTGAAGCTTCTAAATGTCGTCCTTGAAACCGGAGGTAGGGAAATCTTTGAGTTCGGATACCACACTTTGAAGAAACGCTGGGAAAATTTGACAAACATCCTGTCTCTGTCAAACCGCTTTACTCTTCAAAAGTTTGAACCCAAATACTGCAACTTCTTCAAGAATATTAGAGAGCCTTCACCAGGTAATGTACTATAACTCATCCTGTGCTTTTCGAAACATGCTAGAGTACGTGTGTGTAGGTTACTTAATTTAAGAATTCCTGTATAAACATAGGACGTTGCACCTTTCAAAGTTAATGAGAGTTTAATGTTCATGATGACATATTCTATTGTAAACACCGTACAGAAGTGCGCAAGTGTCTGCGTGTAATGATTTATCGATTTGGTGACAGAAAAAGTGAAAATTATGTTTTGACGATCAAATGAATTTGCAGCCTATGCATGGGTGAAGTGCGAGAGGGAAGAGGATAGAGATTGCTATGAAGTTCTGAAACAAGAAGCGAATGTTTATGGTCGTCCAGGTGCTGAATTTGGAGCTGAAGACCGATATGTTCGTCTCACTCTCTTAAGGAGCCAAGATGATTTTGATTTATTGCTTCAGCGACTCAACCAATTAGTCTTGGATGAAGGGAAGAGCAAAATAATTATTTCTTCTCAAGTAGGGGGTCAATATGTGACATAATCTGCTACAGAGAAACATAGAAGAAATATAGTAGAGCACTACTCGTGCTCCCTTCTGTACGTTTGTAGAAATATAGGAGAGCACTACTTGTGCTCCCTTATGTACGTCTATATATAGCGGTCACCATTTAGTCTCGGAAGAAAGACAAAGCCAACAAACCATATGTAAACCATTTGATCGCAAAATAACCACCCCACAATCTTTGTGAGCATTTGTTTTTCCTGCAATTCTCTTAAACACAATTTCTCAGTTCTGTCAACATTTTGGTGCCCTAAACATGCCACGAAATAAAGTACATAATCAGATCAATATACAACCTTTGTCGCTTTGAAGTTCTACAAACATATGGTGCATATTTACCGCGTAACGCAAATGGTAAGCTCCATAATGTAAATTTTCCTTGTGCCTTTCGTCTGTGTTTTATTGTGCGCAAAAGAAGGTAAATAACATCTACATGCTCCATTTTCTTCAAGGACAGTAGTTGTGATGACATTAACATGAAGCACTAGTATACTAGCCAAGGAGAGGAAAGCAAACTTACCTGACTGACTAAAATCACAGGCTCAGTAGCATACATGATCGTCAACCAGGATTCAGGTGAAATTGTTAGTTTATAAGTGTATTTGCTGAAATATAATAAGAAGTCAGTTTTAAATATCAGCCCTTGGATCATAGTCCAAGTGTGCAGCTAAGATGTAATCTTAGATTAATTAATATTTCCTCTTGCTACATGTGCTAAGTGTGTGCGAATGAATGAAACAGTGTGCAGAGTTCGTTTCTTCTTCCTCAAGCTGAATTCTCTCACTCTCTCTCTCTAGATTTCTTACTCTCTTCCTTTCTTCAGTATTTATAAATTAATTGAAACACTCATACAAGATCATAGTCTGTATGCTAACATGGCCTCAGAGCCAGGTTTGATCAATTGACACTGGGCGTTTGGATCTGTGAAGAGTGTTACCCAGAAATCGTCGATTGTGATCTGAGTCTAACATGGCAGGATCGGGTAGTAGTGAGGTGAGAACACAGATTTTCAAAGGTGATAATTATGAGTTCTGGAGTATTAAGATGAAAACGATTTTCAAATCTCACGGACTGTGGGATCTGGTTGAGAAAGGTTTCGAGAGGTCAGATTCGAAGGATGATGGTGAATCTGATGGAAAGAAGAAAGAAAAGGAGGAATCGAGCAGTATTGAGAAGCTACCTCTAGCTGAGAGACTGATGAAAGATGCTAAAGCTCTGGGTCTGATTCAAGGAGCTGTTTCGGATGAGATCTTTCCCAGAATTTCTTATGAAGAAACCTCAAAAGGCGCATGGGATACTCTGCAACAAGAGTATCATGGTGATAAACAGGTTAGAAATGTTAAATTGCAAGGTCTTCGTAGGGAATTTGAATATACAAGAATGCGAGATGATGAATCACTTTCTGTTTATCTTACAAAATTATTTGATCTGATAAATCAAATGCGGAGTTATGGAGAGGAGTTATCTCGAGAGAGGATTGTTCAAAAGTTATTGATTAGTTTGCCATCAGTTTATGACTCAATATGCTCTGTTATTGAACATTCGAAGGATTTGGATGTGATTGAGGTACAGGAAGTTGTGGCTTCCTTGAAGAGTTTTGAGCTACGTCTAGATAGACATTCTGAGCACAAAACTGAGAAAGCATTTGCTAGTCTCAATGTAAAGCCCAAACCAGCTAAATTCACAGGAAATCAAAGTGCAAGGTATCATAAGAATTGGAAAGAAAAAGGGAAGAGGTGGGATAACAAACCCACTGATGGTGCTAGAAATCCTTGTAAACATTGTGATAAGCTACATTTTGGTGAATGCCGATTCAAGGGTAAACCAAAATGTTATAACTGTGATAAGTTTGGTCATATTGCAAGGGATTGTAATAGCAAGAAATCAGTGCAACAGCTCAATTATGCAAACAAGGTAGAATCTACACCCACCATGTTTTATGCTAGTAATCAAACTTTTACTAGTGTAAAGGACTGTGATGATGTATGGTATGTAGATAGTGGGTGTAGCAATCATATGACTGGAAGGGAGGATTTACTTGTGGATATTGATAGGAATGTAACTGCAAAAGTTGAAATGGGTACTGGACAACTTGTTGATGTAACTGGTAAAGGGAGTCTTGTAGTTGAAACTAAACTAGGCAAGAGATATATCAAGGAGGTTATGCTTGTGCCTGGACTGAAGGAAAATTTGCTCAGTGTGGGTCAAATGATGGAGCACGGTTATTATTTGGTGTTTGGAGGTCACAAGGTGGAAATCTATGATGACAGTTCATATTCCAACATGGTTGCTAAAGTTCCAATGAAGGGAAATCGAAGTTTTCCAATGAAATTACAGACTGGAATACATATTGCTTTCAAGGCAAATGTATGTGCTTCTACTACTATGTGGCATAAAAGGTTGGGACACCTAAACATGAGCAGTTTGAAATTGATGCAGGAACAAGAAATGGTAGTAGGATTACCAGAAATCAAAGTAGCTAAAGGAGTATGTGAAGGTTGTGTTCTCGGCAAACAATGTAGAGAAGCATTTCCAAAGGAAGCTAATACTAGAGCTGCAATTCCTCTAGAGCTTGTGCATAGTGACATTTGTGGTCCAATGCAGACAACTACAAAAGCTGGAAATAGATATTTTCTTACTTTCATAGATGATTGTACCCGAATGTGTTGGGTGTATTTTTTAAGGCATAAATCTGAAGTTCTCAGTGTGTTTAAAAAGTTCAAAGTCACTGTGGAATTACAGAGTGGTTATAATCTGAAAAAGCTTAGGAGTGATCGAGGAGGTGAATACACTTCAATGGAGTTTAACAAGTTTGTTGAAGATGTAGGCATGGAAAGACAACTTACCACTCCATACACACCACATCAAAACGGTGTGGCAGAGCGAAAGAACAGAACCATTGTGGAAATGGCTAAGTGTCTTATGTTGGAAAAGGACATTCCATTTGAATTTTGGGCTGAGGCAGTTAATACCTCAGTGTATATTCTGAATAGATGTCCAACCAAAGCCTTACATAAGAAGACACCTTTTGAAGCTTACAGTGGGAGAAAACCAGGAATTAAGCATCTAAAAGTGTTTGGTTCTTTGTGTTATGCTCATGTACCAAGTCAACAGAGACAAAAACTCGATTTGGCAAGCAAGAGGTGTATTTTCTTGGGATATGGTAGTTGTGAGAAGGGATATAGACTGTATAACATTGAATCTGGAAAGGTGACTATTTCCAGAGATGTTGTGTTTAATGAAGAAGCATGTTGGGATTGGAATGCACAGAAGGAAATAAGGGAGAGTATCCAGATCATTGAAATGTCTGCAGGAGAACAAAACTGTGAAGGAAGTGCTTGTGATTCTGAAACACAATGTGAAGTCAGTGAAGAGAATGTTGGGTCAGATTTAGTTACTGAGCTATCTGATCAAGAAAGAGTGACAGGTCCACAGGATTTTGATCACACTCCTCTCAAGTACAGAAACATTGCAGAAATATATGAAAAGTGTAATCTGTGCATAATATAACCCGAATGTTTTGAAGAGGCTGCCAAGGATGAATCATGGCAGAAGGCTATGGAAGATGAAATCTCTATGATTGAGAAGAATCATACTTGGGATCTTGTTGATAGACCATTTGATAAACCAATCATTGGAGTCAAATGGGTTTATAAAACAAAACTAAATCTGGATGGTTCAGTGCAGAAAAACAAAGCACGGTTGGTTGCAAAGGGGTACTCTCAGAAGCCTGGAATCGATTTCAATGAAACTTTTGCACCTGTGGCAAGACTTGATACTGTGAGAACCTTGGTGGCCCTTGCTGCACAGAAAGGATGGAAATTATTTCAGTTAGATGTAAAGTCTGCATTTCTAAATGGAGTGTTGAATGAAGAGGTGTATGTGGATCAACCATCTGGTTTTGTTATACAGGGCAAGGAAGACAAAGTGTACAGGCTCAAGAAAGCTTTATATGGTTTGAAACAAGCTCCAAGAGCTTGGTATGAAGAAATAAATTCCTATTTTGCAAAGGCTGGATTCCACAGAAGTCCGAGTGAAGCTACTCTTTATATCAAGACATCTCACAGTGGCATTCTTATTGTGTCACTGTATGTAGATGATATTATTTACACAGGGAGTTCAAAGGAGATGATAGCTGAGTTTAAAGGTGAGATGATGAGACAATATGAGATGACTGATCTAGGATTACTTCATCATTTCCTTGGTCTTGGGGTATTGCAAACAGATAATTACATCTTCTTGCATCAAAAGAAATATGCAAAGACTTTACTTGAGAAATTTGGACTTAGAGATTGCAAGCCGGTTGCAACACCATTAGCTATGAATGAAAAACTTACAAAAGTAGATGGAAGTGATCTAGCAGATGAGACTCTATATAGACAAATGGTGGGAAGTTTGCTATATTTGACAGCAACAAGGCCAGATATTATGTTTGCAGCAAGCTTATTGGCTAGGTTTATGCACAATCCTACCAAGAAGCATATGGGGACAGCTAAGAGAGTTCTGAGATACATACAAGGCACTGTGACCTATGGAGTTGTCTATGAAAAGGGAAAAGGAGCAGTGTTGGTTGGTTATTGTGATAGTGATTGGAGTGGAAGTGAAGATGATATGAGGAGTACATCTGGCTATGCATTCAATCTTGGTTCTGGTGTGTTTTCTTGGGCCTCAATCAAACAAAGCAGTGTTGCTCTTTCAACTGCAGAGGCAGAGTACATCAGTGCAGCAGAAGCTACTGCACAGGCCATTTGGCTAAGATTTGTACTTTCTGATTTCGGGGAAGAACAAGCAGAACCAACTAAGTTGTTGTGTGATAATACTTCAGCAATTGCTATATCAAAGAATCCAGTCCATCATCACAAAACCAGGCACATTAATCGGAAATTTCATTTCATCCGAGATGCACTTCAAGATGGTGAGATTGATCTGGTATACTGCAAGACTGAAGAGCAGGTTGCAGATATATTCACTAAAGCTTTGGCAAGGGATCGATTTGAAGTACTGAGGACAGCTTTGGGAGTGATTTCAGCATATCACTTAGAAGGGAGTGTTAGTTTATAAGTGTATTTGCTGAAATATAATAAGAAGTCAGTTTTAAATATCAGCCCTTGGATCATAGTCCAAGTGTGCAGCTAAGATGTAATCTTAGATTAATTAATATTTCCTCTTGCTACATGTGCTAAGTGTGTGCGAATGAATGAAACAGTGTGCAGAGTTCGTTTCTTCTTCCTCAAGCTGAATTCTCTCACTCTCTCTCTCTAGATTTCTTACTCTCTTCCTTTCTTCAGTATTTATAAATTAATTGAAACACTCATACAAGATCATAGTCTGTATGCTAACAGAAATGGCCTCAGCATCCGAGTCAAGCTCCCACCAACCATCTGCCAGTATCATCCTTCACAAATTTTCATTCACACGCGCGCGCGCACACACACACCAACAAAAACTTTGATTTCCTTGTCCTCGCTCTCAGCATCAACCTCACCATTCCAGTTATGCAAACTTTGTTCTTCCTCTGGCTTGTATGTCCAGTCCAATATCTTCAACACGTGATGGTCTTTCCATTTCCCCACAACCGAAAACAGCCTCCTTCTTAACCTTTCTACTCAACATTTCATTCCAAGAAAAGCTAGAATCCGACACAACAACCATCTTCAGACATACATCTCAACTTCGCCTCCATCACAACATCCACAATACCTTAATTATCCGACACAAGCATCACACACTCAACTCTCCTATGATTTCTCAATGCAGCATGCGTCCCCTATGGTGTATCCAACACATCCGAACCCAAAACCCCTGCCACTTCACCTTGTCCGCTAAACCACGCCCAACCTTGGGTGTCAAGACATCCCTTGAATCATTCTTTCACTTGTCCATCTTCATTGAATACTTACCCACCAATTTCACCCTCAAACTCCCTCTAGCAGTCTCAATCTGATTCAACCTTTTCACATGTTCCCTCTCATGAATCTGCCTAAAATCATTCACAAGCTTTTCATTAGTATAAAATCTCCTCCCACAAACCCGTTGGACTCACCAGCCTTAATCACAACCCTGTTGCTCTCTTTCCTTTCCCTAACAACTTGTGGAGCATAATTCAATGCATTCCGGTCTACATACACAAGCATATGCTGAACAAGCCCGAAAGATGAAGCCATGGTATTGAACGCTTGACGGTGGCTTCATACAGGGAGACTGACTTGGGTGGGGTTTGGCATCCCAATCCCAGTAAATTGTAACACTAGGGTGCCAAACACGATGATAAGTTCGAAGAATTGAAACCTGGTTTCAATTGAAAATGGCAAATATCTAATCAATTGCGTAAAAGGGTTTAAGGTTTCTGACCTGTTGGAATGAAGTGTACAGAAATGTGGCAAAAGTTGAGAGGTATGCATTGCCAGAGGTTTAGA
This sequence comes from Malus sylvestris, assembly GCF_916048215.2. NCBI lineage: Eukaryota > Viridiplantae > Streptophyta > Magnoliopsida > Rosales > Rosaceae > Malus > Malus sylvestris. The sequence goes on along the minus strand of NC_062269.1, from coordinate 4,167,678 downwards.
TGTATCTTTGATTTCTCAATGGACTCGAGTTGCCTTTGAAGATCCAGCCAGAGTTATAGCGGGTGACCAGTGACCACAATGGCACTTTCCTGGGTGGTGTTTCCCTGCACTCTCACCTATCTTCCCCCAATGCGGCGGAAGCACTGGCAGTGCTAATGGGCCGGAAATTTGCTCAAGCAAAGAGCTTCAACTGGACAATAAAATACAAATTGAAAGGAAAGATGCAAGTCCACAAAATTTCAAAATATACATACATGCACTACAATAGAAAATGGAAAATACGTCCAAACAATACAGTTTTCATCCATAGAAATCAGTTGCTCTGAACGATGTTGCTTATGTGCTGTGCATAACCAAAGGTATTTCAGAGCTGCCGTTTAAATCTGTAAAATTGTCGCATTTTGTTTTGCAATATACACTTTTTTTTTTTCCTTTTTTGCTGTTGCATTGTTCGTTATCATCCCCGATACTTTCTTCCTAAGGAATAAGGCTTAATTTTGACTCTCAAAGAGAGAAAAAATATGTACAAATGGGAAAGTCGATCCTTACGCCACAACTGGTCTTTTCGGTCCTACTAACTGCCTTTGTTTTAATCGGCTGAATGTCCTCCTCCTGTATAAAAACAAAGGGAACCTACAATAACAATCAAAAGCAGGTACACTTCGAAAGGGGTTCCCCAAATGATGCTCATACTTTCCCAGCTGCAATCACAGGCACTTTGAAGTTAAATTCCTCTGGGATTGACTTCAGGATTGAGAACAAAATCCCCATTTGTCGTGCCTGCTTCTTCCAACCAGATACATGTCGTCTTTGATTTATACCCAGGCGCAGTAGCTGTGACTGCACGTAACCAAGTAAATGCAACAAACAACTCAGTCATCAAAATTATAACTATATGCATAAATCCATAACGTATTTGTTTCCAAAAGCCTTCGACAGATTTATTGTCAAGGACTCAAGATACAGATTGTATGCTCATGTGTTGTCGAAAAGCAAAAACAGTTATTAGGGCTGCAATCCTTTTTATCCCTTCCCTTCTTTATCATAAACCAAGTTCAATTACCAAAAAATCCAGTAGCGGCAATTACACCAGGAATAAGAACAGGAAAAGAGGACCTTCACGCCACATCTTCTCATTTCATGCCCTCAATAATGATGGGGGGCAAAAAATCCACTAACACTCTAGATCTAGGCCAAGTTTATTGGAAGGAGAAATATGTTCAACGCCATGGTAGATTTTGTTTCACCAAGCAACTAACTATTACCATATGACATACATGAAAAAGTGTACAACTATGGAAATGTGGTCTATAATATGATACCAGTAGTTTTAATTCTTAAATTGCATAACATTTCCTCTTTTTCATTTTTAAAGCATCCAGCTCGGGATGAACAAGGGAAGTAATCTGTAAATACCCTTATATCTTCCGGCGGGGGCAAGCAAGCTATGGTAATCCACAATTGCTCTGCTAGCTTGAACCTGCCTGTCAAAAAGATGAGCCATTGGTTTACATGTAGTCCCCTTCAGCTTATCAAATTATGTAAAACAGCTAACTGACCAAAAAGGTATAACAAATTATGATATAAACGGAAAGGTGTAGAAAGAATAAGTGCCACTCCAATGTTATCCAGTTTTCTTTTGTTTTGAAATGTACTTATCAAACAGACCGTTTTGTCATTTATTTCTATCATTTACTCTACTAATCATACGGCTGGAAAATATCCCAACAATACTTTAGGCTACTCAACAGGGTTTTGACCAACTATTCAATTTGATTCTAAGACTTCAGTCCAATCTCACATCTCAAACTGAAGCCATATTATACAATCCTAATAGGAAAAATGACCTATCCCTCAATTTGAAGAATAAAATGAAAGTTCGTCAACATACCTTGGAATTTATTCCTTTGATTGCAATAAAGCCAGGTAACGGCCTCGCACCATCTGATGAAAAGATCCTTCCATGTACTCCTATCTAAAGGGTATAAGTTGAGTGTAGTTAAACGATATCACACCAATCTAAAATTAAACATTTGAAAAATCTGGAATGGCGTCATGGGAGAATTTTCGCTCTAAATCTCAAAATGTTTCACACAAAGAAAGTTATTTCGAGAATACTTAAAATGCTATGCACTTATGATTACTCTTCTCATGATCAAAACAACATGTGAATCAAGTACCTGGAATCAATCAACAGACCACAAGCTAAAATAATTAAACATTCAGTCCCTGTGGTAAGACCATCTAATAACATATTGATAGGCAGCCATAACATACCTTGGCTACAGTTGCAACGAGATTAAGCATGCTCATTTTGTTGCATCCCCAAAGAGTCAGAAGCTGCACGTTTATATGCATTAAAGACAACACGTCAAACAGCTAAATGATAGTAAGTTCAAATGAAAGGGAAATAATCTCCTAGGCCAATAAAAGTCACTTGTGCCAATTGATCATCCAATAAAAGTCATTGAGTCTTCCTAACTAAATGGATATAAAACTACCAAAAATTCCCATATCACAAATCAACTAGAACATGTAAACAAGCAAGAATGCAAAGCTTATGTTAATAGGAAACAAGAAACAGGCAAAAAACATAACTAACATTGTGCCTCGTGTATAGGTGAGGAACAAGAAACATAACATGATATTAGAATAATATCAAGACTTGAACCAAGGACAGAGAGAAAATAATCGGCCATGTTAGGATACCGAGTAACCCAAATTTATCCTAGGATATTCACAAAGTAGACACTGAAAGTGTTGAGTGAAGCTTCTCTTTAAACAGACATCAAGATATATTCCCTACCTAAAACCTTTTAATGAGGTGAAATTTTAGATTTTGAAAACATTGACAAGATTGCTGGATCCCCTCCCACCCCCAAAAAAATGATAATGCAAAGCAAAATGCAAGTCTCTTTGAAGTGTCCAAGTCATCAGATTTTGTGCCTACAATTTTGAACCTGAACAATGAAAGACAAACAAAATAAAAATACAGGGCTCCTGTTCAAGTTGAGCTAAAGTTTGAGGAAGAGCATCGTTCTCGACTAGGAAGAGCCAGCACCATGCAAGGTTCCGTCCCCACCCCCCTAAGGTCCATTGGACCTATGGCTACACCAAAGGTGTAACCGTATCCCCATATAGATGATAAACTTGGCTAAAGAAAATAGTATTTTATATCAAGGTTGCCAACACTCGCATAACTGATGCCTGGCCTCATTAGCAGCAGGCCATTTATTATCACTAATCTCCAAGGTCAATTCAAAACAGCCACCATTGTGTAGTTACAGTCTTGCATGCCTCCATATATAGGGTACCTACAACAGGTGTCTTAAGAAACAATAGATGAATATCAAACCAAAAGAAAATATACCTATAATAAGTTGTAATGTTTCAAGCCATCATACCAGAAAGCTCCATTTGTAATGCCGCCCTTGTTGGAGAAAAACTTAGAGTACACAACTCTAACACAAGTGTTGGAGAGACAACACAAGTAAACAAATTACTTGTATTACATACACAAAATATTACAACACTCAAACTCTCAAGGACACACTTGAGAAGCTATGACACTCACTCACTTTCTAGAGATAAACTCTAGGTCACTCACACTCCTCACAAGACTACTCTTACTTCTCACTCTCACTTGGTTGCCTACTTCTTCTTGGTTGGTTGGTTACTTGATTGATACAAATGGTGTGGATGCCTTCTCCTTTTATAGGCATGGATGGAACCTTGGAGAAGCATGTAATCATCATGTTAGAGATATCTAGATAATTCTACTAACTACTAATCTTGCATGTTGGTGGAAACCTCACCATTCTTCTAGACTCTTCCACCAACTTGAACTTTGCTAGAATTCTCTAGCATGTGTATGGATCTTTCTTTGTCCATGGGCTGGATCCATCTTGGGCCAAGGCAAGATTACACTTTAACACAAACACCAATTGGGCTGGTGTTGATCTTCAACACTCCCCCTCAACACCAGTTCATTCTTCCTCCATGCTGAGTTGACGATGAAATTTTTCAAACTTGCCGGTACTCAAACCTTTAGTGAACAAGTCTGCAATTTGATCATCTGTATTGATTTGTCTCATCTCAATCTCTTTTTGCAAGACCCTCTCTCTAATGAAATGGTAGTGTACCTCCACATGCTTAGTTCTCGCATGAAAGACTGGATTTTCCGCCAAAAGAATTGCCGACTGATTGTCACAGTACAACAGAACTACATAATCCACTGGTTGATGTAAATTATTCATTAGCTGTATCAACCATGTACTCTCTTGAGCTGCCATTGCCGCTGCTCGATACTCAGCTTCAGTGGTTGATAATGATACTGTCAGCTGTCTCTTGCTACACCAAGAAATTGTTCCGGAACCAAGCTTAAACACATACCCAGTTGTTGATCTCCTGGTGTCATGATCTCCTGCATAGTCAGCATCACAGTAACCAACTAACTTGCAGTCTTCACCTTTCTTGTGCAAAAGACCATAGCCAATTGTATTCTTCACATATCTCAGTATTCGTCGAACTGCTTCCAAGTGAGGCTTCTTTGGATTTTGCATATACCGACTCATCACACCAACTGCATAAGAAATGTCAGGTCGAGTCAAAGTTAAGTAGATCAGACTACCTACCGATTGTCGATACATCGTCGCATCTTCCAAATATTTTCCTTCATGTGCACACATTTTGGCATTTGGCTCCATCGGCGTCGAAATCAGCTTGCATTCAAGCATTCCGAACCTCTTCAACAAATCTTTGGCATACTTCTGTTGACAGAGAAATATTCCTTCTTGTGTGCGATCAACCTCTAGACCAAGGAAGTGCTTAAGTTGACCAAGTTCCTTCATCTGGAAACGGACTGATAAATTCTCCTTCGCCCGAAGAATTTCTGCTCATCATCACCGGTTATGATTAAGTCATCCACATATACTAGCACAATAGCTAGCTTTCCTTCATTGGCTTTGACAAACAGGCTGGAATCTGCAGGTGTTATTGAATAACCACTTTGTGTGAGAAACTATGCAATCTTACCGTACCACGCTCTTGGTGCTTGTTTCAAACCGTAGAGTTCTTTCCTTAACTTGCACACGTACTTAGGATGAGCTTCGCTTTTAAAGCCCATTGGTTGCATCATGTAGATCTCCCGATCTAACTCTTCATGCAAGAAAGCATTCTTCACATCCATCTGGTATAGATTCCAATCTTTGTTAGCTGCAAGTGCAAGTAGGACTCGTACTGTTGTAAGTTTCACCACTGGACTAAACTTTTCATCATAGTCTAGTCCGTATTGTTGAGAGACACCACGAGCTACCAATCATGCCTTGTACCTCTCGATTGACCTATCTGGACGACGGTTTATCTTGTAAACCCACTTGCAGGATATGGGTTTCACATCTCTTGGCTTTGGCACGAGATCCCAAGTCTGATTTTGCTGAAGTGCATCGATCTCTTCTTTCATAGTTGTTATCCACTCAGAACTCTGCGATGCTTCTTCGAACGTCTCAGACTCTGTTGTTTCTTCAATTATGGCTGCATTGGCGTATTTAGGATTTGGCCTTCGTGTTCTTGTTGACCTTTGGAGTTGAGATTGTGGAGTTGATTCTTCTGTTTCACTAGGCCTACCTTCTTTGTTTGGTTATTGATACACGCCAGTTTGCCAAGGATTATGAGCCACTCTTTGTTCAACATCATTGCCATTTGGATCTCCTGATTCATCTGAACTTGGTTGGAGTTGGATAGTATGCTCCCCCATCTTCTGTTGCAGCTTTTCTCCAAATTCTCTGGAGTCTAGTAGCACCTCCTTCTCTGAGGACCACCAAGAAGACGCTTTATCAAACACCACATCTCGTGAAGTGTAACATCTTCCACTTGTTGGATACATTTCCACCCCTTTCTTTGGCTGTCGTATCCCACAAAGATACATCTAACAACTTTCTTGTCAAACTTGCTCCGTAAATGATTAGGAACAAATACATAACATACACAGCCAAATACTCGAAAGTAGCTAACTGTAGATTTCATGTTCCACAGTTTCTCAAAGGGTGAAACAAATCCTAACCTCGGTTGAGGAAGTCTATTGATCACGAAGGCTGCAGTCCTCATTGCTTCAGCCCAAAACCTTCCCAGTACGTTCTTTGCATGTAGCATACTTCGACAAACTTCTGCAAGATGCCGGTTGTTTCTCTCAGCTACACCATTTTGTTGTGATGTGTTGGCATAAGTGTACTGATGATGTATTCGGCATTCCCTTAGGTATTAAGAGAACTCACTTGAGCTATATTCTCCCCCGTTATCTGTGCATAGGCAACAGATCTTCTTTCATATTTCTCCTTCGGCTAACTCTCTGAACTCTTTAAACTTTGAGAATGTGTCAGATTTATCTTTCATAAAGAAGACCCACACATACCTTGAGAAGTCATCAATGAATGTCACCATGTACCGCATACCACCAATTGACGGTTGCTTAACTGGTCCGCACACATCAGAGTGAACTAACTCTAATGGTTTTTTTCCTTTAAACTTTGATTCCTCATATGGAAACTGGTGTGCTTTACCATACTGGCATCCCGCACATACTGTGTCTGTTCGCACGTTAAGTTGAGGAAACCCCTTAAGCATCGACTTTTTCACTATCACACTTAGCTTGGAATAGCTAACATGACCTAACCGCATGTGCCATAGATCTGATGTCTCATTTTTCCTTGTCCTATCTACATATGCAGATTTTGCTGACATTACGTAGACTGACTCCAATCGTCGCCCCTCCATTGTTGGTATTTCTGAGATTTTAAGGTCACGATACACCTTCACATCTCGTGGATCGAACAAGACATAGTGGCCTGATGATGTCAATTGCGCCACAGATAGCAAATTTTTTTTCATTCCTGGGACATGATAAACATCTTGAAGTGGCACCTGGTTAGAATTATATCGAGGCGTAACTATCATCTTACAGATGTGAGCTATCGGTAACCTTGAGTTGTCGGCTGTCACCACCACACGACCTCCCTTGTATTCAGATTAGTTTTGCAACCTCTGTTTATCACCCGTCATATGATTTGAGCAGCCCGAATCTACGATCCAATCATTTTTGTAGTCAATCCGTTCTTGTGTTGTTACCGTGAGGGCTAATTCTTCTTCCTCTATAGCGAATAATGCTTCAGCATCCCAACCATCTTCACTATTCTCCTTCGAACTGGAAGTAGCAGTATTACTTTCAACAGGGTTTTTCTTGGTCCAACAATCTTTCGCCATGTGGCCCATCTTCCCACAGTTGTAACACTCGCCATCAAACTTTCTACTATTACCGCGATTCTTCGAAGCTCCCCCTGAACGAGAGCATCCCTTTCCTTGGTGACTTTTCACCTTGTCTCCATCCTTTTTAGATCCACTACCAGTGTACCGCTTGAAAGTGCCTTTGCTTTTGCTGGTGTAGAGCGCTTCCTCTTCACCCTTCAGCAAGACTCCTCCCATTTGCTTGGCCATAGCTTCTTGACCTGCAAGCAAATTTTCAAACTCAACAAGCGATGGTTGTGTCGGCCATCCCTATATAGCGGCAATGAACCCTCGATATTCGGGTCTCAAACCATGGATAATTATTCTCTTCATCCTGGTTTCCCCAATAGGAGCTGTTGGATCTAACTATGAAATTTCGCAGCATATCGACTTCACCTTGTGAAAGTACTGGGCAATCGTCATGTCGCGTTGCGCCATCGATAGCAACTCGTTCTCGAGAAGTTGCAGTCTTGTATCATTCTTCTTTGAAAAGAATGTAACAAAAGTGTCCCATGCTTCCTTTGGCGTTTTGGCATCCCGGATGTGCTTCAACATTTCTTCTTCAATTGTGGTCTTTAAAGCAAACATCGATTTGCCTGCTTTAATTTTCCACTTTTGCAAGATGTCATTGGCATCTTCTGCCGCCGGTTGTGTAACCTCACCACCACCGACAACCTCCCAAAGGTCCTGACCTTGTAAGCAAGACTCCATACATGTTGCCCACGGATTGTAGTTTTTGTTGTTGAGCTTCTTGATTCCTCCAACTACTTGAAGGTCACCCATCGTGCCAGCAAGACTTCGACTATACCGATCAAGCTTGACTAACAAACTGGCAGAGTACCAAACTCCTCACGACTCAAGATAGCTCCACCAAGAACGATCCCTGACCGTCCCGCTTTGATGCCAATTGTTGGAGAAAAACTCTAACACAAGTGTTGGAGAGACAACACAAGTAAACAAATTACTTGTATTACATACACAAAATATTACAACACTCAAACTCTCAAGGACACACTTGAGAAGCTATGACACTCACTCACTTTCTAGAGACAAACTCTAGGTCACTCACACTTCTCACAAGACTACTCTTACTTCTCACTCTCACTTGGTTGCCTACTTCTTCTTGGTTGGTTGCTTACTTGATTGATAAAATGGTGTGGATGCCTTCTCCTTTTATAGGCATGGATGGAACCTTGGAGAAGCATGTAATCATCATGTTAGAGATATCTAGATAATTCTACTAACTATTAATCTTGCATGTTGGTGGAAACCTCACCATTCTTCTAGACTCTTCCACCAAATTGAACTTTGCTAGAATTCTCTAGCATGTGTATGGATCTTTCTTTGTCCATGGGCTGGATCCATCTTGGGCCAGGGCAAGATTACACTTCAACACAAACACCAATTGGGCTGGTGTTGATCTTCAACAGCCCTCAAATTCCTTGCTCAATGACACATTGTAGTGAGAGCGACTATATACACTTGCTAAAAACCGGAATGTCTCGTCATCCGAACATGCAAGATAATCTTTCCTGTAATTTAATTTCGATCAAAAGACAAGTATGTGCAAAAAAAAAATTAATGTGGATGAAGGCTGAGGAGCTACATTAGATATATAAATTTTGGATGGATCAATTTACAACAAACACTTGTCGGGTAGCATGCTCCAGAGTACAAGCTGACAAACACTAATGCAATCGCTCTTTGCTTGGTAAATACTAAATACTACTTGTAATCTCAGTTTTTCAACTTCCAAAAACAACCAAGAAACTAAATGAACACAGATGCAAATGAACACATAATATAAAATGCATACAAATATACATATACATATACATATACATAGCACATATGAGAAGATGGGGACCTGGAGGGTAGGAAGTATGAAGGTCGCCTCTGGCAATAGCAGGATGAAGAAAAGAGGAGAAGTTGGGAGAGAGGAAGAGGATGGAAAGAGCAAGCTCCATTCTGTGATCTTTGAGGTTGGCTATGGAGACGATGGAGCTGGATTCTAGAAGCCATTCAGGAAGATGAAAACGTAACGACGAAGATCGGAGATGCTGGATCGCCGGAAAATGGGCTGCAAATTCAAATGGTAAAGAAGAAACGGAACTTCGAGCTATGGGTAAATAAGCCAACAAACCTAATCGGATGAACCGTTGAAACAGCTCGAACCAAACTAAATTAAATAGGTTGATTTTTTTTTAGGGTAAAAGATCGTTTACTACCCTCATGTTTTGTGGTTTTCAACATTTAGTACATCAAGTTTTTTTCGTCTCAGATTCATACCTAAAGTGTAAATTTTGGGACAGTCTCATACATCCGTTAGTCAAACTGTTAAATCTGCCATTAATTGTGACATGGCACCATGACTGGGCGCCACGTGTCATCCACGTTTTTTTTTTTTCTTTTCTTCTTCCTTCTTCTTCCTTCTTCTTCTTCTGCAACTTTTTTTTTTCTTCCTCCTTCTCCTTCTTCCTTCCCCTTCTTCTCCTTCTTCCTTCTTCTTCCTTCTCCTTCTCCTTCTTCTTCTTCCTCCAAATCTGGGGAAGATTTTTTTTTTTTTCCTCCTTCTTCCTCCTTCTTCCTCCTTCTTCTTCTTCTTTCTTTCTTCCTCCGACTGCAATTTTTTTTTTTGAGGAAGAAGGAAGAAGGAAGAAGGAGAAGAAGGGGAAGGAAGAAGGAGGAAGGAAGAAGGAGGAAGAAGAAGAAGGAAGAAAAAAAAAATTGCAGTCGGAGGAAGAAGAAGAAGAAGAAGGAGGAAGGAGGAGGAAGAAGAAGAAAGAAGAAAGAAGACAAAAAAAAAAAAAACCTTCATCTTCCCCAGATTCGGAGGAAGAAGAAGGAAGAATGAGAAGAAGGGGAAGGAAGAAGGAGGAAGGAAGAAGGAGAAGAAGGAGAAGAAGGAGGAAGAAAAAAAAATCCTTCATCTTCCCCAGATTCGGAGGAAGAAGAAGAAGGAAGAAGAAGGAAGAAGGAAGAAGGAGGAAGGAAGAAGGAGAAGAAGGAGGAAGCAATAAAAAAGAAAAAAAAAAGTTGCAGTCGGAGGAAGAAGAAGAAGAAGAAAGAGGAAGAAGGAGGAAGAAGAAGAAGAAAGAATAAAAAAAGAATAAAAAAAAAAAACTTCCCCGGATTCGGAGGAAGAACAAGAAGAAGGAGAAGGAGAAGGAAGAAGAAGGAAGAAGGAGAAGAAGAGGAAGGAAGAAGGAGGAGGAGGAAGAAAAAAAAAGTTGCAGAAGAAGGAAGAAGGAAGAAGAAGAAAGAAGAAAAAAGAAAAAAAAAAAAAAAAAACGTGGATGACACGTGGCGCCCAGTCATGGCGCCACGTCACAATTAACAGCAGATTTAACAATTTGACTAACAGATGTATGAGACTGTTCCAAAATTTACACTTTAGGTATGAATATGAGACGAAAAAAACTTGATGTACTAAATGTTGAAACTCACAAAACATGAGGATAGTAAACAGTCTTTTACCTTTTTTTTTATGTACAACAATATTTTACATTATAGGGTTTGAATTAAATTGAAGAGAAATGTCACCAACTATATTAATAGTGACAAAATCGATTTTGGAAGAAGTTGTCTATTTCAGAGGGGATTTACCAGATGCCGAATGTAACTATGTAAATTTTCTCCTGTATTTACTAATTTGTAAGGAATTGAAAAAAATAGTTGTTTCTTAAAATTCGTTATCAAACACCTAAAAATCAGGAAGCATATCAAGTATGGGCCATTTGATCCTGCTCTCTTTTCTTACTTTTCATATTTCTAAGTTATTTCATTCCTTGTTACTCAATACTACGTTCGGTGGTATTTCTATTCACTTGGAGTGAGAGGTCTTAGCTTCGAATTTCGTGGATGGCGAATTCGATACCAAATTAGGTTACCCATTGTGTAGTTTGGCCGAACTTCCCCTCAACATAGTGTAAAAATATATCGATGTACTCAAAAAGTTATTTCATTTCTTTATTTTCTCATTTATGATAAGTAAACATTGATATATGGATCCAATATTGCATATCGTGTTTATGAACAAGCCTTGGTAGGAGTCACAACCTAATCATGAGTGAAATCGTCACATGTGTAGTGCCAATGTTTTCATGCACACGCTCACCAAAGGGTCTGTTTCGTTTTCCTACCTCTCGGTTGGTCCAACTAGGTCTGAAAGTACTCCGAAGGTAAAGTAAGGCTCAAGGAATACATCGTGTTCACAATATCATAACAATAATAAGGAAATACAATGGAGAGGCTTAGGTGAGAGCCTTATGGCCCAATAAACTTCAATTTAGGTCATGAGGAGTAGAGGCAAAGTTGACCAACTTCTTACGTAGAGTTTTAGGGGATGAAAGGGATCAAAATCGAATTCCAAGGGGCAAAATAGAGCAAACTATGAATCTAAGGGAGTGAAGTGACGATTTTTGAGTTACAATGAGCAAAGTAAGATTAAAATCGAGGATGTAGCTAAAAATAAGCACATTTGTTTGCTTTCTTGGTTTGATCATGTAATTTAAATATTATTTGATTATTTATCCAAATTTTCCAATAAATTTTGGAAGGCAAACAAACTCATCAAATGGTAATATTGCAGAAGTGCTGATTCGCTTGGAAGAATGGAACAGGAACAGATAGGATAAATAGGCGGGAACGGCACGAATCGGATTTTTTGAGGAACATATCGAGCAAGAATTGGTTAGACAATGTGTGGTTGTTAAACAAGGATCATCATTATGCATTGTGTTAGTGAATCGTGCTAAGAACAAGTCAATCCTATTTAGGTTCTATACAAAGAAGGGTACATGAATTATGCTCTTGATGATTCAATATGTCATCAAATGGTTTGGATTACAATTGTTTCTAAAGAAATTTGGCTTCCACCATAAAACCAATTAGCTATATGGAGAGTAGTCTAACTACTTATAAGTTCATGCAAGGTTCTTCCTCCCATCAACATATGACTCATTCTCAACACGCCTCTTCATGTATGGCGAATTTTTAAGTCTAACAAGTGGACAACACAACGGGGTGGCATTGAGCAAGTGTGGCAGTGCGTATGACCGTTTGACTTCACACGTGGGACAACCTGCTTTAATACCATAAAGAATTTGAGGTTCCACCATAAAACCAATTGACTATATACGAAGTAGCCCAGCTACTTATAAGCTCATGGAAAGTTCTTTCTCCCATCAATGTAGGATTTATTCTCAACATACTACGTAGGCTGAATATTTCATACCAAAATCTAAAACCGTCAAGAGTTTGTGGAGGAAAGTGCAAGCTACACTTCCGTTGTTAGATTCCTCACAAAAATTAGTTGGGGTTAATTTTGGGCTTGAGCAACTAAGTTCTCTATTAGCTCATGATGTCAATGATGTACGTTTTATAGGGATAACGGGGATGGGTGACATAGGTAAGACAACCCTTGCTAAGCTTGTTTGTGATAGAATCTTTCATCATTTTGAAGTTCACTGCTTTCTCGGCAACGTTAGAGAGGTTTCTAACGTTGATCTTCAAAAAAGACTTCTTTTCCCGGTGTTGAGGGAAAAGATTGAAGAAATTTGGGACGAAGAGCGCGGAATTATTTTCACTAAGAAGTACTTACGCAACAAAAAGGTTCTTCGTGTACTTGATGATGTGGATCACATAAACCAGCTACAAGTACTAGCTGGAAATGAAGATTGGTTTGGCAAGGGAAGTCAAATTATCATTACAACTAGAAATGAACATCTGCTAGTCCAGCATGAGTCATGACGTAATATTATGTCATCATGTCAAAATGTTGGATAAAGGCGCAGCTCTTGAACTGTTTAGCCTACATGCCTTTAAGAAAAATATGCCTGAGGATGGGTTTTGGGAACTGTCAACGTATTTCATTAATTATGCTGGAGGCCTTCCATTAGCTCTTGAAACTTTGGGGTCGGCATTGTTTAAGAGAAGGCTAGACACTTGGAATAGTGTGTGGGATAATCTGTCAAAAATTTCTAATCCAACAATTTTTGATAAACTTAAAATAAGTTATGATGGACTAGAAGAGTGGGAGAAGAGAATTTTTCTCGATGTTGCATGTTTTCACAAAGGGAAGTACACAGAGCGAGTAATTGAAATGCTAGATGATTCTTTTGGAATATCTAGTAGTATTATGATAGATGTACTAATTGAGAGATCTCTCATCTATCAAGCTCATAGAAAATGAATATGGATGCATGATTTGATTCAAGAAATGGCATGGACAGTTATTGCTCAAGAGTCTAAAGAGCCTGGTCAACGCAGTAGGTTGTGGCTTTACAATGATATTTATCATGTATTCAGAACGAATACGGTAAGAAGTTAAATATCAAGTTTGCAAGAATATATGATTTCTTTTGACATTATATTATTATATAAAATTAATTCGTCCTTTTTTCCTTCATTGTTAGGGAACAAGAACAATTGAAGCCATATCCTTACGCCAGCTCAAAGTAGAAGAGGTACGCCAGTGGAATTGCGAAGCCTTCTCTAAGATGGATGGACTGAGGTTTTTGGAGTTCGATAACTTGATCTTTTCTTCAGGCCCCAAATTTCTTCCATGTTCCTTGAGAATTATAAATTGGAGTTGGTATCCTTCTAATTTTCTTCCAACCAGCTTTTGCCCGCACTTGCTTGCTCAACCTAAGATGCGTAATAGTAATCTTGTTCGTGTTTGGGAGGGAAAAGTGGTAAGAGCAGTTATGAACAAAGTATAATATTGGTTACTCACTAGTCAATACTCACTTTTTGATTTTTTCCAATGATATTTGAACACATATTATTTAAAAATAACAATAGACAGGTTATTTAATTTTTCTTGAGTTTTAAAAACAAGGAATGCATGACATTTTTTTATTGTACAATCCCAAATGTCCCAACTTTCTTCCATATTCATTGAGAATAAATGCTATTTAATTTACAAAATAATCATATATTTATTTATTTATTTATTATTTTGAATAAACTTTAAGGTTGTGGAAGCTTAGTAAATGATCTGAACCTTATCGGTGGTGTTGTACAGGACTTACCCAACTTGAAATATATCGATCTTAGCTACTCCAATAAATTGAAGAGTACCCCATATTTCAATGGTATTCCAAATCTTGAGGAGTTAATTCTTGGGAATTGTAAGAATTTAGTTGAGACTCACTCGTCTATTGCAGTCCTCAAAAGACTTAAGGATTTGAACCTTTGTAACTGTGAAAGCATTAATACCCTCCCAAGTAAGGTTGAAATGGATTCTCTTCAATATTTCTATCTTTATGGCTGCTCAAATGTGAATAAGATTCCAGAATTTGGGGAGCAGATGAAGAATGTGTCCTGGATTTCCTTAAGTGGGACTGCAATCAAGAAAATACCTTCATCAATTGGACATCTGGTTGGCCTCAGGGAATTGCATGTAAGGAATTGCAAAAATCTCTTGAACCTTCCAAGGGCAATTTGTAATTTGAAGTCTCTTGAAGGGCTCTATGTGAGTCAATGCTCAAAGATTGACAAACTCACTGGAGACATGGATCGCTTAGAGGCGCTTCGCTGGGGACCCACTATGACACAGCCGCTTGTGAGTATTAAAAATCTCAAAAGTCTAGTATTTAAGACAAATTCTGACATAGCCGCTTGTGGATCGGATGGTAAAGCAAGGGATGGGTGGGGCCTTCGCCGCTTATTTGGACTTGAAAAGAGTCGCCCTGATCCTCCTCCTTGTTGCGGTTTGGTGTTGTCTTCTCTAAATCGTTTATGCAACTTGAGGAGGTTAGAGCTAAAGAATTGTAATCTCCGGGAAGGGGATATCCCCGATGATATTGGCTGCTTGTCCTTTTTGAGAGAATTGTATCTTAGGAGAAATAATTTCGTCAGTCTACCTTAAAGCATTAGACTCCTTTCTAATCTTTTGAGTCTTGATCCGGAGGGGTGTAAAAGCCTTCAAAAATTGCCACCTCTTCCATCAAACAGAGGATTAAGAGTAAATCTGGACAATTGCACTTCCTTACGAAGGTTTTCAGGTCCATCCAATTTTTATGGTGGTTCTGTCACTTGTCGGAATTGCATTGCATTGGTTCAAGATGAAGACTTGATTAATAGGATTCTAAAATCTGTCATTCAGGTACTCTCTCTCTCTCTCTCTCTCTCTCTCTAAATAATTGATCTTTCTTCTGCTACAGGGATTGGAAATTGTAATCCCTAGAAGTGAAATTCCAAAGTGGTTCAATGATCAGAGTGTGAGACATTCAATAAATGTGGAGCTTCCTCCACTATCATGTACCAACTGGCTTGGGATTGCCTTCTGTGCTGTTTTTCTAGACCCAAACCCTATACAAAATGTGGAGCTTCCTTATTGCTATAGTTTTAGAATTCACCGTTCAGGGAAACTTGTTAGCCCTGAAATACTTGGCCCAGAATACAATTGGAATACCTTACCGTCTCTTGTGTCAGAAAACCTTTCGGTAATAAGGGCAATAGATGAAAATAAGGGCAATGAAGGAAAACATTCAACACAGGAAAAGACCAAAATCTAAGAATGAAGTAAATTAAAATTGCCATAAATTACAAAGAAAAGTAGGGTATAACACTAAAGAGCTACATTAGATATGTTATATAAATTTTGGATGGATCAGGCATTCTCTGTATCCTTAAATACTTCTCAGGTGTTCTGCTACTTTCTTTTATATTGCCATTCACAATATGGAAAGCAAGGAATTAAATCACGTGTGCTGTTGTGCAAAAATTAAGGCAAGGCAAACTATGGATTGACAATTCGTGGTTTTATATTACCATTCACAATATGAACAGCCAGTACCATGCAAAGTTCCGTCCCCACCCCCCTAAGGTCCATTGGACAAATGGCTACACCAAGGGCGTAACCGTATCCCCATATATACATGATAAACTTGGCTAAAGAATATGGTTTTATATTTAAAGGTTGCAAACACCCGCCCTAACTGATGCCTGACCTCATTAGCAGTAGGCCATTTGTTATCACTAATCTCCAATGTCAATTCAAAACAGCCACCAT
Organism: Malus sylvestris; assembly: GCF_916048215.2. NCBI lineage: Eukaryota > Viridiplantae > Streptophyta > Magnoliopsida > Rosales > Rosaceae > Malus > Malus sylvestris. Next base: position 4,151,381 of record NC_062269.1, on the reverse strand, counting down.
TTCTGTAGTTCCAATCTTGCATGCCTCCATTTATAGGGTACCTACAACAGGTGTCTTAAGAAACAATAGATGAATATCAAACAGAAGGAAAATGTACCTATAATAAGTTGTAATGTTTCAAGCCATCATACTAGAAAGCTCGATTCGTAATCCCTCCCTCAAATTCCTTGCGCAATGACATATTGTAGTGAGAGCGACTATATACACTTGCTAAGAACCGGAATGTCTCGTCGTCTGGACATGCAAAATAATCTTTCCTGTAATTTAATTTAGATCAAAAGACAAGAGCATATGTGCAAAATAAAAATTAATAAGCGTTAGCATAAATTCTGGGATATTGTTGTTTAGAACTTACACATATTGTTAGGCACCATCCGAAAATCCATAATCATATTAGAAGTAATCGGCAATGTTCATAAGATTACAGTAACACTTTAAGACCTACTATTGACATCACCATGCTTGTTTCACACTATAAAAGAAACATTTAAAAACCTGAACACATTGGGCATCATAGGTAAAATTAAATAATGATCTAAACCTACACTCTCACTGAGGCCAACGTACAAAAGAAACATTCAACTCTCTTGCAAAATTCTCTAAAGATTTTTCATTTTCTTGTTCATTTGTAGATTTTTCGTACATTCTTATTCTTAGAATTTTTATTTCTAAAGATTCTTTGGTAAAACGTAAAAGAAAAGTACAATGGCAAGGCACTCGGAAACCTCGAAGAACGAAACTTTCTATGTTCAAAGATCCGGATCGAATGACGGAGGATGAGAGGTAAACCCACCACGACGATCCACAAGGCACCCAGCATATTTATCAAAAAATGCTCAAACTATCACTTGAAATTGCATGAACGAGTAACAATCGATTTACATTCTGGGGAATGGAAAAGGAAGAAAAGAAAGTTTTCAAGTAGCACACAGAATACAAAAATACTAAACTGTCACTGTATGCACACACTCAATAAATTGAAATCCGGGTAGTATGCAAAACTTTTTCGACAAAAAGTGAAATTCATGACTTCAGTTTTCGACAGTAAACGCGAAATATGGCAGGTGGAAAATGAAAGACTAACAATAAAACAAAATATTAATAATATATTATTAGTTGCAGTGGAATTCAGAAACAATGAACTTATAAATTATAATCTTTGTCATATTACAGCTTCTCAGTTTCATTATAAGTTTCTTGTGGTCATAACTCATAAGTGGCTCGTAGCAGTTTCCTTTATTCTTTCCATACAAGACCAGAGAAAAAGTAACAAAAAATTGTGACTAAAACTGCCCTCAAAACACATACAATTGATAGAGTCTGTCCTTTCTCAGGGACAAGTAACATAATTGAACTAGCGGAATGAATAAAACTTTTCTAAAGAGTGCAGATGGATATTCTCCAACACCAGAATCAACTCAATTCGGTGGTAAACAGGTATTGCACCCTTCTGGATTCAAAGGTGCAATAAGCTAGAAGCTACATCGCACTTTTTTAACTTCCACTAATAAGCAATCAATGTAATTAAGTTTCTGACCCTTATTCAGCGTTATTGTTGCAAAAAGATTTTCTGGTACTGGTGCCTGAATCCTTATTACACAGCTCTATGGTTAATTTCAGTTTCAAGCAGCTGCAAGGACTAATTTGTGCTAATCTTGAAGGAATCAAAGCATGTTCCTGTTCTTTTGAATCATAACTTTTTCTGGGTTATGGAACAAATATAATTTCTACGTTATTATTATTTACAGAAGGGAAGGGGGGACGCTAACGCATTTTCCTTCAAAAATCCTGCCATGTTCCAAAAAATTCTTGTTAAGCTACTAAGCTTCAACTTTAGTGATAAATACCGCGTCTGAGACTCCTTATCTTCAAACAATTGCCTGCCGGAACCAGAGCGAGGACCAAATTCGAAACCTATCAACATTTAATTTACAATTAGCTAAATTCTTAATGCTTAAAGATTTAGTTTCCTTTTCTAGTAGCGCTAATCCACCTAAAATGTAAAGAATTTAAGGAAGCAATAGGCATGATAATCTATCTGATCATAATTAACTACCGTTTGGTACCTGAAATATCAAAGGAAAATTTTTCAATTTACTTCTTGTTCTTGTAATCTCAGTTTTTCAACTCCCAAAGAACTAAATGCACACACATGAATATAGAATGCATACAAATATGTATGTATGTGTGTGTGTGTGTGTGTGTGTGTGTGTATGACAGATGAGGAGACGGGGACCTGGAGGGTAGGAACTGTGAAGGCCGCCTCTAGCGGTGGCAGGACGAAGAAAAGAGGAGAAGCCTGAGAGAGAGGAACAGGATGGAAAGAGCAAGCTTCATGATGTGATCTTTGGATTGACGATGGTGGCGATGGAGCTCCAGAATCGGATTCAGGAAGCCATTGTTGGAACTTGGAAGGAGTAAAAGAAGATGAAAACGTAACGACGAAGATTGGAGATGCTGGATCTCGGGGGAAAATGGGCTGCAAATTCCATTGGAAGCGAAGTAACGGGGACTTCGAGATATGGGTTGCATATGAATCTCGGCCCATTTTTCAAACCGCCCGAACCAAACTAAATTCTATAGGTTGATTTTTTTTTTTTTTTAATAAACAACAATATTTTACATTATAGGGCTTCAATTGGCATAACAAGATTTAAAGTTTCTAAATTTTTTTCATTGCTCATTTTTTGTTTTTCTTGTTCATTGACTACTGTTTTTGTTTGCAGAACCCATTTTTCGGTAAATGAATATGACTCAACAACTTAAACTGAGTTAATGGGGACTGTAAGATCAAATCAAATTGTCAAATATGTGTTGACACTGAGTCATATATTTGACCGCAGTGAGTCCATGTAGTTACGAATAAAAATTGTATCTTGTAATTGATAAACCTAATAATTCTACAGGTTCTCCATGTCAGCAATCCTTGTCAACTCAGCAACCACAGTCCATAGTATATGGTTCTCACTCAACTACTCCAACACAGAGTTTGGATAACACACGATGTCCTCAACAGATTGAGAAGGATCATAGTCCTCCTTCAACATGACTCTATCATCATAGTGTACCTTAGCTTTCTGTTATGTATTTTTGTAATTTGAATTCGATTGTAATTCTGATAACAGATTCATTGTAATCTTGTAAAGCCTATATAATGAAGTACATGACTCACTCATAATTAATTGAGTTGAGCTTATGCAATTGATTATTTCAACCCTAGCTTGAATTCTTTCATGGTATCTCAGAGCTAAAGTCTCACGACAAAACAAATTTTTTTTTTCATGCGTCCTCTTCTTCTCCCTTACCTAATGCCTCCAATTTTCTCACCCTTAAACTTGATCGTACCAACTACCCTCTCTGGCAAGTTCAGATGCTTCCTCTTCTCCGCAGTCGCAATCTTGTCTCTTTTGTCGATGGCACCAGTCAATGCCCCCCAGCATTTCTGCAAGATGCAGATGGCAACATCACTAACAAAGTCAATCCTGACTTCGAAACCTGGATTCAACAGGATGCTACAGTTCTGTCCTGGATTAATTCTTCTGTTCACCCCACTGTCCTTGCTGCTTTAATTGGGAAAACCAGTTCTCACTCTGCTTGGACAACCCTCCGTGACCGTTATGCCTCTCAGTCAACCGGCCGTCTTCTTTAGCTTCACAGTGAGTTGATGAATACTCACAGAGGTGATTCCTCCATTTCTGAATTTTTAGATAAAATCAATTGTCTAGCAGAGACTCTCTCTCTCTGGTGCTCCTGTTTCAGACTCCGACATTGTCGCCATCATCCTTAACAATGTTGGTCCTATTTATGAGAGCACGGTTGCCTCCGCTCAAGCTCGTGACGAGGCCATCACCTACAGTGCTTTGGAAGCACTCTTCCTTGGCGCTGAAAGAAGACAGAAATTGCGTTCTGCTTTTACCACTGACACCGACCCAACTGCCTTTGCTGCAGTTCGCAATGGTGGTCGTTCATCTCCCAGTTTTCGCGGTCGTGGCTCATCTTCTACATTCTGAGGTCGCAACAGTCCCACTGGTGGTCGTGGGTCCTCTTCTCGGCCATGCAACTCCCCAGGTTCTCATCATGGATCTCACCAACATTCTCACTCTCGCCAACCTGATGGTCTTCTTGGTCAGTCTCCAAGTTCTTTTCCTACTGGTCGGATCCAATGCCAAATTTGTAACATACATGGTCATTCGGCAATCGGTTGTTTCAACCGTCTCAACTTGTCTTATGAAGGGCGTGTTCCAGCGCCAAAACTTCAAGCCTATACTGCTGGTGTTCCCCCTGCCTTTGCCAGTGCTCCAACTCTCCAGAATTGGCTTTTCGACTCTGGTGCCAATGCCCACATCACCAATGATCCAGCTCAGGTGTTTAATCTTTGTCCTTACCATGGTACTGACCAAGTCAATGGTGTAATAGGTGGAACAGGTTTGCACATCTCTCATATTGGAAACTCTTGCATTCGCACACCCAAAGCCATTTTTAAATTACCCAACACACTATTTTGCCCTACTGCATCCACCAACGTCATATCCATTCATAAATGTACAACTGACAACAACTGTTCCCTAACCTTATATCCAAATTCCTATGGTGTTCAGGATCTTCACACGGGGAAGACGCTTTTCCAAGGCCTGAGTAGAGATGGTTTCTACCCTTTTTCGAGTATTTCATCATGCAATAAAGGAGTCTCTGCATTCATAGGTGCTAGGGTGTCCAATCATGTTTGGCCCTCTAGATTAGGTCATCCATCAACTCATGTTTTGAATTCTTTAATTTTCAAGAATAAATTACCCGTGAATGGTGTTGTAACTAGTGACTTTTGTCACTCCTGTCCACTCGGCAAGAGTCACAAGTTACCCTTTACTTTGTCTAGTTCTAGGTCAACTTTTCCTTTACAATTAATTCATTCGGATGTATGGACTTTGTATACACAGAAATTCCTGCAATGAACGAGACAAGAAACACGTGTACAAAATAATATTTGTATTGATGATTTAGGGGTTACAATCTCTTCTACAAATTTAGCCTTTGATTCTATCTTTGTAATGGGTGGATTTGATGTTGTTGATCCAAAGGGCCGTCGGGGCTTGATCTTGGGATAAACAGTTGTGCGGATTTGTTGACGTCGTTGATCCAAAAGGCCGTCGGGGCTTTGATCTAGGGATGAATGAATGATGAATGATGAACACTTTCTTCAAGGGCCGTGAGGGGGGAGGCTTGATCTTGAATTAGTGGAAGTTCTTCAAGGACCGTTGGGGCTTGCTTTTGAATGAGGATTTGACGAAGAACGAAGAAAGCTTTCTTGATCCTTCGGGATTTGCTTGGCCTTGGAGTTTCAAAGCTTCAAGGTTGTGGTGTGAGGTGAATTGGTGATGAATTGGTCTCTAAAAATGAATGCCTTGGCCTTCTATTTATAGAATTCCAAAACTTGATTTTTTTTATTTAAATAATCAGATGACATAAATCATTTCTGCCAGGTGTTGACATGTGTCCCGTTTGATGACTTTTCCGATTTATTTTGATTTTTCGTTTAGTCACATGCTATGTGTAAAATTTATGTGACACATAAACGTTGAAATTTTAATTATTGATCAACATTTATTTTACTGAAATTTCGATGTCTACAAATGCCCCCACTTCAAGGCGCGTCGTATACATGTGTTTGTCACGTGTAGAAGATGCGTTTTGAAGTCCCTTACTGTAGATGTTGATCCAAGGGCCGTTGAGGCTTGATCTTGAACTGGGTTGGTAATTTCTTCAAGGGCCGTTGGGGCTTGATCTTGAACTTTGTTTGAAATTTCTTCAAAGGCCGTTGAGGCTTGATCTTGAAGGTTGAAATTAGACCACAAAGAGCTTCATGTGGTAGATGATCTTTTGCTTTGATAGTGGGTGAATCAGCACGTATTTTGTTGCACTTGTTGACTTTCCACAGCTTTGATCTTGAACTGGTTCAGAGGAGTTTCTGGTTTCCTCCAATTGTTGACTTTCCACAGGCTTATTCTTGAACTGGGTTGGAGGATTTTCTAGTTTCCTCCAATTGTTGACTTTCCACAGGCTTATTCTTGAACTGGATTTGATTCAAGGGTGGTGGACACTTGATCTTGAATTGGACTTGTGATTTCTTTAAGGGCCGTCGAGGCTTGATCTTGACTTTGGCTGGAAGCTTCTTCAAGGGCCGTTGAGACTTGATTCTTGAAGGTTGACTCGAACACATGGCAAGCAGTCATAAGGTGTAGGTGATGGCCTGTTTCTTTGTTCAATCTTTCTAATTCACACCTGAGCAGTTTGGTCAACGGTATGATCTTCAAGAGTGATGGACGCTTCTTCCAGTTGGTGACTTGATCTTTAAGGATTTGATTCAAGGGTGGTAAATCGGCACGTGCAGCTCATAACGCCTAGCGAGCTGACCCAAGAATTTGAGGGTCGAAACAGGTCCACCAAACCCAGAGTGATTGCAACCCTAATGATATGAGATAATTTTGATTTTGAAGAAGTAGCGGATGAATCGGCACGTGCTTTGTTGTGCTTGTATCGACATGCTTCAATGTATCATTTTCCCTTGCCTTATCTGTTCTTCAGGCAAATGTGGTATTTTCTCTAAAAGCATAAGATGTTGAAACAATAGGTACTTCGAGAGCAGTGCTAGGTAAGCAATCAGGGAAGGGTTCCAAGCAGTTGGTTCCAGATCGGAAGATTGATACCAAGTGCTGTCTGATTGCTTTCTTTCTCCTTGTCCTGCAGGTAAGAATAAGGACAAAGAAAAGGATAGGGAGAAAGCATGATATGAAATACTCTTGCTTTCGAAGAAGTGGTGGCGATTTGACAGCGTTGCACAGCGAGGCTTTGCTCTTCGACGATGGTGTTGTCCATATGTTTGTTGAAACTTCTCGAGCTCTTGGATTCAACTCAGACTCCTTCTGCTGGGTTGGTTGATTGTGCAAGGAAGGGGAGACTTGATCTTGAATGAAATCAGCACGTTGTTTCCACATGCTTCAAGGTATCATTTTCACTTGCCTTATCTGTTCTCCAGGCAAATATGGCATCTTCTTCGGAAGTACATCAGCAACTGAAGACGAGTACTCAAAAGCAAACCAGGTAAGCAACCAGGCAAAGGTTCCAGGTAGTCGATTCCTTACCCGGAGTTTGAGTGGAGGTTCCGACATATTGCTTTCTTTATCCTTGTCTTTGCAGGTAAGAACAAGGACAAAGAAAAGGACAGGGAGAAAGCATGATATGAGATACTCTTGCTTTCTACCCTGGTGATATGAGATACTTTTGTTTTGGTGTCATTTGTTTGTAGAGGTATTCCAGGAGAGGAAGAAAACTGGGTATTTCGAGCGGCTCTGCTGAGAGTGTACTTTCGGAAATGAGGAAGGATTGGGCATTTTTGCAGGTCTGCCTTGCTATGGATGGTGAAGGTGGACAATTATAGGAAGTTCTTTAATACCTGTAGAGGTACTATTCTTTCACTCGTGTCGGCAACCATTGAGTGATTGATCAGTATGGCTTCACATGCTTTCTTCTTCATCAGAAATCTTCGACAAATTGCCCGTAATTTCCGCAAACCTGAGTGTGCATGTGACAGGTGCTGACGAGGCTGAAAAAGACTGGCGCCTCTTCGATATCTGAAATTGGCGCTTCGACAAATTATCCGTGATTTTCGCAAAGCTGAGTGTGCATGTGACAGGTGATGACACGTCTGAAAAAAGCAAGTGCCTCTTCAATTTCTGAGATCGGCCCGTGGTTTCTGAGCAGCCCAGCTTTTGAGAAAACAGACTTCTCTTCGATCTTTGAGCTTGCCTCTTCAATTTCTGAACTCGCCTCTTCAATTTCTGAAACTTCGTCGAGTGCTGATTTTTAACGAGAGGCACGCATCATATTCCAAAGCACACTTGAATTTTCCGCATGTAGAAGCTCCTTACTTGCACTTCTAAGAACTTGATATGTCCGACCTCTTCTTTTTCTTCACACATTCGAAAATGTATTGCCCTTCTGACCGTCGTCTTAACTTGAATGTCGGGGAAGATAGTGACATATCTTCTTCAAACAACATTTGGCAGCCGTCCTTCGTATCTCCCAATGGTCCTCTTACAGTTGGGGATTCTATGATGATGAACGATACAACCGCTTCGGTGGTGGCCAGAAATCTTCTCACTCTTAGAGACACTAGGATACTTTCCAGGCGGTCCGACGAACTGGCTGTTCAGGACTCTCTGGCCTACAGCGTCCGATGTGCAGGCTCAGTTTCAAACATGGGCCAACGCCTTCTTGCTCGATCTCGTCAGGTTGAGTCATTGATGGCTGAGATGGCCAGTCTTCGGCAAAAGGTCAGAGTGCTTAGGCACGAGAATAAAGAGTTGCACATGCTCGCAACTAATTACTCAACAAGCATGAAGATGAAGCTTGACCAGCTGCAGGAGTCCGAAGTTCAGATTCAGAGTGATCATCAGATGTTTGTGGCGTTACTCCAGCGGCAACTTCTGCCTTCGTCCTCTGGCGCTTCACCAAGTGTTGAAGCTCCGGATAATCAATCTCTTGTGCTTCGTCTTTCTGGAGCTCCGCCGAGTGATGAGGCGCCACCTAATCATCCTTGAAGATCCCTTCCTGTAAATTTGATTTGACTTTTTTTTTTATGTATAATGCAAATTTATGTAAATTTCCAGAAAAATAAATAAAATGGACTTTATTTCTCTTAATGCATTTTAGATATCAATGGATATGCTTTATTTTATTCAGTATGTTGTGCTAAATACAAATAAAACGTATATCTGACTAAAATGCGTTACTTCCTTCTTCTTTTTTTTTCTTTTTTTTTTTTTTTTTTTAGATGGTGCCTAACACACCCATTTTTAGATGGTGACTAATGCATTATTCTTTCACCCTTTTTTTTTCCTAGTGCACCATTTTACTTAACAGTAGCTATAGCTGGCACTTTCTTTTTTGTACACAATCATATTTTCCCAGTGCACCATTTTACTTAACAATAGCTAGCACTTTCTTTTAGTTGGCACTTTCTTTTTGTACAAAATCATATTTTCCCAATGCACCATCCCATCACCTCTCATTTTGGTTTTTCTTTTCCAGGCACAGGTGGTCGTTTGCACAGTCACCTTATCACATTCTTTTGCTTATGTGGGTCAGTGACGCTTGAGAGATCATCATGGACTGCACAGTCATGGACCTGCATTTGAATAGTCACTGAATTTCATTTGCTTCTCAGGAGACCATTATTTATACATATATGGGATTGCTCCTTTGCTTGTACACTCATTACACAGCTTCAGCCACTGCGTTGCTTGTTGCCTTGCATCGCCACTACACCAATTTTTTTTTTCCTTTTTATTTTTTTTATTTTTTTATTTTTTTATGATTTATATATGTATATATATGTGCGCAGCATCGGACGAAAGGCGGCCACCTGTAGCGGGAAAGGAGAAGCTGGAGGTACTGAAGCGGTGCAAAGCGTCGAGCTTCATGATCAGCTAGTCGTTTGACAGCGGTCGTTGAAGTTTTTTTTTTTTTTTCCCGATTCAAATGCAGCAGCAGAGGCAAGAAGATGGAGGAGGTCTTTGGGTGTCAGTTGACAAACTTTGGTTTTGTCAATCACATTCAAAGGCAGCAGCCATGACGGAGGTGCAGAAGCAGCTAGAGCTTGAGGCAGAGTGTAAGTCGTCGAGCTCATGACCGGCTAGTCGTTTGACGGCGGTCACTGACTTTGGAGAACCCACAGAGTCTTACTGACTGTAGACCTTTGCAGCCCTTAGAAACAAGAAACATGCCCATATCATTCACGTCATTCCTCAAGCTTCAATGCATTCAGCAACTCGACAGAGTCGCACAAACTCAGACACTTCAGCCTTTTGTCGTTAGATCAGATGTTGTCGCACCGTCTGCTGCCACTCTACCTGGAAAGATGTCTCTGTCCCAAGCCTTGACACCAGCAACTCTGCCACCCGCAAGGTGGTGCACCCCTGCGACGACGTTGTCGTGATCCAGTCGGGGAAGATTCCTGACGAGTCTTTCATTCGTGTTCTCCATCCATTGCCTCTACAACCCCTCCGCGTCTTCGACCACTGCGCTGCCACGACTTTTCAGATCGTTTGACTTAGAAGCAGCTAAGGGATCCACATGACTCTTAGAAGCACCGCTTTGCATGCCCGAATCTCCAGCGGTCTGAACTTGGGCATCTGGAATCAAGTACGACAAGCCCATCTTCGAGAAGCAATTAACAAGCTCTGCAAACACCAGATTGGATGATGCAGCTTTTGAAGCCAATTCAATAGGAAACTTCGAAGCAAATTCACGAAGTGGCTCTGGCAGGGACTTCACAACTTCGATTTCATCATCATCGTCATCAATTTGTTGATAGGGGTTTGATGGTTGTTGCACTGAGCGACATCATGGCCAGGCAGACGACCGGGAAGAAGATGGAGGAGATTCGCAAGTCTTGCTGCGATTGGGCGTGTCGGCGGAGCGAGAGATAAGCGGCGAGGATATTGATGACGAGGAAGTGGTTGAAGATGAAAGCGGATGAGAAGAATAACTTGGAGAGGGATCCTCCAGCTCATCCAACTGCTGGTTGCTGCATAATCTCGCGAATTGAGAAAATGGGTTCTTCCCAATTTCTCAACGTAGCTGAAAGATGTCGTCTTTCTTCCAATTCTTCACCGCCGATTCTATACCTAGTGAGATTGATTGGGTACATTAAGCAGCGAGGGAGGCGGATCTTCCTCTTGGGTGTGAGAAAGATAGAGAGAAGAGAGGTTGGTGCAACAACGTCACGACCAGTCAGACGACTGGGAAGCTTCGTAGCGGTGTGAATGGTGACCTGCAGAGAGATCTTGAAAATCACTTCTAGTCAGCGCTGTTTGATGTCTCGAGAATGAAAATGCTCGAGAAAAAAAAATGAACTTGGGTCATGGGTCACTCGAATGACAGGTTGGGGTCCGACTCGATCTCTTCGTTTCGTCTAACTTCGCATTGTCCACTTGGTTGGGTGCTGCTTGAGGAGAGAGAAGTGGGGGAGAGAGCAACGCAGGTGGAGAAGAGAGAGGTGAAGATGATGGTTGGTGTCCGAGTCATTTGGATTTGCAGCTGGGTGAAATCAGAGAGTGCGGCTAGGTCGACCTTGACGAATCCGGCACGTTGAAGGTCATCAACATGATCCTATCGATGAAGAAGAAGCATAATGGGCCTCTTGCGTGGCCTATGGCATCAGTCGGTCTCTGGGCTTCTGGGCCAGTAAATTAGAGAGAGGCCTGGGCTTTGACTCTTTTTCTGTCGGTAGAGAAGAGCTGGAGGGAGACGCGTGGAGCTTGGGCCTGGATGTGGTTAGGCTCGCTAGCTTTGGAGAGACGAGCCTGGACGAATCGAGAACTTGCAGGAAGTGGGAGGGAATTTGGGCTTGGAGGCTGTTACTTGGGCATGGATGACCTCCTTTTGATGGGTCTCAACTTCTGTCTTCTTTGATTTGGTCCGGGTCTTAAATGTAGAAAGACCCTTTAACCTGTATATTTTTTTTTTTTTTAAAAACAAACTGTAATAATTTTATTTTATTTTTTTGTACAAAGAAATTGTTGCCTTTGTAATAAAATTCACTATCATTAGTCACCTTGAATAAAACATTTATTTTTTTATTTTGATATGACTGAACTCGAAATTAAATGTTCAAGCCGCCTACGTACCCTTCCAAAGAAGAGATCAAGTCATAACGTAGTTCAAATGCATTTATTTATTTATTTTTTATTTATTTAATTTTTTTTTATGATGATTGTGCCGTACACAGTTTATGCTCTTGCGAGCCAGGAGCTTTAGTTTATGCAGTTTAGGCTCGTGCGAACAATGAGTGTTTGGTGCCGTTTGCAGTTTCAGCTCGTGCAGGCAAGGAGCGTTTGTTGTCGCCTTTTATGCTCGTGCGGACAAGGAGCGTTGGTGCCATGAACAGTTTAGGCTCATGCAGGCGAGGAGCTTGTACTGGTTTGTTAAGCGATCCGGGAGAGTCGTTCCTCGCAATCTTCATAGCAAAGAGCCTCGACTGAGTAGTTGAAGAAGTCTTCTGGGAAGAGGTCACGTATCACGACGGGGATGGATGATCTTTGTGTCAAAGTTTCATTATCTCCAACACTTTCACATTGTTCTGGAGGTTGACATGAGCTGCTTTGCCCCCTTTCCCATTGGTGAACTTGTGGAAAAGACGGTTGCTGCATAGAGAGGAGTTCCTTGCCATCTTTATAGCAAGGAGCCTTGACCGAGTAGCTGAATAATTTTCTGAGGAATAAGAGATCGCGCATGGTCGACCTTTGTGTCGAAATTTCCTCATCTTCAACACTTTCACATTGCTTTAGAGGTTGGCGAAAGCTGCTTTGCCCTTTTTTCGATTGGTGCACTTGTGAATGCGACGTAGGCTTCATGTGTAATTTCTTTGAAGCGACATAAGTCCCTCCTTCAACTTCGTTTGACTTGGAGCATGCCCCCAGCAATCGAGGTGGCGACTTTGAGTCGAAAGAAATAGAAGTGACGTCTTCCTTAGGGATTTCGTCTCTTTTGCCTTTTTGGATTGTGACGGGGAAGATGTCTTGGATCTCCCCTTCAGTGTCATCCTTTTGGGCTTGTTGGTATGAAGATTGTCTCGTGTGGATGATGATGCGCCTTCTTACTATCAGTGGTCCATTTGCGTCAACCTCCAAGATTGCTTGACCCTTCATCCTTGAAGGAATTGAGCTTCGAATATCGCCTTTTTCTGCTAGCATGTCGAGCTTTTCTTTCTTTGACGTTGTTTCCCTATTTCCAGAAAACTTCATGTTGTCTTCAAGTCTTTCCAAAGCAAACTGACGAGGAGGAGAGCTAGCCGTGTTGCTTTGCTTCCTAGGTTTTGACAACCTTTCAAAAATAGAGTTTTGAGATGTTGGCATGTTAAGCCTCTTGAAGACGGAGGTTCGATTTTGACCACCAATGTGATCAAGGGCTGACGTTCTGGGTCTTGAACGATTCATCCTATCGAAGATTGGCGTTTGAGGGGCAGATTTAGGCTCATCTCGATCTTGTTCAATGCTCACGCTAATGTGTTGAGTGCTAGCATTTTTCGCTTTGCTTGAAATCTTCACGGGTGCATTTGGTGTGAAGCCAAGTCCAGCTTTGTTGTTGTTAACTCCGTAACCATGCTTCTTCAACTTCTTTTGAGTCTCAGTGAGGTCACGTTCTTTATTGTTGACGGTGTTTGAAACCTTCTTTCCAAGATTCGAAGAAGAAGCGAAGTCGTACCCAGTTTTTGACATGAGTTTGTAGGCATTTGGATCAAAACCTTCTTCGGTCCTCTTGGTTGGGAGAAAGCTTGGTTCCACCCCCTTTGGTAGAGCTTTTACGAAGCCTTGTGGTAATCTTGCAACCTTAGCATTGCTTAGCTGTGTCAGAGGTAAAACTGCATTCGTCTTGAGGAACTTTACATTATCCATGTACCGTTGTGCATCGGTTTTGCTTGCTTCAGTTTTGAATAGGGATTGACCATTCTTTCTTCTTGACATCGGGATGTATCGGAAAACAGGTGTGTTTAGTCAATTTGAGGGCGTCCTATTCCCTTTGGTTGTTGCAGGTTTAGCAAGCTCATCATCGTTCTTGCTTGAAGACGACATGGCTTATTCTTCTTGCTTCTTGGGCATGGCTTGCCACTCTTGCTTTTTAGGTGTTGTTTTGCCCGTGGATTTGATCTCTTTTGGAAGAGCTTCGGGCACCATGTCTTCATCCATGTAGAACTTGGCATCTGCGAAATGTGATTCGGCTTCGGTGAATGGTTTGGTGTCGCCATAGATCACCTTCGCTCCTTCTCGGTAGAATTTTAAGCATTGGTGAAGGGTGGACGGTACTACTTCATTTGCATGGATCCAAGGCCTTCCTAAGAGCAAGCCGTAGGAAGTTCTTGCATCAATCACGTGGAATATCGTGCTTGACTTGAGTTCACCAATAGTCATCTCCACTCGGATCATGCCCATCGCTCTTTGTCCTCCTTGATTAAAACCTTGGATTAGTAGACGACTTAGGGACAGTTCATCCGCCTTGATGTCGATTGTAGTCATTGTTGACTTTGGCATGATGTTTATGGCTGATCCACCATCCACAAGCATGCGGTTGACTTTGTGCTCCCTTACGTACCCAGAGACGAAGAGAGGACGGTTGTGAGGCTTGGATCCTAGCAGCAAGTCTTCGTCGGTGAAATGGATTGCGTCCTCGATGGCACAGCATGTGGCACATTCATGTGGTCGAAGCTTCAAGCCTTCGTTCTTGCTTTCTTGCACTTCGTGGTCATTGGGACTTTCCAAGACCGCTGCTAATGCTATTCGCATCTTCTTTAGTAATCGTAGCGCTTCCTCAATGCTAAAGTGTGTTGGCAGACCTTCTTCGAGCGTGAGAGTTTTTTCTCCCTCAGTGGTGATATCTTTGCCTTTTGAAGGTTCTTCTATTTCTACTTCGACCATGTGGGATGCAGCGATAGTGCACTGTTGGAAGAAGTCATTCGGGAAGTACTCGTGCAAGGAGACAGGAATGCGTGGCTCTTGCTCCATAGGTTCCCCAGCATACGTTGGCTTATCAACTTTTACGTTTCTTTTGGGCTTCCTACTGTTGCGGTGACGGTGCTTTCTCACTTGTTCCACCTTTTGTCTTGTGGCTTGTGGTTTTGGTTTCCTTGTTTTTTTGTAGGTCACCAATGTCCATCCTTCTTCATCATCGGTATGTGCATCTTGTTCGTTTGCCCCCAGCGATGGTTGCGCAGAAGGTATCGTGCAACTTGAGCATTGATAGGAATGGTCAGGTACTGCTTGGAGAGGCACGGGATCGAAAGATCCAAATGCAATTGTAGTAGTATGTGTTGCGGCCGTGTCTTCGAGGTCGAGCTCGATTCGCCCTTGTTGTGCTAGCTTCATGATGAGCTCTTTGAGGACAAAACATTTACCCACATGATGGCTCATGATTCGATGGTACTTGCAGTATTTAGGATCGTTTATGCGATTCATTTCTTCAGGCCGCTTGCATTCGGGTAGCTCGATTACCTTCTTTTCTAGCAAGTCGTCTAACATTGCATCCATGTTTGAGTCAGGAAAAGGGTATACCTTCTGCTCCAATTCCCTCAATGTGCTTTTGTACCTTTCTTGGGTGCGAGGAGGCTCACTTTTCTTTATCTCCTTTGCTTTGGTTTTGGAGGAGATCTTGATAGGCGCATAGGCGATCTTGACGGGCGTAGTGCTGACGGTGAACGCTTCTTTAGGGGGTTTCTTCCCAGTCTTGTCTACATTTGGGGAGAACACCTTATCATTCTTGAAGTCGGTGATTGGCTCTTTCTTCCCAAGATGGGCAATGCTTAGCTCCATGTCGTGGGCACGGATGGCTAACTCTTCAAATGTCCGTGGTTTGATGCCTTGAAGGATATAGTGTAACCCCCATTGCATGCCTTGGACGCACATCTCGATCGAAGAGATCTCCGAGAGCCTGTCCTTGTAGTCGAGGCTCAAATTGCGCCATCGGTTGATGTAGTCCACGACTGGCTCATCCCTCCATTGCTTCGTGCTTGTCAGCTCTCGCATGCTCACGGTGCGGCGGGTGCTGTAGAAGCGGTTGAGGAATTCCTTTTCCAATTGCTCCCAACTGTTGATGGATTCAGGCTCTAGGTCCGTGTACCACTCAAAGGCGTTTCCTTTCAGTGAGCGTACAAACTACTTAGCGAGGTAATGCGTTGTTGTAAGTCTCAATGAAATGGGCGACGTGTTGCTTCGAGTTTCCCTTTCCATCGAACTGCATGAACTTTGGTGGCTGATAACCCCTTGGCATTTTCAAAGCGTCGATTTTCTTGGAGTAGGGTTTTAAGTTTAGTACGGAGTCATGTGAACTTCCTTCGTACTGTGCCTTGATGGTGCTGGCGATCATCTCTTGCAGCTGTTGGATAGAAAGAGATCCCATGAGTGCCGTTGCTTGGCCTGGCTCCAGCTTCACATCGATTTTCTCCACCGGAGGCTCTTCATCCTCGTTGTTTTCCTTCTTTACTGAATCATCCCCTTGCTTGATTTTCACGTCAGGCTTTACGTCTAGTTGATTGACGAGTGCGGCGATTTGCTGGTCCTTTTCTTCCACAATCCGTGTTAGCCTTGCGATCGCTTCATTCATATGAGCCAGCTGTTCATCGATTGAAGTCACTCCAGTAGTCATGACTTGCATGGCTGAGTTACTGCTTGAGTCGGCATCGGAAAGCATGCAACCGGAGTACTTTATTGGGCTTTCCTTCTTTGGCGCCCTTAGCAAGGCCAGGGTGATCACAGGCTCGTGCCTCAGGTGCTCTTGTTCCTTCGACGGAGTTGATGCAGGGGTGGAAGAGGCGGCAGAAAGAGCTCTTGCCTTGCTTCGAGTTGTGATGCCCGAAGTGACACCGCCTGCGGTGATGACGCTCTTGTTCCTTGCATTGGCTGCGAGAACAACTTGAGCCTTCTTTGATGCCATTTATGCTTTTTGCGGATTCAAAGATAAAGATGAGAGGTAGAGATTGTCCCACCGAGCGTGCCAAATTTGTAAACACGGAAATTCCTGCGATGAACGAGACAAGAAACACGTGTACAAAATAATATTTGTATTGATGATTTAGGGGTTACAATCTCTTCTACAAATTTAGCCTCTGATTCTATCTTTGTAATGGGTGGATTTAATGTTGTTGATCCAAAGGGCCGTCAGGGCTTGATCTAGGGATGAATGAATGATGAATGATGAACACTTTCTTCAAGGGCCGTGGGGGGGAAGGCTTGATCTTGAATTAGTGGAAGTTCTTCAAGGACCGTTGGGGCTTACTTTTGAATGAGGATTTGATGAAGAACGAATAAAGCTTTCTTGATCCTTCGGGATTTGCTTGGGAGCCTTGGAGTTTCAAAGCTTCAAGGTTGTGGTGTGAGGTGAATTGGTGATGAATTGGTCTCTAAAAATGAATGCATTGGCCTTCTATTTATAGAATTTCAAAACTTGATTTTTTTTGGATTTAAATAATCAGATGAAATAAATCATTTCTGCCAGGTGTTGACATGTGTCCCGTTTGATGACTTTTCTGATTTATTTTGATTTTTCGTTTAGTCACATGCTATGTGTAAAATTCATGTGACACATAAACGTTGAAATTTTAATTATTGATCAACATTTATTTTACCTAAATTCCGATGTCCACAGACTTCTCCTTCTGTTTCAATCAATGGATTTAAGTATTATGTAGTATTTATTGATGACTTTTCTAGATACTCCTGGCTATATCCATTAAAACTAAAATCAGATGTTTTTTCTACCTTTGTAAATTTTAAAAAATTAGTTGAAAACATGTTTAGCACCACAATCAAATCCTTTCAAACCGATGGTGGCAGTGAATATATTAATAATAATTTCAAAACTTTTTTTACTTATCATGGTATATATCATCGTTTCACATGTCCTCATCATTCCGAACAAAATGGTATTTCAGAATGTAAACATCGTCATATTGTTGAAACCGGTCTTACTCTTCTTGCTCACGCATCATTACCCACTTCCTTTTGGGATGATGCTTTTCATACTGCAACTTATTTAATCAATCAGTTACCCACTAAGGTCTTGAATGATGAGTCCCCATTTCAAAAACTCTTTCTCAAAACTCCTCATTATAATATTCTTAAAATATTTGGTTGTGCATGTTTCCCATATCTTAAGCCATACAACTCCAATAAATTACAGTTTCGTTCTACCCGTTGTGTCTTTCTTGGTTACTCATTAAATCAACAAGGTTAGAGCAACTTCACCCTTAGAGCCCTCCCCCCTGGCAATCCACTATTGAATCCATCCTATGGAACAGTAACTGCCTTTAATGAATAGTAACTGTCTTTAATGAACAGTAATTACCTTTTACATCTTCACCCTTGGAGCCCTCCCCCTGTTAATAAGTAATAAAATATTAGTTTTTTTTTGTTTGTTTAAATAATATAAAATAAAATAAAATGGAAATGGGGCTACAGGCCCTCGGGCTGACACAAAAAAAATAAAAAAATTCTTGGCCCTCGGGCTGCAGGCCTGTCAATTCCCCACCCCCCTTGTGCTCGAGCTCCCACCTTCACTCAGGCTGGAGGGTTGTCCACTGGGCCTCAGGCCCTTTCCTGGTGCCTGTCCCCCGAGCAATCCACAAGGGTGGACTTGCTCTTATAGGTGTCTAGATATGTCTACCGGTCGCGTCTTCTTGTCACGTCATGTTGTCTTTGATGAAACTACTTTTCCCTATAAAGAAACCACCTCTACTCTGGTTTCTTCTTCTCCCTCCTCACTTAACATCATAATTAATATTGACCCCCCCATGCCCACTTTTCAACCTATGTCGCGTCTTCTTGTGACGTTATGTTGTTTTTGATGAAACTACTTTTCCCTATAAAGAAACCATCTCTACTCCGTTTTCTTCTTCTCCCTCCTCACCTAACATCATAATTAATATTGACCCCCACCATGCCCACTTTTCAACCCATTTCCCCGACATTACCTACACCTATCTCTTCCATCCCTAATGCTACCCCATGTCCTACACCTACCCCACTTCCATCACCTATACCCATTTCTGCCACCCCTATTTCACCTCCATCACATCTTCCTGCCAAAACACTTCCCACTCCACCCGTCCCTTCTGCCAAACCCACGCCGTCCTCCTTCAATCCTCCAGCTAATAATTCACCTTTAGATCCCCTAGTATCTCTCCACCCTGCGACTGCAAGTACATCCACTACCAAAAGAAGATTTAAAGTTTCAAATTCTTTTTATAAATCTAAAACATTGATCTTCTATCTTTTTACTTGTTCATTCAGTTACTGTCTGCAATACCCGATTACAACAACTGTTTTCTTCGATGGCATTGACTTTGAGCACCAATAGAGCCTCGGCATCTTTTCTTTTCAATGAATCAGCTCCTCGATGGAAGTATGATGTGTTTTTGAGTTTCAGGGGTGTAGACACCCGCAAGGGTTTTGTATCCCATTTACACCATGAATTGTCCAAGTGCCAAGGAATTACGACTTTCATGGACGATCGAGAGCTTCAAGGAGGAACAAGTATTCATCTTGAGCTACCAAGTGCGATCAAAGAATCGCATATTGCAATTGTTGTTCTCTCACCAAACTATGCTTCTTCCAAATGGTGCTTGGATGAACTTACAACCATTCTTCAATGCATGGAAGCCAGGAACTCAGTTCTGCCGGTCTTTTATCAGACAGATCCATCTGACGTCGGAAATCAACGGGGATGTTTTGCCGAAGCCTTCGCGGAGCATGAAGAAAAGTTGATCAGTATCGAAGGCAAAAAGAAGGTGCTCCAATGGAAAGCTGATCTAAAGCGAGTGTCCAAAATTTGTGGTTGGACTTCGAAGGAATCTAAGTAAGCATGAACAACTTTAATTTCCCATGTCTTAGTAGAGTCAAAATTGAATGCTTCGTTTATGTTTTTTCAATGGTTATTTTATACCATGTAGGTGTGAAAGTGAGCTTATACAAAAAATCGTCAAAAGTGTGTGGAGGAAAGTGCAAGCTACACTCCCGTTGTTAGATTCCTCACAAAAATTAGTTGGGGTTAATTTTGGGCTTGGGCAACTAAGTTCTCTATTAGCTCATGATGTCAATGATGTACGCTTTATAGGGATAACGGGGATGGGTGGCATAGGTAAGACAACCCTTGCTAAGCTTGTTTATGATAGAATCTTTCATCATTTTGAAGTTCACTGCTTTCTCGGCAACCTTAGAGAGGTTTCTAATGTTGATCTCCAAAAAAGACTTCTTTTCCCGGTGTTGAGGGAAAAGATTGAAGAAATTTGGGATGAAGAGCGCGGAATCATTTTCACTAAGAAGTGCTTGCGCAACAAAAAAGTTCTTCTTGTACTTGATGATGTGGATCACATAAACCAGCTACAAGTACTAGCTGGAAAGGAAGATTGGTTTGGCATGGGAAGTAGAATTATCATTACAACTAGAAATGAACGTCTGCTAGTCCAGCATGACATAACATTATGTCATAATGTCAAAGTGTTAGATAAAGGCGCAGCTCTTGCACTGTTTAGCCTTCATGCCTTTAAGAAAAATCTGCCTGAGGATGGGTTTTGGGAACTGTCAACGTATTTCATTAATTATGCTGGAGGCCTTCCATTAGCTCTTGAAACCTTGGGGTTAGCATTGTTTAAGAGAAGGCTAGATACTTGGAATAGTGTGTGGGATAATTTGTCAAAAATTCCTAATCCAGCAATTTTTGATAAACTTAAAATAAGTTATGATGGACTAGAAGAGTGGGAGAAGAGAATTTTTCTCGACGTTGCATGTTTCCACAAAGGGAAGTACACGAATGAAGTAATTAAAATGCTAGATAATTCTTTTGGAATCTCTAGTAGTAGTATGATAGATGTACTAATTGAGAGATCTCTCATCTATCAAGATCATGAAAAATGCATACGAATGCATGATTTGATTCAAGAAATGGCATGGACAGTTATTGTTCAAGAGTCTAAAGAGCCTGGTCAACGTAGTAGGTTGTGGCTTTACAATGACATTGATCATATATTTACGACGAATACGGTAAGAAGTTAAATACTAAGTTTGGAAGAAGATATGATTTCTTTTGACACTATATTATTATATGAAATTAATTCGTCCTTTTTTCCTTTAAATGTTAGGGAACAGGAGCAATTGAAGCCATATCCTTACGCCTGCTCAAAGTAGAAGAGGTACGCCAGTGGAATTGCGAAGCCTTCTCAAAGATGGATGGATTGAGGTTTTTGGAATTCGATAATTTGATATTTTCTTCAGGCCCCAAATTTCTTCCATGTTCCTTGAGAATTATAAATTGGAGTTGGTATCCTTCTAATTTTCTTCCAACCAGCTTTCGCCCGCACTTGCTTGCTAAACTTGAGATGCGTAATAGCAATCTTGTTCGTCTATGGGAGGGAAAAATGGTAAGAGTAGTTATGAACAAAAGATAATATTGGTTACTCACTAGTCAATACTCACTTTTTGATTTTGTCAAATGATATTTTAACACATATTATTTTAAAAAATAATAGACGTGTTATTTAATTTTTCTGGAGTTTTAAAATTAAGGAACGCTTGATATTTTTTTATTGTACAATTCCGAAGGTTCCAAATTTCTTCCATATTCATTGAGAATAAATGCTATTTAATTTACAAAATAATCATATATTTATTTATTATTTTGAATAAACTTTAAGGTTGTGGAAGCTAAGTATATGATCTGAACCTTGTCGGTGATGTTGTGCAGGACTTACCCAACTTAAAACATATTGATATTAGCAATTCCTATAAATTGAAGAGTATCTCAGATTTTAGTGGTATTCCAAATCTTGAGAGGTTGATCCTTCGAGATTGTAAAAATTTAGTTGAGATACACCCGTCTATTGCAATCCTCAAAAGACTTAAACATTTGCTTCTTAATGGCTGTGAAAGCATTAATAGCCTTCCAAGTGAGGTTGAAATGGATTCTCTTGAGACTTTCGATCTTGATGGCTGCTCAAATGTGAAAAAGATTCCAGAATTTGGGGAGCAGATGAAGAATGTATTGCGGATTCACTTAGATGGGACTGCGATCGAGAAAATACCTTCATCAATTGGACATCTGATTGGCCTCAAGGAATTGCATGTAAGGAATTGCAAAAATCTCTTGAACCTTCCAAGGGCGATTTGTAATTTGAAGTCTCTTAGATATCTCAGTGCGAGTGGATGCTCAAAGATTGACCAACTCCCAGGAGACATGGATCACTTAGAGGCGCTTTGCTGGGGACCCACTATGACAGAGCCGCTTGTGAGCATGAAAAATCTCAAACGTCTAGTATTTAAGACAAATTCTGACATAGCCGCTTGTGGATCGGATGGTAAAGCAAGGGATGGGTGGGGCCTTCGCCGCTTATTTGGACTTGAAAAGAGTCACCCTGATCCTCCTCCTTGTTGGCGTTTGGTGTTGTCTTCTCTAAATCATTTATGCTCTTTGACAGAGTTATCTCTAGAGAATTGTAATCTCCGGGAGGGGGATATCCCCGATGATATTGGCTGCTTGTCCTTACTGGGAGTATTGTATCTTAGTAGAAATAATTTCGTCAGTCTACCTGAAAGCTTTAGACGCCTTTCTAAACTTTTCAGTCTTGATCTGGAGGGGTGTATAAGCCTTAAAAAATTGCCTCCTCTTCCATCAAACAGAGGACTAAGAGTAAATCTGGACAATTGCACTTCCTTACGAAGGTTGTCAGGTCCATCCAGTTTTTATGGTGATTATGTCACTTGCCGGAATTGCATTGCATTGGTTCAAGATGAAGACTTGATTAATAGGATTCTAATATTTGTCATTGAGGTACTCTCTCTCTCTCTCTCTCTATTAATAGGATTCTAATATTTGTCATTCAGGTACTCTCTCTCTCTCTCTCTCTCTAAATAATTGATCTTTCTTTTGCTACAGGGATTGAAAGTTGTAATCCCTGGAAGTGAAATTCCAGAGTGGTTCATTAATCAAAGTGTGGGACATTCAATAAATGTGGAGCTTCCTCCACCATCATGTACCAACTGGCTTGGGATTGCCTTCTGTGTTGTTTTTCAAGACCCTAAGCAAAACTTGGCAAATCCAGCTGCCCTTTGTCATTATGATAGATTCGAAATTTGGTATTCAGATGCACATTTTAGCCATAGAGTTTTGATCAACCGCATAGGGTCTGTTGCGTCAGAACACCTGTGGGTATTTTATCTGCGTCGTTATAGAAATCAACGTCGTGAAGATTGTCTTCAGGAACAGTGTTTATTCGAAACTTATTTTTTTGATATCGAGGGACAACTAAAGGCAGACTTGAATATGGTGAAGAAGTGTGGGGCTCGTTTGGTGTACGAGCAAGATTTGAAAGAACTCAACCAAAAACTACTGAAACGAACACGCGAATATCGTGACAAGGCAGCTCCAAGTGGACCTGGAAGTGTTAGCTTCAACGACACAGAAAAAATTTGCAAAAGGCGTTGTAACTAGTCACCATGTCACAAAAAATGCAAGTAACCATCGATTTATCACATTAGCTTAATTGTCATCAAAATTATTTTTTGTTTCGACATCTTAGTTAATGTAATCAATCTCTCGAGCTATATATTAAGATGGCTATATTTACTGAAAGGCAGAGTGGATAAGAATGTTGATGTATAAACACTTTTGCAGATTACTTGGGCATTAAGAAGATTGATTAACAATCCGATCATCTTGCCCAATGCAGCAAGTGGGTACCTTGGAAACGCGCTACGCCATGGGGGCTGCTCTGTCAGTCCTGATCTTAAGGTTCATTTTCTGATGAAGCCATTAGCGTTAACATGTACACCAAGGGTTGAATTCAAATTTCTGTACTCTGGCAGAAATTGATTTGTTTCTGTCTGATTTTGTAACTAATGCAAACTTGTAGTCCAGAAACAGAAACGTTGCCAAGGAAACAACACTTTTTGCTCAACAACTTTGGTTTGATTAAAACTTGGCTTTGGTGATGCAAAAAATAAGCATTGAGAGTATTTTTCCTGAGATCATTGGAAAGGTTGTTGTAAAACTTAGAACAGCAAATCATACTAATTTTTTTAAAACCCTTTTTACACGGTAGTTTTGAAGTTTAAACTTTAAAACAGCAAATCATACTTTCTTTTTTTTTTTTTATTTGTCAAAAGCAAATCATACGCTAGCCGACATTCACCTCTCCCAGACCCTGCGTAAAGCGGGAGCCTTGTGCACTGGGTACGACCTTTGTCAAAAGCAAATCATACTAATTAACTCAGCTAAGAAATATTCAAATAATCCCCGGGCAAGCTGACAGATTGTAGCACAACTGGAAGCTTGGACAACAGCAGTTTAAATCGAGATGAAGATAACCCTTCGTGAATAAATCAGCAATTTGATCTTGTGAAGAAATAAAATTCACCAGTAGCTCACCTCTAATCACCTTCTCCCTGAAATAATGATAATCAACTTCTAAGTGCTTGGTTCTTGAGTGGAAAACTGGATTGGATGCTAAGGCAATGGAAGACAAATTATCACACCAAATCTGTTATCTTAGAAGATTCTAATGTACGTCCCTAAACAACGAACATAACCAGGGCAACTCAACGGCGGTGTATGCAAGCTGCCTATATTCAGCTTCAGTGCTAGACCTGGAAACTGTTTTCTGTTTCTTCGAACTCCACGATATTAAGTTTTCACCCAAGTATACACAGAAGCCTCCAGTTGAATGGCGTGTGTCTAGGTTCTCTACATAATCACAATCAAAGCGAAAAAAATTCACAAATGACTAGCAAATAGAGGAAAACTTCCAGGAGTAGTCTGAAAATAGTTTTCTTCTTTTCCGTTAACAAGTCCGAACATACTTTTATTTGCAAAGCAGATATGTCAAAACTGGAACAATAGATGAAAATAAGGGCAATGAAGGAAAACATTCAACACAGGAAAAGACCAAAATCTAAGAATGAAGTAACTTAAAATCTAAGATATGTTATATAAATTTTGGATGGATCAGGCATTCTCCGTATCCTTGAATACTTCTCAGGTGTTCTGCTGCTTGCTTTTATATTGCCATTCACAATATGGAAAGCAAGGAATTAAATCACGTGTGCTGTTGTGCAAAAATTAAGGCAAGGCAAACTATGGATTGACAATTAGTGGTTTTATATTACCATTCACAATATGAACAGCCAGTACCATGCAAAGTTCCGTCCCCACCCCCCTAAGGTCCATTGGACAAATGGCTACACCAAGGGCGTAACCGTATCCCCATATATACTTGGCTAAAGAATATGGTTTTATATTTAAAGGTTGCAAACACCCGCCCTAACTGATGCCTGACCTCATTAGCAGTAGGCCATTTGTTATCACTAATCTCCAATGTCAATTCAAAACAGCCACCATTTTTGTAGTTCCAATCTTGCATGCCTCCATTTATAGGGTACCTACAACAGGTGTCTTAAGAAACAATAGATGAATATCAAACAGAAGGAAAATATACCTATAATAAGTTGTAATGTTTCAAGCCATCATACTAGAAAGCTCGATTCGTAATCCCTCCCTCAAATCCCTTGCGCAATGACATATTGTAGTGAGAGCAAAAGACAAGAGCATATGTGCAAAATAAAAATTAATAAGCGTTAGCATAAATTCTGGGATATTGTTATTTAGAACTTACACATATTGTTAGGCACCATCCGAAAATCCATAATCATATTAGAAGTAATCGGCAATGTTCATAACATTACAGTAACACTTTAAGACCTACTATTGACATCACCATGCTTGTTTCACACTATAAAAGAAACATTTAAAAACCTGAACACATTGGGCATCATAGGTAAAATTAAATAATGATCGAAACCTACACTCTCACTGAGGCCAACGTACAAAAGAAACATTCAACTCTCTTGCAAAATTCTCTAAATTCTCCAAGCACTTTTCCCTCAAAATTCTAACTTTGGCATCAGAGGCTCTTCGGCCAAACCCCCCCCCCCCCAACTTCATCGTGATGTTATTTGTTTTGTAGGTGCAATTTTGTCCAAGAACAAGGAGGAAGAAATTTGCATCCACAAATTGGTGCTTTAATTGAGAGCTGAGTCACACTCGTAGAAGACTCTCGCATCTAAGGTTTTTTGTTTTCTTGTTCATTTGTAGATTTTTCGTACATTCTTATTCTTAGAATTTTTATTTCTAAAGATTCTTTGGTAAAACATAAAAGAAAAGTACAATGGCAAGGGACTCGGAAACCTCGAAGAACGAAACTTTCTATGTTCAAAGATCTGGATCAAATGATGGAGGACGAGATGTAAACCCACCAAGACGATCCACAAGGCACCCAGCATATTTATCAAAAAATGCTCAAACTATCACTTGAAATTGCATGAACGAGTAACAATCGATTTACATTTCTGGGGAATGGAAAAGGAAGAAAAGAAAGTTTTCAAGTAGCACACAGAATACAAAAATACTACACACTCAGTGTATGCACACACTCAATAAATTGAAATCGGGGTAGTATGTAAAACTTTTTCGACAAAAAGTGAAATTCATGACTTCAGTTTTCGACAGTAAACGCGAAATATGGCAGGTGGAAAATGAAAGACTAACAATAAAACAAAATATTAATAATATATTATTAGTTGCAGTGGAATTCAGAAACAATGAACTTTTTAAGGAAGAAGAGGGAAATGAAAATATCCAATTGCACGTGATTTTTCGGCATGTACTTATAAATTATAATCTTTGTCATATTACAGCTTCTCAGTTTCATAATAAATTTCTTGTGGTCATAAGTGGCTCGTAGCAGTTTTCCTTATTTCTTTCCACACAAGATCAGAGAAAAAGTAACAAAAAATTGTGACTAAAACTGCCCTCAAAACACATACAATTGATAGAGTCTGTCCTTTCTCAGGGACAAGTAACATAATTGAACTAGCGGAATGAATAAAACTTTTCTAAAGAGTGCAGATGGATATTCTCCAACACCAGAATCAACTCAATTCGGTGGTAAACAGGTATTGCACCCTTCTGGATTCAAAGGTGCAATAAGCTAGAAGCTACATCGCACTTTTTTAACTTCCACTAATAAGCAAAAAGATTTCAGCTACTGGTGCCTGAATCCTTATTACACAGCTCTATGGTAAGTTTCAGTTTCAAGCAGCTGCAAGGACTAATTTGTGCTAATCTTGAAGGAATCAAAGCAGGTTCCTGTTCTTTTGAATCATAACTTTTTCTGGGTTATGGAACAAATATAATTTCTACGTTATTATTATTTACAGAAGGGAGGGGGGACGCTAACGCATTTTCCTTCAAAAATCCTGCCATGTTCCAAAAACTTAATTGTATACAGGAAGGATTAAAATTTCAGGATTCAAAAGTTTTTACCAAATGGCGGCTTGGATATAATTTGGATAAATTAATATTAAAAAATAAGATTGTTTTGTTTATGCTTTTGTATGTAACAGAACATTCACCTTAAATGCAGCTTCAGGCTCTTCCACCCCGGGCTTAGCAGAAATTGCTACTACCCACTACAAGCAATAATACATCAAACATTACCAACTTCATAAGATGTGAGTCAAGATGTTATTCGAATAAATAAAACTCTTCCCAATACTGATAATCCATTCGAGAAATCCCTCAACAGGAGAATAAAAAGAATAAATCCGCATAATCATCATGAGATGCCTAAACAAAATCCTACAATTAAAACCTGTATTTATCCAGCTAAAACTACCACTAACAAATATGATTGTTTTATTTCGACTAACAAGTGGTAAAATTATAATCTGGCAAATGTTAAAAATGCACAAGCCCAAGTAATCACCTGTAAGCCGTAGAAATGTTACTGCATCTTTGGCCGAACGCCTTAATGGCCTGTCCCAGGTCAGAGTTAGTCATGTACCCCTGAGCTACATCAACACTGTGTCACCAATTTTTTTCACATTTTCAGTAAACACATAATTATATCAAATTAGACTATATAATTCTTGTTAAGCTGCTAAGCTTCAACTTTAGTGATAAATACCGCGTCTGAGACTCCTTATCTTCAAACAATTGCCTGCCGGAACCAGCGCGAGGACCAAATTCGAAACCTATCAACATTTAATTTACAATTAGCTAAATTCTTAATGCTTAAAGATTTAGTTTCCTTTTCTAGTAGCGCTAATCCACCTAAAATGTAAAGAATTTAAGGAAGCAATAGGCATGATAATCTATCTGATCATAATTAACTACCGTTTGGTAGCTGAAATATCAAAGGAAATTTTTTCAATTTACTTCTTGTTCTTGTAATCTCAGTTTTTCAACTCCCAAAGAACTAAACGCACACACATGAATATAGAATGTATTCAAATATGTATGTGTGTGTGTGTGTGTGTGTGTGTGTGTGTGTATGACAGATGAGGAGACGGGGACCTGGAGGGTAGGAACTGTGAAGGCCGCCTCTAGCGGTGGCAGGACGAAGAAAAGAGGAGAAGCCTGAGAGAGAGGAAGAGGATGGAAAGAGCAAGCTTCATGATGTGATCTTTGGATTGACGATGGTGGCGATGGAGCTCCAGAATCGGATTCAGGAAGCCAAGGAGTAAAAGAAGATGAAAACGTAACGACGAAGATTGGAGACGCGGGATCTCGCGGGAAAATGGGCTGCAAATTCCGTTGGAAGCGAAGTAACGGGGACTTGGAGTTCGAGATATGGGTTGCAAATGGATCTCGGCCCATTTTTCAAACAGCCCGAACCAAACTAAATTCTATAGGTTGATTTTTATTTTATTTTTTAATAAACAACAATATTTTACATTATAGGGCTTGAGTTAAATAAAAGATAAATATCACTAACTATATTGGTTTGGTATTGAAAAAATTGATTTTGGAAGTAGTTGTCTATTTCGAATGTAATTATGTAAATTTTCTCTTGTATTTACTAATTCGTAAGGAATTGAAAAAATGTTAACTTTCTTTAATATTTGTTATCAAATATCAAAATATCAGGAAGCATATCGACTAGGACGGCTAGTTGAGCCGATTCCCTTCTCTTACATTTTCATACTTCTAAGTTCTCTCATTCCTTCATTTTCTTATTCCTAATAAGTAAACATTGAATTAATTGATATGGATCCAATGTTTTAATGTTTTAATGTTTCAAATACTACTTAGGATTCAGATTTCATACAAAAATCGAAAACCCTTATCAATTGCATCTGACTGGGAACAAATTTGGTGAGCCCTTGAGTCAGGGCTACACTAGATTAGAATAGGGCTGGTTAAAAAATTCGAAAATCGAAAAAAACCGAATCGATACAAAACCGAACTAAATAGAAATTGGTTAGTTTGGTTTTAGCTTTATGGTTCAAAAACCGAACCGAACTAAAGTACCACTTCAAACGATGTAGTTTTTGTAATTTTGTCTTTTACAGGAGGACAATGCAGTAACACTCAAAACGATGTAGTTGTTGTGTATATATACACTTGTATAAACAAATTGTTGTGCTTTTATATAGATACATTATCATTAACATAATTCACTCGATACAAATATATCAAAGATCATATTGTGGCTCATACTTTTCATCGTACATACCGTCACTGTATTATTTATTAACGGGTGTCTGATTGAGTTTGAGAAAATTATCACATTAACAAAGTGATGTCTTTAATTTATTTATGTGTTGTGATTGACAGTAAAGAAGAGTTCTTTTGTAGAACCATATGATCCAATTATTTTTCTGCCTATTATGGGCAGAAACGGGTAATTGATCATTTTAGCCTCAATTGTTTTGGTAGAGTTTAATTGATATTGTTGTAGTCAGTGTCTTTGGAGAAACATGTTTCATGCACTGCAGACTGGTTCCTAAAATGATGAGAAAAGTTTTATAGTGGGTGACATAATTATCTTCCTCTTGAAAAAAACAGAGACATGAAATCCTTTCTCAGAAGAAAGATAACATGTCCCAACAAGGAATGGAAATATGCCATGGTCGGTCTGCCACTTTTTTGGTGGAAAATAATTGTCCTTCAACTTCGGTTTTTCTCTTGAACGAGTATTGGGAAGTGGACAGCTCTTGTATGGAGATTTCCCTGTTGCTTCTTTCAGACGGATTTACCTTGCACCAAAACGTTAGGTGTGACTCAAATTTACCTCCGTGTTTTAACATTGTGACATGATAACACGTAATAGATTAATTACACCATTGTCTTAATGCTCACATTTCACGTAAAGAAAAAAGATTGAGTGACGTTTAACCATAACTTCTCTTTCTTTTTTTGGACCATTACCAATTGTTTTTTATACGAAATTTTTACGATACTTGAGAATATGAGATACGCTGAATATTTTAACAATTGAATCTTTGTTTAGAAATACAAATACCAAAATATAACAGATATAACACCCTACAAACCACCCTAAATTTTTTATTCTTTTACTCTTAGTTTAGGTCATCCAAACGGAAAAGGATCCCTCTAGATCCATTACGTGGGGATCTCAGGAATCTTCATAATTCAACTATTCATAGTATATTGTATAGTAAAAAATTATTTAATTTTTATTATTTTAAATTAAACTTAAATAACATCGGATGAAAAATGATCGTAAGATAAACGATAATGATTGAAATGTGAGAATAATAGATCCGGAAATCCTTTTCCCATCCTAACAATCATATTAACTTTTTTTGTTTTTTGTTATAAAAATAATTCATTAGCTGACACTATGACCCACCCTAGACTGTCTGGTCACCACCACCACTACTACCAACAGATGAACTCGGGCTGTCCAAGTGTCCATCTTTGTCTGTTTTTTAGGAACCGAAAGGCATAGGCTGCCATTCTTTGTCTCTGTGCTGAATCTGCTGATGGGAACCAAAAGAAAACCATCCACTGCCTTGTACATTGGTAACAAACGAATTAACGGACAATTAAAGAGACATGAAAATATATTATACGGATGTGCTATTCATACACATTTTTTTACTTTTTTCGCACTTTTTATTAATTTATGTCATTGATCTTCTTTAATTCATCTAATCCGACGATCGAAAATTAAAAAGATACGAGAGAAATAAAAAAAGATGTGTGAATATCACATCCAAAAGCCTCGGCATTGATCTGCTATCTTTTTACTTGTTCATTCAATTATTGTTTCATGTTTGCAGTACCTGTTTACATCAACTGCCTTTTTTCGATGGCATTAAGCACCCAAAGAGCCTCGACATCCTGTGTTTTGAATGAATCAGCTCCTCGATGGAAGTATGATGTGCTTTTGAGTTTCAGGGGTGTAGACACCCGCAAGGGTTTTGTATCCCATTTATACCATGAATTGTGCAATTGCCAAGGAATTACGACTTTCATGGACGATCGAGAGCTTGAAGGAGGAACAAGTATTCCTTCTGAGCTCCCAAGAGCGATCGAAGAATCGCAAATTGCAATCGTCGTTCTCTCACCAGACTATGCTTCTTCCAAATGGTGCTTGAAGGAACTTACAACCATCCTTAAGCGCATGGAAGCCAGGAACTCTATTCTACCGGTCTTTTATGAGACAGATCCATCTGACGTTGGAAATCAGAAGGGGTCTTTTGCCAAAGCCTTCGATGAGCATGAAGAAAAGTTCATTAGTACCGAAGACAAGATGAAGGTGACCCAGTGGAGAGAGGCTCTGAAAAAAGTATCCAAAATTTCTGGGTGGCATTCTAAGGAATCTAAGTAAGCATGAACAACTTTAATTTCCCATGTCTTAGTAGAGTCAAAATTGAATGCTTCGTTTATGTTTTTTTGATTGGTTATTTCATACCATGTAGGAGTGAAAGTGAGATTATACAACAACTCGTCAAAAGTGTGTGGAAGAAAGTGCAAGCTACATTCCCGTTGTTAGATCCCTCACAGGA
The DNA here is from genome assembly GCF_916048215.2 of Malus sylvestris. NCBI lineage: Eukaryota > Viridiplantae > Streptophyta > Magnoliopsida > Rosales > Rosaceae > Malus > Malus sylvestris. The sequence goes on along the minus strand of NC_062269.1, from coordinate 4,119,972 downwards.
ATTAGTTGGGGTTAATTTTGGGCTTGAGCAACTAAGTTCGTTGTTAGCTCATGATGTCAATGATGTTCGCTTTATAGGGATAACGGGGATGGGTGGCATAGGTAAGACCACCCTTGCTAAGCTTGTGTATGATAGAATCTTTCATCATTTTGAAGTTCCCTGCTTTCTTGGCAACATTAGAGAGGTTTCTAACGTTGATCTTCAAAAAAGACTTTTGCACCCTATGTTGAAGGAAAAGATTGAAGAAATTTGGGATGAAGAGCGCGGAATCATTTTCATTAAAAAGTGCTTACGCAACAAAAAGGTTCTTCTTGTACTCGATGATGTGGATCACATAAACCAGCTACAAGTACTAGCTGGAAAGGAAGATTGGTTTGGCATGGAAAGTCGAATTATCATTACAACTAGAAATGAACGTCTGCTAGTCCAGCATGACGTAACATTATGTCATAATGTCAAAGTGTTGGATGAAGGCGCAGCTCTTGAACTGTTTAGCCTACATGCCTTTAAGAAAAATCTGCCTGAGGATGGGTTTTGGGAACTGTCAACATATTTCATGAATTATGCTGGAGGCCTTCCATTAGCTCTTGAAACTTTGGGGTCGGCATTGTTTAAGAGAAGGCTAGACACTTGGAATAGTGTGTGGGATAATCTGTCAAAAATTCCTAATCCAACAATTTTTTATAAACTTAAAATAAGTTATGATGGACTAGAAGAGTGGGAGAAGAGAATTTTTCTCGATGTTGCATGTTTTCACAAAGGGAAGTACACAAAGCGAGTAATTGAAATGCTAGATGATTCCTTTGGAATATCTAGTAGTATTATGATAGATGTACTAATTGAGAGATCTCTCATCTATCAAGATCATGGAAAATGCATATGGATGCATGATTTGATTCAAGAAATGGCATGGACAGTTATTGCTTACGAGTCTAAAGAGCCTGGCCAACGCAGTAGGTTGTGGCTTTACAATGACATTTATCATATATTCACGACGAATACGGTAAGAAGTTAAATACTAAGTTTAGAAGAAGATATAATTTCTTTTGACACTATATTATTATATAAAATTAATTCGTCCTTTTTTTCCTTAATTGTTAGGGAACAAGAGCAATTGAAGCCATATCCTTACACCTGCTCAAAGTAGAAGAGGTGCGCCAGTGGAATTGCAAAGCCTTCTCTAAGATGGATGGACTAAGGTTTTTGGAATTCGATAATTTGATCTTTTCTTCAGGTCCCAAATTTCTTCCATGTTCCTTGAGAATTATAAATTGGAGTTGGTATCCTTCTAATTTTCTTCCAACCAGCTTTCGCCCGCACTTGCTTGCTCAACTAAAGATGCGTAATAGCAATCTTGTTCGTGTTTGGGAGGGAAAAGTGGTAAGAGTAGTTATGAACAAAGGATAATATTGGTTACTCACTAGTCAATACTCAATTTTTGATTTTGTCCAATGATATTTTAACACATTATTTTAAAAAGTAATAGGCGTGTTATTTAATTTTTCTTGAGTTTTAAAAATAAGGAACGCTTGACATTTTTTTATTGTACAATCTCGAAGGTCCTAAATTTTTTCAATATTCATTGAGAATAAATGCTATTTAATTTACAAAATAATCATATATTTATTTATTTATTATTTTGCATAAACTTTAAGGTTGTGGAAGTTAAGTATATGATCTGAACGTTATCGGTGGTGTTGCACAGGACTTGCCCAACTTGAAATATATCGATCTTAGCTACTCCAATAAATTGAAGAGTACCCCAGATTTCAATGGTATTCCAAATCTTGAGGAGTTGATTCATTGGAATTGTAAGAATTTAGTTAAGATTCACCCGTCTATTGCAGTTCTCAAAAGGCTTAAACATTTGCTTCTTAATGGCTGTGAAAGCATTAATAGCCTCCCAAGTGAGGTTGAAATGGATTCTCTTGAGACTTTCGATCTTGATGGCTGCTCAAATGTGAAAAAGATTCCAGAATTTGGGGAGCAGATGAAGAATGTATTGCGGATTCACTTAGATGGGACTACGATCAAGAAACAATTGAACATCTGGTTGGCCTCAGGGAATTGCATGTAAGGAATTGCAAAAATCTCTTGAACCTTCCAAGGGCGATTTGTAATTTGAAGTCTCTTGGATATCTCAGTGCGAGTGGATGCTTAAAGATTGACAAACTCCCAGGAGACATGGATCACTTAGAGGCGCTTTGCTGGGGACCCACTATGACAGAGCCGCTTGTGAGCTTGAAAAATCTCAAACATCTAGTATTTAAGACAAATTCTGACATAGCCGCTTGTGGATCGGATGGTAAAGCAAGGGATGGGTGGGTCCTTTGCCACTTATTTGGAATTGAAAAGAGTCGCCCTGATCCTCCTTCTTGTTGGGGTTTGGTGTTGCTTCTCTAAATCGTTTATGCTCTTTGACAGAGTTATCTCTAGAGAATTGTAATCTCCGGGAGGGGTATATCCCCGATGATATTGGCTGCTTGTCCTTACTGGGAGTATTGTATCTTAGTAGAAATAATTTCATCAGTCTACCTCAAAGCTTTAGACACCTTTCTAAACTTTTCAGTCTTGATCTGGAGGGGTGGAAAAGCCTTCAAAAATTGCCACCTCTTCCATCAAACAGAGGATTAAGAGTAAATCTGGACAATTGCACTTCCTTACAAAGGTTGTCAGGTCCATCCAGTTTTTATGGTGATTATGTCACTTGCCGGAATTGCATTGCATTGGTTCAAGATGAAGACTTGATTAATAAGATTCTAAAATTTGTCATTCAGGTACTCTCTCTCTCTCTCCTTCTCTCTCTCTCTCTCTCTCTCTCTCTCTCTCTCTCTCTCTCTCTCTCTCTCTAAATAATTGATCTTTCTTCTGCTACAGGGATTGAAAATTGTAATCCCTGGAAGTGAAATTCCAAAGTGGTTCAATAATCAGAGTGTGGGACATTCAATAAATGTGGAGCTTCCTCCACTATCATGTACCAACTGGCTTGGGATTGCCTTCTATGTTGTTTTTCAAGACCTTAAGCAAAACTTGGCAAATCCAGCTGCCCTTCGTCATTATGATAGATTCGAAATTGGTATTTAGATGCACATTTTAGCCATAGAGTTTTGATCAACCGCATAGGGTCTGTTGTGTCAGAACACATTTGGCTATTATATCTGCGTCGTTATAGAAATCAACGTCGTGAAAATTGTCTTCAAGAACAGTGTTTATTCGAAACTTATTTTTTTGATATCAAGGGACAACTAAAGGCAGACTTGAATATGGTGAAGAAGTGTGGGGCTCGTTTGGTGTACGAGCAAGATTTGAAAGAACTCAACCAAAAACTACTGAAACAAACATAGCGAATATCATGACAAGGCAGCTCCAAGTGGACCTAGAAGTGCTAGCTTCAACAATACAGAAAAAATTCGCAAAAGGCGTTGTAACTAGTCGCCATGTCACAAAAATGCAAGTAAGTAACCATCGATTTATCACATTAGCTTAATTGTCATCAAAATTATTTTTTGTTTCGACATCTTAGTCAATGTAATCAATCTTTCGCGCTATATATTAAGATGGCTATATTTACTGAAAGGCAAAGTGGATAAGAATGTTGATGTATAAACACTTTTGCAGATTACTTGGGCATTAAGAAGATTGATTAACAATCTGATCATCTTGCCCAATGCAGCAAGTGGGTACCTTGGAAACTCGCGACGCCATTAGCGTTAACATGTACACCAGGGGTTGAATTCAAATTTCTGTACTCTGGCAGAAATTGATTTGTTTCTGTCTGATTTTGCAACTAATGCAAACTAGTAGTCCAGAAACAGAAACGTTGCTAAGGAAACAACACTTTTTGCTCAACAACTTTGGTTTGATTAGAACAGAAATAAGCATTGAGAGTATTTTTCCGGAGATCATTGGAAAGGTTCTTGTAAAACTTAGAACTAACAGACTTCTGTTGAAATAAGGATGAATCACACAGATAACAAACCCGAGAGTATGATTGGAAACTAGAAGTCTGACTTGATCTTGTGACACCAGCAGTTTAAATCAAGATGAAGATAACCCTTCGTGAACAAATCAGCAATTTGATCTTGTGAACTGATAAAATTCACTAGTAGCTCACCTCTAATCACCTTCTCCCTGACATAATGATAATCAACTTCTAAGTGCTTGGTTCTTGAGTGGAAAACTGGATTGGATGCTGAGGCAATGGAAGACAAATGATCACACCAAATCTGTTATCTTAGAAGATTCTAATGTACGTCCCTAAAACACGAACATAACCAAGGCAACTCAGCGGCAGTGTATGCAAGCTGCCTATATTCAGCTTCAGTGCAAGACCTGGAAACTGTTTTCTGTTTCTTCGAACTCCACAATATTAAATTTTTACCCAAGTATATACAGAAGCCTCCAGTCAATTGTACACCTCGAGGTCTATAAACAAGACCCTGATCATAGGTAGCCTTCAAATAACGTAGGATCCTATTTAACTGCCCTCCAATGAGTGTTGTTGGATGAATGCATGAACTGACACACTTGGTTCACAACATAAGAAGGATCAGGTCTCGTAATGGTCATATAATGTAGGGCGCCTACAACACTTCGGTATAATTCAGGGTTACTATATGATTCACCCCCAAAAGCACTCAGTTTCTGTCCAGAAGAAACTGGAGTCGAGATTGGCTTGGCACCGATAAATTTAGTACATTCCAGCAAGTCCAGGGCATACCTGGACTCTGTGAGATGCATTTGATCACCCGAGCAGGTTACTTCAACACCTAGGCAGTAGTTGAGACGACCCAAGTCCTTCATGGAAAATAAGGTGCCCAATCTCTGTATCAACTGAGCCATTTGATAAGTACTGTTTCCTGTGAGCGATTTATTATCCACATAGATTAGTAAGATGAGGTTGACTATGGAGACGATGGAGCCGGATTCAGGAAGCCATTGTTGGAACTCGGAAGGAGTTAAAGATAACGAAAACGTAACGACGAAGATCGGAGATGCTGGATCGACGGAAAATGGACTGCAAATTCCAATGGGAACACAGAAACGGGACTTCGAGCAGGTTATTTCATTTGGGCCTAAATAAGCCTACAAACCTAACCGGATGAACCATTCAAACCGCCCGAACCAAACTAAATTAAATAGGGTTTGAACTAAATTGAAGAGAAATGTCAGTAACTATAGTATTAGTGAAAAAATTGATTTTGGAAGTAGTTGTCTATTTCAGAGTGGATTTACCAGATGCCGAATGTAATTATGTAAATTTTCTCCTGTATTTACTATTCAGCAAGGAATTGAAAAAATAATCTTTCCTTGAAATTTTCTCCTGTATTTACTAACCAACATTTTCTTCCATATTCTAACGTTTATAAAACAAAAACATATTCTTCCAAAAAAAAAAAACAAAAACATATTCTTCCACATCTATTGAATTTTATAGTGAGATATTCTGCTTGAATTTTATCACCCTAAACCCTAAGTAAAGCCCCTTTAGGTAATCATATTAATGTTTTGCCTTGTGCAGGTGGGCATTGGTAAAGGATGAGTCTGTGTACCAAAGGATGACCCAGCATATACTCAAGAGTAGCTTAGGTATTTCTCGAGATGCTCAGCTTAGAGCTTTGAAGCTTCTAAACGTCGTCCTTGAAACCGGAGGCAGGGAAAATCTTTGAGTTCGGATACCACACTTCGAAGAAACGCTGGGAAAATTTGACGAACATCCTGTCTCTGTCAAACCACTTTACTCTTCAAAAGTTTGAACCCAAATACTGCAACTTTTTCAAGAATATTAGAGACCCTTCACCAGGTAACGTACCATAACTCATCCTGTGCTTTTCGAAACATGCTAGAGTACGTGTGTGTAGGTTACTTAATTTAAGAATTCCTGTATAAACATAGGACGTTGCACCTTTCAAAGTTCATGAGATTTTAACGTTCATGATGACATATTCTGTTGTAAACACCCTACAGAAGTGCGCAAGTGTCTGCGTGTAATGATTTATCGATGTGGTGAAAGAAAAAGTGAAAATTATGTTTTGACGATCAAATGAATTTGCAGCCTATGCATGGGTGAAGTGCGAGAGGGAAGAGGATAAAAATTTGCAGCCTATACATGATCGTCAACCAGGATTCGGAAAGATTCATGTGTCATCGACATGATTGTGGTGAAATGGCCTCAGCATCCGAGTCAAGCTCCCACCAACCATCTGCCAGTATCATCCTTCACAAATTCATTCACACGTGCACACACACACACACACACCAACAAAAACCTTCATTTCCTCATCCCCACTCTCAGCATCAACCTCACCATTCCAGTTATGCAAACTTTGTTCCTCCTCTGGCTTGTATGTCCAGTCCAATATCTTCAATACGTGATGGTCTTTCCATTTCCCCACAACCAGAAAACAGCCTCCTTCTTAGCCTTTCTACTCAATATTTCATTCCAAGAAAAGCTAGAATCCTCCACAACCACCATCTTCAGACATACATCTCAACTTCGCCTCCATCACAACATCTACAACACCTTAATTATCCGACATAAGCATCACACACTCAACTCTCCTGTGATGTCTGAATGCAACATCCGTCCCCTGTGTTGTATCCAACGCATTCCGTACCCAAAACCCCTGCCGCTTCACCTTGTCTGCTAAACCACGCCAAACCTTGGGTGTCAAGACATCCCTTGAAGCATTCTTTCACTTGTCCATCTTCATAGAATACTTACCCACCAATTTCACCGTCGAACTCCCTCTAGCAGTCTCAATGTGATTCAACCTTTTCACATGTTCCCCATCATGAATCTGCCTAAAATCATTCACAAGCTTTTCATTAGTATAAAATCTCCTCCCACAAACCCGTTGGACTCACCAGCCTTAATCACAACCCTGTAGCTCTCTTTCCTTTCCCTAACAACTTGTGGAGCATAATTCAATGCATCCGGTCTACATACACAAGCATATGCTGAACAAGCCCGAAAGACGAAGCCACGGTATTGAACGCTTGACGGTGGCTTCATACAGGGAGACTGAGGGCTGGTTTGGTATTGCTGTGCTTTGAAAAAAAGCTGCTGTGAGAATAAGCGGCTGTGCTGTAAGAATAAGCGGCTGTGAAATAAAACCAGTAGAGTGTTTGGTAAACTTTTTTGTGAAAGTGCTTTTGGAAAAAAAATCAGGATGATAGTGTGTCTTTTCATTAAAGGAGCACTGTAACTCCGTGTGCTTTGAAAAAACTGGCTTTTTTTCAAAGCAGCAAATAGCAGCTTCAGCTTTTCCTTTGATTTTCAGCTTATTCTCACAGCAGCTTCCAAAATAAGCCCTTTTTTTCAGTTTACCAAACACAAAAATGACCCTCAGCGTTTTTTCACAGTGGCTTTTTTTAAAATCACCTCAATCCCAAACGGGGCCTGACTTGGGTGGGGTTTGGCATCCCAATCCCAGAAAATTGTAACACTAGGGTGCCAAACACGATGATAAGTTCGAAGAATTGAAACCTGGTTTCAATTGAAAATGGCAAATATCTAATCAATTGCGTAAAAGGGTTTAAGGTTTCTGACCTGTTGGAATGAAGTGTACAGAAATGTGGCAAAAGTTGAGAGGTATAAGCATTGCCAGAGGTTAAGATGTATCTTTGATTTCTCAATGGACTCGAGTTGCCTTTGAAGATCCAGCCAGAGTTATAGCGGGTGACCAGTGACCACAATGGCACTTTCCTGGGTGGTGTTTCCCTGCACTCTCACCTATCTTCCCCCAATGCGGCGGAAGCACTGGCAGTGCTAATGGGCCGGAAATTTGCTCAAGCAAAGAGCTTCAACTGGACAATAAAATACAAATTGAAAGGAAAGATGCAAAGTCCACAAAATTTCAAAATATACATACATGCACTACAATAGAAAATGGAAAATACGTCCAAACAATAGTCTTCAACTGGACCTTGATGTTGTTTATGTGCTGTGCATAACGAAAGGTATTTCAGAGCTGCCGTTTAAATCTGTAAAATTGCCGCATTTTGTTTTGCAATATACACTTTTTTTTCCTTTTTTGCTGTTGCATTGTTCGTTATCATCCCCAAAACTTTCTTCCTAAGGAAGAAGGCTTAATTTTGACTCTCAGAGAGAGAAAAAAATCTGTATAAATGGGAAAGTCGATCCTTACGCCACAACTGGTCTTTTCGGTCCTACTAACTGCCTTTGTTTTAATCGGCTGAATGTTCTCCTCCTGTATAAAAACAAAAGGAACCTACAATAACAATCAAAAGCACGTACACTTCGAAAGGGGTTCCCCAAATGATGCTCATACTTCCCCAGCCGCAATCACAGGCACTTTGAAGTTGAATTTCTCTGGGATTGACTTCAGGATCAAGAACAAAATCCCCATTTGTCGTGCCTTCTTCTTCCAACCAGATACATGTCGTCTTTGATTTATACCCAGGCACAGTAGCTGTGACTGCACGTAACCAAGTAAATCCAACAGAAAACTCAGGCATCAAAATTATAACTATACGCATAAATCCATAACGTATTTGTTTCCAAAAGCCTTCAACAAATTTATTGTCAAGGCCTCAAGATACAGATTGTATACTCATGTGTTGTCGAAAAGCAAATACAGTTATTAGGGCTGCAATTCCTTTTTATCCCTTCCCTTCTTTATCATAAATCAAGTTCAATTACCAAAAAATCCAGTAGCGGCAATTACACCAGGAATAAGAACAGAAAAAGAGGACCTTCACACCACATCTTCTCATTTCATGCCCTCAATAATGATGGGGCGCAAAAAATCCACTAACACTCTATATCTAGGCCAAGTTTATTGGAAGGAGAAATATGTTCAACGCCATGGTAGATTTTGTTTCACCAAGCAACTAACGATTACCATATGACATACATGAAAAAGTGTAACTATGGAAATGTGGTCTATAATATGATACCAGTAGTTTTACTTCTTAAATTGCATAACATTTCCTCTTTTTCATTTTTAAAGCATCCAGCTCGGGATGAACAAGGGATGTAATCTGTAAATACCCTTATATCTTCCGGCGGGGGCAAGCAAGCTATGGTAATCCACAATTGCTCTGCTAGCTTGAACCTGCCAGTCAAAAAGATGAGCCATTGGTTTACATGTAGTCCTCTTCAGCTTATCAAATAATGTAAAACAGCTAACTGACCAAAAAGGTATAACAAATTATGAAATAAACGGAAAGGTGTAGCAAGAATAAGTGTCACTCCAATGTTACCCAGTTTTCTTTTGTTTGGAAATGTACTTATCAAACAGACCGTTTTGTCATTTATTTCTATCATTTACTCACTAATCATACGGCTGGAAAATATCCCAACAATTCTCTAGGCTACTCAACAGGGTTTTGACCAACTATTCAATTTGATTCTAAGACTTCAGTCCAATCTCACATCTCAAACTGAAGCCATATTATACAATCCTAATAGGAAAAACGACCTATCCCTCAATTTGAAGAATAAAATGAAAGTTCGTCAACATACCTTGGAATTTATTCCTTCGATTGCAATAAAGCCAGGTAACGGCCTCCCACCATCTGATGAAAGGATCCTTCCATATACTCCTAGCTAAAGGGTATAAGTTGAGTGTAGTTAAACGATATCACACCCATCTACAATTAAACGTTTGAAATATCTGAAATGGTGTCATAGGAGAATTTTTGCTCTAAATGTCAAATGTTTCACACAGAGGAAGTTATTTCGAGAATACTTAAAATGCTATGCACTTATGATTACTCTTCTCATGATCAAAACAACATGTTGTTTTGATCATGAGACAACACGTCAAACAGCTAAATTATACCTATAATAAGTTGTAATGTTTCAAGCCATCATACCAGAAAGCTCCATTTGTAATGCCTCCCTCAAATTCCTTGCTCAATGACACATTGTAGTGAGAGCGACTGTATACACTTGCTAAGAACCAGAATGTCTCGTCATCCAGACATGCAAGATAATCTTTCCTGTAATTTAATTTCGATCAAAAGACGAGTATGTGCAAAATAAAAATTTATAAGCATTAGCATATAAATTCTGGGATAGTGTTACTTTGACCTTACACATATTGTTAGGCACCATTCGAAAATCCATAATCATATTAGAAGTAATCGGCAATGTTCATAACATTACGGTAACACTTTAAGACCTAATACTGACATCATCATGCTTGTTTCACACTATAAAAGAAACATTTAAAAACCTGAACACATTGAGCATCATAGGTAAAATTGAATAATGATCAAAACGTACACTCACACTGAGGCCAACGTACAGCCGGAAGAAGTCTATTGGAAATGAATGAAGACAATTATCAATAAGCATGGTTCAGCGCAGAACTTTTATGGATGTAAATTGATTACCTTTTATCCTATGTGCCATCCCATGGATAATTTGCAACAAGGGAAACCTGTGAACCACAAAAGAATTGGTAATGACTAATTTCTCCACATCTGAATCAAGGAATCCATTAGCTAAGATAGAGAACCACCTGTTAGAATCAAAAAAAAAAATTAAAAAAAAAATCCTTTGATTTCTCAGGAACCAAACGGTAGTTAATTATGATCACAGATAGATTTTCAACTTCCAAAAACAACCAAGAAACTAAATGAACACAGATGCAAATGAACACATAATATAAAATGCATACAAATATCTATATATATATATATATATAGCACAGACGAGGAGATGGGGACCTGGAGGGTAGGAAGTATGAAGGCCGCCTCTGGCAGTAGCAGGACGAAGAAAAGAGGAGAAGTTGGGAGAGAGGAAGAGGATGGAAAGAGCAAGCTCCATTCTGTGATCTTTGAGGTTGACTATGGAGACGATGGAGCTGGATTCAGGAAGCCATTGTTGGAACTTGGAAGGAGTTAAAGAAGATGAAAACGTAACGACGAAGATCGGAGATGCTGGATCGCCCGAAAATGGGCTGCAAATTCCAATGGGAACAAAGAAACGGGGACTTCGATGTATGGGTTGCAAATGGATCTCGGCCCATTTGGTAAACAACTGTTGTTTGGGCCTACATAACCCAACAAACCTAACCGGATGAACCGTTCAAACCACCCGAAAAAAAAAACTAATCAAAACTTGGGACGTTTTGATATAAGCGTTCAAGTTTTCAACTCTATAGACCACACATGTGTTGGTTTTAGAGATTTAATTAAACATTTTTCCTACAAATGTGGGAGTCTCATCTATCATACCTATCCCTTATTTGTACCAAAATTACAGATCTTACCACGGCCTAAAGTCTTCACGTCAGGACAAAAAAATGCAGAGATATTGAAACAATTTTTTTCCTACAATCTAGCTCCTTTGATTCCCTCTAAAGATAAATATACCAAAAAAAATTATTATATACAATTTATTAAGGAATAAAATACCCTGCCGTTTGATATTTTTTTTTCCTCTCAATGAAGAAATAAAATACCATTTAATATATTTGTAGTAATCCATATATAAATTTTTGTAGTAATTCATATAAGAAAATAACATCGAGAATAATATAAATGTACCAATAAAAAAATATATATGAATGAAAACAAACCTACTAAAACCAGAAATAAACGTACTAGTAAACAATGTTGAAGACCAAAAGTAAAATGTACCAATCAACGATATATATAATATTAATCGTACCCATATGATACTAAATGGGACAATGCATAATGTATACAAAAACAATCGTAACAAAATCGTGAAAAAAACCTATCAATCAACGAGAACAAAACTAAACGTAGCCGGAAGCTAAAACTAAACGTACTGAAAGCTAAAACAAAACATACCAATCTATGTACACCCAAAAATTAAAAATAAATGTACCAATCAATACAAAACCAATATATGATAACCAACAATAAGCGTACCATTATCACTAATCAACAATATGTACAAATTCAAATGTATACAAAATAATTATCTAACAAAAAGTATACTAAACAATAAAGAAACAAAAAAATCTAAGCATCCATCATTTCAATTATTTTTTCAATTTTTGGATAAAAAAAATGTTTTTAACGGAAAAAAAAATTAAAAGAGATAATTGGATAAATATGTTGAGCAAAAAAACCAAAATTATCTCCTAAAAAAGAGTCCACAACTCCTAAAATACATGAATAAAAAAATGGCCGGATAAAAAAAATTCTCTCAACTAATTAAAAGAACAAATTTAGAAATCAATATGTAAAATTTTAATTTAAGAATTACAATTATTATTTTTAATTTAAAAAAAAAACTAATGTGGCCTAATGTACCAAAGTGCCTTGATCAAAATTTTAAAAGGCATAAATGTTTAATAAAAAAATTCAAATTTTGAGCATTTAAATCTAATTAACTCTTTTTTCATAGACAACAATACTTTACATCATAGGGTTTGAATTAAATTGAAGAGAAATGTCACTAACTATATTAGTAGTGACAAAATTGATTTTGGAAGTAGTTGTCTATTTGTGAGGGGATTTACGACATTTTGAATGTAATTATGTAAATTTTCTCCTGTATTTACTAATTAGTAAGGCATTTGAAAAAACATTAATTATTCTTTAAAATTCGTTATCAAATACCTAAAAATCGGAAAGCATATTTAGTAAGGTGCCATTTGATCCGGTTCTCTTTTCTTACTTTTCATATTTCTAAGTTCTTTCATTCCTTGTCATTCAATACTACGGTCTTGTGGTATTCATCTTCACTTAGAAGTGAGAGGTCTTAGGTTCAAATCTCATAGATGGCGAATTCAATATCAAATTAGGTTTGCCCATTGTCACATCGTGGCCTGGGCTCCACCACATCCCGGGTTTGACTCCGCCGTAGCACGATATTGTCCGTTTTGGGCCCCGACCACGCCCTCACGGTTTTGTTTCTGGGAATTCACACAAGAACTTCATAGTGGGTCATCCATCCTGGGATTCTCTTGTGAGAACTCGCTTAACTTCGGAGTTCCTACGAAATCCGAAGCCAGTGAGCTCCCAAAATGCCTCGTGCTAAATGAGGTTGGCATGTACATATAAGGCATAGAGGATCCACTCCCCTGGGCGATGTGAGATCTAACAACCATTGTGTGGCTTAACCGAACTCTCATTCCCCTTAATGTAAAACTATATCGATGTACTCAAAAAGTTATTTCATTCCCTTATTTTCTCATTTATGATAAGTAAATATTGAATTAAGATATATGGATCCAATATTGCATATCGTGTTTATTTCGTTTTCCTACCTTTCAGTTGGTCCAACTAGGTCCGAAAGTACTCATAAGGTAAAGTAAGGCTCAAGGAATACATAGTGTTCACAACATCATAAAAATAATAAGGAAATACAATGGAGGGGTTTAGTAGAGAGCCTTGTGGCGTAGTAAACAACAATTTAGGTCATGAGGACTAGAGGCAATGTTGACCAACTTCTTATGTCAAGTTTCAGGGGGTAAAAATGATCAAAATCGAGTTGCAAGAGGCTAAGTAGTGCGAATTATGAGTCTAAGGGAGTAAAGTGGCGATTTTGAGTTACATGGAGCAAAGTGAGATTAAAATCAAGGGTGTAACTAAAAATAAGCCCATTTGTTAACTCTCTTGGTTTGATCATGTAATTTAAATGTTGTTTGGTTATTTTTCTAAATTTCCTAATAAATATTGGAAGGCAAACAAACTCATAAATCATTATGCATTGTGTTAGTGAATCATGTTGAAAACAAGTCAATCCTATTTAGGTTATGTACAAGGAAGGGTACATGAATCCTGCTCTAGATGTTTCAATATGTCATCAAATAGTTTGGATTGCAATTGTCTCTGAATCAATTGAGGTTCTACTATAAAACCAATTGGCTATATGAAGAGTAGTCTAACTACTTATAAACTCATGCAAGGTCCTTTCTCCCATCAATGTATGACTCATTCTCAACATGCCCCTCATGTGTGTCAATTTTTCAAGTCTAACACGTGGATAACACAACTGGGTGACATCAAGCATGTGTGGTCGTTTTACCGTTTGACTTCACACGTGAGACAACTTGTTCTGGAACTATGAAGAAATTGAGGTTTCACCATAAAACTAATTGGTTGTATAAAGAGTAGCCCAACTACAGATTTCATACCAAAATCGAAAACCCTTATCAATTCCATCTGACCCGGGAAAAAATTTGGTGAGTCCTTGAGTCAAGGCTACACTAAATTAGAGACTTTCTCGACCTTCTCAGGTACTGCAGAATGGTCCAAAAAAGAATGACAGAAGTTTTATAGTGGGTGACATAAATATTTTCCTCTTAACAAAACAAAGAGACATGAAATCCATTTTAGGGGGGTGTATTCAATTGGGATTCTAAGGGATTTTAATTCTTTTAATGAATTTAGGGGTATTCAATCAGGATTTTAAGTGATTCTCTGAAATTCTAGGTGTATTCAATTAGTATTTTAAAATAGTTTATTAAAATCCTTAGAAATTCAGGTGTATTCAATTAAGATTTTAAAGAAGTTTATAACATTCCAGGTGTATTCAATTAGAAATTTATTTTAAAGAATTTGAGAAAGTTGAGGAATTAGAGGGAATTGGAGAGATTTCGTAGTGTATTTTAAACATCTACAAATCTCACCTCTTCCTATGAGATTTCGAGGGAATTGAATCAAAATTTTATATGGAATCTCTACAAATCAATTAAACTCCATAAAAATCTATGAATTTATAAATCCATTAAAATCTCTCACATTCTCAATTGAATACACCCTCCTTAGAAGAAAGTTGGGAACTTTCTCGAAAATCTTGCACCCAGTCACTCTGGTGAGGAGAAATGTTAAAGGAAACCAGGAAGCTTCCTGGAAAGTTGGTCTTCCACTTTTTTTTTTGTGGAAAATAATTATCCTTTCACTTTTGTCCTACATTTGTTAACGTGTTCCTTTTAGCTTTTCCTCTTGACTGAATATTGGAAAGTGGACAGCTTTTGCATCGGGATTTCCATGTTGCTTCTTTCAAGGAGATTTACATTGATTGCACCGAAATATTAGAGCGTTGTGGCTCAATTTTGCATCCTATATTAACTTTGTGACATAACAACACGTAATAAATTATTTATACCGTTGTCTTAACGTTTCTGTTTCACATTAGAGGAAAAAAAAGAAAAGAATGAATGTTACTAAGTGTTTAACCATATCTTATCCATAGCTTCTCTTTCCTGTTTTTTTTTTTTTTAGGACCATTACCAACTGTTTTTTATAAGGAATTTATATGGTACTCAAGAATATGAGATACTCCGAATGTTTTAACCATTACATCTTTGTTTAAAAATACAAATATCATTCACTTAGTATTACGGCTTATTGATATTTATCTTCACTTGTAAGTGAGAGGTCTTAGGTTCGATTCTCGTCAAAGACGAATTTAAATCACATTATTGCTTGCTAGCCCATTGTGAGGCAAAACCCACCTCTTCCCTTAGTGTAAATAATATCGTTTGCTAAAAAAAAATACAAATAGCAAAATATAACAGTTATAACACCTGAGTATCAACTTAGTACTACGATCCAGTGATATTCCTTTTCACTTATAAGTGAAAGGTGATCTTAAGTTCGATTCTCGTCAAAAACGAATTTGAATCAAATTATTGCTGGCCGATTGTGAAGTTAAACTCACCCCCTCTCCCTTTAGTATAGAAAATATCGTTTGTTCAAAAAACAAAAAAATCTGAGTATCCCATACTACAAACCATCCTAATTTTTTTTGTTCTTCTCCCACTTTAGGATTTAGGTAAACAGTCATACTAACTTTTCTTTGTCAAACAAATAATTCACCATCTAACACTATAACCCACACTAAACCGTGCGGTGACCACCACCACTACTACCAATAGAAGTACTCCGGTTATCCATCTCTCTCCCGTTTATTTCCATTCCTACCTCTCTCTGTCTCTCAATTTTCTCTCTCCTACAACTTTGCTGTGAGAATTTTCAGTGTGATTTTTTCTGCTCCTTTTCTTACCATTTGTCACTTACACATCTATATAACACTCAGTGTTCCTTTGTCTGTTTTTTAGGAACCGAAAGGCGTATGCTGCCTTTGGATTACAATTGTTTCAAATACTACTTAGGCTTCAGATTTCATACAAAAATCGAAAACCCTTATCAATTGTGCATCTGACTGGGAACAAATTTGGTGAGCCCTTGAGTCAGGGCTACACTAGATTAGAATAGGGATGGTTCAAAAAACCGAATCGATACAAAACCAAACTAAACTGAAATTGGTTAGTTTGGTTTCGGTTTTTATGGTTCAAAAACCGAACTGAAGTAACACTTAAAACGATGTCGTTTTTGTAATTTTGTCTTTTACGGGAGGACAGTGCGTTGTTGTGTATATATACACTTGTATAAACAAATTGTTGTGCTTTTATATAGATACTGAGGATGTGGTTGTGTTTCTTGTAAAAGTGATTATCATTAACATAATTCACTCTATACAAATATATCAAAGATCATATTGTGGCTCATACTTTTCATCGTACATACCGTCGCTGTATTATTTATTAGCGGGCATCTGATTGACAGTAAGAGTTCTTTTGCAGAACCATATGATCCAATTATCTTTCTGCCTATTATGGGCAGAAATGGGTAATTGATCGTTTTAGCCTCAATTGTTTTGGTAGAGTTTAATTGATATTGTTGTAGTCATTGTCTTTGGACAAACATGTTTCATGCAGTACATTATTTGGGTTTGCTGCTAAGCCTCCACACAGTTTGATTTTCTATTCCTGATGATATTTTTCAGATTTAAAAAATAATAATCAGGTTTTCTATAAAACAAAATCGAATAGAACTGAAAAAAATCGAACCGAAGTTAAATCAAGAAAAAATCAAACCAAACAATAATTTCGATTTGATTTTCAATTTTGACAAAAAACTGAAAAGATTGAATTTGAACCTACTCCTAAATTATAGAATTTCTCGACGCACGGCATACTGGTTCCAAAAATGATGAGAAAAGTTTTATAGTGGGTGACATAATTATCTTCCTCTTGAAAAAAAACAGAGACATGAAATCTTTTCTTAGAAGAAAGATAACATGTCCCAACAAGGAATGGAAATATGCAATAGTCGGCCTGCCACTTTTATGGTGGAAAATAATTGTCCTTCAACTTTGGTGTTTCTCTTGAACGGAGTATTGGAAAGTGGACAGCTCTTATATAGAGAGTTCCTTGTTGCTTTTTTTCAGAGGGATTTAACTTGCACCAAAACCTTAGGTGGGACTTAAATTTATCTCCACCTCACATCGTATTTTAACATTGTGATATGAAAACACGTAATAGATTAATAACACCGTTGTCTTGGCACTCCCGTTTCACATAAATAAAAAAGAGTGAATGACTAATAACCATAACTTCTCTTTCTATTTTTGGACCATAACTTCTCAGCCGTACATCATGAATTATGCGGTCAGAAATCATTTTACTTTTATTATTTTAAATTAAACACAAATAATATCTGATAAAAAATGACTACACGATATATGATAAACAAATGAGATGTGAGAATCCTTAAAATCCTTACCTAATGCATCCGGAGAGGATCCGTGTTCATCAAAATATAATAGATATAACACCCTACAAGCCACCCTAAATTTTTTGTTCTTTTACTCTTAGTTTAAGTCATCCAAACAATCATACTGACTTTTCTTTGTCAACAAAAAATTATCATCTGACACTATAACCACACTGAACCGTGTTGTCACCGGACTTGGATTCTCTGCCCTCCCAATTCGGTGCCCTCCTCGTGCTCTCCTGTTTGTGTGGTCACGGTTAAGCCACGTCAATATTTTATATTACTATTTTTTTTTTGTCTTATTATTTTTATAAAAAACAATATAAAATGTTAGCATGGATTAACCGTGACCACACAAAACAGAAGGACACGAGGAGGGCACCGAAATGGGAGGGCAGAGAATCCAATTCCGTTGTCACCACCACCACTCCTACCAACAGATAAAACTGCGGCTGTCCAAGTGTCCATCTTTCTGTGTTTTCTAGGAACCGAAGGGCATAGGCGGCCTTTCATTTTCTCTGTGCTGATGGGAACCAAAAGAAAACCATCCACTGCCTTGTACTATTGGCTGCATTATTTCTTTACTTTTTTACATTGGTAACAAACGAATTAACGGAACATAATTTAAAAAAAAAAGGAAAATTTTGAAATAGGTTCAATTTTATAAGCTTACTTTAGAAATAGATCCAATTTTTAGTGATTTTTTATTTTTGAAATAGGTTCAATTTTTAGTTACTTTGGACCCATATCAAAATACCCCTTTTTATCCGTTGATCTTCTAACATGAATATATATTCTGGGGTGTGTTATTCACACGAAACTTTAGAGTTGCGTGGCTCAAATTTATCCTCACTTCACATTGTATTTTAACTTTATGACATGAAAACACGTAATAAATTAATTACACCATTATTTTAACGTTTTTGTTTCATATAAAAAATTAAATTTTTATTTAAAAATACAAATATCAAAATATAATGGTTATAATAGTATACCTTACTATAGACCACCATAAATTTTTTGTTCTTTTGCTCCTACTTCAGGTAAACGATCATATTAACTTTTCTTTGTCAAAAAAAAAAAATTTCACAATCTAACACTATGACCCACACTAAACCGTGTTGTCACCAACACCCCTACTACCAATAAAGTACTCGGGCTGTCTTCCTCTATTTTTTAGAAATGAGAAAGGCTTACGGTTGTTTAACTAAATTAACCAATAAGTTTAGAGGAAAATTAATGAAAAAAATTTAAAAATTTTGAGTCTTAATGATAATGACAAAATAAAGAGTAAAGTGAATAGTATCAGGTTTGACTTTTTAATGTAAAAATGTGGTTTTTCATTAAAGTTAACAGTACCGTGGACTTTTCGTTAAAACTCCCTGAATTTAAACTTAAAACTAATATGAAACCAATGAATTGTTACAGAGAAGTCAAAAGTCTTACAGAGAAATTAAAACTAAAATTTTGACTCTTTTACTCCTACTTAGGTAAACAGTCATGCTAACTTGAAGAAATAATTCACCGTCTGCCACTATCAGTCTATCACCAACACTAAACCGTGTGGTCCCCACCACCACTGCCGGTAGAAGTAGTACTCGGCTGTCCATCTCTTTCCCATTTGTTACAACTGTTCTGTGTGAATTTTCAATGTGATTTTTCTGCTTCTTTCTTTGCCATTGTCACTTTTCTCTGCCTGTGTAAGTTTGTGTTGATCCTGTATTTTGTTTTTCTGGTTTCTCTGAGCCCTTAATCTCATTTGCTTAATGTACAATTTCAATTACCAAAACAAGATTTAAAGTTTCTATTTTCTTGTCACTGCTCATTTTTCTTTTACTTGTTCATTGACTACTATTTTTGTTTTTGTTTGCAGAACCCATTTTTCAGTAACTGAATATGATTCAACGAGTTTAAACTGAGTAATAGGGGACTGTAAGATCAAATCGAATTGTCAAATTTGTGTTGGCACTGAGTCAAATATCTGATCGCAGTGAGTCCTTGTAGTTCCGAATAAAAATTGGATATTGTAGATTACCAAAAGAAGATATAAAGTTTCAATTTTTTTTTTTACTTTTAGAACATGGATCTTCTATTCTTTTTACTTGTTCATCCAGTTACTGTTTCATGTTTGCAGCACCCAATTTACAGCAACTGTCTTTTCCTATGGCGTTGAGCACCCAAATAGCCTCTGCATCTTTTCTTTCGAATGAATCAGCTCCTCGATGGAAGTATGACGTGTTTTTGAGTTTTAGGGGTGTAGACACCCGCAAGGGCTTTGTATCCCATTTACACCATGAATTGTCCAAGTGCCAAGGAATTACGACTTTCATGGACGATCGAGAGCTTGAAGGAGGAACAAGTATTCATCCTGAGCTCCGAAGGGCGATCGAAGAATCGCATATTGCAATTGTTGTTCTCTCACCAAACTATGCTTCTTCCAAATGGTGCTTGGACGAACTTACAACCATTCTTCGATGCATGGAATCCAGGAACTCAGTTCTGCCCGTCTTTTATCAGACAGATCCATCTGACGTCGGAAATCAACGGGGATGTTTTGCCGAAGCCTTCGCGAAGCATGAACAAAATTCGAGTAGTACCGAAGATAAAGAGAAGGTGGTCCAATGGAAAGCTGATCTAAAAAAAGTGTCCAAAATTTGTGGTTGGCACTCGAAGGAATCTAAGTAAGTATGCATGAACAACTTTAATTTCCTATGTCTTAGCAGAGTCAAAATTGGATGCTTCATTTATGTTTTTTTTATTGGTTATTTCATACCATGTAGGAGTGAAAGTGAGATTATACAACAACTCGTCGTGAGTGTGTGGAGGAAAGTGCACGCTACATTCCGGTTGTTAGATTCCTCACAGAAAATAGTTGGGGTTAATTTTGGGCTTGAGCAACTAAGTTCGTTGTTAGCTCATGATGTCAATGATGTTCGCTTTATAGGGTTAACGGGGATGGGTGGCATTGGTAAGACAACCCTTGCCAAGCTAGTTTATGATAGAATCTTCCATCATTTTGAAGTTCCCTGCTTTCTTGAAAACGTTAGAGAGGCTTCTAGAGCAGACCCTACTCTAATTCGTCTTCAAGAAACACTTCTTTCACCGATGTTGAAAGAAAAGATTCTTACGCAACAATGGGGAATCAATTACACCAAGAGATGCTTATGGAACAAAAAGGTTCTTCTTGTACTTGATGATGTGGATCACATAAACCAGCTACAAGTACTAGCTGGAAAGGAAGATTGGTTTGGCATGGGAAGCAGAATTATCTTTACAACTAGAAATGAACGTCTGCTAGTCGAGCATGGCATAACATTATGTCATAATGTTGAGGTGTTAAATGATGATGAAGCTCTTGCACTGTTTAGCCTGCATGCCTTTAAGAAAAATATGCCCGAGGACGGGTTTTTGGAACTGTCTGAGTGTTTCATTAAATATGCTGGAGGCCTTCCATTAGCTCTTAAAACTTTTGGGTCGGCATTGTTTAAGAGAGGGCTAGATGCTTGGAATAGTACACGGGATAATCTGTCAAAAATTCCTAATCCAGAAATTATTGATAAACTTAAAATAAGTTATGATGGACTAGAAGAGATGGAGAAGAGCATTTTTCTTGAGGTTGCGATTCTCCACAAAGGGAAGTACACAAAGGAAGTAATTGAAATACTAGATATTTCTTTTGGAATTTCTAGTAGTACTATGATAGATGTACTAATTGAGAGATCTCTCCTCTATCAAGATTGCATCAAATGTATATGGATGCATGACTTGATACAAGATATGGCATGTAAAATTGTTCGTCAAGAGTCTAAAGAGCCTGGTCAACGCAGTAAGTTGTGGCTTTACGATGACATCGATCAGATATTTACAAAGAATACGGTAAGAAGTTAAATACCAAGTTTGGAAGAAGATATTGATTTCTTTTGACACTATATTAGACTTGAATGCGAAATTAATTTGTCATTTTTCTTAATTGTTAGGGAACGGCAGCAATTGAAGTCATATCCTTACGCTTGTCCAACGTAAAAGAGGTGCCCCAGTGGAATTGCGAAGCCTTCTCTAAGATGGATGGAGTGAGGTTTTTGGAATTCGATAATTTGATCTTTTCTTCAGGCCCCAAATCTCTTCCATGTTCCTTGAGAATTATAAATTGGAGTTGGTATCCTTCTAATTTTCTTCCAACCAGCTTTCGCCCGCACTTGCTTGCTCAACTTAAGATGCGTAATAGCAATCTTGTTCGTGTTTGGGAGGGAAAAGTGGTAAGAGTAGTTATGAACAAAGGATAATATTGGTTACTAGTTAATACTCATTTTTTGATTTTGTCCAATGATATTTTAAAATATACTTGTTATTTAAAAAAAAAAATAGACTTGTTATTTAATTTTTCTTGAGTTTTAAAAACAAGGAACTCGTGATATTTTTTTATTGTACAATCCCAAAGGTCCCAAATTTCTTCCATATTCATTGAGAATAAATGCTATTTAATTTACAAAATAATCATATGTTTATTTATTTATTATTTTGAATAAACTTTAAGGTTGTGGAAGCTAAGTATATGATCTGAACTTTATCAGTGGTGTTGTACAGGACTTGCCCAACTTGAAATATATCGATCTTAGCTACTCCAATAAATTGAAGAGTACTCCAGATTTCAATGGTATTCCAAATCTTAAGGAGTTGATTCTTGAGAAGTGTAAGAATTTAGTTGAGATTCACCCGTCTATTGCAGTCCTCAAAAGACTTGAGGTTTTGCACCTTCGTAACTGTGAAAGCATTAATAGCCTCCCAAGTGAGGTTGAAATGGATTCTCTTATATGTTTTCGTCTTGATGGCTGCTCAAATGTGAAAAAGATTCCAGAATTTGGGGAGCAGATGAAGAATGTGTCCTGGATTTCCTTAAGTGGGACTGCGATCCAGAAAATACCTTCATCAATTGGACATCTGGTTGGCCTCAGGGAATTGTATGCATCGAATTGCAAAAATCTCTTGAACCTTCCAAGGGCAATTTGTAATTTGAAGTCTCTTGAAGGGCTCTATGTGAGTGGATGCTCAAAGATTGACAAACTCACTGGAGACATGGATCACTTAAAGGTGCTTCACTGGGGATCCACTATGACACAGCCGCTTGTGAGCATGAAAAATCTCAAAGGTCTAGTATTTAAGACAAATTCTGACATAGCCGCTTGTGGATCAGATGGTAAAGCAAGGGATGGGTGGGGCCTTCGCCGCTTATTTGGACTTGAAAAGAGTCGCCCTGATCCTCCTCCTTGTTGGGGTTTGGTGTTGTCTTCTCTAAATCGTTTATGCTCTTTGACAGGTTTAGACCTAGACAATTGTAATCTCCAGGAAGGGGATATCCCTGATGATATTGGCTGCTTGTCCTTATTGGAAGCATTGCGTCTCAGCAGAAATAATTTCGTCAGTCTAACTGAAAGCATTAGACACCTTTCTAAGCTTTCGCATCTTGATCTGGAGGGGTGTAAAAGCCTTAAAAAATTGCCACCTTTTCCATCAAACAGAGGATTAAGAGTAAAGTTGGACGATTGCACTTTCTTACGAAGGTTTTCAGGTGCATTCAATTTGTATGATGCTAGTGTCAGTTGTTGGAATTGCATTGCATTGGTTCCAGATGAAGACTTGATTAATAGGATT
The DNA here is from genome assembly GCF_916048215.2 of Malus sylvestris. Taxonomy (NCBI): domain Eukaryota; kingdom Viridiplantae; phylum Streptophyta; class Magnoliopsida; order Rosales; family Rosaceae; genus Malus; species Malus sylvestris. The sequence goes on along the minus strand of NC_062269.1, from coordinate 4,096,806 downwards.
CTAAAATCTGTCATTCAGGTACTCTCTCTCTCTCTCTCTCTCTCTCTCTAAATAATTGATCTTTCTTCTGCTGCAGGGATCGAAAATTGTAATCCCTGGAAGTGAAATTCCAAAGTGGTTCAATAATCAGAGTGTGGGATATTCAATAAATGTGGAGCTTCCTCTATCATGTACCAACTGGCTTGGGATTGCCTTCTGTATTGTTTTTCAATTCCAAAACCCTATACTAAATGCGCAGCTTCCTCGTTGGTATCGTTTAAGTATTAACTGTTCAGTGGAACTTGTTAACCCTGAAAAACTTGGCCCAGAAAAGTATTGGAATTGGAAGATCGTACCATTACCGTCTCTTGTGTCAGAAAACCTTTGGCTATTTTATATTCCTCGTCCATTTTGTTTGCCTCGTGAAGATTGTCATCAGGAACAGTTTTTATTCGAAATTGACTTTTTACGTAATAAGTCTTGGATATACCCAAAAGCAGACTTGTATAAGGTGAAGAAGTGTGGGGCTCGTTTGGTGTACGAGCAAGATTTGAAAGAACTCAATCAAAAACTACTGAAACGAACACGCGAAACTCGTGACGAGGCAGCTCTAAGTGGACCTGGAAGTGCTAGCTTCAACGACACAGAACAAATTCACAAAAGGCGTTGTAACCAAGGAAGAAAATATTGGTAATATCGGAAATATCGGTAGTCTGAAAACACGGAAATATCGATGGAAATATCGGGATAATATCGATATCGATAAAAATTACATGGAAACCACGGAAATTGTAAGAAAAACTTGGAAATTTTTATTGAAACTTTGCAGGATGTTTATTTAGTCAATTATCTATTAGTTTATCACAAAAAATTGGAAGGAAATGCATTGCATGATGGATTTAACTGATTTAAGTTGATTATATAGCGAACTGGCAAACATTGTGAATGTAGAAAATATGTAGTAATTAATGAAAGAAGTTTAAACACACCATAATTATTTATATATAATGAATTAGTACAATATTTTACACTTTATACATTGCATGGTAAGATACATGAGTGACTTAGTACCACATAGAGTTCCTATGAGGTTCAAAATTTTCACTATCTTCATCATCTCTATTTGTAGAGTAAGTGTATTGTGAAGAGTAGTCAGCAACCATGACAATGGTTTTCAAGAACCAAAACCCAAAAGTCAATAGGAAACCGAATACTTCGGTATTTTTCGGGATTACCAAACAAATGGGATTTGGAAACCAATCCCATATCGAAAATTTCGGTATTTTTCGGGATGAGATTCCCGAACTTCAGGATGGTTTTGGTTTGGGATTTTTCGGTTTGGGTTTGGGGATTTTTCGGTTTGGTTTGGGATTTTCGGGAATTTTTTCCAGCCGTACCATGTAAGTGACCAAATAAAAAATAGAAAAATTAAAAACCACATGCCATTAACTAAGTAATTAATTGACACAATTTAAAATATAATACCACAAAAAATTTGGAATATGTGCAAATTTGTTTCTTGTAAAAAGAATTCAAAACAAAACAATATATATAAATATAGTAGCATATTATCACAACAACCATAAGTGATATGGTGGTTAAGGCGTTAAGAGTCAAATGGGAGGGGGTTCGAATCCCTTTAGTTTCAAAATTGAGACTTTTCAGAAAATTTTAAGAATTTTTGGATGTCATATGACTAGGATGTCATATCGCGAAAATTTTAAGACTTTTCGATATTTAAATCCATGGTTGTAACTAGTCACCATGTCACAAAAAATGCATGTAAGTAACCATCGATTAATCACATCAGCTTAATTGTCATCAAAATTATTTTTTGTTTCGACATCCTAGTCAATGTAATCAATCTCTCGATCTATATATTAAGATGGCTATATTTACTGAAAGGCGAGTGGATAAGAATGTTGATGTATAAACACTTTTGCAGATTACTTGGGCATTAAGAAGATTGATTAACAATCTGATCATCTTGCCTAATGCACCAAGTGGGTACCTTGGAAACTCGCGACGCCATGGGGGCTGCTGTGTCGGTCCAGATCTTAAGGTTCATTTTCTGAAGACGCCATTAGCGTTAACATGTAAACCAGGGGTTGAATTCAAATATCTGTACTCTGGCAGAAATTGATTTGTTTCTGTCTGATTTTGTAACTAATGCAAACTTGTAGTGCAGAAACAGAAACGTTGCTAAGGAAACAACACTTTTTGCTCAACAACTTTGGTTTGATTAAAACTTGCTTTGGTGATGCAAAAAACAAGCATTGAGAGTATTTTTCCCGAGATCATTGGAAAGGTTGTTGTAAAACTTAGAACAGCAAATCATACTAATTTTTTTAAACCCTTTTTAAACGGTAGTTTTGAAGTTTAAACTTTAAAACAGCAAATCATACTATTTTTTTTTTTAATTTTTCAAAAGCAAATCATACTAATTAACTCAGCTAAGAAATATTCAAATAATCCCCGGGCAAGCTGACAGATCGTAGCACAACTGGAAGCTTGGACACCAGCATTTTAAATCGAGATGAAGATAACCATTCGTGAACAAATCAGCAATTTGATCTTGTGAACAAATAAAATTCACCAGTAGCTCACCTCTAATCACCTTCTCCCTGACAAAATGATAATAAACTTCTAAGTGCTTGGTTCTTTAGTGGAAAACTGGATTGGATGCTAAGGCAATGGAAGACAAATTATCACACCAAATCTGTTATCTTAGAAGATTCTAATGTATGTCCCTAAACTACGAACATAACCAAGGCAACTCAGCGGCAGTGTATGCAAGCTGCCTATATTCAGCTTCAGTGCTAGACCTGGAAACTGTTTTCTGTTTCTTCGAACTCCATGATATTAAGTTTTTACCCAAGTATACACAGACGCCTCCAGTTGAACGGCGTGTGTCTAGGTTCTCTACATAATCTGAATCAGAGAAAGCAGTCAATTGTACACCTCTAGGTCTATAAACAAGACCCTGATCATAGGTAGCCTTCAAATAACGTAGGATCCTCTTAACTGCCATCCAATGAGTGTTGTTGGGCGAATGCAAGGACTGACACACTTGGTTCACAACATAAGAAAGATCAGGTCTCGTAATGGTCAAATAATGTAGGGCACTTACAACACTTTAGTATAATTCAATCCCCAAAAGCACTCAGTTTTTGTCCAGAAGAAACTGGAGTCGAGATTGGCTTGGCATGGTAAATTTAATGCATTTGATCACCAGAGCAAGTTAATTCAACACCTAGGAAGTAGTTGAGAGGACCCAAGTCCTTCATGAAATCCCAATTGAAGCAAGAAATCAACCATGCAAGAAAGCGTTCTGGATGTCCAACAGCCTTACATGCCCCTTCTTTGACACTGCCAAACCAAGCACAAGCCGAATGGGACTGTGCTTTACAACAGGACTAAAAGTCTCGTTGCAGCCAATCCCTGGTTTTTGATGAAAACCATTGGCCATAACCTCGCCTTATGTCTCTCGATCGAACCATATGCACGTCGTTTTATCTTGAATACCTACTAGTTTGGAAGAAGATTCATGGTGGGATGATAAGGAACAAGGCTCCAGGTAGGTACCATAGCGCTGCAAAGCACTAAATTCTTGACCGGCAGTTTTCTCAAGAAAGAAGATTCATGTTAAGCTACTAAACTTCAAATTCAATGATAAATACCGCGTCTGAGACTCGTTATCTTCAAACAATTGCCTGCCGGAACCAGCGCGAGGACCAAATTCGAAACCTATCAACATTTAACTTACAATTAGCTAAATTCTTAATGCTTAAGGATTTAGTTTCCTTTTTCTACTAGCGCTAATCCACCTAGACTGTAAAAAATTAAGAAAGTAATAGGCATGGTAATCTATCTGATCATATATGCAAATACACACACATACACATAAAATGCATACAAACATATATGCATATGTATATATACTACAGATGAGATGGGGACCTGGAGAGTAAGAACTGTGAAGGCCGCCTCTAGCAGTGGCAGGACGAAGAAAAGAGGAGAAGTTGCGAGAGGAAGAGGATGGAAAGAGCAAGCTCCATTCTGTGATCTTTGAGGTTGACGATGGAGACGATGGAGCTGGATTCTGGAAGCCATTGTCGGAACTTGTAAGGAGCTAAAGACGATGAAAACGTAACGACGAAGATCGTAGATGCTGGATGTACTTCGAGCTATGGGTTGCAAATGGATCTCGGCCCATTTACAACAATGTATTACATTATAGGGTTTGAATTTTTATTTTTTATTTTTTGTAACAACGATATTGTCTACAATAAGAGAGAGAAAGAGTATGCTAAGCTTCACAATTGACTAGTAATAATGTAATTCAAATTCATCTTTGACGAGAATAGAACCTATGACCTCTTACTTACAAGTGAAGAGGAACACTACTAAACCATAGTACTAAGTGGCCATTATAAGATTTGAATTAAATTGAAGAAAAATGTCACAAAATGATATTAGTAGTGACAAAATGATTTTGGAAGTAGTTGTCTATTTCTATGGGAAGTTACTAGCTGTCGAATGATTTTGGAAGTAATTATCTAAATGTTCTCTTGTATTTACCAACTCGTAAAAACTCGGAATAATGTTTCTTTAAATTGTTATCAAATACCTGAAAATAAGGAAGCATATCAACTAGGGGGCCAGTTGATCTGATTCCCGTTCCTTACTTTTTATATTGTGTTTATGAACCGCCTTGGTAGGAGTCATGGCCTAATCCTAAGTGAAATTGTCACGTATATAGGGCCAATGTTTTAATGTTTAGGCTCATCAAAGGGTCGATTCGGTTTTCCTACCTCTAACTCTCTATGTATCAAGTACTCAAAGTAACGCTCCAGGAATACTTCATTTGCACCAATATGATAACAATAATAAGGAAATACAATGGAGGGGTTTAGTAGAGAGGCTGCTTGTGGCGTAGTAAACATCAATTTAGGTCTTGAGGACACCAGGCAATGTAGACCAACCTCTTATGACAACTGTTGAATTGAATTTAGAAAGTCAGAAGTGAAAAAACATTTTCTCATGTTGCTACCAGCTACGAATCAAATATGATCGATTGAAGAAAGAAGATAAGATCGATGAATGATTAAGCGAAACTTGACCTTAGAAACCAATGAAATGCGACCTAGAAGCTTTGTTACACAAAAGTACTTTGAAGACCTCTTTTTCTGCTTCCATGCTTACTTTTGCTATAGGTCTTGAGGACTAGAGCAATGTTGACCAACCTCTTGTGACAAATGTTGAATAGAATTTAGAGTCAGAAGTGACAAAATATTTTCTTATATTGCTACCAACTATAGATCAGATACGATCGGTTGAAGAAAAAGATAAGATTGATGAATGATTAAACGAGATTTTACCTTATATACCAATAAAATGTGACTGAGAAATTTTATTACGACCTCTTGCTTCTGCTATAGGTCTTGAGGACTAGAGGTGATCTTGACCAATCTCTTGCCTCCTCCCAACCCTCACCCAATTGAATGTAGCCATCAAATTTTGAGTCATTCCAACAATTGCTCTTGCTTGCAAAGAATGAAGTTAATTCGTCAGCAACTGCATCATGCACGGTGTTATCTTCAGCCGTCCACTCTTTTTCAAACCACTGAGGTTTGGCTTTAGTTAGAGGTCATCAAACCACTGAGGTTTGGCTTTAGTTAGAGGTCATCAACATCAAGATGCCCAACCGAGAAATGTCAAAAACTCTGGACACGTGTAAGGCTACTTTACCAACACCTAATGCATTGCATGTCAATATACATGACCTGGATCGATCTCAATGGTTAATTATTCTTCGAGTGCATTGTTAATCAACTTTGTTAAAATAATGGCACAGTTCAGCTACTGGTATTGAGTCGCAGACAAACGACCACCGATTCCCTTAATTTTATAATTATTAAATTGTTAGTGCTAAGACGATACATAATATATCCCTTCGTGATAGAGCCTCTTTTGTCTTTTGTCCTATCGTTCTAGAGTCTTCTTAAGGGAGGGGTCGATTCGATTCCCTTGGGGTAGATTTACAGCGTTAATCCTTTTTACGTACTTGTATTTTTCTTCTAGTGATAATCTTAGTTCAATGATTGTTCGGCGAGTTTTCATGTGTTGATAACTAAGAACCCGAAAACGAAATAATTATCAAACTATCATTGACTAGAAACAGTAGTAATATTTATGATAAAAGATATATATTATTTCGTACAAAAATATGTGATTGTTAGTGTAGATAATATTATTTGTTCAAAAAAATGTAAACATAAAAATATATATAGTGTATTCTTTAGAGCTCTCTCTCTTATGATATTTACATTCATACCATCATACTACTAAATGACAATTTTTTTTTCCTTTTCTTTTTGGTTAACATAGAACAAATAAAGGATTCCACCTGAAAAATTTTAGGGCACAACGGATTAAATGAAATTATGAAATGAAGCGTAAGAACAGAAAAACGAAACAAGAAACTAAAAAGTGGAAAGAAAAAAAACCAATAGGAAGAATCACCCCCTTAACCAGAACCTCATCTCTCGTTTGAACACGAAAGATGAGATATAAATACAATATTATTATTATTATTATTATTTATGAGAATTTTTGAACGAGGATTCTCTTCGGATTCTCTTTGTGAGGATTTCGGAAATCTTCAAATCATATTCGTTCATTGTACATCTTGCGATCATTTTTCGTCAGATACGGTTTATATTTAATTTTAAATTAAAAAATTACAATAATTTCTGATCGCACGATATACGATGAACATATGTGATTGAAGGATTTCCGGAATCCTCACAAAGAGGATCTCCTCATTCATAATTTTCATGAATTGGGCACGTGCATAGGTATGATTTAAACCAAAGTTAAAATACTATTTTTCTGGTAAATGTTATGGATTTGGATCCTCCTGACTGGTCGGGATCTTCTTGATCAGTGTTAGTGGACTGTTGGATTTTTATGCAACGGCTACAAATAGGGAAGACCTTCTAAAAATTATAATAATTGTAGTCATTAAATAAAAATCTAACGATTCACTAACATCGGTTAGGAGGATCCCGACCACTTGCCTCGAAGAGGATCCAAATCCAAATGTTATGGAAACATAAAAATACACGTCTCGTAACAGCATATCCCTTACTCGCACGGGGCATATTCGCTGGCCAATAGAAACCCGCCACGTATGTTGGTATGATGGTGTAGCGTACATGATGATCATATACATTTCGCCATCATCATCGATGATTCATTCATTCAATCACCTTCCCAAAGCGGAAAGGACGAATGGGCCCGGAGGCTGCCAATAGCAGGTGGGACCCACACGGATCACGAGCCAAGTGGGGAGAAGATGATGGATGAGCGGAGCCAGGAAGGAAGGGAAGGAAGATATATTGCTGGCACAGCGTTGCGCCACGTCGCTTAAACACAATATTTGAGATGTGATGACTCGATTATTATTAACTTATGTATATCTGGAGCTGCTCGCTGATTGGCTGGTGGAGGAAGAAAATATCTTGGCGCGATGCTCAGCCACACACACGAGCACGAGATATTTGTGTCCCTGACGGACCGCCAAGCGCTGCTGCCCGCTCCTTCGCACCCACGCATCCCTCCACGCGTCGCTCTCTTTTGTAACGTGCTTTTCTCGGCCACATCTGAGCTGCCGGGTTTTCCTATGAGTTGCATAAGCTGGAATTACCGGAGGTTTGGGGAACTTCTGGCAATTCCTGTTTATGCAATTCATTATTTTTGACGGGGTTGAAACTCGATAGCTTAGCTGTGGTCCTAACAATTTAATGTTAATTTTTGTATCAGTATTATAAACATTATGTTAAAAATATGAATTGACAAATAGTTCATAGAGGGTTCCATCTTTGGAAGAATTTCCTTTAGCATTTCTCAATTAAAACTTATCCAACTAAAATAAAAAACTATTTTAAGTAACTTTCATTCTGTTTTTGAGAAATACTAAGAAAATTCTCTCAAAGTAGAACTCACCATAGACTTTCTGTCACTTACAATATAATGTTAATTTTGGTACCAAAGTTATAAAATATTATGCAAAAAAAATGTGGTGACAAAGAATCTATGAAGAGTCTCACTTTTAAAATAAAAATATCCTTAATTTCTCTTTGTTTTTTCATCTCCCTTCCACGAATCTCTTTTTCATCCATCATTCATTTCATAATATTGCAATTATAAAAATTAAAAAATTAAAGTTAAAAATAAAATGGTAATCGAACAAGCTTAAAAAATAAAAAGCATACACAAAAAAGGCAAAATTAATGATTACTCTCCATTCTAGTCGATGCATTTTTTCCTTTTTTCAATAATTTCTCCTCAAATAAAAGTAGCACTAAGATTAAAAAACTAAAAGTTGGATTCACCAAATTGCGTGTTTTATTCACTTGAGATGCAAAAGTGGTTTTCTCCTGTTGATGCTATAAGAGTTGCATAAGTAAAAAGGCTAGACGGCAAAACGACATGCACCATTTGATGAACCAAAAACGTGTTGAAGTGGCACACTAATTTTGATAACTGGTTTGCACTTTCACAAGTCAATCCAAATACTTACAATCTTATGGGTTCTCTCTCACCCCACTACCATATTTTATGCATTAATATTGACCAATTTGTTTTTATGCCTACCTTGTCAACTAGATATTTTTTTTTATCCCTACATGGTCAACTAAATAGTTATTTTATTAACACTCTCTAATCTTCGTTGGGTAAAATTGAAAGCAAGCGACTTTAAATATGGTCAACCAAAAGTTGTTCTAGGTAATGGAAGTCTGTGTGTGAAGGCACAAATGAAAAACATAGTTTTTATTCCTTACTAATTTTGTTCATCTTTCTTACACTGTTATTTTTGCGATTCATCGACTTCCATTTTTAACATGAACCTATTTGTTTTTTTTTTGCTAAACAAGTTGGACATGAAGTCATTGGATATTTCTTCCCATCACTATATGAAGTCAATGAAAAAACATAATGGGTTTTGTGACTTTTGCTCATTAATGTGGGACCATTATTTTTCAGGAAAGAGATGTATACTTTAGAAGTCTGATTTTGGACTCAAAAGCTTAGATCAGATTGAGCTGCTTAAATGGACCAGTGATGCCATTGTTAACACACGGTCCTTTCCAATCCCGACAGGCCTAAAGGAATAGGGACCTAGAGGAACATAGGTCCAAAGGAACAGTGGGTCCAAAGGAAAGTTAAGGTCCAATAAGCATGGAACGGTAAAACTGAGCGCTTCAAAGAGCCCATGGCCTTCAAGTGTCGTGTTAGCAACCAAGCCGAGTGCTCCTCTGTAAAGCACCTTCCGAGCATCAGAGGGCAAGTTGCCAATGACAGCTTTAAGGCACTGAGTCCGAGGAACAGAAAGAGTATGCCCACTTAAGCGTTAACTTTGAGCCACATGGTGGCTAGAACAAGGAGCAAAAGTCTATAAAGGGACATAAAGGCTGACAGGCAGGGTGTTAGGGTGCCAATCCCCACTTGCTCTTGAGCTGAGCAAGGCACTTGGCCGCATCATCCTAAAAAAGAACACAAGTGGATCTATGCGCATTAAATGCAAGGGAAATGATAGATTCAAACTTAAAGGCTCAAGGTTTAGAGGAAGACCTATAAAGGGAGGACGAGTACTCCTTAGAAGGGGTCAGACGAATTAAGAGATAAGTTATTGTAAACAGGAAAATTCTGTATCGAATGAAACGAGAATACATGTACAAAGTAGATTTGTATTGATTTGAATTTGTAGGTTACAATCTCTATGTACAGGTTTTCCTTTGATTCAGTCTTCAAATTTGATGTAGATGCGTAGGTTGTTGATCCAAGGCTCGTGATGACTTGATCTTGGACAAACGATTGAATGATTGCTTCAAGTTTTGAGCTTGAAAACAATGCTTGGATGGTCTTCACCTCAAAGTTGCGGCAAAGGTAGTGTGGATGTGAGAATTTGTTGATTCAAAGGTCTTGACAACTTGATCTTGAAACGAACGTCGTTGCAAATTTTGAGCTTGCAACAAAGTCTTGAAGAAATCGGCACAAGTGCTTGTTGATTCTTCAAGGGAGTACTTCGGCTTTGGTCGAAAGAAAGCTTAGGCTTTGGTTGTGCATTCTTCAAAAACAGCTTTGGCAGTGTATTAGTCTTCAAAGATATGCCAGAGGTTCTTCTCAGTGTAAATTTTTTGACCCTTATGCTTGTGGGAGAACCTTGTATTTATAGGTTTTTCAAAGCTTGCCTTTGGGTGAATTTGGCTTTGATTTATGTCCTAATTCGTCCATGGGAGAATTTAAGGATGTTTTGTGTCTTAATTTTAGCCATCTTTACTCCCTTGGCCAAATTATAGGGCCTTTGTTGCATATTTTGTGAGCAATTTTCAATTCTTGCTTATTTTATGAAAATGCCTTAACTTTCTTTCCGGTTTTGAGAACACTTTGAACCCTTGCTGTTTTTTAAGAGAGGTTTTCTCTCTTTGGCCGAATTTTGGGAAGTTTTAAGCTTCCTTTACTTGATTTATGCCACATGTCATTGATGACTTGTCCATTTGTGATGAGTCATATGCCACGTGGAGCTTTATGATACATCATTTGTATGCAATGAAATTTACATGTCTACAGTTACATTATTCTAGCCAAGCTCTACTTATAACCTTGTTCTCAATTTATATAAAAATCCCAATGGATGTAGCCCAATTTTGATGGATGACCACTTAAATCTTGTGTTTATTATCATTTGCTTGCAAAGTCCAAATCCATCAAGGATCAACACTTGATGTGTTCAACCTTTGTTAGCCTAGCAAGTTTTGAGCGTTTATAGTTTGGCGGTGTCTGTGGGAAGACACATACAACCTGGTTACGTCTTTCTACCAAGCGATCTAAGTACACCCTGTGGTAGATCATTGTACACACTCCTTGATGAGCATGACAAGTAGAAGAATGAGAAAGATGGTCGTAGCTAGTGACCTTGAAAGGGCCAGCAAGATGTGAAGAAGAGACGAAAAGGCTAGAGTAGCTAGTCTGGAAGAAAAAATTGAGTCATCCTAGCTGACGTAGGGGAGATGAACGAGGTAGAAAACCTCTTCCATGCCTAGAACACTTTCTTCCAAGAGTGAAGTCTAGATTTATTTGTTTGGCTTTCCTTGTCAAAAGTCGTAAATAATACCACATATACTCTTAGATAGTCTTTGAATTTACAACTCTGTTATGAGTTTATCTTGCTGGATTTTACATCTAAGGGAATTGGTTGAGGACAATCATCATCACAAAAGATTTGTTCATGCATGTGCATTTTATATCTCTATTTGTGTTGCATTTTGTCTAGTTTGATTGTCTAGTCAATTTTGCGTGCTGACTTTTACCTGTCTGGGCACACAAATTAAGACAGGCCACATGGGCTGACTGACACATTTTTGCTAGTGGTCTGTTTCTGGCCCTTGATCTACTTAGATTGTCTGCTAGGTTGACAAGAGGTTTTTGTCTTTGTTAGATGTGAAAAAATTCGATTTGTCTGTATAACCTTAGCTAGAGTTTTCATCCTCTTTGGTTGAGATAGATTAACTTTAGAAAGAGATTGGTTTTCATTTCCATCTCAAACCCCCTAGGAGAATCAAGCATATTTTATCGGTAATGTTCTTCATCGAATATTTCTAAATCTATCTTTGAACTTGCTTGCTTAAATTCATTTTATATGCTCATTTGTTTTGGCTAGGATTTTTACATTTTCAGAAAAGAGTTGATTTTAGCTTTGAGCTACCTCTTGTGTTCTTCATTGAAACCCTAGCCACAAAAATCATGTTCATGCAACATACTCCCAATCATTGCATATTAGGCTAACATTGTCTTTATGGTTTTGTTTTAATTTTGTGGTCAAGTTCTTCAAGTTTCAAGTATCTAAACTAACCTGTTTTGAATTATCACCAGTTTCATCTTTCAAGTATTTGACTGGTGAAACTGACTAGACATCGAATTCAGATTTGCATATCATTGCCATATCATCATATGTATAGTTTATGTGTTGGTCTCGGTGCCACAAGGTGAAGAGTTCAGGAGAAGCTGTCATCTTGTGAAGACTGGAGACAACACTATTTTTGTGCCACAAGATGAATAACTTAGGAGGAGCTGCCACTTCATGAAGACCTAAAGAGTTCATCTTGTGTAAGGCAAGGTTGCACAGTGGTGAAGCTGCCACTTCTTGCTTACTTCATGCATCATATTAATTGTTATTTGATATATGTTAGCTTCCAAGTTTACATTGCATATTATGAGCAATGAACTAAATTGTTGTTGACTAGGGTAACTTGTAGTGAACTAAGTTTGATTTGTAGATTTGCATTTGATTAACTGACGAATTTGTACTTAGTTGACTGGTGAGCTTGACTAGTCAATCCAACATACTTTGTTTCATAATTGCTTTGTCATTGCTGTTTGCATAATGAACTAATATGTAAATGTGTTCAAGTTTAGGAATTATTGTTGTGAAACTAATCAGGGCAAACTTTGATTAGTTAGACGTGTTGGACAATTATTGCAATTATTCTTTATATCACTGACTAACTTGTAATTAGTTAACTAGTTCAATTGACTAGTCTACATTGCAAAGTTCAATTGGTATCAGAACCTTGCTCTAGATATACATAGAGTGATCTCTAGGAGTTACTGGTATTAGGTAGAATCTCATTATGAACTGTGACTGATTTGTTGGTTCATCTAACTTTCCTCCCCTATTCGATGTAACAGATTATGCTGCTTGGAGTAAGAAGTTTCAAATCTTCTTGGATGCTTAAAGTTTGATTGTCCTTGATTCTCGTACTCTTGATATGGAAGATGTAGACTTAAAAAAGAAGAAGGATGTTGCTTTCCAAGGGGTTCAAAAAGCTAAAGGTAATGTAAGATCAAAAGATCTATCTCCTGAAGAAGTTGTGGCTTTGTTTGTTAAACAATTTACAAGGTCTCTCAAGAACAAAGGAAAAGATGTCAAAATGACTGGTGACTATTTGAAAGATCCAAAATTTCAATCACAAGAAAAAAAGTCTTTTGTCAAGAAGCAAGCAAAACTTTTCAATCTTAAAGATAAATTATTTTCGAGTGAGCCTAGATCGTGCTTCACTTGTGGTTGAGCTGGTCATCGTGTTGATGTATGTGTTAATAGCTTTAAAATACTAGTTTACAAAGGAGATAAAGCTAAGACGGAACATTCAAGTGATTGTGAGTGTAAGCATTCTCAACAATCTGACCAATCATCTGATAATGAAGTACAAATTGTTGCTCTTGTTGGTGGAAGAATGCCAACTCAGTGTTGATGAATGTGTGTTGAATGATCATTTGGATGTGACTTACGATGTTCTGTGTATCAAGCATGACTCACTTTTTGATAAGACTTGTGTTGCTAAAGTGGATAATGTTGAGTTGTCCTGAAAAGTCTATGAGCTGCAAGAAGAAAATAAGTCACTACGACTTCAGAATGGAACTAGGTGAAAAGGTTGTTTCTCTTAGGGCTCAAGTCAAATTTCTAAATGGAAGGGCTCTGCTTGTGATGACAGAGAAGAAAATGATGAAGTTGTTGCTGCCCTTGAAGCTCAAGTTCAAAACTTAAAGAAATCAAAAGAAAACATGCTAAATCAAGTTCATGTATTGAAGGCCAACAATGTAATGTACCACAAGACTAACTTGACATAGATAACTGATTTGAATGAAGCTAACAACATGGTCATTCAAATGACTACTGTAGCTGAAAATGTTGAAAAAAATGATGAGTGTTGGGAAGCCATATAGTGATAAAAATGGTCTTGGTTCTGTTGAAAGTACTAAAAGCTCCGTGATTACTAAGACAAAGTGTGTAAAGGAATCAAAGCTTGTGGCAACTGAAGTTAACTTTCATAGATCACTCCGGTCTGGTCCATGCATGTGTGACATGACATGCCATTCAGCCTGGTCCATACATGTGACATGACGTGCCAGTTGGTATTGACTTCACGTCGACCTCTTGGAGCAGGTCACCAGACTAACGAGAGGATAGAAAACACTTATCAACAAGGCGCGAAACCCCTAGGTGGCCCAACGCTAGTCGGTTTCCTTCCACTAGGCATAGGAAGTTAAGGATGAAGATGTCCACTGTTATAATCTACATATTTGTATTATTGAGATTTTATATTGTTTTTCAAGAATTTATATTAATTTATTTGAATTTAGATTTCAATTAAACTAGTTACGAAGAGTGAAGTTAGGAAAATTATTATTCACTCGTTGACCTTTCGAGGTCACAAGTAGCATTTTCAAATAGATCTCGAAACCACGAATGTATTGGCGAAAGCCGTTTACAAGTCCGGATTATAATGGTATAATTACGAACATTTGAAGTTGTGTTACTAAACTATATATTTTAAATCGATTAAACTTCCACAAGGAAGAAGCTTAATCAGATTTAAGTAAAAATAAGAGGACCAATTAGCTAGAAGGAGAATGACCAATCAAATAAAAGGGGGAGAAGGAGGGGTCTGATTTTGACCCCTTTTTGGGGCAATTTCAACCCTTTTAACCCGCCAACTTGACCCGCTCATATCTTCTTCATCCGAGCTCCGTTTTAGGTGATCTTGGTGTCCATGGAAAAATTTTGACGAGCCTTACATCTCTGTGGTGTTAGATTTTTCATTTTCTTATCCATTTTTCCAATTCGAGGCAATAAAGTTTCATGGGTTTCCGGCGATTTTGTCATTTTTCCGGTGATTCCGGCAACCATTTCCTTCAAGTGAGGTATGAAACTTCATCTACTCTTCATAATCTTCAAGTTGATATGCTTGGTTCGTGCTTTTGTATTCATTTTAGAGTTATGTGTTTAGAACCCTAGAAATCCGATTTTCTCTGGTGAAGTTGGACAGAATTTATCGTCGGCCTAGTTGTGAAAAGTGTTTCTCTTGTTGAGCTCTAGCTACCACGTAAATTTGAGCTTATTTAGTTAATGTTGAAAATTCGGGGTTTCTAAACCTTCCACCTTGGCTACCACCGTGTGTGGCGGTGCGTGGGACCGTCCACGAGTGTTGTCTAAGTACCAAATACCTTTTAGTGACCCTGTGAACCTATGTCTAGCTCGGTTTCCCGAAATTCAATTGTTAGGTGTGGTGATCAAATTGGACCACCACTTGTTTGTGTGATTAATGACAATCCGATCGTTGGTTCGTAATACAATTTTGTGAACACCCTAGTTATCAGTTGTTGGACCTTTGAGAACTTATAGATAGGAAATCTGATGTGCAGATCTTCCAGATTCAATAACCTTAGGTTGTTGACCTTAATAGATCTACCTTATCGACGGTTGACGTTCTAGTCAACGTGCTCTACTCTTGAGGTCGCTTACCTCTAGTATGTTGTTGAGGCTTGATAGAGCTTAGTTGGCTAATCACAACGACGTGTCGTTCCTAGTTGTGTCTCGATATATGTATTAGTGGCACCATATTGAGTTATACTTGTTGATTAAATGTGCTTCCTATTGAATTGTTATTTTTATTTTTAGCATCGATCTATGTTTAGTAATTGTGAATCTACTGTAGCTTGGAAATGTTTATGAAATGTGGTTAGATATGTATGATGTGAATATTGTTTTTATGACGATGTGAACCCAAAATCTTATGAAAAGTTTATGTAGAACTTTTATGTTTGTATGATAAGATAGTGGTCATGAGAAGTTGATAGTGCAAGTGATTACAATGTAAATCATAATGGATGAGATAAGGGTAAGTGGTTTGTGTGTTGATCTAACTGCACCATGTAGCTGTGGTACATGGATGGTCTTGCTTGGTTAATCTGCGTTGGGGGGTCACTACCTACTTGGTTATCTTGACCCTGCTTGGTT
The DNA here is from genome assembly GCF_916048215.2 of Malus sylvestris. NCBI lineage: Eukaryota > Viridiplantae > Streptophyta > Magnoliopsida > Rosales > Rosaceae > Malus > Malus sylvestris. Next base: position 4,080,962 of record NC_062269.1, on the reverse strand, counting down.
AATCCACGATGGGTGGTCACTACCTAGAGCTAGGATGTGGTCCTGCTTGGTATATCCGCGATAGGGGACCATATGTATTCAGAGGTAATCATGCTTGGTATATCCGCGATGGGTGATCACTGCCTACACGATGAGATTATGCCTATGGTTTTGCTTGGTATATCCGCGATGGGGGACTATACGCATTCTAGAGGTGATGATGATTGGTTGTACCTGGTACATTTTATAGGCGATCATATTTGGTTAGTTCCGTTGAGTAGTCCAGAACCCGAGGTTGTTGAATTTCGTGAAGTGGCCTAAAATCCCATTATTTGGAGAAGTAGGCTTGGCCTAACTGTGTCACTCTAGCATTAGTTTTATATATATATTTGTGTTGATGGTTTCGAGAGTCTTGTGAATTGAGTTAGAAAAGATGTTGGACGTCTGAGTGACTCCTTCGAGATTTTCTATGATTTGATTATGATTTCATAAGGTATGAATTTAGAAGATATGGGAATGATTGTTATTACTTGATCAAATTAATTAATTAATTAATGCGGCTAGAGAATGGCTTTGTGTTTCGTTGGCTCTTAAATATAATGTGTGTTGTGAATTGCAATATCATGATGAGACATAATAATTTATATGTTGGATGGGAGAGAAATCATGTTTTCGTGGGGATTGGTTATGTAGCCTGAGTCCAGGAATTACATGTTGACTGGTTATAATAAATGATTGAAGAATGCTATGCTTTTCTGCTTGAACTTAGTGGAATAAACGTCTGATTTTGTGATAAGTGAACTACAAATGACTTGATCCCTATCGAGGGTACGTAGGCAGTCTAACGAGGAGGTTAGATGCAGCCATAAGGTAAACGAAAAATTACTTTGCAATTTGATTCTCAAGTTATGATTGGCCATATCCTGGAGATGGGTATGTGAGATATACGAGTATTTGGTGACGTCACGTGTCGATCTTGGACGTATGTCGGGATTGGGGCATGACACATCCGTAAAAGGCCATTCTGATTTCCCAAGGCCTTACTCGATGAATCGACGAGCAGTGATACTAAAGCTCTCAAAATGCAAAGCATATGATGACGCTACCAAGTGCCGCCTATTCCCTACCTCCTTAAGAGGGGCGTCATGAGACTGATTTAGTAGAGTGAAAAGTATTGCCAGAAACTATTTTTTCGGTAAAATAAGTTCTTAAATTCATTAAAAACTGACAATTTCATCTCTACTATTATATTCAAAGCTATTCTATCTAATTTGTTGTCAACTTAAGCCACCAATGACTTGCACGTGACATATTTTAGAAGGTAATATCATTATTTTCTCATCTATAAGTCTTTAACATTGCATAGTGGTTGTGAATATGTTATAATTTTCCCTCTAAAGTTAATTCTTGTACACTCTTTTTTTGAGAAAAAATTAAACCTTAAACTCATGAAAAACTAACATCAATCTTCTAAAGTATATCACATGCAATGCACGCGACTTAAATTGACAAAAAAATGAATAGAATATATTTGAATCTATTAGGATGTAATTGGCAGATTTTAATTAATTTAGTTATTGATTTTCTAAAAAAAAAAAAAGTTTAGGAATTTAATTTCACTCTAGAAATAATTCAATGACTAAATTAACACATTACTCTATACTAAATGCACACAAATTTCTTGTAGTTCGTTTCGATACCAATTTTTTACTTCATCTTCTCCCTTGTATTCAGTCCAAATAGAAATATTCTTCCTGTTTATTCAAATAGTAGTAAATCTATTTTAAGGGGTTGGTCTAGTGGAAAGTGAGTACATGTTTGAAACTCTCAACATGAGTTCAAACCCTCATGGAAGCATTCTTTAGGGACACTGGCTTTATATTGACGTAATGTTTAACTTGGGCACCAAAAGTATGATGCTGTCTCATGTAGTACTGATAATGTTATAAGAAGTCAGATAGCTCATACATTAAAAAATAGCAAGAATTCTCGATTGAACACATTTAAAACAAACATTTCTATATTATTATTTGGGGACAATATATTTCGAAAGAGGATCCCCTCTGAATCCTCAAATCATGTACGTTAATCATACATCGTGCAGTTAATTTTTGTTAGGTATTGTTCATGTTTAATTTTAAATAAAAATATTTAAAATGATTTACGACCGCACAATATATGATGAACATACATGATTTGAGGATTTCCAGGTTCCTCACCAAGATGATTTGAAGAGAATCCGCACTCGTATATTTCTATATTAATATTTTTCATGATGTTGAGGTATTTTTTGTTTTTTGTCATATGAGATATAATATGTATTGTATGTAGTGTATGTATGTCTATGTCATGTGTCCATGATGGACATCCATGCATGTGTCACATGACGTGCCATTCGGCCATCCTAGCGAGAGGAAAATATCATTGCCACGTATGCACAAATCTAGAGAGCAAGCCTAAGGCCTTGTAAAGATCTCCTCTCTCTCTCCTCTCTCTCTCTCCTCTCTCTATAGCTCTCTACCAAAACTACAGCATCTTAAAAATATTCCAACTATAAAGGAAGATAAAAGGAAAATAAATAACGAAGCTGATTTTACAGTGAACACTTTCCAGCATTAAGATCCGAAACATTTCCAAGAAAAAGCTCTCAGAGAAGCCCCAGGTATTTGTATTATTTCAAAATTTTTATGGGAAGTTTCGGATTTTTACAGTTCTTGGCATGTTATTTATTTGATTTTCTGAATTTTGTGATGTGCGTGTCTTTGCATTTAAATTACAAAAAGATATGATTTTGAAGCTACCCATTTTCATTAATTCGATATTTTTCAATCATTTGCCAGATTTTGAGAAGGAAATTAGCTCATCAGTTGAATTTTTAGGTGCTAGTTCATAGCTACTCACATGGGTCTTGTATATTTATTTTCACTAATTTTTCTGATTATTTTAATTATTTAATGTTCATCTGAATGATTGGAAATTTTGGAATTTGTTTATTTTTTTTCCTGTAAATTTATATGTTGTACACTGCTTTCACAGCAATCAGATTGCAGTAATTTGGCATGAAGTTATCAAGATTTGAAAGTTTTGAAGATTTTGTGAAAGGCACAGACTTGGATTTGTGAAGAACAGAGGGTTGGAAAGCTTTGTGGAATTTCTTGTGTGTCGTTTTATTGTGGTTGCAAAGTCGCCGTTTTGCCGCTGGATTAAAGTTATCTGGGAGATTAAGCTTCTATGGCTGCTACATCTGAAAGATGGTTTGATCGGCTGCAGTTCTCCTCATTGTTTGGGCCGCCCCCGCAGGACGCCCTACGACGGAAGGTGAACGCAAATATAATTCTTAATCTTGTGCATAATTATATTATATCTGTGGGTGTCTATATTTCTATTGTTAATTAAAACTAATCAGCGATTGGAAAAGATCAATTTCTTTCTCTTTCAGAGATTTATTTTTTGTTGCTATTTTCTGCCTCTAAACCTCCACAACAAGAACTGAAATAAATCTTTCCTTTTCGCTTTTTCCTTCCTGTAGGCACAAATTACTGCGTATGTGGACTACTTTGGTCAGTTTACATCAGAACAGTTTCCTGAGGATATTGCTGAGGTAAGCTCTTTTGAGTTTATGTCATGAGCATTGTCTTTGTGCAATTCAACTTGCTTGTATAGTTCAGATGTCTATATCAGATGTTTGTACTAATACATTGTCTGCTGACAGCTGATCCGCAACCGTTATCCATCAGAGGTGAAGCGTCTCTTTGATGATGTTCTAGGTATTCATACTTTACCTTGTTAATTATTATCTGATTAATTAGACCTTGCAGCTTATATTATGTCGTCTCGTGGTTGAGTAATGACTGCTTTTTCTACTTGGACATATTCCAGCTATGTTTGTCCTTCATCACCCTGAGCATGGGCATGCTGTTATCCTACCAATTATTTCATGCATCATTGATGGTACCCTGGCGTATAAGAGCAGTAGCCCTCCGTTTGCTTCGTTCATATCATTAGTCTGCCCAAGCAGTGAGGTGATAACATATCGAATTAATCTTGCCATTTGGAATTTTCATTTTTCAGTTCAATGTAATACCGAGACTGTTTCTTTCTTGATGAACTGTATCTCGCACTTAAGTTTCATTTCAACAGAAGTTTCTGTCTTGCTTATTCTTTAACAAAACAGGAATGTTTGCTATGTAGCAGAAAATTCAAAAGTATTATTTATTTACTTATTTGTATCTTCCCGTTTTTCACAGAAAGAGTATTCTGAGCAGTGGGCTCTGGCATGTGGGGAGATTTTGCGAATTTTAACTCATTACAATCGGCCCATATACAAGGTGGAACAACAGAATTGTGAAACAGAAAGAAGCAGTAGTGGGAGCCATGCCACAACAAGTGACTCAGTTGATGGTGAATCCAGCCGTATACCTTTGGTACAACAAGAGAAGAAACCCATAAGGCCTTTGTCTCCTTGGATCACTGATATATTGCTTGCTGCACCTCTTGGCATCAGAAGTGATTACTTCCGCTGGTGAGTGCACAGTTTGGTTGAGTGTCTGTTGTTATTTTTGTTGAAAGTCATAAGCATTGTGGTTTTGATTTCAAGTCACATGCATATGTGCAAACCAGGACCCACTCCAATCAAAAGTAAAACAGTAAACTACAGAGCTTTGTTTGTACGTGTTAGACTATTAAGTAGCAGTTCATCCGAAAGTGTTTTTGATTGTCCAAATGATATATTGACCAATGAGATAGTAACATATTAAACATGTCAACTATTCAAAATCATTTTCCTTCCTGTGGTTTGGTGGGTGTTTGTAGCAAATTTCATGGTCCTGCGTTGTTCTCATCCCACCAGGACTTTCTTAAATAGATAACTCCGTTATAGAAAAGTTTAGGATGCTTAAGCTTCCAAGGTCTCTTAATTTGATTTTCTAACTTAGAACAACACTAACGACTGCCTGACAACAATATGAAATATATTTTGTAGCTTTAATTTGAATGTTTTAGGATCTTGCTCTGGACTTTAATCTTCACACTGGTCTCATAAAATTTTTTTAGACGAGTACAATTTACAGAAAGGAAATGGGTTATTAGGGTTCAGGGCAATTATGAGATTTAATGTTTTTATTCATTCAGTAAGTTCATCATGTGAACCTCTGTTATTATTGTCTTAGCATTGCATCTACTGTTCAAACATGAACCATGGGCTTTTGTCACTTTCACTAAGGGTATGTTTGGGTGAGGGACTTTTTAAATTCCAAGGGATTTAGGCCAAGGAAGACATGGATCACAAGAAGTTTTAGATAGGAGGGATTAGAAATGCACAACATGGGCATTACAAAGGTATGCAAGAGGGATTTGCAAATCCCTCTCACATGTCTTTGCAGTACTCAACTCCTGCACCACTTGATTTAAATAATTAAGAGCAATGAGTGTAGCGATGATGTCACAAGATAATGGTGAAGTATTGGGCAACCATGCTATTGCTACTATTAGTAAGCACGGCCAACTGTTGGCACTCTCTGCACTGCCATATGTGATGAAATGTAATATCATCAACTCATGAATACGAAATATGGAAAGTTTTGTTATTAAACAAATATATCAAGTGATGAGTACATCCTATTTGATTCCTGAAATGAAAGGAAAAATATGACAACAGGAGAGGGAAGTCTGTTTTGATAACCTATATTTCTGTATTCCATTCTTAATTATTGTTTTTTTTAATTTAGTTTTTGTGCATGTAAATGATACAAGGGTAGACCCATAGAAGATTAAACTCTGAAGGAGGTTGGAATATTCCTTGTGGTCCACTATTTATGTAAATATGTTTTATGTTGGAGATAAATTCTTCATTAGTCCAATAGCAGTTTCATGTTACTCATTGTTCACAACTTCAAAAGAAAGTTTAAATGCTATCAAATGTTGAGCAAATCATTTCATCTTGCTCTCTTCTTATTCAATCTCATGTAATTTAAAAACCTATGTATGCTTTACAGGTGCAGTGGGGTTATGGGAAAATATGCTGCTGGAGAGCTCAAGCCGCCATCAACTGGTTAGTTAAAAATTCCTTCACTAGTATAGAATGCAATGTTGCTGCGATTATTTTTTAGTGTCATGCATAAAATGAATTTTTTTCTGCAAGCATCAGTTAAAATGTAACATAGAATCTGACTGTACGGCAGTTTATGTATAACATTCAGGTGGAATGTAAAGGAAAATAGCATAAAAATATCCTAAAAATCTTATATATTTAATTATTTATATTATATAGAATTCACAATGAATGATTTTCTTTTTCTTTTTCTGTTTTCTCCTCTCTTAGCTTCTTCTCGTGGATCTGGAAAACATCCGCAGCTCATGCCATCAACTCCAAGGTGGGCTGTTGCAAACGGTGCTGGAGTTATATTAAGTGTTTGCGATGAGGAAGTTGCTCGCTATGAGACTGCTACTTTGACAGCAGTCGCTGTCCCTGCACTTCTTCTTCCTCCTCCAACTACAGCTTTGGATGAACATCTAGTGGCAGGGCTACCAGCTCTTGAGCCATATGCACGCTTATTTCATAGGTAAATCTTCAAACTTCCCTCTCCCGAGCCACTACAAAAGGAAATAAATCTTTGTTATTCTGTATACCTGACTGAGTTTTCCTGATATTTATCAATTTCTTACATCATGCAATAGGTATTATGCCATTGCTACTCCAAGTGCCACTCAAAGACTTCTTCTTGGACTTCTAGAAGCACCACCATCCTGGGCTCCTGATGCACTTGATGCAGCTGTACAGTTAGTGGAACTCCTTCGTGCTGCCGAGGATTATGCATCTGGCATAAGGGTAAGCTGGACACTAGTGATTGCAAATGTTTAATATAATCTGATGCTATGCTGGTGATCAATATCAAGCTTGATTTGAAGATATATTACTTCATCTTTCTGGCCACAATTTTTTTTGGCATCTCATGTATTGCCTGCTTTAGAATGGATTAGTAAATGTTTGATCTGCAAGAATATCTTTTAAAATGGTTTTCTCATCTCAGATATATCTACTCTCTACTAGCATTGGCTGGAGAGGAGTATCATAATAGTTGCTTATTTTATTTGAATTTTTTTTCAGTGGTATCTTCTTGAGTACATTCTATGAAGTAATCTCCATTCCACTATACATATACCATAGTCTTTTGTTTCTTGCAACATTCTGAAAATTGAGCCTGACTTATCCTAAATCAACTGGTGTGTCATTTTTATGCAAGTGTTAAAAAAAAAAAAACAGTTTTTTTTAAGCTCTGATAAAGAAACAAACTTTTTCAAGCTTATTGACATCTAAATTACCCAGACTATCACCATCAGAAACATTCTGCAAAGTCACGATGCCAAGGGCATCCTTCCTTTTAACTGGTTGATGCTGCAGAAGCAAGATCTAGTGTGTGCCCTCTGATCATATGTATGGACTGTCGGAAACCTAATCAAGTTAGAGCATATTATTTTGATTGATGCTGATCCTTAGAAGGCAGAAAATAGGGGGAAACCATTCCATTACTACATTGTCTGATATTATCTTTATCAATTTTCATACTTCAAGAGACAGTTAGATGTACTTGTGTAACCTATACAGTTGATTGCACACATTAATTAATTTTTAATCTTTTAATGTATGCCATGTTGTGTAGACAAATGTAATTATATCCAAGCTTCTAGAACAGCAGTCCACTAATAAGCTGAAAGTTCCCATAAGCCATCCCTCTCTCTCGTGCTCCTTTAGTGGAAAATATTTGATTTGTAGCGTCTCTGAAAACTGATTGATGCAGCACTTTAATGGTGCTCTTATTTTTTTTCTTTTGTTCATGTAGCTTCCTAGGAACTGGATGCATTTGCATTTCTTGCGGGCAATTGGGACTGCAATGTCCATGAGAGCAGGTATAGCAGCTGATGCTGCAGCAGCTTTACTTTTCCGAATACTCTCACAGCCTGCATTGCTTTTCCCTCCACTAAGACAAGTTGATGGAGTTGAAGTTCAGCATGAGCCCTTGGGTGGTTACATCTCAAGCTACAAGAAACAGGTACCCGTTAATAACTTTTAGTATTTCAGGTTTTTATGCTTCAGCTGCTAAAATGCACTTTGATCTCATTTCTTTTTTTTTGGCACTGTTTAATCATAATTTTTTGTCCACGAATAAGTACTAATTGAGCCTAAATACTACCCCAAAAAAAAACTATTGACCAGATTGAACTTCCTGCGGCGGAAGCAACAATTGAAGCTACTGCCCAAGGGATTGCTTCTATGCTTTGTGCCCATGGGCCTGAGGTTGAATGGCGAATTTGTACCATATGGGAAGCTGCCTATGGCCTCATTCCTTTAAGTTCCTCTGCAGTTGACCTTCCTGAGATTATTGTTGCCACTCCATTACAACCTCCAATTTTATCGTGGAATCTGTATATACCCCTCCTTAAGGTCTTGGAGTATCTTCCTCGTGGAAGTCCTTCTGAGGCATGTCTTATGAAGATATTTGTTGCCACTGTTGAAGCGATTCTTCAGAGAACATTTCCGTCTGAGTCCTCTAGAGAGAAAAACCGGAAAACAAGGTACCTTTTTGGCTTGGGGTCGGCCTCAAAAAACCTGGCTGTGGCAGAGCTGCGTACAATGGTTCATTCACTATTCTTAGAATCCTGTGCCTCAGTAGAGCTTGCTTCACGTTTACTTTTTGTTGTGTTAACCGTATGTGTCAGTCATGAAGCACAGTCAAATGGTAGCAAGAAAGCAAGAGTTGATGAAAGTTTCCCACCAGATGAGAGCATTGAAGAATCAGAAAAGATGTCTGATAAGCAGAGAGACAGAACTAAAAAGACCAAAAAACAAGGGCCAGTAGCAGCATTTGATTCTTATGTTCTGGCTGCTGTTTGTGCTCTTGCATGTGAGCTTCAGTTGTTCCCTTTGATTTCAAAGGGGACTAATCATGCTCACTCTAAAAATGGAAAAAATGTAGCGAAGCCTGCCAAAGTAAATGTATGCACTAATGAGTTTCAAAGTAGTGTAGACTCAGCAGTTTGTCACACACGCAGAATATTATCGATCTTGGAGGCACTTTTTTTGCTGAAGCCATCTACTATTGGCACTTCATGGAGTTACAGTTCAAATGAGATAGTTGCAGCAGCTATGGTTGCCGCTCATGTTTCTGAGTTATTTAGATGGTCGAAAGCTTGCATGCATGCGCTGTCTGTCTTGATGCGCTGTAAGTGGGACAGTGAAATTTCCTCCAGGGCAGCATCACTATACAACCTTATTGATTTCCACAGCAAGGCTGTTGCATCTATAGTTAACAAGGCTGAACCATTGGAAGCACACTTAATGCAAGTTCCAATTTGGAGGGATTCCTTCGTGTGTTTTGAAGGCAGAAAACTCAGTCAAGGTGGAAACAGTAGATGCTCTAATGTAGGTCAGCCATCTGCCTTGCAATGTGAGGATTCTTCACATTCAGAATCTAAACGCAAATCTGATATTGCATCATGTTCAAATGAGGGGTCCGGAAATACTATTGGTAAAGGTGTTGCAAGTTTCCCATTAGATGCTTCGGATTTGGCCAACTTTCTTACTAAGGACAGGCATATAGGATTTAGTTGCAGTGCACAGGTTCTTCTTAGATCCGTACTCACAGAGAAACAAGAGCTGTGTTTCTCAGTTGTCTCACTGTTGTGGTACAAGTTAATTGCAGCTCCTGAAACCCAACCTTCTGCAGAAAGCACTTCTGCTCAACAAGGATGGCGGCAGGTAATATTATATTTCTTGTGTCACTTTGCATGACTTGTCATGGCAGTCTTTTCCAATATTATTAATTTATTAGCAGGTTTTGTGTTTCTATATGCTGCTCTGGATCAGTGATTTCATTGGATACATTTGCACTGCACTTTATTTGAGATATTGTTGCCCCTTTTTTCATTATGTATAATGTTTGACAAGTCATTTTTAAATCTTTAGGTTGTTGATGCATTATGCAATGTTGTCTCAGCAACACCAAAAAAAGCAGCCACAGCAGTCGTTCTTCAGGTCTGAATTTTGTCTCGCTTGAACACTACATGATTTTTTAGTTATTTATTTTTTCAGGCGATACCATGTAGGCCTTCATTGATATATACTGAAAAACTAGATCTTTTATTGCAAAGTAACAAATCCAAAAGTATTGTTTCTTCTTAATTCGTTTTCAATACCTGATTTTGGAAGAGTTGTTTCTTGGATGGTGCCCAAAACATTGGCTTTGTTATTTTAGCGTTATTAAATTGCATCATTGGTTTAGTTGGTTTCATGACCTTGTACTCATGTCAGGCGGAGAGGGAACTGCAACCTTGGATTGCCAAAGATGATGATCAAGGTCAGAAGATGTGGAGAATCAACCAGCGAATTGTGAAATTGATTGTGGAGTTAATGAGAATTCATGATAGCCCGGAGTCATTGGTAATTTTGTCAAGTGCCTCAGATCTACTTTTGCGTGCCACCGATGGGATGCTTGTTGATGGAGAAGCTTGCACCTTGCCCCAACTGGAGGTAAACACACGACTACGTTAATGTTTGTGGCCTATGACTTTTGTTAACTAAGCTGAGACATGAATATTAGTATCTTTTTCTCTTTTTAGCAACTGTATGAACACCGTCGACCTTCTATGTCTGGACTGAAGGTGGATTTCACCACCGGGCAGTCCCTTTTTGATCTGCCATACTTCCATTTCAAAACATAAACCATCCTCAACTAGTGTCCCTATTTCATATAAGCTTTTTGAATTGTATATTCGTAAATAAGCAATACACATAAGATTGCCGAAGGCTCAAAACATTAAAATAGAAACAAATTTATAATCTAAACTTGGTGAATCTATATCCAAATAAATCAGGGTTGGCAAGTGAATTTCTTTCACCTTTTGCTCCCATCTAATCTCATTTTCATCGTTGATAATTATGTCTTTGCCCATTTCTATCCGTTTCAATGTTGGGCAGCCCTCAAATCTTTGGGCTTCATGCTAGAATCAAATCACTTTTTTGTACCACGTAGATATGGCACATTACTGGATCATCTTTATTTTTATTCTTTTACACTTAAGCTTTACTTGGGGTTAATTTGATTCCCCTTTTTCCCCCTCTAATATCACTATCGTCATTCATTATTTCATCTTTCCTAATATTGTTACTCAAACCATTTTTTATCCTCATTTACAATTATCTCTGATGCTACCTTACAAAATTTTTTTCGTATAGCATAGCGTGAGTACATATAAATATAAATTTTCAATTTCGTTGACCTTCAATGTGTTAATGCATCAATCTGTGTATAAATTGGCAGCTACTGGAAGCAACAGCTAGAGCAATTCAGCCTATGCTAGAGTGGGGAGAATCTGGGCTAGCAGTCGCAGATGGCCTTTCAAACCTGCTAAAGGTAAATAGCCATAATTAATTGATACAATCGCTGATACGACCCTAGGACATTTCAGAAAGAAAGAAGGAAGTGCTTTATTTCATTTTAGTGTTTAAGAGAAACGGCAAGTTATGTGATAAATCTGCTCCAATGAATGCAGTGTCGTCTGCCAGCCACCATCCGATGCCTTTCTCATCCCAGTGCACATGTGCGTGCTCTGAGCACATCAGTTCTTCGCGATATCTTGCAAGCCAGTTCAATTAGACCTAACCCTAATCCGGTGGAGATAGATGGTATCCATGGTCCGTCCTATAAGTATTTTAACTTAGATGTCATTGACTGGCAAGGTGATATAGAAAAGTGCTTGACATGGGAAGCTCATAGCCGACTTGCGACTGGAATGCAGATTAAATTTCTTGATACTGCCGCAAAGGAATTGGGTTGTGGTATTTCCTTGTGATATCGATTATCTTCTTCCGGTGTATAATTTTTTTCACGTGACTCACACAGTAGATACTTGCATCTTTGTTGCCTTGAAAGAGATGAGTTTGCAGGTAAGTAGATATTCATTTTGTTCTTGTGGATATAAAGGTGGATATATTGTCAGAATTTTCTTTTCCGAAGAGACGTTATGATCCCTTATGGAAAGAGATTTGAGCCCTATCCTGTGTTTAATTGTTGTCCAAGTCTTCATGTTAAAAGTTTTAATTTCGAGCGTCGGGCGAGTTGAATGATAGGATAATCTACACTAACTCATCTAAACTACAGGAGGAGGATTTGAACAGACAGGACCTCGAACACTCCTAAACCCTGAATGCTCTTAATTAATGCCAGTTCCGAAAATAATTGGATTATTATTCTGTGGAAGTGTATTTTTCAATGTTGGTTCCCTTGAGAGCTTACTATCGCTGAAAAGAGCTGATCGGAAGTTGCTTTCCGGTGGCCATTAAGCCAAGTTAGGTTTTACGGGGTGGAAAGGCTACTTCCCTCTGGCCATTTAAGCTGCGTTAGGGGTTACGGTGTGGAAAGGGATTTCAGAAGCAGCCCGGACGCTGCTTTTTAAAGCCGCTGCCACAAGAAGTAGCCGGTGCTCCGCCCTTAATAATAATTACAGGCTACTTCCGATAAGCTCTTAAGCACGTCCGTAAGGCAACCACTGATAGTGTGAAAAGTTACAGTTAATGACATAGTAAAGAATTAAACAAAAATCCGATACGCTCTCAAGGTAACTTCTGATTCAAAAGAAAGCTGAAAAATACAAGAGCTCAAAAAAAACACAAAAATAATTACTACGATTATGATGATGTAAACAAAAAAAATTGAAATTGGTATAAAGAGTTTTCCCTATCTTTGATGTATCCATTCCCCCAAAGGGACTGAATAGCAGGACAAGAAATCGAAATTCGGAGGCTAAATAATCAGAAAATTTTAGGTTTGTAACCTCAAATCATTTAAGAATTTCCTGATATCAGCCATTTCTACTTAAACTGAACGAATTTAAACTTTTCCGTCATGTTCAGTAGATTCAGGAAAACCACCGTGTTTTTGTTGCCTGCTTGTAGGGAGAGAGTGGCTCCGACGCTCCTTTCCACCGGGCTTAGACGAGGCATTTCCATACCAAATCATCCCAACCACAGCTATGATCATTCCCAAAACAACATGCAGATTCAGACCCTCCTTCCCAAAGAAAAAGAACCCCATGATCAAAACAAGAATTGTCTTCATATGCCCCAGTACTTGGAAGGACACAGCGGTAAATCTTCCAATACAAATGAACTGGCTGAGATTGGTGCCTACCGCAATTGTGCATGAGAGAATTATAAACATCTGCAGACACAAGGGTTCAGAGTGAATTTGAATGACATTTCCGTAAAATCAAAATATCATAAAACTTGAAGACAAATGAAGAAGTTAATCACTTTGAAATTGTACAGATTAAAGTAGCAAAGCTCTATATTAACAATATCATACGCTAAAAGTTTTTCAAGCTTCATGTCACAAATTCACATATTCCGAGCATGATTGAGGTACAGAAGAAAACAGGGAAACACTACTAATGTCAATGTATAGCTTGATGCTCAATTTCAGCTGTAAAAATAGATAATAATACGCTAACCAATAATTAAAATCATTAACATGAGTGAATCATTAGCATAACAATGACGTCGTTTTATAAAAGGACCTATCCTGTTCATACTGGTGTAAATGATACTTACCAGAGATCCATAGTTATAGTCATAGGCATCAACTCTCTTGTTTGTCAACCAATAGTCAAGGAAGGGGCCGAGTAACAGAAGAGATCCAGCCTGGGCCGGAGCAGTATGTCCCAACAGACTGAAAGAACCAAGTGAATATTTCCGTTGAAGAAAGTGCACGTACTGCAATTAAAGATTTGACTTAACTTTTAGATAAGGCAATATGAAAATTTAAGAGCTTGACAAAATTGCAGCTTGGGGAGACCCATTGATGAGGATTTACTCTCTCTCTCTCTCTCTCTCAATGTGCCGAGGAATGGATAACTTACATATTGTTGTAGCGCAGTGCTCCATACAGCTATAAAGGCAGCAATGAAGCCCTTGGCATTGACACTCACATCAGTGACAGTGCAAACACCAACTCCCAAGAGAACAATTCCTATGCTCAACTTTGTGTCTCTTGAGTAACGAATCTTATCAAGAACAACTTCCAGTAAACATGACACGGGGATCATACTCAGCTTTGCTATCTGTCAATTATATCATTTATATTAGAGAAAATGTAACTCCCAAATATATTGCACTATTCAGTAGCTAAACCCAAATGCATCAAAACCCCAGCTATACCTGATAAAATCCCACTGAGTTCCACATTAGACTCACGTTCATTCCAACAATAGAGAAGTTAGCAAAGACCATAAATTTTAGAAGCTCAGAGACAGGTAGATGCGAGGGTTGAATGTATCCCAGCCACCTTAGAACAACCGTCATCAAAGTTGTCGTAGCAAAATGCAATCCGGTTAATGTTGTAGCTGAAAATTGTTTCAATTTAGAAGTGTATAAATACAAGTTATAAATAGCATGTTTATGGCTATATAAATTTTCTAGATTCATATCTCCGATAAACAAGTAAACAGAAAAACAACCAATTGATAAAGAAATTTTAAGGTTATAGAAGATTTCTAAATCCATACCAATGGATAAAAAAAAAAAAAAAAAAAAAAAACAAATTTAATAAAGTTTGCAGAAGAAATGCAAGAAAGGTGTTACTTTAATCCTAAGCTTTACTTTTTAAAACGATATAGGGGTCCAAAACCTGAACTCATATCAGAAACAACTCGACTCAAATCAAATCAATCATTAAAAAGAAAGAAGAATAATTTACCAAAACTGAAGCCGTATGTAGCCATTAGAGCTTTATTGACAATTATGATCCCAACAGAAGTTACGACATTGAACATCCATGCGGCTGCATCTGCCGCCTTCTTATCAGCTTTGCTAGTGGGAGCCATTTTGTTATCTCCTCCGTTCAACCAGCCACTGTAGAGTCTTTACCTCTCAGCCTCCAGAAAGGCATCCATATACATCCATATGAAGCCGGACAGTTTCACCTGCTTTCGGAACCAAAAACTTTAAAAAGAGAAAACTGAAACAAATAAGAAAACTGAAATTCCGCAATAAATTAAGACTGTTTAAACCTCAAGTATGATTCAACACATTGATGCCATGATTCTTTAAAAAAATAATTAAAAAATAAACAATATATTCCGTTATACATATGAATTTCATAAAACAACTATAACTTCAAATCACAATCATTCTTGTATAAAAGCTCCAAACTAATAAAATAACACTGTCCACCTTGCAAAAAGACAAAAAATCTGATCACAAAGATAAGGAGTCAGTAATTCGATCAGATATTGCCTACATCTCCTTGAGTGAAAACTGACTGAGCAGTTAAGTAATTCAAAGGAAAAACAGAGATGGGTGCTGCTGCTTTTCGTGCCCGGTTTCGAAAATACAGTCAAATCATCTAGTGCATTAACATTTTCCTCATTTCCTTATCAGCTAGTGCAACAATTCAGTGGGAGAGAGAGGGGAAGAGAAAGAAACTGAAAACCATTTTGACTCACAATTCACTGAACTAAGGAATTACCAGGACTTTCCATAACAGCACTGCACCAGTTCTTTTGGGTAAAGCCCATTTTTTCAAAAACACAAATGCACAAAAAGAACTCACATTGATTCAAATCCACAACAAAATTGCTAATCAACCACATACAGACCTACTGACATTCCAGATCAAACACACAAAAAACAATCAAATTCCAAGACAGATCTAACCCCCAATCAGATCCCAGAAATCCCAAGAAAAAACTGAGCCCAATTCAGCAGATCTGGTCGCAAAAGCCATCGATCACAGAAACACAGTAGCAGAAAAAGAAAAAAAAAAAGCCATGGAAAAGTAAGCGAGCAGTTCAGAAACAAGAAACGTACTTGTAGAATTGCAATGGAAAAGAAAGTTGGGATTTTGATTGGGGAGAGCGATGCGTATTCGTTTGGATGCTTGAAGTTTAATACGATTATGGGATTGGTTTCTGTGTTTTAGCAACCCAGTCGAGTCCCTCAGATTTGGAGAGAGAGAGAGAGAGAGAGTAGGCTAATAAGTGGAACACGAATGTTAGTTTATTTATGCTTTGCAATTACTAGTTGTGTGTGTTTGGCTAATTAATTTTGTAGGTGCCACCTGATGCACCAAATTTTTTGGTGACAATTTATACATCAATTTCTGAAATGTTAAAGGCATAAAAATTAAAACCTAATTTGGTAAGACTAATCATTCTTATACAATTTAGTTTGTTTGATTCAAATTTCATTATTTTCCTTGAAAATTGAACATCTACTATGTGTTAATGGTTGCAAGTTAAGCGAGGGAATGAGGTTGTGTAAATAGTTGAGAGATTAGGGTCAGGTGATTGTGGTAACCAATTTTCACCAGTTTCATAGAGGACACCACATGTATTAGAGCGAGCTTAACTGATAAGACCATAGCGTTTTTGCCAACATTTAACCCTTGTATGTTGAACATTAAATACAACGGGGGATGACATTATGTGAATCGGAAGATGATTCTCTCCTCTTCCTTTCCCTCCTACTTGAATAGTTACGGTTAAATCACGTCAACATCTTATATTGATTTTTTTTTTTTATAAAGGGCCTCATGAGAAGCCAATTTTCAAAAAGGCCAAGCCTGCCTACAAAAACTCTTCTTCTATAAATACAACAATTGCAGCGTTGCGTTCTCCATCAAGAAGAAAAGGTGAAGAGTAAACTAAGGGGGCGTTTGTTGCACCGGACTATCTCGGACTGAACTAGCTTTAAGGACTAAGCTGGACTGGCTTAGACTATACTAAGCTGGACTAACTTAGTGAAGCGTTTGGTGCAGTGTTGGACTAAAAAACTGGATAATAACAAATTCAAATATTATATTATTTAATATATAAATTATTAATATTTTATTATGATCTTATCTTTTTCTCCATCTTTTCCTACCATTTCCATCCCACTCTCTCCCTCTTATCTTAGTTCTTCGTCCCACCCTCTCCCTTTTTTTTTCCTCCCAGCCTCTCGATTCCTGTCTCTCTCTCATTCCTGATCAAACTCCTTATCGATTCCAGTCTCTATTTCTCTGTCCTCCCTCCCTCTCTAGCTATGTGTTGTTCGAACGGAACCTCACGGCTTCATTTTTCCCAACGTGTTTTCCGGCCAATCCTCGTTGAATTGGATGAAGTTAGCACCGCCAAAAAATTCCTCACCATCCGTGGACCAAGATCTTAGCTTTGCATGCTCGAATCTGTCATGGATTCGAAGAAGCCCAAACAGGCCGAGACCTCCAGGGCATTTTCCGGCCACATTCGACCACCTTTTGGCCTCAATTCAGGTAGAATCGTAATCTTGTCACTCCCAACTTCAATTTGGTATATTTTATATGAAAGTTGGTTGTGAAATGGATCTGAAAGAAAGTCAGAAAGTTAATGATAGATCTAGGTGACCGGAGATGATGAGGAGTCTGTCAGGAGTGGTCGTTGAGCATGACGAGGACGAGAAAGAGGGGATAGTCTCAGCTAGTCCCATGGTTATTGGGGGGTCTCGCTAAGACCTCTTAGTGAAGGGTTTTGTCCATACGAGTCCCCTTTAGTCTCATTAATGTTAGTCCCAGCATGGAACAAACACGGTATTGGACTAACAGATAGTCCAGTTCGGTCCAGTCCCACTTAGTGAGGGCAAACAAACGCCCCCTAATTGCTCTCCGAGAAAGAATGCCTTACAAAATTTACAAAACGAAAGGCAAAGGCAGAAACCGAAGCTCCTCGACAATGCCTTCCAATGATGCTCTCCCAGAAAGAATGCCTTCCAAAATTTACAAAACGAAAGGCAAAGGCAGAAACCGAAGCTCCTCGACAATGCCTTCCAATGAGAAAAAGCTGATGTACCAATAGGATCATGAGCGCATCTTCACATCTTTTGACAAAATTATAGACCTCCCCGATAATCCCATTCCCACTGCACATTGAACCCGTGGACATCAGTTCCGTCACGCGAAAGAGCTCTGTCGTCTCAACCTCTCCCGCCCCAACCCCAACGCAAGAGGAGTTTGATCCAGATGAGTTCATTCAGGTGACACATCTCTCGTAACGTCTTAATCCCTAAAATCGAATCCTAGCTCCGATCAAGAAAAACGTTGAAAAAGGTGAGCACAAAAGTTGCATCTTCCGCTTGCAACGACGTGAAGAACATGTATAACCATGTTTACGTCGAGGAATTTGACCGCATACTGATGAAAAGAGATGCGAAGTTTGTCGATCACAACTACGCTAATGTAAAAAGAAGTAGAAGCTTCTTCATGACATTTGAGGTTCTTGCTATAATCCTCGAGTGCCTCAAGCGGGATGAATGGTTTACAAAGTGCGGGTTGTATGTTACCATAATCCCCAATTTTTCTCATCAAGCTAATTCGGATATCGTCATTGACGAAGTAGCCTGCAAGCTTGAATGTACTCAAGATGTTTGAAAAACTCACCACCATTTCGACCTCCATCTCCATTCATCTTGCTGTTGCACCAGTAATTTGAAGATCGCATCATACTTGCACCGATTCTCTTTCTCAATTTGACACATTGTTCTTTTGTTATTTTTAAACTGTTATTTTTTGTATAATTCACGTGTCATCGTATTATGAGAGTTCTAACTCACATGCATGACACGTGAGTTCACTAAACAAAAAATTTGACCCAATCTAGATAGAATGAATATGACAAATAAAAAGATAGAATGAATACATTAAAGTGTTGTAGTAAAATTCAAGAACTACATTGGCCGTTCTGAATTTAAGAGACTAAAATGAGGTGGGATGTCAATTTAAGGGATTTTTTATTAATATAAAAACCCTTCTTTGTCTTAACAAAGTGGTGCAGCTTCTGCTTATTATTAATTATGTATTAATTAAGTCATTTTAATACCTTTTTCAACTACAAATGATTGAATTTTATGTTTCGAGTCGTCCCAAAATGCTAAAAACAAAAAACTTATAGGCAAAATACGTTCATGAGTCATGACATAATACTGATTGATTAAAAAAAGTCGTGTATAAACAAATTCTGTAAAATCTGACCGAACTAGCTGAACCTTGCCTCCTATGGACAAAAACTTACCCTCTGTTTACCAATCCTTGAAGATGACATCGCTTAGACTTGCGACAAAATTATATTGGTTAGACATACAATTAAACACTTAAAAACTCATTAAGTATAAACGAATTATGTTAACCAATTGTAGGACTAGCTTGATTGGTCATCCCCAGTAGTTTGTCTACTCCACTTAATCTCAGATCCAATAAACATAATTAATTGGTCATCCTCTTAAGTTTATCTAAGTATCTAACAACACATTTCATCATGATGGCCTGTCATAATATCATTTGAAACCAAGATTTGTATTTAAACGAAGATTAAGAATTTAACATGGCATGTAATCAAATAATAACTAAAAAAAGTGCTTTGCAAATATTCATATCATGACTTCTAAATAAATCTTAAAAAAATCTTAATTACAAATAAAAATAAAAGAAAGATAGAATCCGGAATTCATAGCGAGGTATATCCCAAGCTCTCAATCTAACTCGAACGGAATTGGGTATATAAGGTGGTGGTGTATGGTATGGTACGGAGAGTTTAGGACGCCCTATATTTATATTATAAAAACCCTAAAAAGTCTGATAAAACTTTCCATAAACAAAACAAAGACCTAAACAATAATGGAAACAAACTAGTAATAAATCCTTCTTGGCTTGGGGAACACGTCATCTGCACGTTTGATTTGGGATCATTCCACCTTTTGAAAATTTCTGAAAAATCGAAAACTTGTAGATCTCTGTCTCAGATTTCTCAGCATATATCGCTCATCTACAGGAAAAATCAGGACAGTCTCCAAATCTTCATTATCCCACAGATACGCAGTTTTTTATGGGAATGCAATTTTTGAGGCATTAACTTGCAAAATTGGAACAATTGGCTTTATAGAAAATTATGAAAATTGGACACTATTGTAGAGGAAAAATAATTTGAGAGAGAATGAGAGAGATCTTATTAGAGAATTGTATATTAAAATGTGAGGCGTAGCCACCCTTATATAGGGATATGACTACCCTGGCAAATTATACAATATCCCTAATTGAATATGGAGAATCAATTGAGGAATCAATAAATGGCGTATTGAATTAAGGAATTGGGGCCAATTGGTTACACCAATTAGTGGACGAACATAATTATCCTGCAACATACAAAATGATATTCATCCCTTTTTTTTGGAGTACATCAATATTTTTACACTAAAGGGAGGGGGAGTTCGGCGAAGCCATACAATGAGCAACCTAATTTGGTACTGAATTCGTCATCCACGAACCTATTAGATTCCTTCTACAGTTGGCGTTGCCTCAAAACTCCTTTGGAAAGCCGATTTATCATAAAAAAATGTCAGAAGTGCCCAGATTGGTTGACTTTGAGAAAAAGGAAAGTAATAAGGCACTTTATAACTCACCTTTTTCTTAAAAACCTAGGGATAATTAATATGAAAGGCACCAACAGAGGTGACCTGTAATTCTCTTCACCGAGCTTGAGTTGGCAAGAAGATGAGATAACCGTGGAGGGAGAGGAGTGTTAGCACTCTCTGTATGGTGGTTGGATTTTGTAGAGATGAGGAGAATGGTTGCTCCCCATCCTTTGCTTTCCGATCCACAAAACCTGTAGGTTGGATGAAGCTATGAAGTACCACATATAGATGAGTCACACAAGTGTGAAACTCTAGCCAATAAACCCCTAAAACTGACTTTATAGGTTCCTTGGGCCTTTTGGTCTCTTTCATTCAAGTTGTTATGCACAACTTAAGTTAGAAGCCAAATGGGTCTCTACAAACCCGAAACTTATTTTAGTCCAATACGGTGTCCTATGTTGGTATAATTAATCTTAACCTACTCAATAAACAAACTTAATTGATCTCATCATCTTCATAAGTTTTTTTTTTTTTTCAAAACTCAAGTATATCAGTATGCAATCCATTAAGTTCTAATTAACTAGGCAATGAGAGATTATAACTCTTACAAATCGATTATGAATTAAATTTTTTTTTGTATGTGGTTCAATATCCTAGTAGCTAGAGTATTGGGTTCCTTCCTAACCATGCGTTCCGGATTTGAAACTCATCATCTCCAAAGTTAATGTAATAGTTTCAAACCCTCCGCCACCCATTGATAATAATAATAATAATAATAAATTTCTTTAAAAAACCCCTCCTTTAACTCTCCCTTTAAGGAAGATTAATTGTTGTTAATCCTTAGGGGTTCAACGAGCCATGAGTGACAACTAATATTACGTCATGGGCCATGGCTACCGAAATTAAGTAGGAAAGACGGAAGACCAATTCAATTGGAATTACAATGCAATACAGTTATTTTTTAACTCAATACTTGGTATTACTGTTACATTATTAGGACATGGGCCCCTAATGCGAATTCCTATGTTCATATGATTCATTTGAATATAATATAGAACTCTCTCTTAATTATATTCAACACTTTGGCTAGAGAAAAACATATCTTAAAGTACTCTTCTTCTTATTAAACGTAGAAATTTCTTGTCATACATCCAAGACCTGAATGGTGCGTGGAACAAACCAAGGGGTCCTGATGCATCATTAAATGATCAAAGACGTATCAATAAAACAATTGTTTATTGCAACTATAGTTGAACATCAAAGTGCGCAACGAACAAACAAACAAACTGAATATGAAACTTTAATAAACAGAATTGCCAAAAAGGCTACATGAAAACAAAGAGACTACATCTTAACTAACTTAATGAAATAAACTAATACAATCACTCCTATATATAGTGAAAACTAAAGCAAAACCCTAATCCTTGAAGGACAAGAAACTCTAATATCCTTGGCCCACAAGAAAACCATAAACAATAATAAAATAATAACTAATTTTCCAACACCCCCGTCAAACGCATGGATGTACATGTCATGAGTTTGCCAACAAGCAGATGTGGATGCAAGCTCTGTTAGACGAGCACGACAAGGCAAGCTCCGTTAGGCGAACACGATAAGACAAGCAATTCAAGCAAGCAAATGAACAATCCAAGCGAAACAAGCAAGCGGAAGCAGTCAAGTAATTTCATCATTCAACCATTTGGCAAGCAACCAGATTTCGGCAGATGATCCAATTAATAACCAGATACACAACGTCACTCGAGTGGTCATCAGTCCAAACATTTGAGCAATCGTTGAAGTGGGAAACAACGTACTTCCTAATACAAGCCCAACAACAACTATTCTTATCACCCACGTGGAACTCAAAACCAACAAGTGGCCTAATAAATTGCAATCCAACAACATCAACTTATGAGATTCCCATTTTTTCTTTTTGATTTCTTTTTCCTTCTTTTTTCTTCAAACAACATTAATAGTGGCAGCATGGAATCTGGGTTCGCAGCAGCAAACAACACTGATGTGGGTCCGAGGATAGTCGTGGGTCGAAGGCGGTCAGCAGCAGTGGTGCAGGTAGGTCAGAAACAGTGGCAGTGATCCAAGGCGGAGACGAACTCAATCCGAGTTTGTGGTTCTCGGGTCTTGGCTTCGTCAAACAAGTGATGGGTTCATGGATGTCGAGTAGCAGCTGTGGTGGATGTAGAAGACAATGAATGCAGGTGGTTCGAGAAGATGGTGGCGCGGTGGTTCAAGCAAGCAAGGTTCGAGACGGGATGATGCAGGAGGGATGATTCGGTTAGGCAAACAAGGCAGCGGACGTGTGGGTTAGATATGGTGCGGGGGCGGACGCTGATGCATAGGTTCAAGGCAGCAACAGTTCGAAACCATAGGATCATACAACAGTAAACAACGGTTTAAGGCTCAAACGGCTTGGTGCAACAACGAGTTCAATTTTTGTGTTTTTTTTTTCAACGACATAACCCTAATCTAGGTACAAAGAAAAAACAAACTACAATCGAACTGATATCCGGCGACTGAAAAACAAATTGATACCACCAAGAACATATCAACCCCGAAGGATCTAATCTGCTCTGATACCAAGTTGAATATCAGAGTACGCAATTAACAAATGAACTAACTGAATATGAAACTTTAATAAACAGAACCGCCAAGAAGGCTACATGAAAACGAAGAGACTACATCTTAATTGATTTAATGAAATAAACTAATACAATCACTCCTATATATAGTGAAAACTAAAGCAAAATCCTAATCATTGACGGACAAGAAACTCTAATATCATTGGCCCACAAGAAAACCATAAACAATAATAAAATAATAACTAATTTTCCAACAACTATAAATTTTCTTATTTGACATATAAGTAAAAACTTCTATATAAGAACTCTCGTTTGATCGTGTTGAATGAACTCACTCTCTATTGTACATCTACATATTTGTCTTGATATCCTTCACACTAATGACCTAACGACCAATCATTCTCTCAAGCGAGAAAACATAGCAAGTACTAATCGTTAAGGATTGTCAAGCCTAGCTAGCATTCCTATGCTTATGAACATTTAGGATGTGTATGAGAGCAAGGGCAGAGCCATAAAATATTTTATGGGTGGGCTAGCTAAAAAAATTACCCTAAAATGAAATGTTTTTTTTTTGTTTCATACATCAAATTTCACATATATTTAGATTTAAACACAAGAAGAAGATAGAAAAATTGATATCTCAATTACAACTACACAACTAGCACAAAGCAAAACACTGAAAGTAGAAGTAAAGACAATCTTAAACAAAATTGGTTGAAACTAATATAAACCCCACTATATCAAATCAAAATAATCTTGAACAAAATGATATCACAATTTTCGTGGTAATTTTTATATTTTTAGTTCTGCTAAATACTTAGTGGGCTAGTTTCATTAAAACTAGCCTCTTGCCACATGCATACGCATGTGGCAATTGGCATTTTTATAATTTTTTATTTAAATAATTAATTTACATATTTTAAAAAAACTATTAAAAAAATGAATTAATGACTTGAAACCACCCACTAACGTGGGAGGTTTTGTTTTTTTTTTTTTTTCTATAATTTAAAATATTAAATTCATTCAAAATAAAATATGGTTAAATACTTTAGCTTCTCTTGGTTCAATTGTAATTTATGAAATTCTTAAAGAGCAATTTATGGTATTTTAAATGTTTCACCATTTTAGGGTGCTCACTTTATATATATAGATAATTCTTCTTACACATGTTTTTGTCTATTATATAGACTACACACTAAAGTATATATACATATTGTTAAAAATCCTCCCTGGGCTACAGCCCACCGTAGTCTTTAGTGTGGCTATGCCATTGTATGAGAGAAACATCTCGTGATGTAACCTTTCAGATTACATTCTCTCTATTACATGATCCCTTCGACTTATTATTTAAGCATTTAAATTGAATGCGAAAGTCATAAACAATAATTTGTAGATAAACAAATTAAACTCGCGATCTAAGTGCATGAAGTATGGGTGGACATGGTTCAGTTGGCCTAGTTTACTTTCAGTAATTTAACCGAACTAAAGACATATACAGTTCAATTTTTGAAACCAAGAAATTAATAAGAAAATCAAACCAACTTGGTCCGGTTTGGACCGAATTTTCAAGGCTTATGAGGGATGTATTCAATTGAGAATTTAAGAAACTTTAATAGATTTATAAATCCATGGATTTTTATGGAATTTAATTGATTTGTAGAGATTCCATATAAAATTTTGATTCAATTCTCTCGAAATCTCATGGGAAGAGGTGAGATTTGTAGATGCTTAAAATACACTACGAAATCTCTCAAATTTCCTCTAATTCCTCAACTTTTTCAAATTCTTTAAATTCAATTTCTAATTGAATACACCTGAAATGTTTTAAACTTTTTTAAATCCCTATTGAATACACCCGGATTTCTAAAGATTTTAATAAATTATCTTAAAATTATAATTGAATACACATTGAATTTTAGAGAATCATTAAAAATCTTGATTAAAAATCCGAATTTCTAAAAATTTTAATAAACTATCTAAATCTACCAGTTTATGTGTGTTTTTCACACAAAATGAATACTATCAACCAACTCAACAAAATATCTCTTACAAAAGTTATTGTTCAAAGACATTACAAATTGACCAATTATTGGTCCAATTTTGAACAACGAGAATGATTCCCTTACAATTCAACAAAACCTTACGAAACCTCTTATAAATGGTGGATTTAGAAGAAGAAAAGAAGACGAAATAGGGGTAAACTAGGATTAGAGGTCACGTAACTGTTGGGATATGGAAGCAACGTTCACGTGGGACGAATCGCGATTGGCCACGATGGTAAAGCATGTGTCCTTTTCCCTCTCCCCCTTCTGAAACCCTCTTGTTCTCCATGTCGACATGATAATTGTTGCAAAAGGAAAGCAAAAAAAACAAGGCCCAAACCAAAATACACCCACACCCCAATTGGATTTCCATCTGATTCCCCCAATTCCCCCAAATTTACATATAAACTCGATTCACTCGTCTTCTTCTTCTCCCAATCGATCGTTTTCGATTTTCAGAGCAGCAGTTTGGCCTCACACGCAAAACCCACAACTTGGTTTCTTCTGATAATATCATATCAGTAGAAGAAGGAGATTGTTAGAGAGAGAATCTGCCTGCCATGGGGAAGAAGAGGAAGTCGATAGCCTCCAGCCTCGACGAGGTGGATCGAAGCATGTATACCTCCTTCTGCAGCGCCGCTAATTCCCTCTCTCAGCTTTACACTCAGGCCATGAACCACCAAAAACTCTCCTTTCAGGCCGGTGAACGCCACGCCCTTGTATGTTCTCTCTCTCCCTCCCTCCTTTATTTATTGATTTTTTATCTAATCGTCGATTCCCTCATTGGGTTTTTGATTCTTCATCAGGATCAAACCAAAGTCACAATTTTTTTTTTGTTTCCGATTATTGATAGAAATTGGGGTTTCTTATAAATTTTGGTTAATTTTGTTTGATTGTGAATTGGGTGAATGGTAGTTTTGAGTGAGCATGTCATGCCATTGCCAGTAAGGCTGGATGAGAAAGACACCAACTTTTCAGTATCTGTGGGAATTGTAATGAATATCAATGTTAAACTTGTCGAAAGTGCTGAGAGATAAATTGGTGGGGAGTATCAATTGTGAGTGGAATTTTCGGTTTTAATTGGATGTTATATTTGCATCTTAATAAACCCTATACATAAGATAACATGAATAATTTGTGTCCCTATGTGGAATAAAATATAATTCCTTTACTCTCAGAGAACAAGTTAATCGGATTTACAATCAGTAAATTTGCATGATTCTTGCTGCTGGATGTTGCTTGGTATAAATCTTTTGAGTGAGATATGTTTCTGAACGATTGATTTTGGAAGGGTTTTGTATTCAATGCTCGTTACACAAACATATGTACCATTTCCTTTCTCCAACTGATTGATTTGCCGTTCTCTTGCAAATGACGGTGCAAGTCTCTACTCTCTGAGGACTTAGACTCCATTATTTTTGGAGTAAGAGCTTTGTGGGTTCCTTCTTCCTTTCTCCCATAGCCATCTTTTTGGTACAGTGTTTTGCCTTTTCACATTTTCTTCCTGTGATGATCAGGGTTCTTGTGAACTGGCTAAACCAGCCGGGGTGGTCTGTGGCGTTTTTCTGAATTTAAAATTTTGTTAAGTATATCGTTTTCTTTTAGTTGATTGAAGGTGCGGGGTCTCTCATGCTGCTTTATGCTTCCTTGTTCAAAATTTAATGCACTTTTTGTCGCTGGTAGCCAATGGTGCAATTGGTTTACAAGTTTTCTTAATATACCTGCATATTCTTGTTTAATTTTTTTTACACACATAAATGCCCTATTATTATCTAAAATTGCTTTAAAGGTGGACGGCATATCTGTTATCTACATTTCATTGATGAAACCGTGTCAAATGCCTTTTCAGGATAAAATTTATCAGTGGATCTGCAGACAGCAAGAAGGAGGCTCACGAGTTACAACAGTCGAGATAGTCGATTATCTTCAGGTTTGTTTACTATTTTCTTTGTTTATTTTCATAAAGGATCTATTATTCCATCATTGTGTGGTAAACCATCCAGAGTACACAAAAAAACATTGATGTTGTGCTCAAACAGACATATGAAGTCACTCCTTTGGCACTCAAAGTTTGTGTAAAACAAAATGGTTCTCTCAAACTTAAGTGTGCCTTTCTTTCAGAGATAGTATATATCAATGACGGGGTTAATATTTTGGTAGAGTCCATTAAGCATGCACCCTTTGTATCTAACATTCCGACTTTTGATGGGTTATTATATTTTAAACTTTAATTTGCAGCTTATTTGGATGATGTCACTTCCTCTCTTCCATGCATTCTATCCATTCCTCATGTAACACGTTTCTAATGCATTACTTGAAGTTGAATCTCATGTTAATTACTTGACATTTTCTCTTTGTAGACCTAATGTACATGCTAAGTATATATCTCTTGTACAATTGTATTTGCCTTACAGGGAGCATAGGGTTAGGTGTGGCTAGATTTAAGACCTTTTATAAGTCCAATATTGTGACCTATGGTTTCGTTTCATATTACCATTGTTGTGGTTCAGCTGAACTTTTGTGAGGGTTTAGTTGAAGAATTCCAACCTTCTTTTTTCACCCAACAGAAGGGATTAATTTTATGGTTTGCATATGCTGTGGAATTGGGCCTGAATCCAGAATTTAACTTTCAAACCTGTTTGAAACTTTAAACATTGCGCAGCTATGTGGTTCTTTTTTTTCAAGGGAATACTTTTATACCCTTTATTAACTAGAAACTAAGGGAGCGTTTGGTAACCATTTTGTTTTTAGTTTTCACATTTTGTGCTTGAGATATGGGGAAAATATAAAGGATGAAGGATGGGTGATGAAGGGTGGAGGAATGATGGTGGGAGAGATGTAGAGAAATGTGTAAGAAACAAAAGTATACATTCCTCTACTCTTCTTCATCTCTCCTTTCTACTACATACTTCCTCCATATCTCGAGCACAAAAGTAAAAACTAAAATAAAAAAACCAAAATGAAACGGGCCCTAAGAGTCTGGTTTTCCTTGGTGGTTTTTGCCATCACCAATCATAGAGGAATGTTTCTTTACCTTGGTTTCGTACTGATAAGTTTATTTCTTTTGCTTATAGATGCATGTTTGTTCTGTGATAAAGAAATAAAACGAGCGTGCTGTTACAATCTTGAAAATTCTAATTTAGACCTCTTTTATACAGCTTACAAATATCTTTCTTCTCCATGCAGAATGAGTTGGACAGTTGTGGAGAGGAGCCATCAATGTCCCCTAGATTGCCACTCCAACATCAGCCCACTGTGCATTTCTCAAGCTCAGGTTTCCCAGTTACTTCTGGGTCATCTGGTCCAACAAATACTGTGCAGGGAATTCGTTCTGAGCCGTGCGATCATCAATCTAAGAATTCAGTCTTCTCAAATGCTCTGTCAAGCCCTGTTCGCCAAAGTCTTCAGCATTATCACATTTCTCAAGATGGACATTACCCAGGCTCAGGTCTGCCATCTGGAAATGGAGCCCGAAACAATGAACCTAGCTTTCTCCACCCAAACCGGGATGCTAATCCTCCGAGTTCCAATGATACCTCGATGGACATGCATGCAGATAGTCCTGGTCATGATTCTACCTACTGAAAATGCTCAGCTACTTCATCCAAGTATTCTTTCCCATGGGACGGTCAAAAGTCTTGGAAGAACCATGGCAACACAAAGCTCCTCTCTGGTGTAATTCCGTAAGGGAAGACGGCACAACATGGAAGCGGTAATGCAATCAATTTAATTTACTTTTGCTGTCTTGTTTGAGAATAGCTTGGTCTTCTCCATCTTCTGTAAGCATCTTTTTTGTATTGCTTTTCGTTTCATTTTGTTTTTAACAAAAACCGTTGTGTTTCGATTAGTCACTGCTTTTAATGTTGAAAGATTATCTCTGTAAATGTATTGATTCTGCTTTACATTACAATTGAAGATTTCAGTCATTAATTTATAAATTAAGATCATGATTTCCCAAAGCTAATTTAGCCAAAAGTCAATAAAAACTTTACTGTTAAGCCATATGTCAATGACATATTTTTGTTTTGGACTTGAGCAATGATATATTTTTATTAATTAGGCCTCAGTCAATGATGAATTCAATATAGGCTACAAGTCATTATAAATAGTTAGAATTTGACTCTTCAAGCATTCTCTCTCTTTCTCTCTATGAATGTCATATGAGCTTAAACTATTATAAATACGAATTTAGATCCTCTCCGGATCAATTTTGTGGAGATTCTCTGGGCCGATGGATCTCTTCCATTGATTCAAATGCAACAGCCAAAATCCCTTATCCTTCCTCTTTTCCCCTCAACTTCTCTTTCTCCCTCACTTCGAAGCTCTTAACCTCGAACCACCAACTCCCCAAATTCCAAATTAAATTCAACCCCACCTTAAAATTAGCCCCAACACCGCCACAACCTACTCAACCAAAAACCACCAATTGTATGTCACTCACCTTACCCTTTCCAAAATTAGCGTCAACACCGCTACATCCCTCAATTACAAGTCCCTGAACCTTAAAATCTTAGCCGATGTTAACGAAACAACAAAGAGAGAGGTCGTGCAAACCAATGTCTTTTGGTTGCAGAGATCTTTTTCATAATTATGGAAGAATTATGGAGAGAGAAATCTCAAACATGAAGAAGAACAAGAAGAAAGAGATGACAAATAAAAAACTAAAATAGTAAGGGATAGCGAAAAAATTGATTTTAGAGCATGGATGACCTGCAATTGAATTTGGGATTTATTAACAACGATGGGGTGGGGAGGTGCGAGGGAGAAAGAGAACTTTAGGGGGAAGAGAGGCAGAGGAAAAGGTTTTGGCCGTTGGATTTCTATTCCTATAGAACTGGTCTCGAGAGGATTTGAATCATATAAATAGTTAGAACATGTAACTTCTATCACCTTCTCTCGCCCTTCGTTTATGTGGAGGAGTCTGCTCAACTAAAAAAAAGGAACCAAGAAACAGACACTGCATTGTAGTGTTCGAATCCAAATGTAAAAAACAGAACTAGGAAACGAGCACTCCATTGCAGTGTCAAAATCCAAATGTAAAAATTAGAACTTAGAAACGGACACTGCATTACAGTGTCTGAATCTAAATGTAAAAATTAGGAGTCCCGTGAGGCGTGAAGTGTAGGAGACATGTGAGTGATGGAAAAAATAGAACCAGGAATTGGACATTGCAACGCAGCGTCTGAATCCAAAAGTAAAAAACAGAACTAGAAAACAGACACCGCATTAGGAACATGTAGGAGGCGTGTGAGTAATGGAAAAATGAAATCAGTAAATGGACACTGCAACACAGTGTTTGAATCCAAATGTAAAAAATTGAATCAGGAAATAGACATTGCAATGTAGTGTCTAATCCATAATGACTTATTTCAAATATAAAACTATGAGAAATGGAGTGTTAGTTGAAGTGAGTGTCAGCTGTAGTGGTAGATTTTGTAATTTTTGTTTATTTTAAATGCATTGAAGTATCATAATACATGATTGACCTATTTATAATTAACATAAATATTATTGATATATTGTTAATATTGTAACTTATTATTGATTTTTCACAAAATTACCCATTTCCTAGTCTACACATGAAAAAACCTTGTATTAGACGCATTGGCATCTTAGGATTCATACAATCGACCCATCGACCCAACTATGGGAAAATTTTTAGTTGTGACGGGAACACGGATGGTACACTACGTGTTTTTGTGCAAGTGATGAAAAGTTTTAATTTTTAAGTTATTAACCTTTTAACACATATAACCCACCATTTATATAAAAACATGTGGTGTACCACTTCATGTGACAGGAACATTGAAAAATCTCTCCCAACTGTGATGCTTTAACAAATACACTAGTTGGTTTCTCTTTAACAAGATTTGACTTCTTCTTCGGCGGCCCCTCGTAAGACTTTACCAAAGCCTTTTGGTTGTACTGAACAAGTTGTTGAGATCCGTACCCCACCCGTGTCTGTACTTCATAGGTGAGGAGAGATAAGAGGAGGCATCAGATTTTTTGAAATTTCCCAAATGAAATTCATAACTCTTGATCCAATGACCATTTTAGTGGCAAATTTTTCTTACCAAAGCCCTTCAATCCTCTGAAAGAGTCAATCCATATCCACGTATAAAGGAATAAGTCAAAGAATTAGTCTCAATGTCTCATAGTCAGGAAAGACGATTTAAGAAAAGAAACAAGGGATATTTTGATATGAGTCCAAAGTAACTAAAAATTGGATCTATTTCAAAAGTCAAAAGTCACTAAAAATTGGACCTATTTCAAAAGTAGGTCTATAAAATTAGACTTATTTCAAAATTTCCCAAGAAAACAAAGTTGTTTATGTATGTAATTTTGTAACTACTAACTAGCCTTTACCAACTTCAAGGTCACTTTCAGAGTTTTAACAATAAAAGAATCTGACAAGTATTTATGGAGAAATTTATAAATGTTCATGTTTAGAAATTACAAGATCTACGTGGCGCCCATGCCAAGTAATCACTGAACTAATTACGTCTGTATGTTGGTGCAAGCGTGCCGCTTTGCAACTGAGTTTGGTCGGGCAAATTAGATGAGTGTGGTGGTGTGGTGGCGAAACGTGCTACTAACTTTTGTACCGAGCAACTTTGGTCGAGGAATGAACACTTTCAGCCTAGGGTTCTAGAACATGAAGATAAGGTTAGACAATTCACTACTGAGTTCAGGATCTTTTGCACATGGTTCGGCAACTTTAACTATATTTGTAAAAATATTGGTGCGCCGAATTAGTATCAACCTTGATTATTAAGCCCTAGGAGCACGTCGAATATAAGTTTGATACAAAATATTGTGAAAGATAATGTTTTAGTATTTTATTCAGAAAACTATTATTGGTTCTCAAAATTTAGTTGTGCACTCCTTGTTAGCTAATATTAAGGGGAGGGAGGAGGATTTGAAATTGTTACATTAATTTAGAAAAGTGAGGAGTTTTGAACCTAGGATACATGGGTAGAAACCTCACACCTTATCTACCAAGATATTAGACCACATACCTATTTTAGCTCTTCAAACTTTCTATATTTAGAAGAAAAAAAACACTCTTACAAGAAGTGCATAATTAGATTTTTTTGGTGTTAATAACTATTTTCTTTACTTATTATAAATAAACATGGTTAATGAATTAGCGTCGGGGGACACCCATTTCTTGACACATATTTTGTAGAGCCTACTATGTAATATATTTCAACGATCTAATAAAATACATACACACACATATACATATATAGGGTTATGATTGGGGGCACCCAATTTTGTGACACACGTTTTGACACCTTCATATAAGGTTCACTTTGTAATTTTCTTTCAACAATCTGAACTGTCTTAGGTCTTTCCTTAAATATTGTGTCTAGTAAAAATCATTCAAGTCTAAAACTATATAACCGTTGGATTAAATGATAGCCATTGTATTTTTTATTTGCAAAACTGTATTCGTTTATTTTCTTTACTTCAAATGAATGTCTTAATGATTTTGGATTTGTCTAATTTTTTTTATAAGAATGATCAATAAATGATGAATTGAAATATAGACTGTTTAGATCCTTGAAAAAAATTATGGAATGGTCTACAAAATAGGTGTCTTTTAATCCTGACCCATTGTTTGACACACAATTTTACGCCTATGTATAATGTATCACATTAGTGCATCAACAATCATATAATTTGAATATTTTATTCTATTTACATTGTCAATGGAATATTTTCAATTTTTTTTAATAAACGATATTATTTACATTAAGGGAGTGAAGAAGTGGGCTAAATCTCACAATAAACTATCAATAATGTGATTTAAATTTATCTTTAACGAGAATCAAATTTAAAATATCTCATAAAAATAAACACCATTAAACTATAATTGTAAGTCACGTATACTTTCAAATTTTGGGAGCATCATAGCAATGGATCATAATTCATATATTTTACCAAAAGACAAAAGTCGGTGAAGCAAAAGTAGAAGGAAAATAAATAAATAAATAAATAAAAGTAAAAAGGAGAAACAAATTAATGAGGGCCCGTCGCTATCATTCTTCCTGGGAGTCACCATCCTA
The DNA here is from genome assembly GCF_916048215.2 of Malus sylvestris. Classification (NCBI taxonomy): domain Eukaryota; kingdom Viridiplantae; phylum Streptophyta; class Magnoliopsida; order Rosales; family Rosaceae; genus Malus; species Malus sylvestris. The sequence goes on along the minus strand of NC_062269.1, from coordinate 4,047,862 downwards.
TCCACCTTTAAATAATACCAACCATAATAAGAAAACCCACTCCTTTTCCTTTTTTCCCTTTTTTTTTGCCTTTTTCTTTTTTATTCCCCTCTCTCTCTCTCTCTCTCTCCCCCCGATTCATCACCGGTTTTTTAGTATTTGCCGCGATCGAAGAAGTCATAGCCGCCGATTCGACGGCCGCCAAACGTCTGGAGATCCCTCTGCTTCTTGGATATTCAACTTCTTCTGGTATTTCTGCTGACTTTCCTCCCTTTCTCTTTGATCTGGTTTTCTGTTTGTTTCCCGAGAAAATGATGGGACTGAAAAGAATAAAGCTTTACTCCCTTTGGGATTCTTGAAAGAAAAAGTGGAATTTCAGTTCAAATTAAGAGGTCTATTAATCTTTTGATTTCTTTTGGAATTTCAAAAATAGAAAATGTAAAATTGTGTGACTGTTCATAAATATATGATACTGTTTAAGATTAGAGTAATTAGTTACTGTTGGTTTAATTTAACGGGTGACTGTTGGAATGCTGTGATGGGTAATGTATAACTGTTTCTTGCAGAACTCACTAATTTTACTATTTTAGTTTACTAAGAATTATTGGGTAATTCTCTGCCTTCCGATAGATTGGTTTATATTAACGTTCTATTGATGTTGTGAATTCGAATGTCTTACAAGACTACGGTTTTAATGAGTTTTGTGCTTACGAATATGCATATTTGCATATATAGTTATGATCTCCTTTGAGATGTTGGTATCTTATATTTTCAAATTGTAAATCAGGACCATGAATTCAAGCACGATTCTACTCAATCAACAGTTCTAACTGACAATCTGTGTGTGTGCGTGTCTGCATTTTGTTGAATCATGCTAATCCGATTGTCAATTGGACTGACACATTGAGACATGAGTGTATTTGATCAATGGTCCTGATCTGCAATATGGCAAGAAAACAAGTCAGTTGTCTTACATGACAACAATACCGTGCACATGGTCTTTCTTTAACAAGGATGTCCTCATTTTGAAAAAATTAAGGACTGTCTGTAGCAATCTGCTCTATTGATTCCAAATTTCAAACCCTGTAATCATTTAGCCATTTGATTACCATCATGATTATTTCAGTATTTACCTAGAACATAGTGTTCGTCCATTTGTCTGGTCATAGTTACATAACTCAATGGTTTCTGAAGTGACTTGAAATACGAGTAATATAGATCATTGGACCAGATTGCATGTCAGGCTCACATGACATCCCCATAAACAGGAATCCCTTCTTTGGAAAGGTGTAATACAATAGACCTTTGAAAAGGCACGTGCATATGTGGAACATGATTAAATGCGGAATTCCACTCCTGCTTTGGCCCGATATTACAATATATGCACATTTCATTTAAAAATTGGGGAACTGGATTAGTTTCTGTTGATAACTTGGTAGATTTACAATGATGCAAATGCTGATTATCTTTCACTATTCTTACAGTGAGTTATTGGTGGATGGAAGTCAGGTGGATTTGGTTCATCTGAGTAGAGGCCAACTGTATAGAAAACACATGTTGGTGATCAAATGAGTAGAACTGATGTTATTTGCAGTAGAAGGAGGAGGGTTCTTCTCATCTTCAGCTGCTGGGTATAGCAAGGGCCTGGCCCTTCTTCTCTTGGGTCAGAAGAACGAAGATAAACCCATGAGAGTTTCGCCGTGGAATCAGTACCGGTTGGTGGATCAAGAATCTGACACTGACCTCCAGCTGGCTTCCACAAAGAACCGACTTTCCCGCGGCTGCGCCTCCTTTGTCTGCTTTGGTCGCGCTTCCGCCGGGCTCGACACTCCATCTCCTCTTAAAGTGGGCCCTGCCCAACAGCAGGATATTTTGCCTGGGTCTCTTGTTTCTGACAAAGGCAAGGATCATACTGCTGGTGCTGATGATGACCATATTGCTAGAAAGGTTGTCCTTAAAAGTAGCTTGAAGAGACCTTCCAAAAGAACTCCAGTTTCTGTGGAGAGTGCTAATGAACGTGAAGCATTGAGTGAACCAGGTAGTGATATTCCTGGTCATGTGGAAAGGAGGAAAGTGCAGTGGACAGATGTTTGTGGGAGTGAGCTTGTTGAAATCAGGGAGTTTGAACCCAGGTATATTAAAGTTTATATCACAATATTATTAAACGCATCTCTAATTCTTTATTTAGTCCATTAGTTGAACTTAGAGTAAACTAACTGCAGGCTCCCAGAAACTAAGCCTCATTTCTAGGGTTTTAATTGGGTGTTTTCTCTGAAGTACTGGAATATAATAGTAGAATCACTCTTAATGGACTTCTACGTGTCTAATGTTTAAGTTGTTGACCTTTCACATGCATTAAAATAACGATACATATATCTGAGATGGTGAAATTCAAGGTAGGTGTCCAATTAGTGACGAGAAATATAGACGGTTAGATTTTCAGAAGGATGGACGAGATGTGTTTGATTATGGCAGGGATATATCTCCAAGGTATGTTTGGGTGAGGGACTTCCAAAATTCCAAGGCATTTTGGCAAAATGAAGAAATGGATCACAAAAATTTAGAATTAGAAAATGCACTTCATGAGCATTACAAAGGTATGTGATAGAGAATTGTAAATGACCCTTCCTGTAGTAATTTTCAAATTGCTCGATCATGCTTTTTCTAATGCTCATGTGGTGCATTTCCAATCCCTCCTTTCAAACTTTTTGTGATCCATTTGTTCATCACTATGCCTAAATCCCTTGTAATTTGGAAGTTTCTCATCCAAACACACCCCTAGTGTCAGATGGGTTTTCAATGATAGTTTTGTTGTATAGTTGGGAAGTCTAGGTCGATTTATGACTAGAGCTATCTGCTTGTTGGGTTGTTAATGTTTGAACTAAGGCTATTTGTTTAATTACCACGAACCTCCAACTTGGCAAGTTAGAGCTTACCAACCTATAAGTTGGTTACAAACCTGTATAGGAATTCAGCACAGGTGTTTAAATTGAGATTTTGTTCAGCTCTTTCCTCATTTACTTTTTATGGTAGGTTGAAGGGTAAACTTAGAGCTTCTAGGTAGGTAGAGTGGCTTGTTTCCCTCACTTCCTTGTAATGGGATTGAGGGACTTTTTTTATCGGAAGGGGTCTATGCAAATATCTTGTTACAGTTTGTGGATGTATCTCATGTACTTTGGGGGAGGACAATAGGTTTTCTTAATTTGGTTAAGATTGTTGAATCACAATGCTCCTTTTTGTTGGTAGGTGTTAAATTTGGTTTTGGGAAGAGAGTTAGCACTGTGAATCATTTTTCCACTTTCTTCATATGTACAATAATGTGCTAATGTCTTCTGTTGCTTCCTTTTCACCTTCTCGTATGTTTCTTGGAATCTAGTTGATCCTGGAAAAAAGATGGTATTTTCATGCTTGTGAATTAGTTTTTCATTTTGTTAGAGACTTTTCTGACCCATTTTTAGCTTTAATTTGGAACCTTAGACCATCTCCAATGGTTGGGCTAAAAGTCAAATATTTTAGCCCGAAAAATTTAGCTTTTAGCCCAGAAACAGCTTTTCTGCTCCAACTGTTCTAGCCTAAAATTTTAGCCCGGGATTATTAAAGAATGAACTTAGGCTATTTTTTTGTTCAATTAAATAAAAAAAAAAAGATCGTACCCAGTGCACAAGGCTCCCGCTTTACGCAAGGTCTGGGAGAGGTGAATGTCGGCTAGCCTTACCCCCATTTATGGAGAGGCTGCTCCCAACTTTTTTGTTCAATTAAATTTAAAAAAAAATATGTAGACTATCGTAAATTAATTTTATGAACATTTTAATCTAAAAAATTTTAAATTCCGATAAATATTGAAAAATTTAAATTCAGATTTCTAGGCTAAATTTTGGGAGGAATCTGGCATTGGTTTAGCATTTAGCATTTAGCCCAAAATTTCCCCTTGGGTTGGAGTGGGTTTGGGGGGAAATTTTGGGGGGTAATTTGGCTTTTAGCCACCATTGGAGTTGGTCTTAGTGCACCTATTCAAGTGAAGATTTTTGCATGGTTGGTGGCCCATACGAAACTTAGTACATGTGATTTTCTCCAAAGGAAAAAGTTGTATGGTTGTTATTATACCCCGTTTGTGCATTATGCTCAAAGGCGATGGTGAGAGTATTCATCATATCCTTTTGGCATTGTCTTTTTACTTTGCAAGTTTGCCAAGAGATTTCAGTTCCTTGATGTTAGTGGTTTAGGTTTATGAGAAGGCAGTTACCCTTAGAAGATTTGTGGCTTTAGTCTATTTTTAGATTATTTAGGTAAAAATGGTTGGTTTGATAAGGTCCGTTCTTTAACAACTTAAACCTTTTGAGTTATAGTGGTTGCCTAATATGGTATCAGAGCTCTTGTTGTAAGAGCTTCTGTGATCAGAGCCCATAATCCTTCATCCCCTTGTATTTGTCAATTTGTAAGGTACATGGTGGTGGTCTTTACCTGTATGTTTAATAATCATTTTGGTTTTAGTTTTAAGATTCCACTTTTTGTGCTTGAGATATGAGAGTGATGAAGGGTGGTGGGATAGAGGGAAGAAAGATGAATGAATGAAAATAAAATCATTCTATTCTCGAGCTGATTTTTAACATCTCTGTTTTTTAGGGCCGTTCAGTTCTGTTAATTCATTCTATTCTCGAGCTACAAGCTGATTCGCCTGTTGTTTTTTCTGGTTTTTAGCTGAGCTTGATGGACATCTTCTTTTATCCAATACAAGTTCAGGTTTCCCATTTGAAAAAAGTTACTATTTCCCGCGATCTAAAAAACGAAAGCATCACATTTATACGTTTTTATGTCATATATTCTTCTGCAAGGTGTTTTTCTTGCATTCGCGTTCTTTCATTTCTCTTTTTAGTACCACATATAATTTTTGCTGAGATGAAAACATGTTTGTATTGGCAGTGAAACGGACGGATCAGATGATGGATTCGACGATGGGAATGAAAAAAGTTGCTCGTGTGTGGTTATGTAGTTTGGCATTTACCTGATGATGATTTGGGCATTTCTGCTCTTTGGATGCAAATACTGCATCAGGTAACTTACCGCTAACATAGCTTGTTTGGTTGATTTACTTATTTCCGGAAGAAAGCGGTTTTTGAGTACGTGCAGAATACCACCGTAGCAAGGAGCAAGGAGTATTATTTCTCTCTATGCCTGTCGGAATGAACATTCATGTGTATATCAGGTTGCTGTGGGTTTCAATTTTGCCATTTTAGGTATGGGGACATGTTTTTGTTTGTTATTCTCCTTCTGTGTGACTGCATTGTTCATTATTTTGCCATAATTAATGTATTATTTTTTGTCCTTATGGTTTGAGTTTAATACAAATTTTAGACCTAAAACCTTTGAAGAATGATTGATGTCATGCCCAATAATCCAAGGCACTCACGAACTTTTGGGTTTAGTCTTTACAATTGCAATGGTATCAAGATAAGGTGATCCGAATGCCACCACGATCCCTTTTTGTGTCGGATTGTAACCTAGCATTAGTCCTTGTCGGGTATCATGAGCTAGAAGCGTAATTGGAAGAGATTTATTGGTACTACGGGTGTCGGGTGCATCTGATTAGAAAAATGTTGGGTGACAACCGTCTATGCGCGCTGGTTACTGTATTCTTATAGTATTATCGGTTCTCTGTGCATTGCCACTCCAAAACCAAAATAGATAAATGATAATCACTCACCATTTTCCTCTCTCTCTGCAACTCTTGTTTCATGCTCTCTTGTTTTCACTTGGTTTATTGACTCTAATGAGCATAAAGGAAGAGAAGTGTGTAACAATGTTTAAAATATGTTTACCAAAAAAAAACAAAAAAACAATGTTTAAAATATTAAAAAAACTGTAGATATTTATGTCAAAATATCCAAAAAATTAAGGATCGATATAGAAGGGAGGGGTTGAAGTTCAAACTTTATCTTATATCGGCGATAAATAGGAAAATCAATAAATATTAATGATATTTATCGATTCATTGCAAAAAATTTGTTGGAACCTATCGAAGATTTCAAACTTCTGAATTTTTTTGAGAATTTTTCTTTACTTTTGACTAAATCTGAATGAGTTGATATATCCATTATAATACAAATTGTCACAATTTCTGTCTAAGACAACCAATATCTATATCGATAGATCAATCAATATTTCATAAATTTTCATATCAATATTTTTGCCTATATTAATATTTTGTACACTGTAGTGTAGCAAGCGAAAAATGATATATGATTATTATTTGGATTAATCTCAGTTTACTACTCTAAAGTTTCGTGGTTTTCAACATTTGGTACATGAAATTTTTTTCATCCTAGAGTCATACCTCAAGTCTTAATTTTGGGATAGTTTCATACATTCGTTAAGTTGGCTGTTAAGTCAGCCGTTAATTGATGACGTGGTGCTTATTTGGACAATGACTAGACGTCCCGTGTTAATATGAGCCCATGTAGATATTAAAAAAATAAAAAAAAATAAAAATAAAAATAAAAAAATAAAAAAATAAAAAGTAAAAAACTAAACCTAAATCTGAAATCCCCCTTTATCCCTTTCCTCTCCCCCATTTCTTCCTCACCATCGCCACCCTTCGTCCCTTTCCTCAGTGCTTCCTCCGCTCTCTCCCTCCTTCCTTTCTCTCTAAAAGTCTCAATCTCAATGAAGCACAGCCCTAAACTCAGTGGTTGCTGTCACCGTTCATTGTCTTCTCCGACGATTTTCCCAACACACCTAGATGACTCAGATGGCAGCTTCACCGCTGTTCTCCGTCGATGTCAGACCACCACCATGACCCAATGTTTCTAGTGGAACAAACCCAAGTCTCTACTTGGTGATTTTCAAACCCCAAGCCCTCAAATTGAAGTGCCCCGTTGGGGATGAGGAAATCAAAATTCAATTTTCTGCAGCCCAAATTGCGACGCAGCCACACCGAGATCTAATTCCCAGGATCCCTAATTCCATGAGTTGAATTGTGTGTGTGTGTGTGTGTGTTTTTTTATCCATGTTGTTGGAGGGGGATGGGAAAAGTTTACTGGACTTTTTTATTTTTATTTTTTATTATAACTACAAGAACATTATAATGAATTTATAAATAGGGGTCTAAAAGTCTTTTTAATAAGGGTAAATATGTCATTAAATTTTTTTTATAAAAAGGTGGATGAAGAAATAAGACATTGGGGTGTGTGGGCCTAGTAACACTATTTCAGATTTAGGTTTAGTTTTTAACTTTTTTAATTTTTAATTTTTTTTTAAGTTTTTAATTTAAAATTTTTTTTAATATCTACGTGGGCTTGTATTGACACGTGGCGCTCAGTTATTGTCCACATGGGTGCCACATCATCAATTAACGGATGACTTAACAGCCAACTTAACGGATGTACGAAACTATCCCAAAATTAAGACTTAAGGTATGATTCTAGGATGAAAAAAACTTCATTTACTAAATGTTAAAAACCACAAAACTTCATAATAGTAAACTGAGATTAACACTTATTATTTTCTCCAAAAATGACAGATAACTGGCACGTGTCCCTCTCGATTAGAAAAGCCGTAAGGCGCCAAACTCAAGCCAGCCAACAAACCTGACTTCTCTTGCATGCACAAGACCAACTGACTCTAGAATTAGAATTCGAAGGAAGCCAGCCATCTCCTTTTACACAGAAACTTGGCCACACCTTGTCCACAAAAAGCACTTCCCAACTCCATCTGCTTCAATGGATAACACAAACAAATCACACACCCCAAATTACTCAGAAAGCAAAAGAACACAAAAATGTCAGTGGCATCTTCCTTTCCCTGTATGAAAATCTCACCTGCATCATCATCTTCCTCCTCACATTCATCTTCTTGTTCATCAAATCATTCTTTTATGCTGTCTTCTTCCTCTTCAACAAAGCCTTACCATGTAAAAATTAGCATAAAGAGCTCCCAGACTGAAGGGCCTATCAGAAGACCTGCTGCTCCTTCCCTCCGAGAACCCTCCCAGCCGTCTTCCCCTCTCAAACCAACGCCTCCTTCTCCTCCGTCTCCTTCTCCACCGCCTCAGCAGCCCTCGAATCCGGCCCAGGTTTCCGGGCTGACGATGGTGGAGGACAAGAATGTGGTGACCTTGGAGTTTCAGAGGCAGAAGGCTAAGGAGATTCAGGAGTACTTCAAGCAGAAGAAGCTTGAGGCTGCTAACCAGGGTCCTTTCTTTGGCTTTGTTGGCAAGAACGAGATTAGCAATGGCAGGTAAAAGCTTTTAAATTTGTTTATCTGGGTTTATGCAGTTTTGTTTGTCTGGATTATCATTGGATTAGGTGAAGATTAATCAAAATTGAAATGAATCTAAAATCTTACTGGAAAAATGGCTGATCAAATGAGTAATTTTATTTTTATTTTTTATAGCAAACCCTAAGAACTGCATCCACATGTATCTATCAGACCTAAAGAAAAGCAGCTTCACTTGTGTGAAACCAACGAAATGATAAGTTCACCGGGCTTTCGATGATATCTTTGGATTTTGCTCTTTCAAGGAGTTGCATCCTACTTCTTTTAGCTTTGGCTACCCTCCTTCGATTGAACCTGTGACATTAAATCACCGTTTTTCGATTAAATATTAGCAAGCCTGCTATCTCGCCTTTGCCTCTTCTACTTGTAGTACTGATGTTGTAGTCAGCTTGTTCTTCACAAATGAGATAGAGAGGCTTCGTCTCAAAGCACCCGACTTCTATAGTTTTACTTATTCGTTGTGACATCAAAAGTTTTAATATCAGAGGGGTTTTTGCCTTCTTGCCTTCTCTTTCGGGGATAGTAGGAAGGTTTGCGTTTACCTAGATAATATTGTTTGGGAAGCGTATTTGATTTATCAGTTTTCGGTCATTTGGTTTTTAACAAGTTAAGCCAAAGAATTGAAAATTTGGTTTTGAAGATTTGCTTAATCATTACTAAGGAACCTCTGCCTAAACTCCGAATGTTAATTACGCGCCAACACCCCTACTTAGAAATTAGAAAATAGAATCTAAAATTAGAATCAAGTTACATTCTGTGCCCGATTTTGTTAGTTCTGTTGGATCCCTCAACCAAACGACTTGCATTTCCGGCAAGAAAGAAAGGAATTCTGCTTCCCATTTGGGTCTGTATGCTTGTGGCATAGTTTAGTTTGTTGATCTGTGATCTTCTTTCTCTTGTATTTGTGATTTTGGCTTTACAGATGGGCAATGTTTGGTTTTGCTGTTGGAATGCTAACGGAGTATGCAACTGGCTCGGACTTTGTTGATCAAGTAAAGATACTTCTTTCGAATTTCGGAATACTGGATCTGGAATGATACACCGGCCCGGTGGGATGTTGAAAGCCTTAATACCTTCTTGTCTCTGGAGCTACCGCAGATACATTCACTGTTTCACTTGTAACTTTGTTGAGTAATTTGTTTAAATTTCATTTGCAAGAAATACTCGGCTATCATACGCTGCTGTATTTTACTTACAATGTTTACCAGGATTTCAACGATTGAAGAAGTTCCCCAGAGCTCGTTTGATAACATTTTTGTATTCGGTTTGTTTCCTTTTGAAGTAAACAGAAAGAAAGGCAAAATAAAAAGGAAAACTAATGAAAAATGTTTGAAAACTTTGAGTTTTAATGATAAGGACAAAATAAAGGGTAAAGTGAATAGTACCAGGATTGACTTTTTAGTGTAAAAATGTGGTTTTTCGTTAAAGTAAACAGTACCAGGTGCTTTTCGTTAAAATTCCCAAAATAAAATGGGTGGAAGGTTGAGAGGCAGGTCAGAGGTGAAACCGAAACCACAAACTATCTATAACTCTTTTTCTAGCATTGGTGAGCGAGAGTCCGCGGCAGTGATTTGTGATGTTTGGAGCACGCAAGATGAATGCAGCTCGAAAAGCAGGTTGATTATGCAGATCATGGCAGGATGATTTGAGTTGAACTCGTTAACGCCTATTTGTTTTTTTTCTTGCTAGGCTAAACTCCATTCGTTTTCGCCTATTTCAAACTAAAAAGTACTTCTAAAGCATCATAAGAACAAAGACACCACTTTCCTAAACCTGCGATTCGATGCAAGAAAATTATGCAGTTGAGAGAATCATCAGTTCAGATGCCTAACTACATATTTTACAGACAAAGAAGAGCAATACACAGCTGAAACTAACCAGCTAATCACCCCTAACATTTACTTGACAACTGCATAGATAAGAGTAACCAGAAACAGCGCGCAAACAACACGCATTCCCTTTTGCAGATACAGCATCTTTGCCTCCAGTTTTTCCACCCTGGCCTCCACTCGAGCTATCCGCGCTTCCAACATTGCCAGCCGTGCTCCCCACCTTGTCTCCCCAACATCTACGCCATCTGCCGTGCTCTGTGCATAATCTTCACCCTGCAGAGAATCGTCTTCCCAAGCTTGATAGTTACACATCTCAGCAGACTAAAATTCCTGAATCACAGCATAACATTTTCCAATTTACATACTTTCAAAGCTGTCTCTGGCAATCAAGGTAGCTATTGATGGATTGAAACTAAATATTCGTATTTTGATTTCAATAAATAATGGACAAAAAACTTAAACACGACAAGACTTTCTCTCACTCATCGATATTCTAAACTACTTTAATATGCCAACGAGCGAACAAACTGGGTGCGAGGAGGTTGACGCTACCCTAGCCAACTAGCCTAATTCACATCTACAAGACGACGTTTCGGTAGTGGTATGATTGGTAAATTCCACAATATCCATAGAGCATCATAGAAATAATCTACAACTCCAATTAGACAACACCAGAAAGTGCAGGGCAGATAAACCACCATTAAAATCTGAATGTTTTTAATTTTACATGTAAATTAGAAAATACAATTGAAACTACGAATCAACTTTAGTTTGCATTTTCTATCATTTTTCTGGTATCTCCGTTCTGGGTTTCATATATTTTCACCTCTGCGATTCGATTTTTTGTCTAATTTCACCATTATTTGCGAAAGACCCACATTTTATACAAGTAAAACAAAATAAAAAATGGATTAAAGCAAATACCTTTTAAGAGAAACTTGAATTTTCTTGTTTTGAGGCTGAGCCGAGGGCTTTGAGGGTTTCTTACCAATCAAGATTCAAGTCTGGCCGTGGGAGAAACTGGCGAACCCAAGACACAGCACAGATGAAAGGTTATTACTTTTTCGGGTCGGGGAGGGAGACTTGTGAGATCACCCATCAGTCGGGCAGCCAAACCAAGGTTATTGGTTGAGGCCATGGGGCCTGGCCCCTCCCTGGGCCACTCGCATCTTATCTCACCAGAATGGACTCATCAAGATTTTTCAATTTGTTACGAACACAAGCACATATATCATATATTATTGTATAAGTAGAAATTTTTTTTTTTTGCTTGTATAATGAATGATATATGGCATATAGTTCCGTATTCTGGATATATTGAAAAATCTTTCCATTCAGACTTAGATGTTGACGTGCCAACATCAGGCCAAAATTATTTATTCAAATAACACTTCACTCCTTCCAAATAAGAAGAAAGCCCTCATTCACCATTTATGTGATATCATTATTTTACCATACAAATGTCATAACCAAAATTGTTTATTATCTCCATCATGATTTAAAGACCGTTCTAGAAAAAGTCATTCAATTCGATTGTCGTTTAGTAATTGTACGATTCAAAGTTTTTGACTCCATAAACTAGAACATAGTATTTTTCACATTAGCATTATACAAGACTCACTTTGGATGATTACATATATATATATATTTGATTGACTACTTCCTTCGTGTCAAGTATCAATTTTTTGTTTTAATTACATGGTTGTTTGGTGTTTTATTTTCTTGTTAAATCTTGAGTTTTTTAAGCCATAATTATATACATCATTGTGACTAATTATTGAAGAAGACTAACTAAATAAATGTCTACTGCATTGGAAGACTCGAGTCCTCAAGGGCTCCTCCTTAAACCATTTTAAGCCATTACTAATATATTTAATGGCTTAGCTAAACTGGTCTCTCTTTAAATTGGTATAAAACAGTTTATTTTTAGTTATACTTTCTAGAACTCGATTTTGATCTCATTTTATTCTCTAAAATTCAAAAGTCATTACTTTGCTTCCTGAAATTCAATTTTGATCCCACTTTGTTTCTTGAAACTCAAAAGCCATCATTTTGCTCTCTAAAATTGGATTTCAATCTCACTTTGTCATCTGAAACTCAAAAGTCGTTACTTTAGGATTAATTATTGTATGCTTATATAATTGAATTGCTTGAATTAAAATCTGATATGAATTGTCTTTTCCTTTGACTCAATCACTTACACAATTAAGGTTGATTACTCTCTCTCTCTCTCTGGCTAGTGCTTGTTATATCATGAAATGCATGCACCCTTTAGAATTCCTTAGGAAAACTCATATGAATCCAATAATTTAACTTTCATACAAAAGATTGGTATTTACTATTTAGGCTACTATCCATCTCTATATCGATTCAAACAAGACTCGGACTTCTTGTCTTGTTTGGATTGATTTTGATTTCAGATTATACATGTTGCTGAATCCTCAACAATGTCGAGTTGATGGACATCTTTGTTGTTGTAAGCATATCAGTACAACATGTAATTATATGTTAAACAGTGGAGATGATAAAAGTCAAACGACATCAACAATTAAATAAAAAAGAAAAATATTAATGGATAAAAGCCGTGATAGATTTAGAATTTGAATCATGTAAGGTCTTAATGTTAAATAGGAACAAAGCGCAAACTCGCAAAACTCTAAAAAACTAGTTTATTCACTTGGTGGGCTTGTTATGTACATGTCAATAAATATCGGCATATGCCGAAGCAATCTGATAAGTGATATGAAGATAATTTGTCGAGTGTTGTTAACGCAACATATCGAGATATACGTAACATGTATTACATAAATATCTAGTAGACACAGAAATGATTCATACCAAATCATATCGAAGGATCCTCAAAAAACATTTATACCTATATTTTTCGAACTCAAATAATCCTAAGACCGCCTTGGTCCTAGTTCCATCCGCCTAGGCCTGGCAATTCCTGACACGACCCGATAACCTGACACGACACGACACGAAATTAACAGGTGTTCGGGTCGACACGATAACGAAACGGGTCGTTATCGGGTAACCCGATAAGCACCTGTTAAGATAACGGGTTTGTTCGGGTATACACGTGGGTAACACGATACACGATAAGCAGAATATTAATTTAATAATTTATAACCCTAAAAAAATACTATAATAATTATATATATATATTAATTTAACAATTTTATACCCCTAAAAACTATAATAATTATATATATATATATTAAATTAACTATAATAATTATAATAATTATATATACTGTTTATACCATATTTAGGGCCTCGTATATTTGGGCCTTGGGCTTTGTATTTGGGCCTCACACTAAAGCCCATACTTTGTAAAAGAGGAGGAGCCCCTTATTTTATAAAAGGGGACTCCTACCCTCATTCTAGGGGAGGCTCATTCTCACCATCAGAGGCCATTTCTGAAGCCTCTCCTCATCCCTCTCAAAGCTTCCTCACACCCCCTAAGCTCTAAGCTCTCTCTCTCCCTCTTCAACAGAGAAACATAATACAATCAGTGTGGACGTAGCCCAAACCTTGGGGTGAACCACGATAAAATCCTTGTGTTCTTTGTGTTCTTCGTGTTCTTGAGCGTTTGTGCAGATTCACGGTCGGATTTACGTTGTTCCAAGACCGCTCCGGTTTTGTGCATCAACATTTGGCGCCGTCTGTGGGAATCGACACAAAAAACTATGTCGGTTCTCTTTCATTTTTTCATCAAATTTCACCACCGTGAATCTGCAATAATCATAAAAATTTCAGATCTCTGTGGCAGCTCAAAGCTGTTGCTCAAAATTTCAGATGGGCCAACTTTCTATTCATCTGCTTAAAGCCTGAAATTGGATCTCTGTGGTCTTTGCAGAAATTTGCAAATTACCTCTTCTCAATTTTGTACCATACTCATGTCCAACACAACCGCAACACAATCCCTCAGAAACCCATCTGCCCAGAATTCCAAAAAAGGTCTCAAAGCTCCGCACCACAAAATCCTCGTGGAGACCCTGCCCCCTGATTCTTCCAAATGGGTGAGCTTGATTCGTGAACAGTGAGGGTGGCGGCCGACTCCATCGCCGCCGATCTCCACATCCATCGTCGCCATGCTCACTATGGCAGACACTTTTGATTTTCTGTCTTTCGGGGGAAAAACCTTCACATCAGAAATAGATCATTGTCCAGTGTATTTCTCCAGAGACGCTGCCACTGCTTCCGGAGACTCGACGGAGGAAAATCCATACAACTGAGGCCAAAAGACCGCAGAGCTCGAAACCTGAGGAGGAGTGAAGCCAGGGTTTTTGGGGTTGATGGGATTTTGGTGGGGGAAATTAAGGTTTTTGGGGTTGTTGCGGTGGCTGACCCCGTCTGCTGCAGGAGAAGCGGCGAGAACGAGAGAACAGCAAAGAGAGAGATAGCAGAAACGAAGTGAGAGAGATGGTGTCGTTGGTCACCAAGAACACCACTCTCTCTCTGCCTCTTTCTCTCTCCCCATGGTTTCTTCAACTTCAATTCTGACTTTGAATTTGGCATTTGGGCCTCTTGCATATTTGCAGTATGAAATATCTGCATACAAGATCCCCACTTCTTGACAGTTTTCGATCTTCAACCTTCAACCATATCAAAACGGCGTTGTCCTGATCCCTGATCGGACCTTCTAGATCGAATCACTTTACGCTTTCCTGAAGCTTCAAGTCCTTTAAGATGGCAGATAACGACGAGGGAGGAGGCTCGGAGACCCTTCTTCGCCTCTCTCCACCCAGCCGCTCGATCGCCAGGTTCAGGCCAATTTCCAGATCGTGCTTCCCTTCCAATTTCCAGATTCTATTGTCTCTCCAGGGCCAGCCGCACGACTCCGCCGTTGCCGACACCACCGTAGCTGCCCAGTTTATTCACTCTCTCATCTCTCCGGGGCCAAAATCTCCACGCCCAACACCTGTTTGAGGAGATCACCCACTAAAGAGTCCCGTCGCCGGTTATGTCTTCCAAACCTGTTTCCGCTTCTTGCTGCTCAGCAGAGCCTCACTTTCTCTCCCATCTTCCTCCGAACCAAATGCAACCCAGATGGCCATCAACAGGGACTCCACTTCCTTTCCAATGATTGGCAAGATTGGGTCCTACACTGTCTTTATGACGCCGCCTGAACCGGTTTTTGAATCTTCCCGGAAAATGATCGCGCCGGTCTTTGAGTCCCCCAAAAAGGCGGCCCCGCCCCCGGTCCAGCAGACGCCTCAGCAATTGCTGAAGCCCATTGCCGTATCTTCAGATTCCTCGTCCGATGGCTCGATGTCAAGGATTTTCTAAGAATGCGGTCACCAAAGCGCAGAAGGCTCATTCAAGTTTGGACGACCATTGGCACGCTATTTTGGATTAAATCAGTCAAGATATCAGTGAGCGCTAGATGATTATTACCAGAGCAAGGGAGTGATGTTGATGGAAGCTGATATAAGCAACTAAGTTCAATCAAGGTCCAGAATCAAGGGGAGAAGAGGTCAAGTCACTGACCCGCACAACATAGCCGAAAGATTACGGAGAGAGAGAATTGCAGAGAGGATGAAGGCTCTGCAGGAGCTCGTTCCCAATGACAGCAAGCCGGGTTCAACGCAGCTGCGAGGTGTAGGCAAACAGGACAGAGACAGAGACAGCAAAAGCAAAGCAAAATAGAAAAAGGAAAAGCAGAAAGCCCTACCTCATGAATGATGCTCTCTAATGGTCTTCCATATCTCTGCACAATCTTCAACTGCATCATCATCACAGCCCTAAGAATAATGCAGTAATGGGTTATCTTCAACAACCCACTTGGACAAAGGGAATAACTCTACGCATGTGCTAAATCCGACCCATGCCATCCTGTCCATCCATCAGCTTGTCAAAAGAAACAAAAACAAAAAGAGTAAAGGTAAAGCAGGTTTCTTTAAAAGCACACAACTGGAAAGTGGTCGATGATAAAGGAATTCAGACATCTAATGATGCCAAGTTGTTGCCATCCCACTACAAGGTCCCAACATCTCATTGTGTCGGTGCCTTGGGACGTTGGATTGACAAGATACCGAGCACCATTATTCCTAAAAAGAGCGGTCCTCCATGAAAGCGAACGCTAAAGCAAAAAAAAAAAGCATAAAAAAAAAAAAAAAAAAAAAAACAAGGAATAAACACCTCACCCGAATGATGTAATTTATTTTTATTATCTTTCGGAGACATCTGTATCAACCCCATCAGAGGGTAATATGTATAAACCCCATCAGAGGGTCAAAAAAAAAAAAAAAAAAAAAAGGAAAAGCCCAAAACAAATGGGCTGACATGTTGTGGAGGGCAAAGGCCCATAGGCCTAAAATGGCACCAACCAGGTCATCAAAAGTACGCCTAGTACTCCAAATTATACTTGAGCACTACTCATGTCATTCATACATAAACATTCATGAGCATCATTCATGACAATCATACATAAACATTCATGACCATCATTCATGTCAACATTCATGAGCATCACTCATGTCAACATTCATGAGCATCACTCATGTTAACATTCATGAGCATCACTCATGACAACATCCATGAGCATCACTCATGTCAATCAACATAAACATTCATGAGCATCACTCATGTCAATCAGCTTCAAAAAAGCTTCATTTACAGAGCTTTAGCTTCAAAAGCTTCATTTACAGAGCTCTAGATTCAAAAGCTTCATTTATAAAAGCTCCAGCTTCGAAAGCTTCATTTACAGAGCTCTAGCTTCCAAGCTTCACTTGCAAAGCTTCACCTACAAAGCTTCAGTGCAGGGTATACAAACACCGCCTCCGAACAACCACCACTTCGGCCCATACATGGATTCAATTTGAAGTCTCCAGCCAACAGACTCTATTGACCGAAGACTTGGGGGACTACATTATGTACCATATATTGGGCCTCAACTGGGCCTCATGAAAAATACTTGGGAGACTCTAGCCCATCACTTATGTATTGAGGAGTGAGCCCTTATTCTATAAAAGGGAATCCCTCACTTTCATTAGAGAGCACCCATTATTCATGTACTGAGGAGTGAACCCTTATTTTATAAAAGGGACTCCCTCACCTTCATTAGAGAGAAACGCCGCCAGCTGAGCAACCGCCTCGTCGCGAGCATCAACTCTAGCCCATCATTTATGTATTGAGGAACGAGCCCTTATTCTATAAAAGGGACTCCCTCACCTTCAACACCACAAGCCGAGCCAACCAAGGCAATATAAGCTACAAGCAAAGCGGCCTCACAACATGTGCTACTTCTAGTTGAACATCATTTCAGATTGGGCACCGCCTCATATCGAGCATCAGTTCTAGACGACATCTAGTTACTTCGGCCCACACATGGACTGAATTTCAAGTCTCCAGCCAAAAGACTCTCTTGACTGAAGACTTGGGGGACTACTGTTTATACCATATTTAGGGCCTCGTATATTTGGGCCTTGGGCTTTGTATTTGGGCCTCACACTAAAGCCCATACTTTGTAAAAGAGGAGGAGCCCCTTATTCTATAAAAGGGGACTCCTACCCTCATTCTAGGGGAGGCTCATTCTCACCATCAGAGGCCATTTCTGAAGCCTCTCCTCATCCCTCTCAAAGCTTCCTCACACCCCTAAGCTCTAAGCTCTCTCTCTCCCTCTTCAACAGAGAAACATAATACAATCAGTGTGGACGTAGCCCAAACCTTGGGGTGAACCACGATAAAATCCTTGTGTTCTTTGTGTTCTTCGTGTTCTTGAGCGTTTGTGCAGATTCACGGTCGGATTTACGTTGTTCCAAGACCGCTCCGGTTTTGTGCATCAACATATACTATAATAATTATACCCAAAATATTAACTATAATAATTATATATATATTAAATTTTATACCCCTAAAAACTATAATAATTATACATACAAAATAAATAGATTTAAATCTACTTAATAAATAAATATATATATACACACACACACACCATTGAACTTCATGGGATATGAATTATACGAAACTAATTTCAACGATCCAACCGTCAAACATGTTTGTATATACTTCGAGATCGCATACGCCAAAAATTGCAAAAAACAAACATTCAGAGAGCAAGTAACGGGACAAAACTTTTTGACGGTTATAAACGAAAAATCACGATTTAACGGTCATTTTAACTCCGATTTTGATGATTTTTTACAACCACACTCCTTGACCCTATATGAATACAATGATTGAATTCGATCTTCAATTTAAAATATTTACACTAGTGGATACCACAAAATCTTATGTTATACTTAATAAAAGTATGAATAAACTCTTAAGTATTAGTGAATCTATTGTTTTGATGGGATGCTCATTCTACAAAACTAGTTTCAATGATCCAACCGTCAAACATGTTTGTATATACTTCGAGATCGCATACGCCAAAAATTGCAAAAAACAAACATTCAGAGATCAAGTAATGGGACAAAAGTTTTTGACGGTTATAAACGAAAAATCACGATTTAACGGTTATTTTAACTCCGATTTTGATGATTTTTTACAACTACACTCCTTGACCCTATATGAATACAAGCAATGAATTCGATCTTCAATTTAAAATATTTACACTAGTGGATACCACAAAATCTTATGTTATACTTAATAAAAGTATGAATAAACTATTAAGTATTAGTGAATCTATTGTTTTGATGGGATACTCATTCTACGAAACTAGTTTCAAAGATCCAACCATCAAACATGTTTGTATATACTTCGAGATCGCATACGTCAAAAATTACAAAAAACAAACATTCAGAGATCAATTAACGGGACAAAACTTTTCGACGGTTATAAAAAGAAAAATCACGATTTAACGGTCATTTTAACTCTGATTTTGATGATTTTTTGCAGCTACACTCCTTGACCTTATATGAATACAATGATTGAATTCGATCTTCAATTTAAAATATTTACACTAGTGGAAACCACAAAATCTTATATTATACTTAATAAAAGTATGAATAAACTATTACGTATTAGTGAATCTATTGTTTTGATGGGATACTCATTCTACGAAACTAGTTTCAAAGATCCAACCGTCAAACATGTTTGTATATACTTCAAGATCGCATACGTCAAAAATTACAAAAAACAAACATTCAGAGATCAAGTAACGGGACAAAACTTTTTGACGGTTATAAACGAAAAATCATGATTTAACGGTCATTTTAACTCCGATTTTGATGTTTTTTTACAACCACACTCCTTGACCCTATATGAATACAATGATTGAATTCGATCTTCAATTTAAAATATTGACACTAGTGGATACCACAAAATCTTATACTATACTTAATAAAAGTATGAATAAACTATTAAGTATTAGTGAATCTATTGTTTTGATGGGATACTCATTCTACGAAACTAGTTTCAATGATCCAACCATCAAACATGTTTATATATACTTCGAGATTGCATACGCCAAAAATTGCAAAAAACAAACATTCAGAGATCAAGTAACGGGACAAAAATTTTCGACGGTTATAAACGAAAAATCACGATTTAACGGTCATTTTAACTCCAATTTTGATGATTTTTTACAACTACACTCCTTGACCCTATATGAATACAATGATTGAATTCGATCTTCAATTTAAAATATTTACACTAGTGGAAACCACAAAATCTTATGTTATACTTAATAAAAGTATGAATAAACTCTTAAGTATTAGTGAATCTATTGTTTTGATGGGATACTCATTCTACGAAACTAGTTTCAATGATCCAACCGTCAAACATGTTTGTATATATTTCGAGATCGCATACGCCAAAAATTGCAAAAAACAAACATTCAGAGAGCACGTAACGGGACAAAACTTTTCGACGGTTATAAACGAAAAATCACGATTTAACGGTTAATTTAACTCCGATTTTGATGATTTTTTACAACTACACTCCTTGACCTTATATGAATACAATGATTGAATTCGATCTTCAATTTAAAATATTTACACTAGTGGATACCACAAAATCTTATGTTTATATTTAATAAAAGTATGGTATAGTACTATTGTTTTATTTTTTTTCATAATTATTTTGGTAAACTTCTCATAATTTGAATGATTTTTAATGTTTGGTTTTTTTATGCTTAGTTTATGCAGAAGATAGTTATGACGTGGAAAACCTTACTGAAAACATCATCAACATAACTCTTGAAGGCAATAGATCAAGCCAAAGTTCCAATGCAATTTCGTGATGATCGATGTAAATCGAGGATTTTGTAAATTGAGGTTTAAACTTTTGAGAAAGATTTCACAACCATGAAAACAAAAACTGTTTCATTTTGCATATCCTTGCACATTTAAAATTTGTAATAAATTAGTAGTGTATGTATTATTTTTTTATTAGGCTCTTATTTTCGAGTGTAGATGTAGTACTTAAACGACAAATGTGTTTTAATGTTTTGAAGTAATATTTATGTGGCAATGTGTGGTATGTGCAAATTTAAGAAAAAATATATATTTTTCTTAACGGGTCATAACGGGTCGGGTCACTTTACCCGTTGGGTAAAGTGACACGACCTGTTAAGGACCCGTTAAGATAACGGGTGTGACACGACACGACCCGTTAAGATAACAGGTGTTACACGAAAACGACACGAACACGACTGACACGACCCGTTTGCCAGGCCTACATCCGCCCCTGCATAGAAGAATCCTAGTCTGCAAACAAATGTCAAGAAGAAGGAAAGTAAAATAATACATAGAAAAGGACGAAATATTGTCTTTGACCAAAAAAATAAAATAAAATAAATAAATAAATAGAAAGGATGTAATTGTCACATGGTTGACACATGTCGATTTAATCCTTCCCTCCTCTTTTACCCCTCCGGATTTGGCAATTGAGCGAGAAAGGCAAGAAAGGAAGCAATCAAGGACAAAACACCTCTATTTTCTCCCGCACAGTATGCCTCCAATTTGCCGCCCATGGACGGCCAAGATTCCCGCATATTCGCCTACTACCCCTCCTCATCTCTCTCGTTCCTCCTTCTCCCTCCTCATCTCTCTCGTTCCTCCTCCTCCCTCCTCTTACTCAAAGAAACCCCAGACTGGTCTCGACCCACAAGCCGATGGGAATAGTTCAGGCCAAGCCTCTCACCAATTCCGCACCTGGTGGGCTAGAGAAGCTCAAACTGGATAATGGGCACGTCGTAAAAGGGCCGCTTAATGGTCACAGGCGATCAACTGGACAGTTCCATAGGGACCCTTTTAAGCCGCAGCAGCAGCAGAGGGGTGAGGCCAGAGTTTCAAATGTCGAGCATGGCAGTGGCGGCAGCAGCAATGAACAGGCGACGGCGGCGGATGAGGGGGCGGCGTTGACCGGTGGTAGCAAGGGAGAGAAAGATGATGGGAGTCAGAGAGTTTCTTATAAAGTTTCTGTGGATGAGGAGTTGGTGGATGGATGGCCCAAGTGGCTCACTGATAATATTTCGAGGGAGATTTTGGCTGGCTTGGTTCCCAAGAGTGCTGACTCTTACGACAAGCTCGATAAGGTTTGATTCTGTTATGTTACTGTCACTCTCAACTTGAATTCATTAGAACTGTGATATGCATGTGTTTCTTCCTTTATTAGTGATTGGAAGTTGTATTGTTCTGATAGTTTTCTAGATTCTTGTGTGGTTTTGTTTTGTGGATTCAATCGAAAAGTGCAGGGTCCCGTTTGATAAACGTTTTGTTTTAGTTTTCACTTTTTGTGCTTAGACTATGAGAAAAGTGCATGGGGAAAACGTAAGATTAAGAAGGGTGATGCGAGAGGGGGGGAAGAGGTCAAGAAGAATGAATAAAAACAAAATCTTGAAAGTGAAGTATGCCGAACTATTGGAAACGTTTGGATATTCGTTACTTCAATTTTGGGGTTACCCGTCTTTACAAATCACTAGAAGTTTATCAATTATGGTATAAATTCTTAGTTTGGAGATATATTCATGGGTTGGCTGGATTATTGTTGAGAAGAGGCTGGCGTTCGAACTTTGGATTTTTTTTTTTTTTTACCCCCTAATGTTTTGCTGTTGTAGGTGGGTGAAGGAACCTACAGCAATGTGTATAAGGCTCGAGACAGGGACACTGGAAAAATCGTTGCCTTGAAGAAGGTCCGGTTTGATACATCGGAACCCGAGAGTGTTAAATTTATGGCACGAGAGATTATGTTTTTACGGAAACTGGATCATCCCAATGTAGTCAAGCTTGAAGGATTGGCTACCTCAAGAATGCAGTACAGCATTTATCTTGTTTTTGATTTCATGGTGTCAGATTTGACCAGAATTATTTCCAGCCCTGAAGGGCTTACTGAACCACAGGTCTAAGTTTTCTCCTAACTCGTGGATTCTTAATTTGGATGCTTTGATTGGTTGGACTCTCAGTTTCTAACATGAATTATTGACACAGGTCAAGTGCTATATGCATCAATTGCTTTCAGGCCTGCAGCACTGTCACGAGAGGGGAATTATACATCGAGACATCAAGGGATCAAACCTATTGTTAGATAAAAGTGGAATGCTAAAAATTGCAGATTTTGGGCTTGCAAACTATTATGTGCAAAGCCCTAAGCGCTCTCTCACAAACCGAGTTGTGACACTTTGGTACAGAGCGCCTGAGCTACTGTTAGGTTCTACAGATTATGGAGTTGGCATTGATCTTTGGAGTGCTGGTTGTGTCTTGGCTGAAATGTTTACAGGGAGACCACTTCTGCCTGGTAGAACAGAGGTAATTCAATGTTGAGCATGTGCGTGTGTGTTTTTCCAGGTGAGAAGAACGGGTTTATGATCTTACTATTGCTGGCTAGTTGCTCAACAACATTCTACTTGCTTTCAGGTTGAGCAACTTCATAGGATTTTCAGGCTTTGTGGCACACCATCAGAGGACTACTGGAAAAGACTGAAGCTATCTACAACTTTTAGACCTCCACGTTCGTACAAACCCAATCTTCAAGAAGCTTTCAAGGATTTCCCTATTTCTTCATTGGGTCTGTTGAGCACTCTCCTTGCTTTAGATCCTGCCTACCGTGGCTCTGCATATTCGGCTCTGAAAAACGAAGTCAGTACAAATTGAAAGATGAAAAGTTTTTTACCAACTACATGTTTTTCCAGTAGCTTCTGTTCCTTATGATTCTTGTTTTTAGGCATCCATGACATATAGTATGAATTCTTGCTTTTGGTGTTGAATTTGTGTTGCAAGTGCACGTATGACTCGTGAGTTAATTTGTGAATGTTATATACTAAAAAGGAGTTCTGTTTACAGTTCTTTTTCAGAAGCCCCTTAGCATGTGAACTTTCTGGTCTACCTGTAATCTACAATGCGGATGATGAATTGAAACTAGCCAATGAGCATAAAAAGTAAGTTGATGTTTTCTTTTCTTTAAGATCGATTAGGAAGGTATTTAACAGCATGACATAGACACCCTGTTAATTGGTTCAATGTCATTAACCATGTCTTTCTAAGTGAATTTGGTTTTCTTCCTGTTCCGTCCAATAACGTCTCTGATGGATTCTGCTTGCATTAAATGTGAAGGTGCATGAACGTATTCATGCACAAATCTGTAGAGAATCTAGAGATCACACTACCTATATCCTTCAATTGTATGGCAGTGTGTGATTTCGGGAGTTACCAGATTAAAGGATGCATGATCCTGTGTCCTAAACCCATGAATGCACACACACAAGCACACAAGCATGCCATGAAATGTAATTAAAGATTTAAACTATTTGATCCATGGTTAAAACCCTAACTCCTAAACAACCAACATTAAAGTACTCTCATTTAGAGTGCCTTAACCCTGTCGACATGGAGGATAAGGTCACAAAGGAAATAAAGGTCAAGAAAAAGGGCCTTTGATCTAGTTTGGTAAAGGGATCGTTGCATTCAAAAGGATAGAAAATGGTGGAATGTGAAGGAATGTGAATACAGTATGTACTAACCTATATGGTTGACGGCTGGAGCGAACGGAGGAGGCTATTTGCTAATTAGCACAAATTCAAGTGGTAGTTCCAAAGGAAGAATATGTATTAACCTATATGGATCAAAGCCTTGAAACCATTTACGCATAGTTTTACCGTCTGGAGTCAGGTAGTACCTTGTTATAGGTGCTACTTATTATTTTCTAAACGATTATTATTGCTTTAATGTTCTTGGAAAATGATTTCCGAATGCGAGGATTTAATTGATGTCCAGTTCGTTGCTTGAGTAACTGATTATTTTTGTGCTATTTTCAGGTCTAGGAAAGTAAGGCGGTCTCGAACACGTGAGCGCCAGAGACAAGATGTATCTGCTGAGAAAGTAAAAGAAATTTCTGCATCTTCCAACCGGGTAAATATAATTCCTTGCTTTCGGAGTTCAGGGGACCCTCGTGTTGTGTACCCTTTTTTTCTTATGGCGCATGAACAATCACATAATTAACTTAGGCTAGCCAATCTGTCATGCATGTACGAGGAAGGGAAAAGAAAAGGTTCAATTAAAAAGAAAAGAAGGAACAATATACGGCCCTTATCGACGAGGAACCTCGTTTAGCCCTTCTCACCTATACTGCTTGGCACACCTTTCTGATCGTGAAACATTAGAGATATGTTTACAGGGTGATTACTAAAGATTATGTAATATGTATACAGGGCCTTCAGGAGCAGGAGAAAACCGTTGATTCAAATTTCGAAGGTGAGCCAGGAAGCACTACTAGTAGCAACTCGTCCAGTGCAAACCAGGAAGGCCGGAAGGAAAGCCCGATCTTCTCCCTCTCCCCAGTCGAAGGTCTTTCAAGTGTTACTAAGAACGTCAAGAACCTACCTCCATTACCCAAGTCTAAAGCGCGAGCCACAAAAGACAATCAGATTAACAGGTCTGCATCCAACAGAGAATTCAGAAGGTTCAATCCAAGGGAGCTAGAACTCTATGCTCGTGATGACTAGGCCCCATTTGATGAGCATATAGAGCTGCACCATATCTTTTTCTTATAGTCATTTTCCCCTCTACTGAATATTTGCCAACATGAATTTTTGGTTTCGTGTATAATGCAATGATTTGTGATTAGGGTTTTGTGTTTAGGGGGCTTGATTTAGTATTCCGGCCAATATAGCGTATGCTCTGTCCTTTACGGCCAATGACGGCACATTCTCTGTTGAAACCCGAAAGTTCTTACATGCGACCGCCGGCCGGTAAAATTCTTAAAAAGAAACTGCGACGATATAGGGGGAAAAGGCATTCTCACAACATTGTCAATATATATTCTACAAATGTGGCTCTTCTATAAGTTTGTTTACAGCTTAAATATTAAAATTTGTCTTTTCACAGTTTTGCACGCCAATGAACTCATAAATTTCATACTCTTTATTCATTTATAGTAAAAGTTTTATTTTCTTTTCTACAGCTATTTTGGCATAATTGCATGCATGTATATTTATAAATGGGTCTAATTCGAATAGGATAAGCCTTAATTCATATTTGAATTCGGATATTGATTTGACTTGTAGATCCATATTCGATAAGCATCAAGTCCGGATCGAAGAGGATTTTTTTTTATTATTTTCTTATTTTTTATTTTTTTATGGAGCCGAACGATATTATCTAAACTAAGGGGAAGGGGTAAGCTTAGCTTCACAATGGGCTAGCAACAATGTGGTTCAAATTTGCATCTGGTGAGAATTGAACCTAAAACCTCTCACTTACAAGTGAAGAGGAATACCACTAGACTGTAGTACTAAGTGGTAGACGTATACAGATCTAACTCAAGAAAAAAAATTAAAAAAAAAATTCTTATATTAAATAATTCTATTTTTAACCAAAAAGTTTCATGTTGTATAATAAAAAAAAAAGTATGTGTATTTTGAATGCTTAAAAGATTTAAATTACTCTTACCCATATGTTTAATACATTCAAAATAATATGAAAATAAAATAATGTGTTATATTAAGTTGGATCAGATTATTGTCATATCAGACCAGCTTTGATCCATATTCGATTTTTTTTAGTACAACGATATATTTTACACTAAGGAGAAGGGGGAGTTCTGCTAAGCCACATAATGAGCAATCTAATTTGGTATCGAATTCGCAATCTACGAGATTCGAACATAAGACCTCTTACTCACAAGTGAAGAGGAATACCACTAGACCGTGGTACTGAGTGGCTAATTCATTTTTAATTTTATTGAGGGTTCAAATTTTATTCAGACAATCAAATTGTAATCTTGATTTGGATCCCATTAATTACATCAGATCCAGATTAAGATGTGATCCATTTACGTGTCTAATTGCATGGGTTGTTCAGTTTTTAGGCTTATTAATTGATTTGCCCCAAAAAATTGTTATTTAGTCTCATTTTACCCCCTGAAACAATTCTCGTTTCACTTTGCCCTCTGAAACTACCATTTTCGTCTCCTTTAGTCTTAGTTCACCCAATTTTCATCCATTCCATTGAATAAACATTAAAGTAACATTTCTTTTTTGACACAATTCTTTGCCTCCAGCTTGCTATTAAAACAATCTCAATTCTATTTTTTATAACTCTAATTCAAACCCCATCCATCTCTCTTAAGGATTGGTTAGTTTGTGAATTGGTGCAGAGCTACGAGAGAGAGAGAGAGAGAGAGAGAGAGAGAGAGAGAGAGAGAGAGAGAGAGAGAGAGAGAGAGAGAGAGAGAGAGAGAGAGAGAGAGAGAGAGAGAGAGGGGCGAGAGACTGTACAACAATAAGATGGTAGGGTTTCACACGTGATTTTTGACGTGTTTCCCAAGCCAATAAGAATTCTTTCCAAGTTTGTGTCATCAATTGTTTTGTTTTAATTTATAGTGTACCTCAAAGTCTCATTGACCTATTTATGGGAAACTTTGGATGCAGTCCCTAGCTATGAATATTCTTTGACTAAAACCTTATTAGTTTTCAAATTTTTATCGAAGTTTCTGAAATTAATGTGATAATTTATTTCTATGTATGTTACTATATTTTTTAAATTAAAAATTGAAATTTATAGTTGTTTATATTAATGAGATTTTAAATAAAAACCATAATTTGTGGGATTAAAAATATTAAAATATAAATATTAAAATATAAATATAAACATGGGTACATTCATCAAAATTAACCAAAAAATTATTGTACCAAAACATGGGTACATTCTTCAAAATCACATAAAAAAGAAAAAAAGATATTAGGCTTAATAATATTAGTAAATTTCTTCGATTAAACTTGACATTGATACATTCTCAAATCAATGAAAAAAGAATGTACCCATATAAGTTTAAAAATGGATTAGAAAAAAAAATTGAATAGATTTTAGATAAAATAAATGGTACATTTTACATATAACAAATTAGTATATTTAAGAATAATTACATTTTAAGATTAAAAATTTGAAAAAAAATTACATGAATGGGTACATATAAGATTGAAAAACTGAAAACATTTTTTTTAAAAAGCTAATGTGTCACAGCCCGTCTCGAGATTTTAGTCTCGAGGTTGTGAAATGATGAAACTGCCCTGGCGGTTACTAAGGTATGGGTGTGACATATTATGAATAATATATATATTCTTCCCTAAGTTTTGGAAAAAAAATTGGAATTTGATTAAAGGATATGTGTATATTTGTGTGGTTAGGGAATTAAAGAGTGGAATTGTTTTGAGGGACCACACACACACGGGACACCCTGTCCCTTTCCCCGTGCCCTCTATCTCTCTCCCCTTCTTAGTTCTTCCTCTCTCCCTCTCGACTCGTACGGACGAGGCACCAAAACGCTTCAACCTTCACGGATCGACGTCAAAAAGGTAAGTTTGTGAATCCTTGCAAGCTTGTGAGTTCATTGGTGCAATTTTTAGAACTTGGAACCCTCGATATCACGTGAAATCCGAAACCTATTTTGAGATCACTGTTCATGCACACGTGAATTGTTGGATTTCAGGGAATTCTAAGCTTATAGTGAGCTTGGTGAGGTTCTAAGGAAGCTCGGAGTGCTTAGTTTGAAGGTTTTGGACGTCGGGATCATTGAGTTCAAAGTTGGCCGGTTTTCTTGGAAATTTTCCGGTGAGATTTCGTTATTTTTAGAGCCTTAAAGTAGTGTAACGTGATTCTACATGCTTAGGGCTTCATTTTGATATAAAATACGTGAAAAATGGTTGAGAAATGACGGAGAACAAGGAGATTGAAAAATCTCTAGTTTTCCGGTCACCGGAAAAACCAGTCCGGCGAGCCCAAGGTAGGAGACGAGCGTGGACCCGTGCCTGTCTAGGCGCGTGGGGGCGCGTGACAAGCCCAAATATTTTTCTAAAAATATGCCGACGTTCGTGACGTCGAGTAGGTCATTGTGGTATATTCATATACCTAAATTGAGCATCGTATGAGAAGTTATTACGAATTGTCGGTTATGTGCTTTAAATAACGTTGTCTTAGTTGTTTCGCATATAGGTGATACCTATCCCGAGGACGAGCGCATCCAGGGACGTCACGGGGGCTACGACCCTTCGACTTATCAGTGAATGGGCAGTATTTATGTTTATACCTATATACTATTGATATTTTTCCCACAAATTGAGTTTAAATGAAAGTATGTTTTAAAATGCCATGCATGCATATCATGAGATATATGAATTGATAATTGATGCATATATATATATGTGAATTGGTGCTGTGAACGCACATGTGAGTATCAGGTGAGTTTTATGTTATTCATGTGAATTATTAATGATGTGATTTGTTTTGAGAGCTCATAACCTGCACCCCCTGGTGTTAGTGCTTATATTATTCACCGCACCGCATGCTCACCTTGGATCCAAGTAGGTGCATGTCGTACAGACCATGAGAGGGTTCTGATATGCTAGTCGTATAGATCACTAGAGGTGGTTCCGACTAGTAGGTGACCTTAGATTATGCACGCAGATGATGGATGAGAGAAGCACTAGAGCGTATTCTTACACCATTCTTGTTGTACATACTACTTCAGGTAGTTTCGACTTATGTGTAGAGTAGTGCCGTACAGGTCACCGTGGTGACTCCGGTTGGTTTGGATATTGAGCTAGAATTAACCGTACAGGACCAACTGCAGGGTCTCCGGTTGATTCATTATGTCACCTGTTATATTAATGCATCCATATTCTATCATTGTCATTTATAGCATGGCATACTTGTTGGATTTTGATAAAGATTGATGTTTTGAGAGATATGAATCAATATTATGCTATTATGTTATTTTCTGGGAAAGTATACAGGTTTTACAGTGAGGGGTTAGAAATGTTTTAAATGAAATGTTTTGGAAAACTTTGGTTTTACTGACCCACTCAATTTTGTTTTACGCCCCTCCAGGTTCTAGATAACAGCGTTGGTGGCCCACGAGGATTCCCACGGCGTACTGACAGACTACATAAATGTAGGACTCACCTGCGGGTGTTGTAACTTAGTTATGGTCCTACTTGACTGCACCTAGTATTTATGTTCTGAATTTGTGTGTTTTACACTTAATCTCACTCTAGCATGCTAGTTGGGTATTATTGCTAGTAGTTGTTTTTTTATTCCTTCGTATTCTCATATCTTTTGCTTCCGCATCGCACTTTTGGTTACGTCACGCTCACGTGACGGCCAGCACGCCTTGATTCTAGGATCGGGGTGTGTCAATTTGGTATCAGAACCTAGGTTGTAGTCCTGTATAAATTGTTAATGTTCTAATGATCTTTTGGTGTATTCTGTCAGAACTATGCCGCCTCGTAGGGAATCACGCCGTGCTTCTGAGTCTAATTTCCCTGATATAACTCAATTAGGGGAAGCGATAGCCCATGCCTTTCAGAATGCAATCCGCCCTCATCCTCCTCCTTAGAGGACACCCCTAGAGACTATGTATAATCTGAAATTGGACCGTTTCATGGGTAATGAGGGTCATAAAGGGGCAGAAAACTGGTTAGACCATATTGAGAAGACTTTCCAGGTGATGCAGAGTCAAGGGAACCTTCCTGCTAATAGATGGGTGGAGACCACTACTTGGTTTTTAGGACGAGAGCCAGCAGGTTGGTGGATAAATCAGACTAAGTTTATGTCACCTGAGATGGCAGCTGACTGGGAAGTATTCAAAGAGCATTTTATGAAACGATTTGTTCCGCCGGAGTACATTGATCGTAAGAAACAGGAGTTTACTCATCTGAAGTAAAATGATATGTCGACGCATGAGTATTACAGGAAATTTAAAGACTTATCTCGTTATGATCCTGATATAGCTGGTAATCAGGCAGAGATGCTTCACCGTTTTAAGCTGGGAACTAAGAAGAAATGGCAGACTTTTGCTAGTACGTTTCCTTGTACCGATTATCATGAATTTTCTGAGATTTTGGTTCGGATGGAGGATTCCGACAACTTTCCTAGTAACAATGAGGATGATGAAGATAAGAATGATAATCAGAAGAAAGATGATAGGGTTAAAGGTATCTCCACTCAAGGACCCTGTAAGACACAAAATTTCAAGAGAAGTGGAGCGAGCTCGAGTTCTTCCAGTGGAGGATTTAGTGTCACAGGCCCGAGGAGAGGTGGAAGATTTGCTGGTGGACCCAAGTTTCAGAGACAGAGAGATTTTGGTGGTGCTGGTGGTTCTGGTGCTCCGTTGTGCCGCTGTTGTAACTTCAGACATCATGGAGAGTGTAGGAGAAGTAGTGGTGGCGGTGCTTGCTACACTTGTGGACAAATGGGACATAGGGCTGCTCAGTGTTCCCAGAGTCAGCAGAGATCTCAGCAGTCTACTATGCCACCTCCAGCGCCGATTCAGCAGAACTTTGGATCAGGCAGTTATGGTCAGACGGGTCATGGTGGTGCTTACCACTACCAGGGTGATACTGCTCCCTATGCTTCCGGACAGTATCAGTATTCCCAGGATCCTTATTCTCAAACTGGGTATTCCCAAGACCCTGGGGGTTATACTTCTTATTCTTCCATGCCAGTTAGCGGGTCGCAGTGGCATCAGCGAGGTCAGCCCCGACAGGGAGATGTTGTTGCTAGCAGTGCTGGACCGTCTAGGCAGGCTAATTAGTCAGGACATTGACGTACTTCTCAGGGGCGAGGTAACCAAGGCAGCAGAGGTCGTGGTGGACGACAGCAAGCTCAGGGATGTGTTAATCACATCTCACTGCAAGATGCTCAGAATCATCCGGACTTGATTATGGGTACGTTTAATATCCTTGGTCACTTTGCTAGAGTTTTGATTGATTGTGGTGCTACACATTCTGTGATTTCTCATACGTTTGCTCAAATGACACAACCTCACCCTACGCCTTTAGGATTTGCTTTAGAATTTACTATGCCTAGAGGGGACAAATGTTATGTTGATAGTGTTTATCCAGGATGTCCAGTGATTGTAGATGGTGTAGTTATGCCAGCTAATCTGATCCCGTTAGATATTGTGGATTTTGATGTGATTTTAGGGGCAGATTGGTTGCATTATAATCGTGCCCATATAGATTGTTACGGGAAATCTGTTACTTTTCATCGTCCTGGATTACCAGAGGTTACTTTTGTGGGTGAAAGTAGTGGGGTGAGACATGAAGTTATTTCTGCCATGAGAGCAAAGAAGTTGTTATCGAAAAGTTGTCAAGGATACTTAGCACATGTGGTGTTAAATGATGTTGTTCCTAGTAGTGTGGAGGAAGTTGGAGTAGTCAGGCACTATCCTGATGTGTTCCCAGATGATTTGCCTGGATTGCCGCCAGATAGATATGTGGAGTTTTCTATTGATTTGCTTCCAGGTACGGATCCTATATCTTTGACTCCATATAGAATGGCTCCAGCTGAATTGAGAGAGTTGAAAATTCAGTTACAGGAATTAATTGATAAAGGTTTCATTCAACCTAGTACTTCACCTTGGGGAGCTCCGGTATTATTTGTAAGAAAGAAAGATGGAACTTTGAGATTACGCATTGATTATAGGCAATTGAATTGGGTAACGATTAAAAACCGTTATCCATTATCCATTGCCTCGCATCGATGATTTGTTTGATCAGCTGAAAGGTGCGTGTGTGTTCTCTACGATTGATTTGAGATCTAGTTATTATCAGTTGAAGATTAAAGATGATGATGTACCTAAGACGGCTTTCAGGACTCGTTATGGACATTATGAATTTTTGGTGATGCCATTTGGATTGACTAATGCACCTGCGGCTTTCATGAGGCTAATGAATGAGGTATTCCAGCAATATCTTGATAGATTTGTCATTGTTTTTATCGATGATATTCTGGTATACTCTAAGTCTAAAGCAGATCATATTCGACATCTTAACTTGGTATTAAAGAAATTGAGGGAGCATCGGTTGTATGCCAAGTTCAGTAAATGTCAGTTTTGGTTGAATGAAGTGGCATTTTTGGGGCATGTAGTATCGACACAAGGAATTCAAGTAGATCCTCAAAAGATAGTAGCAGTGGAGAATTGGGAACAGCCACGAACCGTCACTGAGGTACGGAGTTTTCTGGGTCTAGCAGGTTATTATCGACGGTTTGTTCAAGATTTTTCTATGATTGCTTTGCCACTAACGAAGTTAACCAGGAAGGATGTTAAGTTTGATTGGGATGAGAATTGTGAGCAAAGTTTCCAGCAGTTGAAATATTGCCTCACTCATGCTCCAGTATTGGTACTTCCTGATGATAGCGGTAACTTTGAGATTTACAGTGATGCTTATTTGAATGGTTTGGGATGTGTTTTGATGCAGCATAATCAAGTGATTGCCTATGCTTCTCGACAGTTGAAGATTCATGAAAGGAATTACCCTACTCACGATCTTGAGTTGGCATCCATTGTTTTTGCTTTGAAGATTTGGAGGCATTATCTCTATGATGAGAAGTGTAAGATCTTCACAGATCATAAGAGTCTTCAGTATCTGTTCACTCAGCATGATCTTAATCTTCGTCAATGAAGGTGGATGGAGTTACTAAGTGATTATGACTGCATCATTGAATATCATCTAGGTCATGCAAATGTGGTAGCTGATGCACTGAGTATGAAACCTCAAGGTCGACTCAATGCTTTGTATGCTTGCCGTGTTCCTCTTCTTGCAGAATTGAGAGCTACTGGAGTAAAGTTGGAGTTAGAAGATCAAAGAGAAGCTTTTCTTGCTAGTTTCCAAGTCAGGCTAGTTTTGGTTGATCGTGTACTTGAAGCTCAGATGGTTGACGAAGAAATTCAAGAAATGATTCAATTGAGAAATGAAGGGAAAAAGAAAGACCTCAGGATTCGAGAATCAGATGGCATGCTTATGCAGGAGAACAGAATGTATGTGCCGAATAATGAGGAATTAAAGAAGGAAATTTTGGATGAAGCACATTGTTTGGCTTATGCGATGCATCTAGGAGGAACTAAGATGTACCATACCATTCGACCATTTTATTATTGGCCGGGTATGAAGAGGGAAATTGCAGAGTATGTAAGTAGGTGTATTGTTTGTTAGCAAGTTAAAGCTGAAAGAAAGAAGCCTTTTGGTCGGATGCAACCACTTCCTGTTCCTCAGTGGAAATGGGAAAATATAACTATGGATTTCGTGTATAAGCTCCCTCGTACACGAAATGGATTTGATGGTGTTTGGGTGATTGTAGATCGGCTTCCCAAGTCAGCACACTTCATTCCAGTGAGGGAAAAATATCATCTGAATAAATTGGCTAAGTTGTTCATCACGAAGATTGTGAAGTATCACGAAGTTCCAGTGAATATTATTTTTGATTGAGATCCAAGATTTACTTCTAAGTTTTGGGTAGCTTTTCA
Source organism: Malus sylvestris (assembly GCF_916048215.2). Taxonomy (NCBI): domain Eukaryota; kingdom Viridiplantae; phylum Streptophyta; class Magnoliopsida; order Rosales; family Rosaceae; genus Malus; species Malus sylvestris. The sequence continues at coordinate 4,014,086 of NC_062269.1, read as the reverse complement.
GGAAGCTCTTGGTATAAAATTGCTTTACAGCACTGCTTATCATCCTCAAACCGATGGGCAATCTGAGAGGACTATTCAGACATTGGAGGATATGTTGAGATCTTCAGTGTTACAGTTTGGTGATTCTTGGCATGACCGCTTAGACTTGATGGAATTTGCCTACAATAATAGTTTTCATTCGAGCATTGGTATGTCACCATTTGAGGCACTTTATGGTAGAGCTTGTCGTTCGCCATTGTGTTGGTCAGAGGTTGGTGAAAGAGTGCTTGAAGGCCCAGAGATTGTGGATGAGACTACTCAAAATATTCAGGTGATTAAGTCTAACCTGAAAGCGGCCTAGGATCGACAAAAGAGTTTAGCAGATAGACATGCTACTGATCGAGTATATGATGTGGGTAATTTGCTATTCTTGAAATTGTCACCTTGGAAAGGTGTAGTGCGGTTTGGAAAGAGAGGCAAGCTAAGTCCTAGGTACATAGGACCTTATGAGATCACTGAGAGGATTGGTGAAGTTGCTTACAGATTGGAGTTGCCTCTGGAGTTATCTAAGGTACATAATGTGTTTCATGTCTCGATGCTCCGACATTATGTTTCAGATCCTTCACATGTGATTCCTCCTCAACCGTTGGAGATTAATCCAGATTTGACGTATGATAAGGAACCAGTGACTATCTTGGATTGGAAAGACAAGGTTATAAGGAATAAAATAGTGAGCTTAGTAAAGGTATTGTGGAGGAACCACTCAGTGGAAGAAGCTACTTGGGAGACAGAAGATCGAATGAGAGAGATGTATCTGAGGCTGTTTTATGAATATTAATGGATAATTTGGTTGAATGAATTTCGGGGACGAAATTCTATAAGGAGGGGAGATTGTCACAGCCCGTCCCGAGATTTTATTCTCGAGGTTGTGAAACGAAGAAACTGCCCTGGCGGTTACTAAGGTATGGGTGTGACATATTATGAATAATATATATATTCTTCCCTAAGTTTTGGAAAAAAAATTGGAATTTGATTAAAGGATATGTGTATATTTGTGTGGTTAGGGAATTAAAGAGTGGAATTGTTTTGAGGGACCACACACACACGGGACACCCTGTCCCTTTCCCCATGCCCCTATCTCTCTCCCCTTCTCAGTTCTTCATCTCTCCCTCTCGACTCGTAAGGACGAGGCACCAAAACCCTTCAACCTTCACGGATCAACGTCAAAAAGGTAAGTTTGTGAATCCTTGCAAGCTTGTGAGTTCATTGGTGCAATTTTTAGAACTTGGAACCCTCGATATCACGTGAAATCCGAAACCCATTTTGAGATCACTGTTCATGCACACGTGAATTGTTGGATTTCAGGGAATTCTAAGCTTATAGTGAGCTTAGTAAGGTTCTAAGGAAGCTCGGAGTGCTTTGTTTGAAGGTTTTGGACGTCGGGATCATTGAGTTCAAAGTTGGCCGGTTTTCTTGGAATTTTTCCGGTGAGATTTCGTTATTTTTAGAGCCTTAAAGTAGTGTAACGTGATTCTACATGCTTAGGGCTTCATTTTGATATAAAATACGTGAAAAATGGTTGAGAAATGACGGAGAACAAGGAGATTGAAAAATCTCCAGTTTTCCGGTCACCAGAAAAACCAGTCCAGCGAGCCCAAGGTAGGAGACGCGCGTGGACCCGTGCCTGTCCAGGCGCGTGGGGGCGCGTGACAAGCCCAAATTTTTTTCTAAAAATATGCCGACGTTCGTGACGTCGAGTAGGTCAATGTGGTATATTCATATACCCAAATTGAGCATTGTATGAGAAGTTATTACGAATTTTCGGTTATGTGCTTTAAATAACGTTGTTTTAGTTGTTTCGCATATAGGTGATACCTGTCCCGAGGACGAGCGCATCCAGGGACATCACGGGGGCTACGACCCTTCGACTTATCAGTGAGTGGGCAATATTTCTGTTTATACCTATATACTATTGATATTTTTCCCAGAAATTGAGTTTAAATGAAAGTATGTTTTAAAATGCCATGCATGCATATCATGAGATATATGAATTGATAATTGATGCATATATATATGTGAATTGGTGCTGTGGACGCACATGTGAGTATCATGTGAGTTTTATGTTATTCATGTGAATTATTGATGATGTGATTTGTGTTGAGAGCTCATAACCTGCACCCCATGGTGTTAGTGCTTATATTATTCACCGCACCGCACGCTCACCTTGGATCCAAGTAGGTGCATGTCGTACAGACCATGAGAGGGTTCTGACATGCTAGTCGTATAGATCACTAGAGGTGGTTCCGACTAGTAGGTGACCTTAGATTATGCGCGCAGATGATGGATGAGAGAAGCACTAGAGCGTATTCTTACACCATTCTTGTTGTACAGACTACTTCAGGTAGTTCCGACTTATGTGTAGAGTAGTGCCGTACAGGTCACCGTGGTGACTCCGGTTGGTTTGGATATTGAGCTAGAATTAACCGTACAGGACCAACTGCAGGGTCTCCGGTTGATTCATTATGTCACCTGTTATATTAATGCATCCATATTCTGTCATTGTCATTTATAGCATGGCATACTTGTTGGATTTTGATAAAGATTGATGTTTTGAGAGATATGAACCAATATTATGCTATTATGTTATTTTCTGGGAAAATATACAGGTTTTACAGTGAGGGGTTAGAAATGTTTTGGAAAACTTTGGTTTTACTGACCCACTCAATTTTGTTTTGCGCCCCTCCAGGTTCTAGATAGCAGCGTTGGTGGCCCACGAGGATTCCCATGGCGTACTGACAGACTACATAAATGTAGGACTCACCTGCGGGTGTTGTAACTTAGTTATGGTCCTACTTGACTGCACCTAATATTTATGCTCTGAATTTGTGTGTTTTACACTTAATCTCACTCTAGCATGCTAGTTGGGTATTATTACTAGTAGTTGTTTTTTTATTCCTTCGTATTCTCATATCTTTTGCTTCCGCATCGCACTTTTGGTTACGTCACGCTCACGTGACGGCCAGCACGCCTTAATTCTAGGATCGGGGTGTGTCATAATGGGTACAAACTTATTATAATTTATTTATTTATTTTGGAAATGTTTTGAATTGAAAATTAGTTCAGAGTTTTATAAAGGTGTGAGTATTAAAATTCTAAATCAATTATTAATTTATATTTAAAAAAATATGTAACTGATATGTAAATTCATTATTATATTAATTCTAGAGACTTGGATCAAAATTTGAAAACTAATAAGGTTTGAGTCAATGAATATTATTAATTAGGGACCGGATACTAATTTTTTCTATTATTTATAATTGGCTAGAGTTAGAGTTCTGTGAGTTGTGTCCATAATAGAATCCCAAATCAAGCCTTCTATTTAGGTATCAAATTGGCCTTATTTGCACTATCACATCCCGGCCCGGGGCAGACCACTTCCCCGGCCTGCTCCACCACCATAGCACGATATTGTCCGCTTTGGACTTACCATTCCCTCACGGTTTTGTTTTTGGAAACTTACGAGTAACTTCCTAGTGGGTCACCTATCCTGAGAGTGCTCTGGCCTCATTCTCGCTTAACTTCGGAGTTCCTACGGAACCCGAAGCCAGTGAGCTCCCAAAAGGTCTCGTGCTAGGTAGGGATGAGAATATACATTTAAAGATCACTCCCCTCGGCAATGTGGGATGTTACAATCCACCTCCCTTAGGGGCTCGACATCCTCGTCGACACATTTCTGGCCAAGGATTGGCTCTGATACCAAATTGACACACCCCGACTGAGATCAAGGCATGCTGGCCGTCACGTGAGAGTGACGTAGCCATGTGAACAGTGCGGAAGCAATAATGATAAGAAATATATGAATAATTAAAAACCGAACTACTAGAGTGCACTACTAAACAGGAAGTGTTAGGAGTAATATATAGAAGTAAACACTCCTAATCAGAGCATAGAAGGTCTAGGTGCAGTCCAGTATGACAAGTACTAGTTATACATAACTAACACACCCCGACCGAGATCAAGGCATGCTGACTGTCGCGTGAGAGTGACGTAACCATGTGCACAATACGGAAGTAATAATGATAAGAAATATATGAATAATTAAAAACCGAACTACTAGAGTGCACTACTAAACAAGAAGTGTTAGGAGTAATATACAGAAGTAAACACTCCTAATCAGAGCATAGAAAGTCTAGGTGTAGTCCAGTAGGACAAATATTAGTTATATAGTACCATAAGATGTCCTACAATTATTTAGATGTGTCAGAACCGCCAAAGTCCTCGCATTCAGCAATTGTAAACTTACCTAAAACATGGAGGGGCGCAAAACAGAAAACGTGAGTGGGCAAAAACAAATGTTTTACAAAACCATTTCATTTATCAACATATCTAACCCCTCACTGTAAAACATGTATAATTTTTCCCAGAATCAAGATATAAGTATATACATAAATATATGTGTAATCATATCACTTCAAATCATGCTTCACATAATCATAATCATATGTATGCTATGCCAAGATATAACAGAGTAAGCAATTCAGGTAAGATTAATTTCATAGGAATATAACATGTTAGCCGGAACCATTGTGGTAGTCTGTACGGCTGAATTCGTAGCTCAGAAATCAATCTAGCCGGAGTCACTACAATGACCTATACGGCACTATACTGTACAAGAGTCGGAACCAAATGCAAAGGTCTGTACGACAATAATGGGTGTAATATAATCATGCTTAATATTACTCTCACATAATAGCTGGGCGATAAATCGCTAGTCACCTACGAGTCGGAACCATAAATAAAGGTTTGTACGACAAGACTGTGCACCTATATTGGATCTAATATAAGCATATGGTGTGGGAGGTGACATAATAAACAGGCATGTGCCATATCTCTGGCTAAATCACAATCACCCTAGGTGCAGTTTTATGAGCTCAACATTATTCAATCACATATCACATCATCGACAATTCACATAACTAAACATAACTTACCTGAGCTTACTTGAGCATGCACATCACCACAATTATATATATCAAGCATCATATACCAATTCATATACAAATTATACTTATATTCATGGCATTTATGGCATACTTTCATTTAAACATATATTTCTGGGAAAATATCAAGTATATAAATATATACTGAAAACCAAAAACCCACTCACTGGTATGTCGAAGGGTCGTAGCCCCTGAGGCCCCCTTGGATACGCTCATCATCGGGATAAGTCTCACCTATATGCGAATTAACTATAAAAACATTATTTTAGAGCATATAGACAAAACTAGCTAATAACTTCTCATACAATGCTCAATTTTGGTATTTGAATATACCACAGTAACCTACACAACCTCAGGATCATCACCAAATTTTTAGAATAATTTTTGGACCCCTCACGCGTCGCCACGTGCCGGCAAGGGCACGGCCCTACGCGCGGCCACGTGACATGCATACTGACGGCGTCAGTCAACGCCGTCAGGAATATTCAGTTAAAACCCAACGGTAACTATTAAAGATGACTGACGACGTTAGCACCGTCAAAACTGACGGAATATTCTCCCTTCTTCTCTGGTGAGTCGTCGGTTTCTGGGTAAAACTTTAAAACCACTATTCTCCTTCGTTTCTTCACCATTTTTCATGAAATTGGTACCAAAATGAAGCTAATGACATGTAGAATCACATTATACAAGTTTCAAGGCTTAAAATCTACTAGGTTTTCCCCGAGAAAGCTCGATAGTTCGGCTTACCTAGATATACGTCGATCTCAGCCCTCCGACGTCCAAATCCTTCCAACGAAGTACCCCGAGACTCGTGAGGACCTTCTTAAGCTTCCTATAAACTTCAAATTCCCTAAAACACAAGATTTCACGTATGCATGAACAGTGACAAAATTGGAGCTAGGGTTTCCACATGAAATCGAAGGTTTCCTTACTTGAAAATGGTACCTTTGAACTCGTATGGTCCTCACGAACACAATGGTGATCTCAAAACCTTCGATCTGTTACGTTTCAAAGGGTTTTGGGTGATGTCCGTACAAGAGAGAAGAGAGAGAGAGAGTCTGCGAGAGAGAGAGATAGTCTGTGAGAGAGAGGGATAATGTGTGTGTGTGTGTGGTCCACATGGGTCACCAATCCAAAACCACCAAAAATTAACATCTAAGTCTCCAAAATAAGTCACACATACACTACAAGGTTCAACGTCCCCGGTTAAAACCGTCATTTTACATCACCGATAATAGAAATTCGGGACAGGCTGTGACAATCTCTCCACCTTATAAAATTTCGTCCTCGAAATTACATACAACCACTACATCCACAAATAACCCGAAGCCAATGAGCTCCCAAAATGCCTCGTGCTAGGTAGGGATGAGAATATACATTTAAGGATCACTCCCCTGGGCGACGTGGGATGTTACAATCCACCCCCCTTAGGGACTCGACGTCCTCGTCGGCACATTTTCGGCCAGGGATTGGCTCTGATACCATTTGTCACATCCCAGCCCGGGGCGGACCACTTCCCCGGCCCGCTCCACCACCACAGCACAATATTGTCCGCTTTGGGCTTACCATTCCCTCACGGTTTTGTTTTTGGGAACTCACGAGCAACTTCCTAGTGGGTCACCCATCCTGGGAGTGCTCTGGCCTCCTTCTCATTTAACTTCGGAGTTCCTACGGAACCCGAAGCCAGTGAGCTCCCAAAAGGCCTCGTGCTAGGTAGGGATGAGAATATACATTTAAGGATCACTTCCCTGGACGACGTGAGATGTTACATGCACTCCAAGACACCGGTCTATAAGGCTAATTTGATGAAGTTTTCTACAATCCTACCTAACATTACCTAATATCACATTTTATTTCAATTGTAGGACCATTTTATGGTTGATTTACATTGATTGGAAATCCAACAATATTTGTTTCTAGCTTCGATTAATAACTCCAGGTTACTAAGCGATCAAAAGGGTGAGGGTTCGTTATCATAATTTTCCCATAATATACCCTTGCCATTTGATTCATTGCCATGCAAGATTAATTGATTTTTAATTTGTACAAAAATAGTAATGTATTATTTGGATCCGAGATACTTTGATCAAATGTCCGTAAATTCCTCACAAGATAATGTTAACGCTAGTAGATGTTCTTAGAGAGAAGAAAATTATATAAAAGGTAAAAGAACTAATCTCTGTTATTACAAAAACGTATTACAATTCAAATGGCCACAGCCTAAGGCCGCCACCACCATCACCGTACTCTTACTGCAACTTTGCACTGAGAGAAACAACCTTTTTTTTTTCCATTTTTCTTTTTATCTTCGATCTTTGCTGGGGATTTCCATAACCATGACAGACGAAACCAACTGTATACAACCAAGAAAGAACAAGTAGTGACTACAAGAAAGGCTTATGTTATGAATTTCGGATTCATCCATCATAACGGACATCGGTGACGAACCTGTTCTTGATCCACTTGAAGCTGTTTCTTAGACTTGTTTTAACCTTACCTTCCATCGTAAACACGTTGTATGAGGCAACTCTCTTCTTCCTCTGGAGTTCTGGATCAGTTGATGTTGCGAAACCACTTCCCTTCTGGGTCGGCCCGTTGAAGTTGTACGAGTTCGACCGCTCCCGGAAGTCGAACTCGCCGGAGTAAGCTGAGGTGTAGTGAGGGAATGACTTGCTCTTCTCCATATCAAAAGCGCCTAGCTATAGAAAAAGAGAACCTAATTTTTAAGCTATAGGGAAATTCCCTTTCTCAAGCTTCATGGTATTTATACCGTGAGAGAAGAAATCAACGGTGGAGATTGAGTAGTATCAATTAATGGAAGTGGGTGCATTGCATGCATGCATGATGGGTTGAATGTGGTTGGTTGCAGCTCATGTGTGATGTTGGAAGGCTGCTTTTGGTTTGTCGCTATGGGGGAAAGGGAATCATGAGGGCCAGTGGAGTGTGATGGTATTGGGCTGTTGGGTGGGCCTTTGTTGCTTTGATTTATGATGGTTCACATGGTGGGATGCGGACACAACACAACAACTACTTGAGCCATGGGTGGCTGTGGGGCTTTTTAGTCAACAACCTAAGGTTAAGGTATTTATTATTTGTCTATTTATTTAGAGATAATTTGCATGAAACGGATTCACTGCTATGTGGTGCTCTGATTCAGTAGTACAATGTTACACAGAAAGAAACTTGCATATAATGTTGTATCATTTAATTGTAACGCTACAATGAAGGTAAACTCACTCGATATAAGTCATTCTCGTTTGTTTGATAGATAAAATAACCCCAGGTGTGCCATGCATGTATTGCATATCTCAATCACTAATCAGTGTATATGGAGAAGTCATCCGGGCGGCCAACCTAGCTTGCTAATTAAACTTTATGAAAAGTGGTGGAGTCATCTCCTACTTTATGCTTAATCGATGTTGGTGACTTGGTGCTGTGTGGGCCTTGCTATATTATGAAATGGTCGGCATGCATATCTTAAGCACTTAATCATATCTCTACCCAGATCCATATCTAGATATATGCTTTTAATAATCTGATAGATCAGTTCAATGTGTTACACTAGTACCCTAATTTCAAATACGAATCGAGATAACTACTGGTGAACTAAAGTATCAAATATGTTAAAGAGATCAAATATAGCATATGCTAATTGCTACATGATAAGCATTTCAATTATTTCGAAGAATTACGTAAAAGCATAGTCTGAAATATCGATAATATTGATGAAATATCGAGGATATTTCAGTTTTTTCGAATCACGGATATTTCGGAACATATCCATGTACATATCGTACAAATATCGACAATATCGACGATAATATCGGAAAATATCGATGTCGATAATTTCGCTTACACTTCAGCAATATTTTGTCAAAATATCGGTGTAATATCGCTAAAATATCGAAAATATCGATGTAAAGGAAGGAAAAAAAAAAGAAAAAGAAGAAAAAAATGGGAAAAATGGGAGGAAAAAAAAAACACAAAGGGGATTTGAACTCCTCCCATTTTACTCCTCTAACACCGTAACCACCATATATCACTTATGTTTTAGTGATAATATACTAAATATTTATATTTATATGAGTGGCATGTTAACAATTACATGCAAAACTATTTTGGGGATTTATCATTTGATGAATACTCTTCACAATAAACTTACTTTGCACATAGAGATGATGAAGATAGTGAAAATTTTGAACCTCATAGGAACTTTATGTGGTACTAAATCACTCATGTATCTTACCATGCAATGTATAAAGTGTAAAATATTGTAGTAAATCATTATATATAAATGATTATGGTGTGTTTAATCTTTTTTTCATTAATTACTACATATTTTCTACACTCACAGTGTTTGCTAGCTCGTTGTATAATCAACTTAAATCAGTTAAATCCATCATGTAATGCATTTCCTTCTAATTTTTTTTTATAAACTAATAGATAATTGACTAAATAAAAATTTCCAAGTTTTTCTTACAATTTCCCTGGTTTTTATTCAATTTTTATCGATATCGATAATATCCCGATATTTCCATCGAAATTTCCATATGTTTGGACTACCGATATTTCCGATATCATCGATATTTTATACCATGCGTAAAAGAGATGAAATATGGCCATATGCTAATTGCTAAACAAATGAAAATTATTATTCATTTGATGTATCAATTCATCTAGCCGTACAAATTATTATTCATGTAATGGGTGAAATTTTGTATATTTATAGCTACGTAAGTGAAAGAATATTGGCAAGTACTGTTCCATGTACACGCGAGTAGCGGGGTGTATAAGAAGGAGAAGACCTTGATAACAAAGAACACATCCTTGGACGGTTTTGATGGTGTTATGTCTTCTTGTTTTGTTAGCATTGGAAGTTTTCCTTTCATGATCCTTGGGAATTGGATATGATAGTTGGCGTTGGCTACTTATTTATTTTGATGCGTATTTTAAAGGAAAATTTGTGTATTCATTTTGCATGTTTGTTGTTGTAAAATTAGGGATTAGATTTGTCCTTCATTTGGGGCTTATTTGCATATGTGGTTTTGTTTTATAACCATTGTGTTTTGTTGATGCCGACTGCGTAATGGTGACCAAAACAGTAAATTGTTGAGGTACATGGTGGTTGTGGAGAAGACAACATGTGTCAACTAATAGAGTCTAGTTGGATCATCATGTGCTTTTCTTAGACTTCTTTGCCCACTTGGCCTGCCAACAGCTTTTCTTTTAAATGTATCGTTCATAACATTTTCTTCTATCAATGAACCATATGCTTGAAAAAAAAATAACAAAAAGAACACATAGCTTTATAATTTTTCCTTTACACACTTTATGTTATACTGTTATACCGAACCGATAATGTAGCCCCTGTAGTTGGATCCCATTTCTTCTCTTTTTATTTATTTTTTATTTTTTTATCAAGATCCCATTTCTTCTCAAGTTTACATAATCTCAACAATGGCACAACTAATTTTTTTTGCAATGCTCTATCAAACACATCTACATAAAACAAATCACATACTTATTAATTTAGACCATAGCGTTCTCTGCGATTGTATGATTCTTTGTGCTAAAGATAGAGAAAAAAAAACATATGTGGGAAAAGAAAGATGTATAAATTATGGTGGAGGGAGAAAGAGAGATACGAAGAAGAATATATAAAACAAAAATTATAAAATGTTTTTAGTTTTTATTTTTGTGTACTATTATTTCTTATACAACCTCTCTTCGTCCACTAACCTTATTCATAGCTCGTTCCTCCCTCCGCACTCTTTTCTTATCCAAGAAATGAAAATAAAAAAGTAATGTGATTGTCAACTATAGGACTAGAAGGATTTGAGTGAAAATTGGGCCAAACTAGTTTGGAATATTTTTGTTATTAAGTTGAACTTTTCAAATTAGAGGTGTGCGTCAGTTCGATACCATTACTATTTAGCCCTCAACATTTGATCTAATGTAAGTTGACTTGCGGAACTTTCAATCTGCATCCGATTTGAACTTTATTAGACTACTTTTACTTTAATTTGTAGTTGATGTTTTTTTTTTTATAAATAATTTTGTAGAGACAAATTAGGTGAGATTAGCTTTTCGTCAACAGTTGTGTGTGAGATACCAACTCTCTCCAAAGGAGAAAAAAATGTTGCACCTAGAATCCCCCTACCCCGTCCTCCTCTACTAGATTTTATTAATTTGTAGTTGATGAAAATATATTTGTGTTAGAATATAAAAATAAGCGTAGGTGTATTTTTGCAAGATTTTTAAATTCAAATTAATTCATAAAAGAGAAATGCCAAGGGGACTCTTTCAATTGAGACTGTATATGGATTCCCCTTATCATTTCTCAAAAAAATCTTATTGGAAGAGGTTTTATTGTCCTAGTTTATAAATGATAGGAACTGGGAGTGAATTTTGAATTACTCACTTATATTTATATATTTTTTAAATAAAATGGATTTCATTCAACGACAACCAACAAAGAGAGTACATCAACGGCATGTGATAAAACTTTAACAGAGTATAAAACACAGTAAAAGAAAGCCCAACTAAGAAAAAAGAGGCCACATACACTTCACAACTAAACCTAAATTACAGACTCATGCTAAATAGAATGCATCGGCAATGGTGGTCCGTTTCAACCCAAAAGCAATGTTGATTTCCTTAACAATAGAAGATTCTTTGGAGTCATTGCACATCCGCATCCGCTTTGAAATTGAAATCAATGCATGGCACTGTTTCATCGCAATAATGTAGTAATGCTTTTCATGCTTAAAGGGCAGTAATGTTTTTCATGCATATTTATATCGCATTGTGGAGCCTGCACTTTCCAATACGAGAAAACCCTTCGCTGCCTGTCTTACCAAATATATGCCTAGGGCCAGGCCACTCAAATGCACTCAAATGCCTATGGCTAAAAGTAAACAAATTAAAATCGAACCCACCAAGGCTCCCTTTCGCTTTCCAAACTTCTTTAGGCTTTCGACTTCTCTTTTGGCTTTATCTTGGTCCATGCATGTCTTTTCCATATATACATATTTTTACAGCAAGAGATAGACATCATAATCACATTAGGAGTAATCTGTGGCCTCCCTTTTGCCGTTCGGCGTGCTTAACACAACGAATATTACATGATAACATGTCATTATGAAATCCATTTCACTGTTGAATGAGTTATTTTTTTGGTATAGGGGAGAGGCAGGCCCCAGAAGGTTCTCGAATGAAGGCGTAAATGCTCTTAAACTGGAGCCACATGTCTCTTGCACTATCATTTTTTTTTCCACCAATCGATTGTTTGATAAACAAACCAATAAACAATAAAATGGACCTTATATCCCGTTCAAAATCTTAAGCTATATTTGAGATATAGTTATAGTATTTTCATCAATTTAAGTAGTAGCAAATCCAGAAATTTTTATTCTTGAGAAAAAATACGTGCTTCGCCTAGTTGTCTTAGAAGAGAAGGCTATTTTGGAATTTATTGTGTCTCCATTCATTTATCTAGGAGGAATTTATAAGTTATTACAATCATATCAATAAGGAAAGAATTAATTTACATGAAATCATACTAAGCTAGGAATCCCGAGATTACTGGAATTTATACAAAAGTCAACACTCTCCCTCAAGTTGGTGCATATATGTCGCGCATGCCCAACTTTTGTAAGAACTTTGACAGTTTATGACTTGAAATAGCCTAGCTATGTGAGGATATTTGACAACTGATCTTTTGTTCTTATTGCCGGTACTTCAATTACTTCCCCTTCCAATTTTTCCTTGATGAAGAATCGATCAAGTTCAACATGCGTTGTTTTATCATGTTGTACCAGATTATGTGCAATATCCCGAGCAGCCTTATTATCACAAAATAATTTCACGGGTTGATAATGCTTTATACCCAAATCACGTAATAGAAGCTTAAGCCACAAAATTTCACAAATCCCCAAGGCCATACCTATGTATTCAGCATCTGCACTGGAACATGCAACCACATTTTGTTTCTTACTCCTCTACGTAACCAAGTTACCTCCAACAAATGTAAAGTATCCTGATGTAGAGCGCTTATCGTTAACGGAACTAGCCCAATCTGCATTAGTATAACCTTCAACTATAAGATGGTTTTTCCATTTAAACAAAATTCCTTTGCCCGAACTTCCCTTTAAACAATAGTGGAGCCAAGAATTATTTGGTGGGTGGGCTAAACTAAAATTATTACTAGGAGATCAAATGGTTAAATTTTTTTTTGTTACTTACATAAAGTTACACAATGGCAAACCTGAAAGCAATAATTTAAAGTAAGAAATTTAATTATGAATAAAGCAAGTTTCAACTAGATTTAACAAATAAAACATTTGAAGTTGCAACTTATAGTAGAAAGAAACATACATCATCAATCTTGTCATAACAGCTTAACATATAAAAGAAAAAGTACCTATTCAAGTTGGGCCCTTCGATCCTTAATGGAATTGAAATCTTTTGTTATTTCTTCTGAATCAATCTTTTCAGCAAGCTCTTTTTCAATGTACACAACCATTGAATCTGCTAGAAATTCACTCTCCATCTTGTTGCGACGTTTTGTTTTAATAAGATTCATTGCTGAAAAAGCTCGTTCAGTAGTTGTTGTAGAAACAGGAAGAGTCAATACAAGTTGAATTAACCTATCAATCAAATAGTACCTTTCGGACCTCTTTGTTTCAACTAATCCCCGACATAATTCCAAAGTAGTAGACATTTTTTGAAATTGAATTTTTCAAAAATCTATTAGACTATCAGAAAAAATATATTAAACTTGAAATTGAATTTTTAAAGTACGAATTCTTAAAATTAAAGCAATAAACAAATAAAATAATCAAGACACAAGAATAAAGTGATTAAAAACTTACCTATTGATAAGAAAAATCAATAAGTTTTCTCACTTGTATTGTATGCTCGGTTTTTGTGAACTGCACTGCAGAGAAGAGACGTCGAGACGGGACAAAGGTTTTTCCGAAACTCAAAAAGGGTCACTGTGTTGTACCCCAAAAGTCGAAATAAAATAATAAACTAGTCCACTCCTAGGAAGCCTAAATTAATAAAATATGAAATTTACTTTTTAAAACCGGATGAGATGACTACTCTACTCCTAGGAAACCTAAACTAATCTCTATACTACTCCATAAAAACTAATAAAATAAATAGACTTAATGGGACGTGTGTCAGTGTGTGTGTAAGATTTGAATTATAATAATAATAAATTTTGATATTGATTAAAGTGAATAATTTATTTAATATTTATTAACTCTTACTTTTTCTAAAAGTAGTCCTATTGTTCAGAACTTTTACTTATTGGATGGGCTGTAACAATTAAAAATAATAAAATAATCTAAATTATCAGTATTTTTAACCTTAAACAACTAAAACTCTCCCAAAGCTAGAGCCCACCCTAGCCCTGTTACTAGCTCCGCCGTTGCCTTTAAATATCGCACAATCCTCATTACTGCATTCATATGTTGTTCTCTAGGGTCATGAATGTAATACCCTGAACATTTAAATATATGAATTAGATATTCATAATTATGAATATGTGGAGAAAATCGAAATAAATCGATTTATGGGTATGAAAATTTGAATTTTAAAACTTTTAAAGTTTTGTTTCCATAAATTATTATGAATTATGTTGTGAAATTTATTGTTAAGTTGAAAGGAAGGAAATGTCCCTAGTTGGCTTAACGTAATTATACTAGGACGTATTTTATCCTCATATATTTTGACATATTTGGATAGAGGATGATTCCACGAGCGTGTAGGCGAAAACTGTTGGATAAATGAGGTTATAACGAATGAAATAAAAACAAATGAAAGTAGGGGCAAAATAGTCATTTTGCCATGATTTTGGGAACGAGGGAAAAAAGAAGAAGAGAAGGAGCCACATGAGTGGTTGAGAGGGAGGGGGAAAACCAGAAAGAAAGAAAAGAAAAAAAGAAAAAAAAAAGGGGGAGGAGAAACCAATGGGAAGAAAATGAGGAACATGAGGGTTTGAGACTGGCCAATTAGAAGAGGGAGAAGGGAGAGGAAAGGAGAGAAGGGAAGGAGGAGAAGAACATGACCCCTTCGACCCGTTCCCTTTTGTGACCCAACGGAAACCTAGGGTTTCTGATGCACTTTCTGGCCAAATTCAGGCGTTTTAAGTCGAGCAACCCCTGGGAAACACCCCCATGATCTTCCCTCTACCAATTTCACCTCAAAAATGGGAAAATTTAGCCTTGATTGGGTGAAACCTGCACTGGTGGGT
The DNA here is from genome assembly GCF_916048215.2 of Malus sylvestris. Lineage (NCBI taxonomy): Eukaryota > Viridiplantae > Streptophyta > Magnoliopsida > Rosales > Rosaceae > Malus > Malus sylvestris. The sequence goes on along the minus strand of NC_062269.1, from coordinate 3,998,846 downwards.
GCGGTAGTATCTTGTTGAACAACCAGAAATCCTGAAATGTTTTTGTTCGATCACCCCCACCTATAGCTTCCTTTTGAGCTCAGGAAAAAAGCCCAAACAACTGTAGGGACAACGGAGCACCGAGAAAGAAGAATTGAAACCACCCAAATTCTAGGTTTCCAGCGGATTCGTGGTGATTTGAGACTTTTCTCGGCCGAACTAGGCTTCGGCCCAGGTATGAAAGTTGTTCCCCTCATTGAACTCTACTTGCCTGTAAAATTTGGTAATTTTTGGAAATAGTTGAATTTTTCGGCTAGTCAGGACGGCCGACCGCCCCCTGCGGCAGCGCGTGTGGCGGCGAGTGGCCAGTGAGCCGCCGATGCTATTTTACACTAAATTGATATCTTGATCTTAGATTTGACGCCCATAGTATGTGATTTGATTATTGTGAACCTAGTGTCATTAAGGTGCATTACTTGATTATTATTTGAATTGACGATCCAACTGTTGGATTGTCATCAAACTTTAATACGTTATAGTATATAATATTTAAGGACATTATAAATTTACGGATCAGGAATCCGAAGTATGGATCTTCCCGAATTGGATTTGTAAGTTCGTAAGATAAAATGTTAACCGCCACTTGAATTCTTGATTGGCGGAAATTCGACCGTTGGATCGTAACGAAATTTTAGGATGTTGTTCTAGAAGCATAATATGGATGTTGAGAAGTTATGAATCATAAATCTGATAGGTGGATCTTTCAGTTTAGATTTCTAAGGTTGTGGACCCTATCCTCGATATCGATCCATGTTTACTAATTGTGATCTAGAAAATGGATAAAGGAATGAATGGTGAACTACAAAAGGCTTGATCCCTATTGAGGGTACGTAGGCAGTCTAACAGGGATTAGATGCAACCTTAAATAATTGAAATTAATCTTTTGTTGGGAACTTGAATTAAGAAAAGAAATTTGGTGATTAATTGTAAAATTAAATCTTAGGTTTTGGTAAGAAAATTGTGATTATAAATTTGTTTTTGTGAGGGATTAAGGAATTGAAATAAAGAATCGTGATTAATGGTAGTTAAATTAAGTAAGATTTTAAAATTTGGCCTATCACCGAAATTATTTCTGAAAAAGTAAATTTTCGGGGCAGGGCTTTACATTGCATGTATTGACTTACTACACTCAAGGCATAAGCAAGGTCTGGTCTTGTTTATGCCAAGTACATTAAACGACCTACTAACCTTTGGTATCTCCCTTTATCAACTGGTACTTGATTAGGATTTACACTAAGTTTCAACCCTTCCTCTTGTTGTGTAGTGACTGGCTGACAAGCTGACATGCCGGTTTCTTGCAACAAATCAATGATATACTTCCTCTGAGACAAGAAAATTCCATAACCACTTCTTGATACCTCAATCCCTAGAAAATATTTCAAAGATCCAAGGTCCTTCATCTCAAATTCTATACATAGGTAGCTTTGCAAAGCAGCACATTCTTCCGGATCATTCCTTGTTACCACCATATCATCTACATACATAATAAGTGTAGTCAGCTTCCCATTTTGTCTTTTTAGAAAGAAAAAAAATGATAAGAATTACTTTGTCTGTAGCTAAATGCTCTCATTGATTTTGTGAATCTTCTAAACCAAGCTCGAGGAGATTGCTTCAAGCCATACAAGGATTTCTTCAACCTGCACTTTCTTTTGTAGTTATCTGAAGCATTACATCCCGATGGAAGTCCATATAAATCTCTTCCATCAAGTCTCCATGCAAGAAGGCATTCTTCACTTCAAACTGTTGTAAAGGCCAATTCAGATTTGCAGCAAAGGATAACAAAACAAGGACCGTGTTGATCTTGGCCACTGGAGCAAATGTATATGTATAGTCGATTCTATATTTTTGAATGTATCCTTTTGCTACTAGTCTTGCCTTGAAGTGATCCAACGTCCTATCAACTTTGTATTTCATAGTATAAACCCATTTGCATCCCACAAGTTTCTTGCTAGCTGGCAAGTCTGTGATCTCCCAAGAAGCATTCTTCTTCAAAGACTTCAACTCTTCATTCATTGCTGCTTGCCAACGTGAATCAGCTAAAGCCTCATGCACATTGTTAAAAATATATACAGTATGTTTGTACCATACTTGACTAATCCCGAAACTACTGAGCACCGGTCAACGTTATACCGTCAAGGACCCAGAAGAGTTTCCCTTCAACCAGAAGGCCAATCACAATGCGACACGTGTCGACATCAGAAGCCAATCACAGCGCGACACGTGTCAACATCAGAAGCCAATGACAACACGACACGTGTCAATATTAGAACAAAACTAGAAACTCTCTTCTGTAAATAGGGATCATTCTCCCACAATAATCTCTAATGTCATTTTGTACTAAACTATTCACTAGAACTCACTAAACCAGAGCTTGAACCTATGTATTTGTGTAAACCCTTCACAATTAATGAGAACTCCTCTACTCCGTGGACGTAGCCAATCTGGGTGAACCACGTACATCCTGTGTTTGCTTCTCTGTCTCTATTCATTTACGTACTTATCCTCACTAGTGACCGAAGCAACCAAGCGAAGGTCACAAAACCTGACACTTTCTGTTGTACCAAAGTCCTCGCTGATTTTGTGCATTAACATTTGGCGCCGTCTGTGGGAAACGACACTTATTCCCACTCTCTTCAGCTTTGTCAAGCTGGTTTCCACCGGTCGTACACTCTCTTTTGGCCAAGCATCTCTCTCCGATATGGGGAGCGAAAGAAGCCACAGCACACAGAATGACACCCCCGCTGGACCTAGTATGAAGCAACGAAAGCAGGAAGGAAATAGAGTTACTCTTCAAGCTAAAGTCGATGAGCTAGAGGTTAAGAACAACAAGATAGCGATGAAGAATGAAGTCCTCCAAGAACAATATGAAAAACTTTTCGAGATGCTTCACGAGGCTAGGCAGGCTCAAACACATAAGCTCGTCGCCCCTGTTGAGGTCAACAATCAACTGAATGCCCTCCAACACGGAAGGTCGCCGATATCCGACACGGACATCCCTGATAGGGATCGAGCTACACATCAATGTGATAACCAACATGAGACTTCTCTCAACCCAGCTGCTTCAACCCGAAGCAGGAGAAGTAGAGGAAAACACCTCCTCACAGAGGGTGTGGAAGGATCAAAAGCTGTCTATCGCGATTGTCGAGACTTCCTAAAGCAACGTCGAGAGAATCCCATCCATATAAGCTCGAAGATCAATGACCCAAGGGTTTCTGAAAGACTCGGTCCTCTTCCACGACCCAGGCCAGCCGCCAATCTAGAGAATGGGCAACAAGTCCTAGAAGAATATGAAGGTACTGGGGACTCGAAAACATTCCGACATACTCACTCTAGAAGTCAGTATGGCGAGTCCAGAGAAAGATCACGCTATCTTGATCAAACTTTCCTACTTCCAAGAGGCGATGGGGACTTAAAGAAGAAAACTTCGGTGGTGCACAACTCCGCTCAGGACCCCCTTGTCCTGCAGCTCCTTGAGGAAGTAAACAAGCTGAAGGCTGAACGTCAAGCCGAGATACCTGACTGGAACCAACCCAGGCCTGGCCCTCTCACAAGAAGGATCCTCAACACTCCCATCCAAGCGAAGACAAAGCAGAAGCTTGACTTACAACTCTATACTGGAAGGGAAGACCCGATTGAACACCTTAACCTCTTTGAGTCCACCATGGTATACTGGGGACACACCAACGAAGAACGGTGCCTTCTCTTCCCCTCCACCCTCTCTGGCGGAGCTTTAAACTGGTATTGCCGTCTTCCACCTGAGACAGTAGACTCATTTGAAGAGTTGAGAAAGCTGTTTGTCTCTCAACACATCTTCCAGACCGATCGCTTGCATTCCGCAGATGACTTGTACACTATTCGCCAGAAGCCGGACGAGTCATTACGAAAGTACGCTGGCCGCTTCAGCCATGAGTATTCTCGCTGCGCTGAGGCAGATGACAAGACCGCCCTCAAGGCTTTCACTGCAGGCTTACGTGACTGTTTCTTCAAGTACATGATCAATGCCAACACTTGGAAGACTTACTCTGAGGTGATGACACAAGCTTACAACCATGCCTCCGCCGAGGCAAGGACATATCAAGGGAAACCCCCTACAGTCACCCCTTATCAGCAAGTAGGGAGTGGAGGCCAGATCTAACCGAATGAAAAGACATCAACCTTCCAAATGGCAGCAGCACACCCCCTGCCTCATTTAATGCTTCGCCAAGTCAGCAGACATATCAATCTCAGGGCAAAAGGAAAGACTTCCATCCTCACCAATCTCATTTTAATAAAAAGAATAAAGGGCACTATCGCGATAACTCAGGATATCGTCACAATAATGCCCGCCCCCAGGCAGTCAACGCAGTAGGCCAATCACGTGTCAAAACAGGCCCTACCCCGAGGTATGAGACATACACCTCTTTGAATGCTACATGTGCTGCCATCTACCCCAGTATAGCTCACCTGATACCAAAGCCAAAGCCAGGACAGCCAGATTACAAGTCCACGAAGAACACGGGCATGTTTTGCTGCTACCACGAGTATAATGGCCATGATAGTGAGAAATGCATTATCCTCCGTGACCATATTGAAGCTTTGGCACGTGAAGGAAAAATTGATCAGTTCCTCCTTCACCCTCCAAGGGATAACCGTAACCAACGCCAGGTGAATGTGATATATTCCATAAGCGGCGGCACACCCATGTCTGAATCTTCCAATAGGGCCATGAAAAGCAGTGAACGAACTTTGAGACCTGGCCATCAAGTGTTTCACGTGGAAGACATCAGAGGAGGCAAGTATCAAAAGCCTAACTGGGATCCAATATGTTTCTAACCTGAGGAAGAAAGAGGTATCATCTACCCTCACAATGACCCGCTGATCGTGAAAGCTCACATAGCAAATTTTGATGTGAAACGAATCCTGATAGACACAGGTGCTTCAGTCAATATCATGTTTGCTGAAGCTTTCAAGGCACTTAATGTAGCTGAACACTTGCTCGATCGCTCGATTTCTCCTCTGATAAGCTTCTCTGGCGATATCGTGCAACCTTTAGGGAGTATACACTTACCCTTCACCATTGGTACAGGCCCCTACACAGCTACTATTACCACTAACTTCCTAGTGGTCAACTGCCCGACGGCATACAATGTCATCTTTGGGCGCACAGGCATCAATGATCTCAAGGCCATGGTATCCACACATATGTTGTTGATGAAGTTTCCAACCCCTTTCGGCAATGGGTACATCAGGGGAGATCAACTTAGTGCTCGATTATGTTACAACACTTCAGTCAAACAACAACACCTGCCTGTCCCTAAGGAGACTCTCTTTATACATAACCAAGTCGTAAAGACCAGTCCAGATGAATCCAACTCGGGTCTTCAGGATGGCAACAGTCAACCCGACGACCCTCGAGATGACTCCTTCACCCAGCAAGCACAACCCGCTGAAAAGTTAGAGAAGGTCTCTATCTCTAAAGACCATCCAGATCGCATGGTGAAGATTGGCACCACTTTGTCACCACCCCTTCGGTTGTCGCTGATCTCCTTTTTGCAAGAGAACGCCGAGGTCTTCGCTTGGTCATATAAAGATATGCCGGGCATCTCTCCCGATATCATCTGTCACCACTTGAGTATTGATCCCACGACCAAACCAGTAAAACAGAAGCGAAGATCTTATGATGTTGAGCGATACGAGGCGATGAAAGCAGAAGTTGAAAAACTCAAGGACATAGGCTTCGTCCGTGAAGTCAATTACGCAACATGGGTAGCAAATGTTGTCTTTGTTAAGAAAAATCCGACCAAGGAAAGTCTCCTGCTTCAAAAGGTCTTGTGGAGAATGTGTGTCGACTACACCAACCTAAACAAAGGATGCCCGAAGGATAGTTTCCCTCTTCCTCTCATTAATAGACTTATAGACTCTACGGCAGGGTGTGAGCTCTTGAGCTTCATGGACGCTTATTCGGGATACAAATAAATCCTCATGAACCCCTCAGACCAAGAACACACAGCCTTCACTACTGACAGGGGACTATATTGCTACAAAGTCATGCCCTTCGGTCTAAAGAATGCAGGAGCAACTTATCAGAGACTGGTCAATTCAATGTTCGTCGAACAGATTGGGAAGAGCATGGAAGTTTACGTTGATGATATGTTAGTCAAGAGCAAACATGCTGACCAACACATCACCAACCTATCTGAAACTTTCACCATTCTAAAGAGGTATCGAATGAGGTTGAACCCCAACAAATGTGCCTTCGGCGTGGGCTATGGCAAATTCTTAGGTTTCATGATTAGCCAACGAGGCATTGAAGCTAACCCTGAAAAGATCAAAGCAATCCTCGACATGAAAGAGCCAATAACTTCAAAAGACATCCAAAGCCTTACTGGCAAGGTGGCAGCCTTAACCAGATTCATCTCTAAGGCCACAGACAGATGTGCTCCTTTCTTCAAAGCACTCAAGGGAAATAAGAAGTACATTACATGGACGGAGGAATGTGCCAAGGCATTCAGGAACCTCAAAGAGTACATGAGCAAAGCCCCTTTGCTCTCCAAACCAGAAGTTGGTGACACTCTCATTATCTATCTATCGGTTTCGGCTTCAGCAGTTAGTTCTGTTCTTATTCGAAAGGACAGTGGGGTCGAAAGGCCCGTCTACTACGCTAGCAAGGCCTTACAAGATGCGGAGACACGATACTCCAACATTGAGAAATTAGCTTTAGCATTGGTCATGTCTGCTCGAAAACTTCGCCCTTATTTCCAAGCACACGCCATCATCGTGCTTACCAATCACCCTCTTCGACAGATACTCCAGAGTCCTGACACGTCTGGGCGAATGATCAAATGGGCGATAGCATTGGGTGAGTTTGACATCTCCTACCAACCAAAACCAGCCGAAAAAGGTCAGGCTGTAGCAGATTTCATAGCCGACTTCACATATCCTGTTGACATTGCTTCTACACCTGAAGCAGTAGCTTCATTACCATCGGAAGCTCAGAAGATAGAATCAACAACCCCAGCATGGAGTCTGTATGTTGATGGCTCATCCAACCAACAGGGTTGCGGAGCAGGATTAGTCATCACTACCCCCGACAAAGTGGCGATGGAATACGCTATTCGTTTCAAATTCAAGGCATCGAACAATGAGGCCGAATACGAAGCCCTTCTAGCAGGCTTACGTTTGGCCAAGCACCTCGGGGTTAAACGAATTGATATCTTCAGTGACTCCCAATTAGTGGTCAACCAAGTCACGAACAACTTTGATGCTAAGGATAGCTCCATGGCAGCATATCTTGCGCAAACGCGACTTTTGCTCAAGCACTTCCACTACCAGATCACCCAAGTTCCTCGAGCGGCAAATAGTCATGCAGACGCTTTGGCTCGCCTCGCCTCGGCAGTGGAAGACAAGATTGGGAGAAAAATTCATGTCGAATTATTGGCAGAACCAAGCACCATGGTCGCGGAGGTGTGCAATTTACAACAAGAAGATAGTTGGATCACCCAAATTTATAAATTCCTTGCTCATGGCACCCTCCCAATTGACAAAGTCCAAGCTAAGCAGATTCGATACAAGTCTGCCCGCTACATGATCATTAATGACCAACTCTACAAGCGCGGTTTCACCCTGCCATACCTAAGATGCCTTACACCTGCGGAGGCGGAAATTGTCCTTCGGGAAATACATGAAGGAGTCTGCGGAGATCATGCTGGGTCTCGATCCCTAGCACACAAGACTTTTCGCCAAAGATACTATTGGCCAACACTCCACCAAGATGCCATCAGAATATCTCGTTCATGTGATAAGTGTCAACGCTACGCAACTATCCCTTACTCCCCTCCCTAGCCGCTCACTCCTATGATCAGCCCTTGGCCCTTCGCCCAATGGGGACTTGATTTGATCGGCCCAATGCCTGCAGGGAAAGGTAAGGTCTGCTATGCAATCGTTGCAGTTGACTACTTCACAAAGTGGGCTGAAGTAGAACCCTTGGCAACCATTACTGAGGGAAAAATAGAAGACTTCGTATGGAAGAACATCCTCTGCAGATTCGGCATTCCCAATGCGATAGTCACGGACAATGGGCGGCAGTTCGACAACAAGAAGTTCAAGATGTTCCGCTCTAAGTTCAACATCAACTTATGTTTTGCCTCTCCAGCCCATCCCCAGTCTAACGGACAAGTCGAGGCCGTTAACAAAATAATCAAGCGCACTCTGAAAACTAGCTTGGACAAAGCTAAAGGTTGTTGGCCAGAATTCGTACCCCAAGTCCTTTGGTCATACCGCACTTCATATCGGACTTCCACAGGAGAAACTCCATTCTCACTTACTTTTGGTACAGAAGCAGTTGTCCCAGTTGAGCTTGAGCAAGCAACATACCGAATTCAGAACTACATACAGAGTGAGAACGACAAGCAACTCACCCTTAACCTGGATCTAGTCGAGGAACACAGAAATCAGGCTCACCTGAGGAATGTCGCCTACAAGCAGCGCATCTCCAACTACTACGACTCAAGGGTCAAACCTCGCTCTTTCAAAGTGGGAGACTGGGTACTGAAGAAAAGATTACTCTGTGATAGAGTCCCGAGTGAAGGAACACTCAGTCCTAACTGGGACGGACCGTTCGAGGTCGTCGGCATCAGCCGCCCTGGCTCCTACAAGCTCAAAAACTCCGACGGCAAGACCCTTGGCCATCCATGGAATGCTGACCACTTGAAGTACTATTACAAATAGACTCACATTGTACAAGTGTTAAGCTACAGCCGTTCGGCATCCTATGTAACAAAGACCATTTGGTATGAATTCAATAAAGAGGTGATTTAGCCAACTCGGCCATAAACTCTTTTCCATTCTGAGCAATGAAACACTCAAGTGTTGAAGCTTCAACGCAAATGTTTCCAATACAAAACAAAATCTAAGTATGTGTCAACAAGACTATACAAAGGATCTTCATCATACATTCCAACACATTCATACATAAACATCATACATTCCAACACATTCATACATAAACATCATACATTCCAACACATTCATACATAAACATCATACATTCCAATACATTCATACATAAACATCATACATTCCAATACATTCATACATAAACATCATACATTCCAACACATTCATGCATAAACATCATACATTCCAACACATCCATACATAAGCCAACTGTGCTTCGAAAGGGTTCAACACACTTTGTGTCATTCGACATTTGCCACAATGTGCCTCGACACCTTGCCCTTATTCTCACCAACTAGGTGATGAAGGAACTCACCTTCGTACCACCAACTAGGTGATGAAATGTACAACCCGTACTCTAATATTATTTGGAAACTTGCCACCCTTATCACCAATCAGGTGAAGAATGAACTCATCTTCATGCCACCAACCAGGTGATGAAATGTACAACGCGTACTTTCCTTCATGCCACCAACCAGGTGATGAAATGTACAACGCGTACTCTCCTTCATGTCACCAACCAGGTGATGAAATGTGATGAAAGGTGATTAAGGAATTCACATTCGTACCACCAACCAAGTGATGAAAGCAACCTACCATTCATTCCATTAACCAGAAGACGAGTGGTACAACTTGTACATGTGAACTCCTAGCATTCACAAATAATCAAAAACCATCAAGCTTTACAACTCAACTAGGGGAGCACTTATGCCTAACAAGAGCTATAGTCACCAACAAAGTCTTATTGCAAGCCAACAATGGCTTCAATGCATGGTATACGAAGATCAAGCTCTTCAGCCCTCTTGCATCTGCTTCAGACATTTCTCCTCTGTAACAATGCAAACACTACAACTCATAGAAAGCTTCAAACGCTCTTGATCAAGACTGTTCGAAGCAAATTCAATTTATATGGTTCATCCAAACCTTCGACTACTACAAGATGTGGCTTGCATCACAATCTCTCGCTTAACAGTATGGAAGCAAAATTTGTATACGTTGTCTCTCCCACATTTTCAAATTTCTAGTTTTCCGAAAAAAAAAAAAAAAAAAAAAAAAGGGAAGGGGAACACAGCAGCTTCATCAATGGGATTCAACTCCCAATCTCAAAAGCTTCGCACTATGTTCATCAAGATAGTGCGAAGCACAATCCATTTATGGTGCCCACAAAAGCTTCATCAATGGAGGACAAATATCAATCTCAAAAGCTTCGCACTATGTTCATCAAGATAGTGCGAAGCACAATCAATTTATGGTGCCAACAAAAGCTTCATCAATAGAGGACAAATATCAATCTCAAAAGCTTCGCACTATGTTCATCAAGATAGTGCGAAGCACAATCAATTTATGGTGCCAACAAAAACTTCATCAATGGAGGACAAGTATCAAACTCAAAAGCTTCGCACTATGTTCATCAAGATAGTGCGAAGCACAATCAATTTATGGTGCCAACAAAAGCTTCACCTATAAAGCTTCAACACTAAAGCTTCACCTATAAAGCTTCAACCCCAAAGCTTCACCTATAAAGCTTCAACACAAAGCTTCACCTATAAAGTTTCAACCCCAAAGCTTCACCTATAAAGCTTCAACACAAAGCTTCACCTATAAAGCTTCAACACCAAAGCTTCACCTATAAAGCTTCAAACACAAAGCTTCACCTATCAAGCTTCAACCCCAAAGCTTCACCTATAAAGCTTCAACACAAAGCTTCACCTATAAAGCTTCAACACCAAAGCTTCACCTATAAAGCTTCAAACACAAAGCTTCACCTATCAAGCTTCAACCCCAAAGCTTCACCTATAAAGCTTCAAACACAAAGCTTCACCTATAAAGCTTCAACACCAAAGCTTCACCTATCAAGCTTCAACCCCAATGCTTCACCTACAATACAAAATTTCAACACCAAAACATATAAAAGGTTCGCACACTCTTCATCAAGATAGTGCGAAACTAATTCAAGTTTTGTATCCTAAAAATAGCTTCAACTAGTCACGTTATATACCCAAGAAAAAATCTATAGTCAATAAACCTTACCTATTAAACTATTTCCCAAACACAAAACCTTGTGACAAATAAACAAATTTTGTTCACAAAACCAAGATTCCCTTGAACCTGTACAAAAACATGGGTCAACACAAACATTTGTTTTGTTCTACACCCACAACATCCCTGTCATAACCAAACAAGCAATTATGTATATGTTTCCAAACATATTATAATAAATCAAACAACAAGCCAAAATCCCAAGTTTAACTACAAAACCAACCCAAGCAACCTCTTTCCCTCTTTTCCTCTTCCGCCTCCTTTCATCTATCAAATTTCTGCAACCTTTGCTCTTCTCCAGTGGAGCTGAATTTTGGACACCCTATAGTGCTTGAGCAGATGAACAACTTTCAAGAAGGAATCGTTTCTGTTTGAGCGACGGAAATTAAAGTGTTGAGGCTCCAAACACGACAGTCGGATTCCCGCAAATTTAAAGACTGCTGTGATGTTTCGAAGATCAGGAAATATTTAACCGTTAGTTCATTCTGAATTTTTGATATGTCATGAAAGAGATGATAAGGAACAACTTTGATGAAGAAAGTATGTTGATCTGAACAAGAGAAAATGGAGTTTCGAAGCTCACAACAAGTCTGACAGGTTGACAGAAAATTGATGAACAGTTACTCATCATACCTGAATTTCTGGATTTTTACTGCTCCGATGGATCTCAAATTTGGATATGTTGTAGCTGACAAGGTGAGGAACAACTTAGATGAAGAAAGTATGTTGATCTGAACAAGAGAAAATGGAGTTTCGAAGCTCACAACAAGTCTGACAGGTTGACAGAAAAATGATGAACAGTCACTCATCATACCTGAATTTCTGGATTTTTACTGCTCCGATGGATCTCAAATTTGGATATGTTGTAGCTGACAAGGTGAGGAACAACGTCGATGAAGAAAGTATGTTGAGCTGAACAAGACAAAATGGAGTTTAGAAGCTCACAACAAGTCTGACGGGTTAACAGAAAATTGATGAACAGTTACTCATCATACCTGAATTTCTGAAGTTGTACTACTCCGATGGATCTCAAATTTGGATATGTTGTAGTTCACAAGATAAGGAACAACTTTCATGAAGACGACTTTGCGATCTGAGCTATAGAGAATGGTGTTATCTTGCTTCCACTCAGGCTGATTAGTGGAAACGAAAAGCAATTCCACCAAAGAAAAGATGAAAAAGAGAGAAAAGCTACTAATTGCACTTGATCTTGTCTAATCAATAGCATGCAGCATCAAACACACAAAAGTTGGAAATATTTTTAGATAAGGCATATATGAAGGTGTGACATCAAAACACGGCTTCGTTACTTTGACAAATTAGTAGCAAGCAAGACACCTCATTCGGCAACTCTCCTCGCCTGAAGACTTGGGGGACTCCCACCATATGCTACTGCACCTTGATACTCGGCAGTCTCACAACCACTCAGTGACTTGGATTTTTCAAGTCTCCAACCGAGAAGTTTTCCTCACTCGGGAAATTAAGGGAACACTACCTCAAACTACACGCTTCACTCACAAAGCTTCAACAATACAGGTTTCAACAAAAGAAAAAATTCAAAGAACTTTCTGAAGAAGGCTTTGGTGTATTTAACACAATATGTTGAAATGAAGCAAAGCTTATTTATTAATATTTTCGATAAGCCACAAATATGTACATATACATGAGTCAAAATAAACAAACAAAATGGAGCCTTCACAAAGGTTACTAAGGGGAAGTCTCAGCAGTCGGTAGAGCCCCAGAAAGAGAAAGCACCGGAGGGTGGTTATCCGGAGCCTCAGTACTTGACAAAACCCCAGAAGGATGAGGCATTGGAGGTTCATCATTTGAAGCTTCATTACCAGGTACAGCCACAGAGGACGAAGGCAATAAATGCCTTTGGAACAAACCCACAAACCGCTGATGATCAAGTAAAACCTTACCATCAGATTCCTTCATCTGGTCAAGCTTCCTCTTCATGTTTGTAGCATAGTCATGGGCGAGCCGGTGCAACTGTTTATTCTCATGCTTGAGCCCTCTAATCTCCTGTTTGAGACTCATCACTTCAGCAGCCAATGATTCAACTTGGCGGGTTCTAGCAAATAGGCGTTGGGCCATATTAGACACAGAACCTGCACACTGAACACTAAGAGCCAGAGAGTCCTTAACAGCCAACTCATCAGACCGTTTGGAAAGTAGTCTGTTATCTTTGGGAGTGAGAAGGTTCCTGGCCACCACTGCAGCGGTCATATCATTCTTCATCACAGAATCCCCAACGGTAAGAGGACCAGTAGGGGATATGAAGGATGGGTGCCATATGTTGTCTGGAGAAGGCGTGGCTGTCTCTTCTCCAAGGTTCAAGTCAAAACGACGGTCGGAGGGTCCAGACATTTTCAAATGTGTTGAAGAGGGAAGAGGTCATACAAATCAAGATCTTAGAAGTGCAAGAAGGGAGCTTCTACTGGTAGAGATTCAAGTGTGTTGTGGAACTTAATGTCAGCCTCTATAAAAATCTGCACTCGACGGAGCTTCAGAAATCGAAGAGGCGTTTTCTTTCTCAAAAGCTGGGCTGCTCAGAGACCACGAGGGCCGATCTCAGAAATCGAAGAAGCACCTGCTTTTTCAGCCTCGTCAGCACCTGTCACATGCACACTCAGCTTTGCGGAAATTACGGGCAATCTGTCGAAGATTTTTGGTGAAGTAGAAAGCACGTGAATCTTACTGTTCAATCACCGCTCTCCATATGCACCATCAACTCCTCGGGTACCACATATAACTTTGTCAAAGATCTCTGACAAAGTTTAGGCACGAGAATTTCGAAGTTCTAGCTACCCTACTATTACCCACAAGGGTAAAGGAACAGCACCACTACTTGACAACTGGAAAGTCCCTATGTGTGTCGACCTCCGTGTTTTGCGGCAAGACAGGTTGGCAAGAACGTCCAACCTTTACTCACATTCGAGAAAAGACTCCCAACATAATTACTTTCTCAAAAACCGAAGTAGCACCGCTTTCCGAATCTCGAGAGTCAGATCCTCGATGGGATTGCTTGTTCGAAAACCAAAGAGGCACAACTCTCAGAACTTCGAGAGCCAGATTTCCTTAGATAAAGCTTGTCTGTAATCTTCACACGTAACATCAGCTTTCCAGATACCACATACCACTTTTTCAAAGTGCTCTGACAAAATTAAAACACGTGAAGCTAGCAGCTCCCACTACATTGCTGTGACCAAGAAGGGTAAAGGAATAGCATTACTACTTGTTATTGGGAAATCCCTATATACATCGACCTCCATCCTCAACGGACAGGCAAACCTGCAAAAATGCTCAACCCTTTCTCGCATTCGAGAAGGCACCCTCAACATAACCTCTCGAAATACTCAGCTTTATTTCCCCCCGATAATACCTCAGCAAATAAGCCACACCAAGAACAAGAGTATCTCATATCATCAGGGTCGAAAGCAAGAGTATCCCATATCATGCTTTCTCCCTGTCTTTGTCTTTGTCCTTGTCCACACCTGCAGGACAAGGAGAAAGAGAGCAGTCAGTCGGAACCTGAAATCAAACCTCCAATCTGGAACTGACTGCCTGGAACCTTTGCCTGGTTGCTTACTTAGCATTGCTCTCGAGTACTCATCCTCAACTGCTGTCAAGGTCACGAATTCCACCGGCAAATACCTCATGACAGTTGATCAGATATTGGCTCTTTACACTGAAGCTGCCAAGCGTGGATGAGTCACTATGAAGGAATGTTCTGAAGGACCATTTAAATGTAAAGGTTGCACACCACTTCTGCCATGCAAAAGATTGAAGCAGAAAGTTCAACGGTGAGCTGAAACAGATCACTACAGCACGACACCTTTCCATACCACATTCATTATTCCGTCAACAGCAAAAGTATCCCATATCATCAAGGTCGAACGTACTCTAGATTTGATGGACTTGTTTTGACCCTCAAATTCTTGAGTCGGCCTTATACTCTGAAGGGAACCAGAAAACCCTCCAGCACAGTTCAAGAATAAGCCTGTGGAAAGTTACTTCTTCAAAAGCAAAAGTATCTCATATCATCTCTTATCCATTTGCTTCTCCTTATCCTGGCAGTTGAATGAGAGACAAGGAGAAGGAGAACAATCAACCGGAAGCCGAAGTCAAACCTCTGATCCTGGGTTGCTTGCTTGGAAGTTTGACTGCTTACCTTGTCTGTCACCTCTTTCGGCAGATCTCCTAGCTCGGCGACTTGGGGGACTCCTACTATAGGGTTTGTATCGCACTTGACCAAGCCCGAAACTACAAGTAAGCTTCAAGTGAAATTGATACATTACCTTATGCATCTTCATCGGTTAAAGATACCACCCCTAGATGGAGGAAGCGTACTTCCAGAGAAGATGCCACATCTACCTATGAGAAAGATAAGGCAAGTGAAGACGATACCACACCTCGGTACTTAGAAGTTTCGTGATTACTCAGCGGCTTGGATCTTGCAAGTCCCCAACCGAGGAGCTTCCCTCACTCGGGAACTTAGGGGATCACTGTTTGTACCATACTTGACTAATCCCGAAACTATTGAGCACCGGTCAACGTTATACCGTCAAGGACCCAGAAGAGTTTCCCTTCAACCAGAAGGCCAATCACAATGCGACACGTGTCGACATCAGAAGCCAATCACAGCGCGACACGTGTCAACATCAGAAGCCAATCACAACACGACACGTGTCAATATTAGAACAAAACTAGAAACTCTCTTCTATAAATAGGGATCATTCTCCCACAATAATCTCTAATGTCATTTTGTACTAAACTATTCACTAGAACTCACTAAACCAGAGCTTGAACCTATGTATTTGTGTAAACCCTTCACAATTAATGAGAACTCCTCTACTCCGTAGACGTAGCCAATCTAGGTGAACCACGTACATCCTGTGTTTGCTTCTCTGTCTCTATTCATTTACGTATTTATCCTCACTAGTGACCGAAGCAACCAAGCGAAGGTCACAAAACCTGACACTTTCTGTTGTACCAAAGTCCTCGCTGATTTTGTGCATTAACACAGTAGATAATTGATGCACAAATGACTTATTTGGTTCTAACAAATGACTGGTAGACACATAATTGCTTAACGAGTATAACACATTAAACTCATGATTGAGTTTATTCATTGAATACCTAGTCTTGCACTTAGGGTCAGCTTCATAAGTAAGTTTAGTAATACCTCGAGTGACATGGTTAAGGAGGCAACGTGGTGGTGGTGTATTTGGGATCGAAAATGATTGGTTATGGTCATTGAGGCTCAATAGTGGCGAGACTGGCTGTAAGATAGCTGACGGTACTGGATTGTTCGGTGGTGAAGAAGGCAGTGAGTTGCCTGATAGTGTCAGCTCGTCTTTATCAAGCTTTTAAACATTGTCTTCATGTGAACGATTACCACTTGTCTTCGAGATATCACCACTTAATTCCAAGTCATTCACATTATTATTTTCTTGTGAATGATCACCACTTGTTTCCAAGTCATCACCACTTAAATCTAAATCATTCACATTATTATTTTCTTGTGAATGACCACCACTTATTTCCAAGACATCACCACTTAAATCCAAATCATTCACAATATTTGTGTCTGGAACAGTATAATCGAGAGTTTGAACTTCTGTCTGGTTCTCCCCCTGAAGTGAAGACTTGGGATTGGCAAAGTACATATCATGCTCATGAAGTGCAACATCCATAATGACAAACAACTTTTTTGTCGGAGGGTGATAACATCGATATCCTTTTTTATTTGAGGCATATCCTACAAACACACATTGTAAGGCTCGAGGTTCAAGCTTACTCATATGTTGTTTATGGAGATGAATGAATGTCACAGAGTCAAACACGTGAGGTGGAAGATTAGGGATTGCAAGAGAATCAACATGTAAGGAGAGAGCTTGAAGTGGTGCCTAAAAATACGATAATGGGAGACTTCCATCGAGCAAGGAAGCATGAACAACCTCCAGAAGATGATAGTTCTTACGTTCTGCAACCCCATTTTGTTGTGGAGTATAGGGACATTTAGTTTGATGAACAATACCATGATGATAAAAAAAGGCACGAAGTTCAGAGTTCACATACTCGCCTCCATTATCACTCCTGATAACATGTATTTGCACCACCCAATGTACCAGTTTTAGAGGGTCCCCAAACAATAGAATGAATTATGATAATTGGAACTGAACTTTTACTCAAACTGGACAGAAATGAAGTACGATGACTTTTAGCCAATTCACAAACATCACATTTAAAGCGAGAAACATCATTTTGAACAAATAAGTTACGAAACAACCTTCGTAAGTAATCGAAAAATGCATGTCCAAGTTGACAATGCCATAACCAAACCTTTGTAGATTTATTCCTCTCCCTATGAGATTCGTCCACAACAAGAGCTTGAGTCAACATCTGGCTACTGTTCGATGTCAGCTCCAAGTAGTAGAGCTTCCCCTTTCTAATACCGTAACCAATCGTCTTGCGAGTCTGAATGTCCTTAAAAACACACAAATAAGGCCAAAAAATCACAATACAATGTAGGGCAACGATTATCTAGGCAACATATAATAGATTATAATAAAAGGGAACAACAAGTACGACATCTAGATTAAAGGTATCAAAAAGGCAAACAACTCCTTCCCCGATAATAAGGGCATCATTACCATTGGCAACACTTACAACAGTTTTGGTGGACGGGATTATGGCTTGTACCTGTCTAGAATCACAAGTCATATGTTCAGTAGCACCAGAATCAATTATCCATGTTCGTAACAAATACAAAAACCTTTAAGACATTACATTGTTACATGTATCAGTTAGCAAGGGGGAAACTTCTTAGCTATATGTTTAGAATCAACCTTAGCTTCGGCAAACAAGGCACGTGACTATCTACAACGAGAATCACGAGTATGGTCTCAATTATCAAGATAGCCAATAAGTTCGAAACAACGAGATTTAGAATGTCCTCTCAAACCACAATAATGACACTTGCTAGGTGGACGATAGGAAGAACCACAAGTCCGAGTGGTAATAATTTCATCACGAGCCATTTTGATTGTAGTGTGTGGGCCACAAAAAAGAAAAAAAAAAAAAAACAAACAAACAGCAACTAAAAAACAATGTTTTCCCTATTTTTCTTTTTTCCTTTTTCTTTTCTTCTTTTTCAACGCTTTTGCGTTATCCCTTTTTTAATTGTTTCCTTTCTCTAGACTTCATTTAGTTCGCATAGATACCAAAGGATTGCAACGGATGGGATTTTTGCAAGCAAAAAAAAAAACTTGCAGCAAATGGTTCGTGGACTAGTGCGATGGTAGGTGTGAGCAAGTTCAGCGGCAGATCAGACGTGGCTGGTTAGTTCAGGCAAAGAGGTTCAGCAGGCAATGATGCGAAAATTAACTTAACACACAAATTAAACCCTCTTGTTGTCAAATTGTAGTAAAAATGCAAGTAGGGATCGTTCTAAATCGGGGATTATGAGGGCTTGCTAAAACCTCTAAACTAACTCAAAAACATAAAAACAAAGTTAAAAACGTTTGAATAGACTCAAATGACTCAAAACAGATTCTAAAGACGCAAAACAACTTAAAAACACTCAAAATTGTCTAAAAACACTTACTCGGCATATTTGACTCTAACACAACTTTGGATGAATTTAGTGTTTTGGTTTGAATCAAAACACTCAAAAACACTAACGAAATAGAAATTTAACACTTTGAAACAATAAAGTAAAAGGGGGATTTTGGTTTTGACGAATTCGAAACAAACAAACAACTTATAAAATTAGACATATTGTAAAGCGAATTTAAGAAATGAGATGGTGGATGGATTAGTTAGAGGTCCGTTCTTCACACATGACACACTTGTATATGAATTGATTTCCAATTGCTTTTCAATAAACTATGATGCTCAACACCCCAGATTAACCGTGATGCACAAATTAACCCTCAGATTTTCCTTTACTCATTGAGTTGGATGAATGCATGCAACAACCCAAATCATTCTCTAAAAGTCCCCTATATGAATGCATAATAGAGATACAATCAGAGATCATTACTTTTAATGAAAATCATAAGTGTTGACGAGGCAATTATAACTATGAATGCATGATACATTTGCCAAGAATTCAATTAACGCGATTGTGATAAACAACCTTCACTACTCATGAATATAAACTTGTAACGATTAGGTGAAACTCATTTATATTCTAGCATCTAATTCATGCATGAAAACTAAGTATGCATCCTTAATAAACATACAAGAATCAGTTATGAATAAAATAGATAATTGAATTGCAATCACAACTTATCAAATCACAATTGGAAGAAATCAATTCGTATCTCAAGCATGTTCATGGCTTCAAACTTCCCCCTAACTAAATAGGGGTTTAGCCACTCATAATTGCAACAAAATTAGAAAATAACAAAGTAGACATTGAAAGCAAGAACGAAGTACACCTAAAACGCTCCAAAGTTCCAAGCTTGAAACGCCAAGGACCTTTGTTACACCACCTTGTTGCAACACAAGTGTCTAGGATGTGTATGGATATATGGAAAGGTTAGGAATGTATTTAGGATTGGTGAATGTCTCGGCCAAGGGAAGGAAAATATATGGAATTGTGTTTGATTTTTGGTTGGATGAGTGCCACGGCAAGGAATGAAAGTGTAAGTGTATGGAGTTGTGAGATGTGAAATGTAGTGTCTTTGGATGATGGCCCCCAAATTATGGTGAATGGTGGATGTATTTATAGGCTAGAGAGAGGAGTGTATGGAGTTGTAATGAGTGGATGTAATGGGTGTAGTGAATGAGTGTTTGGTAATGAGTGGATGTAATGGGTGTAGTGGATGGATGTTTGGAGAATGGATGTGTTGGGTGAAATGAGTGGATGTAGTGGTAGGTGAATGTGTTGGGTGAAAGGAGTGGATGTAGTGGTAGGTGAATGGATGTGTTGGGTGAAATGAGTGTGCTAAAATGGTTATTTATAGGGAGAGGATGATGCACAAACTTCAAATTTCGTCCATTCCTTTTGCTCCAAGAATATGCTATCCGTTTCATGCCAAAAAATGCTTCAAAATGCTCCAAAATGCACTTCTTTGCCACATTAACCCTTTGGACCTACAAACACATGAAAATAGCTTAAAATACTAAAATAACTACGAACTAACAACATAAATGCCAAAAAACAAGCTAACTAAGTCGCATAAATATGCTCCTATCAGGCGACAGCCAATAGTGGCAGATGTAGGGGTCTAAGTTCTGGGCTTTAACACAATGCGTATGACAAAGCAAACAAACATAAGGGTTCGATTAAGCAACAACAGCATCGCTCGCTGGTTATACGGCGCACAGCACAACGAGCGATGCGACTGATGATCGGACGATGGGCTGCACAATCTGGCGGCACAGCTTAGTGATATGGATTCTGCACACAGCAGTGGGGTTTTTATTTTTCTTAACCTAGGCTTTGGTGCCAAGTAGAGAATGCTATTTTGGAATTGTATTGTGTCTCTTTTCATCTCTCCAGGAGGAATTTATAAGATATTACAATCATATCAATAAGGAAAGAAATAATTTACATGAAATCATACTAAGCTGGGAATCTCAAGATTACAAGAATATATACAAAAGTCAATAGTCATTAGGTCGCTGTCTTCCCTAATCTTCTTTGAGGTAAGTTAGTTGAACAATTTGCCAGTCACGCTCGAGGAGAAGATAAGAGGAATATAGGGAAATAAAAGGAAAACTTAAGAAAGAATATAGTAAGCTCTATTCTACATCGTACGTGCTGATCACGGTGTTTTTGTTTTTTAGTGTCAGGTTCTTCCATGTTCTGTATATTCCTTATTCATTCTCTTCAAGCATTTAGGACTTATTTGAAAGTGCTTTTAAAATGACTAAAAGTGTTTATAGAGAAAAATGTTTTTACCTTCCAAAAGCACTTAAAGTGCTTCCTGCAAGAAGCACCAATCATGTGCTTCCTGCAAGAAGCACCAATCATGTGCTTCCTGCATAAAACACTTCAAATGTTATTTTTTTCAAGATTCACTTGCATTTTTACTAAGACTTAGTAAAAAATACATTTTTACCAAGAGAGCTTTCAGCCATTTCAAAAGCATTGCCAAATGAATCCTTAACCTTGTTCTCAATGTTAATGCAGGTTGATGTACAAGAAAATCTTTATAAAGTTATAAAGTTGGGACCAAATCAATTTTATAACTTTAAGAAGGTTATTACTTAGTAACATTGCAGTTAAAAGATATTATTTATTGACTTATTTATACTAAATGAATGTTGTATTTCCAAATAGGGTTTCTTGGGAGTCAAGTATTTTATTTTTTGCACACAAAGTTCTAAAAGGCGTTAGGTGCTAGTCAGGCAGAGGGTAGGGGCCTAGGCGGTTTTCTTAATTTCAATTACATTTATTATATAACATATTAATAAATGTATACTTATACTTAAAAAAAAAACATAATTGTATTGGGAAACATAAATTCCAAAATAGAATGACATAGTGAAGTATTAGAACATTTTGAAAACATGGAGAACACGCATATAATGAATGTTTATCCACATATTCAACAAATCTCTTACAATTTATTGAAAAATAAAATGCAGAATGAAAGTTATCCATTTTCTATTTAAATGAGAGTTGAGACATAGGCGGGTGCCTAAGCAGGTCTAGATGGGTTAGGCGGCCGCCTAGGCAAGTCTAAGTGCATTTTCTTAATTTTCAAATACCTATGGATTAATCGGAGAGTTAGCTAGCCGCTAACCGCCTAAGCGGCGCTAGGCACAGACTTTTAAAATAGTGTTTGCACGTATGTACCCACAAGCTCAAAGATGTGGCATATACTCTAGAAACTAAAACATTGTTCCAAACAACTTTTATTTGTGATACTGTATACTTTTGTACTTGTTGACAATTATTACTATGTGGAAGGTTGTTTCCATAAGATGAGACCAATAAAATTATTACAATGTGGAGTTTATTCCTATACGTAATTGGTCTCAAGTGGTGGATTTGAATCAAGGAATAGACTTATGGGCAGTTACCACCCACTTAAATAGTAAACTGCCATAGCTATTACTATTCACTAGTACTATTCATCCATTGTGAATAGATCTGACATGGTTGTTACTGTTCACAAAGGTTTGTGTATTTTTAATGTATATATAATTATTTAGTAACTATTGAACGGATGAGATTAATTTAGAATAGGCGACTATGATTATGTTACGTGTCCATGTTTATTAAATATCTTGTTTAGACTTTCATAAATGAATTGTGGTACATCCTAAAAAACCTAATAATTACATGTAACAGTTGAATTTGTTTTTTAATTTTTATTTGATTATTTTTCTGATTTTTTCTTGAATTTTTTTCAAAATATTTTTTGGATTTTTAAATTTTTTTTATAGAAAATAAAACGAACTGTTGAATTAAGTGAGAATATAATTTGAAATGGAAGTCTTAGATTTGGCCAGTACATTGGAAGTAGCCACTGTGGCAGGCCGACTTCAACACCTTGGATTTAGATTTGGCCTTCGGATCGACATGGTTGGCGACATGGTTGGTGAGCCTTGGTGACCTAAAAATGGATGGATGTGTGTTTTGAGTTGGATTTGGAATCTAGCCATGTTAATTTAACATTAAGTCTTACTTTAGAGAGAATTTACTGTATGTAGCATATAGCTACAGCTGCAACCAAAACCAGATACAAAACGTTCTCAACTCTCGAGAACATTTTATTTTATGACAAGTGTCTCCTACTTTACACCCACATCTAACACTGTTAACTTTTTATAAAATTCTTTAAAACTAAAAAAATTAAAGAAAGCAACTCTCGAGACCCACCCCCAAGACTTTTCATCTCTCTTTCTCTCTCACCTGGGAATTCTTGGGTTGGACTGTGATTTAGAAGTCAGGTGTACATAATTCAAAGACAGTTCCGATGAGGGGTGCCGTCAAGCACAAATTCTAAAAAAAATCAAAGAACTGCATACCATTGTTATCATGATTGATCAGATATGGAAAAAAGAAACGAAAAAATCAGAGCTCCGACCGTTTCGCTCCCAATCGCAGCGTGTGGGCTCCGGCTTTCTTGGCCGACCGATCTCGCTGGTCTCTTTATTCAGCAACCCATCGTCGTCATCATCTTCTTCTTTAGCTTGATTTTCTAGGTTTTCTGCGATGAGTTCAGTTTGCTCCTTGCTGGCTTTGTCTATGCTGGGTTTGCGATTGCGAGGCGGACGAGCACGGAAGTCGAATGCTCTCTCTCTGCTGGATTTGTTCGTTGAGAATAGACGCTCCAGATTAACCTGTTTGGTTTAACTTTTGGTTTTTATTTATTTTTTAATTAGTTTTATTAAAACTGAACATTCTTAGATGTGGGTGTAAAGTAAGAGACACGTGTCAAAAAGTTAAATAAGAGACACAAACGGAACACGAAATCCAGAACAGCATACCTCAAGCTTCTAGTGGATGGAGTGTTGAGTTTCTACCACTGTATCCCTTATTCGAAACACCCTCTAAATTATTGTAATAGTTTCGAAACCTTCCTAACAAAATTTAAAAAAAAAAAAATATGAACCCGTGCAAACCCAAATGTGACTAATTACTAACTAGGTCAACTCTTTTTATGCTGGTCTATGAGTCTCACATTCGTGTTGGTCCTCGATCGAATATCACAAACACGAATTGCCACCGCTAATAATGCGAAAATGATTGAGCTATGTCCTTGACGATAAATTAAATCTTATTATTGTATATGATAGATTGTCCAGATAGATGAAGCATTTCGCTTCAACTCATTATACTTTGTGTTCAAATCCTCCTTCTTAGTGTAGTTTAAAGTAGTATCGCTAATATGCAATAATTTTGTAATTTGTTGAGCTGCATTTGCTAATAAATAGCTAGATATGTATATGTTGTCTTCCATAAGCTTAAAGGATTTACTAAATCTGATCTCATATCAGGTATAAAATCGAGTTTGCTGATGTGTATATAAATTTGTATGGACTGGACAAACTTACCAGCATAATAGACAGCCCATGAATCATGTGCTATGGGCGTATAAATAGTTGGTATCAAATAATTCAAATTTGCTTGTTTGCAACTACTCCTTAACTTGGCTACGTCTTTGAAATTTCAACTCGTCTTTCTCACTTCTCATGTATGCATTTCTATCATTAACTTCAAAAGTGGAAAAGTATTGTTCAATATTTTAGACCTAAATGATTACAACTAATAGAGCACGTGTAACATACCTGGAGCGGTCATTCTCGAGAACTTTGGTTGCTTGAACCACAAGAAAGCTTCTACACACGCCCTTGTGCACTCGACTCAGTGATGAGTTTTAAGATTTTGTTGCGTATGCTGTATGTGCAGGGATCCCTTGTACTTATAGTGGCTCGAGGAATTTCATCCATAAAAGAACACTACAACCCACCTGACAGCCAATTGCTTGATCCTCAGGCCAACGTAGAGTTCTTGACTCTTTGAACCCCTTCAGCCTCTGAATATACAATTCGATACTGCCCATGAGACTACCAGTGTTAGTCTAATCCGATCCCTAAATACTAGTTAAGTCTTGTAGTCCCGCAATGACTATATGAGACCAAACCTTAGATGGAAACATGTATCGAGATAAACTCTTAACAGAGTATTCTAGAAGTGTTCGATCCTTAGCATCTCAGGTCAAATGAATGCCTTCAGTTTTGCTTGATTCGAACCAAGACTTCCCCAAGTACTTCATAAGAAAAATAAAGTTGAATAATTTTTTGATTTTTCAATAACTTCAAACTCAATTCGTGCATAAAGAGCTCGTTATTACACAAATTTTAACACAAAACACACTAAAACGTTAGATGGAGGTTTCTGGACCATAATTAAACTCTCATCACAAACATAAACAAGTTAACAGATATATTGCTTAAAACTCAGACAAGCTCTCATCATCTTCCACCACAGAGGCCAAGTAGTTAGCATTGTCCGAATTCCTGACCGAGCAATCTGCACGAATTTCGCCCTTGGAGCCAGTCAACACGCTAAGTTGCCCCATCTTGATCATGGACTTGACAAACTGCTCAAAGAACAAGGTCTGGTTAACGGCAAAGCTTTTCACAATTTCCTTAGTCCTCTTATCGGTGTACAAATCTTGGTCCGACGTGAATAAACCTTGGCGGTTCATGAGATCAACATAGTACTTGTTGTCGAATATGTCAGGGGTACGGATATCTTGCGGGACGGTAGCGTTAGTATCGCTTGCAGGGCAAACTGTTTTGAGGTCATTTGCAAAGGTTTTGTCCATGGTAGCATCTTGCGTCGGATAGAGCCTGCCGGTGAAGGAGGAACAATGGCTGAGGCCAATGGTGTGACCTCCAGACAGGGCTACAACATCAGTGGCATCTAAGTTTTTCTTGGCAAGATCTGTTAGAAGCTTGGTTGTGTTACTGGTTGGTCCGGGAAGGTTTGCTAGGGTTGCATTTTGTGTGGCAAAGTTTAGTCCATCCTTTCTTCCCAAGGGCACATCATAGTCCGGGCCACCTGACTGCATCAACAAATATTCAAAACAAACGCTTAATCATGTAACAAAAAGTTTCGAGTGACATTTTAGTACTCTGGAGTATTAAATTCTTGTCATTTAAAGCCCTTAGATAATTCAATGGATTGTCCCATTTTCTTTAACATCAATTGGATTGCATCGAAATGCTCTAAGTGGCGGAATATTAGAGATTTAATTAGTGCTAAAATTTTATGTGTACACGCCAAAGAGAATGTCTTGGTCATTGTTTAAGACTTAACAATTTCTACTTGTTCCTAATCGTGGGCATCTTCAGTGGTTAGTACATTAATATGAAAAAGTAACACCACTCCAACTACTACATTAATTAAGTAAAGCTACTTACTACTTGTCAAGTAAAACAATTAAAAAACAGATAGTCATGTGCTCGAGGAAAATGTAAAAACGAAAAATATGCAATAGATTATCATATGTGTCTTGATTCTCTTATATTTCTATATTGTTGTGATATAATTAAAGGTTCTACCAACTCCACAAACGGGAACACTTTTTAATTTAAATTATAACACATGGACTGGGGATATGGAAATGAATTAACTAGTTCATTCAGATGCCCCATGAGATGAGATCCATGAAGGTAAATCATTTAAAATGTTTATATCAAAGAATAAGATAAGTAACACTTGGAAGGAGTCTAACTAGGCAATGATATCACATTTATCATCTAGAGTTCAACAATCGTATAAACTACTGTAGTATTACTTAGGTCTGGTTTGGTTTGGTACTAAAGTGATTCTGAAAAAAGTTGGTATAAAAAAAAGCTGAAAGTTTTTTTGTGTTTGGTAAACATTCAGCTTTAGTTTTTTTTTCACAATTTTGGATAAAAAAAAAACCAAAAACAAGAAGCTGCAAAACCCAACTTTGAAAAACCGACTTTTTTTCATATTTGTTTTACATAAAAGTTTACCACACTATAATACTACTTTTTTTTTCAAAAGCATTTTTACAAAAAAATTTACCAAACACTCTACTGCTTTATTTCACAGCCGTTTATTCTCACAACACAGCAGAATCAGCTTTTTTTTCAAAATACAGCAATACCAAACCAGCATTTAGTAATGTCACAGTAGCATACAGGATTGTGATATCTTTCTCTTATGAAAATAATTTATACGGAACAGGTTTACCGTCAACATCAAGTTCCGTTCAATAAAACAATAAATATATAAATTTGATCATGACACCTGTGATGGAATCCGTTGTATCTAAGTTTTTCTACCTCTTATGGCATGGGATGCATAAATGTCCAGAAAATTGCTAACATGCAGATATTGATTATCATTTATCCACTTACATCCAACTATATTGAACCATGTGGAGTAATAGTTCCCTGGGATCTATGGTAAGATATTTTAGAACATTGAATGCAGTTGGTTGTTCGATAAGGACAACAGGGAAGGTATCCGCTTCTGTCAAAAACATCTGCACCACACAAATTCTTGCATGTGTTTCCCGGAAACTTGCTTGTACCCTCCTTTATAATGAAATTACCTCTCCGTACGAACCTTATAATCGAATATTTTACATTTTTATGATCATATAAAAATTATATCTGTAAAATATTATTTAATTTGAAGATCGGTTAATAATTCATATGCATCAATCAATAAGGTACCGTTTGATACGCA
This sequence comes from Malus sylvestris, assembly GCF_916048215.2. Taxonomy (NCBI): domain Eukaryota; kingdom Viridiplantae; phylum Streptophyta; class Magnoliopsida; order Rosales; family Rosaceae; genus Malus; species Malus sylvestris. Next base: position 3,971,629 of record NC_062269.1, on the reverse strand, counting down.
GACATGACGGAATAAAACGGGACAGAACAAGACGGAATAGGATGAGACAGAACATGATGGAACATATGATGTAAATATTAAAAAAAATAAAGAGAAATTTTGCCATAAAATATTATAAATTTGTGTTCCACCGATGTGGAACGGATCATTCCAGGGGGAAGAGAACAAAAAATCAACCAAATTTCGTCTCATGGAACAATCCGTTCCACAGTTTTTAGGTGCATCAAACGTGGGATGGAACGGCTCGTCCCGTTCCGACACGTCCTGTCCCACATACCAAACGGTACTTAAGGGTGCGTTTGGTACGCAGACGGGACGGAACGGGACAGGACAGAATGGGACGGAACCGGACGGAACAAAGGTGTAATTTTTGAAAAAGACATGGGGTATATTTGTCTTAAAATGGTAAAACATTGTGTTCCACAGACGTGGAACAAACCCATTCCAGGGGAGGTGGGACGCAAAAACACCCAAAATCTGTCCCGTGAAACAGCCCGTTCTACCCATTTTTTGTGCACCAAACGCGGGACGGAATGCCTCGTCCCGTTCCGTCCCGTCACACGTACCAAACGCACCCTAAGTGAACGGATTTGGTATAAATTATCTATTTGTTTGATACATATAAATAACTAATTTTTATAAATATGAATTTTTGATGATAATAAAGAGAATGAACAATTCTAAATTTATTGTTCATACAATTAAAAAGCATTACCCATAAGTGAGAAAACAAATATGTTTCCACGAAAGAATACAAGCATTATTCTTTCTCATATCAATATGTATGGTTGGAACGCGCCTTTAATTAAAAAATGAAAAGGAAAAATCTAAAAGCATTCTTGTAATTTAAAGAAGAAGAAAAAAGAGCGAAAAGTCATCAATGAAATTTCCTACGTAAAAGCAAGTATTCCAGTGGAACGAAATATCCACATCCATCACTATGGTCAAGTTATCAATTGGAAAGAGATTCTCTAAAGTCCAAAGATATGGTGATCCGAGTTTTTAAAATTTAATCAAACGGTTAAAAATTGAAAAGTTAGTAAAAAAAATTTAAAAATTCTAATAATTTTTTACTGTTTGATCAAATTTTAAAGGTCTAGATCCCTTGATCCGAGCTTCTTTGAAGGAAAAGATCAAAGATGATATCTTTCCATTAAATCATACGTTAGTTTAGTCAAAAGCTTTGAAAAATAGGGTTTATTGCCGTGCAATTTCAGCTTTAGAAAAAGATAATTAAAGCTGTCGTGAAAACTAACTAATATTTTAGGCAATCAATAAATATAAAAATTACCAGGAAAACAGAATCCCTAGCAGCGAGGGCGACGATATCAGAACAAGAGACGACCCTTCCACACTTCTTGTGAACGCGGTCGCGGAGGTCATTGATGATCTCAAAGGCCTTCGCCCTCAAGCTTAGGTTGGGAGGTGCATCCTGCTCACTTGGTCCGCTGGCTGATCCCTCAAGCAACACAGATCCATCACAACCCTGCATTAATCATTTTCTCAATTTAATTAGTCGATCTTATATTTTCTGTGACGGCTTCTAAAATGGTTACAAGTATTTTCTAACTATCTTCCAACTACGTTTATAAGAGAAAACATTTACGAATCATAAAAAGTGTTTATGGACAAACCCATGTGTTCTTCAGAAAGCACCTTTGAATATTTTCAATTTTTTTAAAATAATTTAAATTACTCCCATTAAGCTTACCAAATGACATTGTACTATATAATAATTTAATTATCTCTAAAAGTAGAATATCATAGTATACAAAAAGTTGGATAAACTTCAAGGAATAAAACCTTAGTTACCGCTAAAGACAATAAAACAGCTGACACAAAGCAATCGTGAAACTAAAGGGCCGATAATAGCTCTCAAAATCGACACTGAACCAAAAACTGTATAATCTTTGCTAAATGTTACCTGAACAAAACAATCGTGGAAATGGAGACGGAGCAAGCCAGCAGCTTGGCCAATGTCCGCTTTGAAGACTTTCTTAAGCTGCTTTCGGACTATGTCGTCAACCTTAGGGCAGCTAGACTCATAGAAGTTCCATGAAAGTCCTTGAACCACGGGGGCAGAGGACTGTGCCTCCGAGACACAAAAGAAGGAAGAAAGGAAAAGAGATGAAACCAGAAGCAGAGAGGTTAATGAAGCCATGGTTTTGCGTTTCTGTGTGTTTTGAGGGACAGAGACCCTTCTCTTTATAGGCGCATATTCCATGCCTTAAGCTGTTTTAATATGAATAGGAAATTACTCTTTATTTTGAAGAGATTTTTTCAAAAAAAATTAATAAAAATAGTTTGAAAATTTTGAATTTTATTGATAAAGATAAAATAAAGAGTAAAATAAATAGTACTAGAATTGATTTTTTAGTGTAAAAATATAATTTTTCGTTAAAATAAATAGTATCGAAAATTTTTCGTTAAAGTTCTTATTTTTTTATTTATCTCAAAAGACAAATTCATACACAATTTATCATGACACGCGATATTTGTATTTTGAATATATTAAATAAAAAAGATTAATGACTTCTTTACCTTGGAGAATAAATAAAAAAATGACTTTTGATTAATAGCCACGTGGTAAGCACATCTCAAGACTCAACCCTTTCATATTATTGCACCTAGGGCTGGAGCCGCTGCACACTGTTGTGGAAAAGTCATTGAAAAATCTTATCCCGCTACAAGATAAGGATGGTGGGTGAAAAATCCAATCTTTCTGCCAACCGTAATCAAACTTGGCAACCAAGAACACAAGCTTGTAATGATTCCTCGATTCCTTGATTCCTCGATTCCATGTGTCTATAGTTAAATTGGTAAATTTGTCAAAAGTAGCAATTTCACCTGGATGGTTAGGTCCCTACATGGAGTCTGACATCTATTTGCTTAACTTTTTCTTATTAATAAGCCAATTAATTATTTAACTCCTCTACCACGCATGGGAGAAATGTTGAGTTAGGGGACTTTCTAAAATATAATTTTTTTTTATGAATTCTTTGTAATCCTATGCTTTTTATAAATTCGTTATTAAGGTTTCTTTTTCTAATGGGTATGTGCTGGCAGAGTACTCACTTTGGCCCATTTGAGCTATACTATTTTTCCTTCTGTTTTATAGTTTAATTTCTTTCAGACAACTTTTGCTGATAAATTTAGAATTAGAAATATCATAATAAATTAAAATCTTTAAAAGTCTAAGAATATAATCTTAGAATGCCCTCCCTTATATGACATCATTTCATCGAATACATGCTATAATTAGAGTCGTTTATTCTTTTTTGTCACTATTTAAAAGTCATCTAATTTTCATTCAATTTAGTGATCATTTAGTCATCCATATATATATAAAAAAATTAAGAGTTCATCATAAGAATGCTACTATTATCATAATCAGTAATTTGTTTGACACATATAGGTGGCTATATATATGATCTCTAAATTGAACAAAATTTTCTTGAGATGAACTCTAAATGATGATAAAAAGCATGAATAGTTATGATTATGATATTTGTATAGTAAAATGATGTCAAGTTAAAGATGAATGAGAAGTGAGGAAAAATGACAGTTTACTCTCAATTACTATAATCTAGTGGACGAGGATTTGTAATCGGACGTAAGAAGCAGACATATTACACTAATCAATAACTCTTTTACATACAAAATTGTAGTTTAGACGAGGGCCTTCATTTTAAATCATGCACAGAGCCTTATATTACATTGGACTGGCCTGCAGGGAAGTTTCTAACATAAACTTAGCCGTCGCAGTTGTGTGCAAATTTAGTTCGAACATGGAACAAAACCATGGGGTTTAAGACTAAAGCATGAGTCTTGAGACATTGTGTGGCATTGTGTCCAAATCTTATGCACTTATTTTGTGTGTGGCTTCTCTATAGCCTGTATCATTAGTTGACGTGTGATAATAAACTTATCCTTTTTAACTTTGTTATTATAAATTTAATACGTGTCAATCAATGATAAATGTTACAGAGAAATCACACATAAAATGAGAGTATAAGATTTGATCTTGCATTGGTGGAGTGTTTTGCACAAAGAGATTGTCTCCGGTTTATGTTCGCTAGTTGGGAAAGTAGAGGGAAAATAAAAGGCTTGATTTAAAAAAAAAAAAAATGGATTTCACATGAATCAATTAAATTCTCCACCATCACCACCACTCTCCCTCTCCCAGCTCAAATACCTTGGAAAAAAAATTCAAAGTGCAAAATATAATTAATAGTAAGCTTGTGTAGATATTGTAATGTTTTAATGTCACAGTCCGTCCCTGATTTTAAGAGTTTTTAAAGTTTAATAAAGGATTTTACAAAAATGCCCTTTGACGTACGCGCATTATTCGAGGTTAGTCGTTGTGTCGTGCCATCTAAGATTTGTTTTCTTGTCATATCCTCGTAGTACTCGTCACTACGGAAGCGTGGACACAGACGGTTCATGATTTGGAGTTACGGTTAAAGTTTTACGGAACTCTAACCTGAGAAGTACTTTTACTTTGGTTAATATATACATATATATATATATATGTTTATACCATATTTAGGGCCTCGTATTTAGACCAAATTTCCTCTAAAGTGAGGATAGGCTCACGCTCCAGCTCATGCAACAACATAAGCTTGATTGAGCTCCGGCGAGGTCTCACGGACGACTACTGAACGGTTGCACGGCATCGGGTTCCACATCCCCCGCCGAGATCTCACCTTTCGCACGGAGCTCGCGCCCCCTACCACCTACTCCATGACGTCGAGTACTGGCAGCTCCATGTCCTGGGCTGCTGCTGAAACGAAGAAGCCGATGAGGGCTCATTTACGACGTCACCCACATGTGCGCCGCCCCCGTCGTCCTCAACATGCTCTTTAAACACCCGGCTCTCTCCTCGCAAATCCGAGGCAAAACCTGCAATGCCGAGGCCCGACCAATCGAGCCTCAAAAACCCAAGACTCTGACAGAGTCACAGTTTCAACATTGCCGCTGCTGTCGACGTAAAAACCAGTACCGTCCGCAGAACCCCTTTTCAGCAGTGGATCTGGGGCGACACCTACCCTGAGTCGGATTTCAGGTGGAGGTACCGAAAGCGGGGAGGGCGATTCCGGGTTTAAGCAGAGCAGGCCTCGTAAAGCTTTATCAATGCTTTTCTAAAATTTGGAGGAAGTGAGAGACTGAAAAGCAGATGGAGAAAGTGGATGAGATGATTGAGGGCTTCATGGAGGATGTTATCCTGCCAGAGAAAGTGGATGTAATAATTTCGGAGTAGAGAGATAAAAAACGACAAAGACAAAAGCAGCTTGATCTGTATCAAACTATAGAAGGCTGTTGAGATGGCATCATCGACATAGACAAAAAATATCGTGGTCAACGCTTGGTCTCTCTCCGTCTTCAGCTTTCCGCCATAGCCAAAAGCTGCAAGAAATACCAAATTTCCTCTAAAGTGAGGATAGGCTCACGCTCCAGCTCACGCAACAACATAAGCTTGATTGAGCTCCGGCGAGGTCTCACGGATGACTACTGAACAGTTGTACGGCATCGGGTTCCACATCCCCCGCCGAGATCTCACCTTTCGCACGAAGCTCGCGCCCCCTACCACCTACTCCATGACGTCGAGTACTGGCAGCTCCATGTCCTGGGCTGCTGCTGAAACGAAGAAGTCGATGAGGGCTCATTTACGACGTCACCCACATGTGCGCCGCCCCCGTCGTCCTCAACACGCTCTTTAAACACCCGGCTCTCTCCTCGCAAATCCGAGGCAAAACCTGCAATGCCGAGGCCCGACCAATCGAGCCTCAAAAACCCAAGACTCTGACAGAGTCACAGTTTCAACATTGCCGCTGCTGTCGACGTAAAAACCAGTACCGTCCGTAGAACCCCTTTTCAGCAGTGGATCTGGGGCGACACCTACCCTGAGTTGGATTTCAGGTGGAGGTACCGAAAGCGGGGAGGGCGATTCCGGGTTTAAGCAGAGCAGGCCTCGTAAAGCTTTATCAATGCTTTTCTGAAATTTGGAGGAAGTGAGAGACTGAAAAGCAGATGGAGAAAGTGGATGAGATGATTGAGGGCTCCATGGAGGATGTTATCCTGCCAGAGAAAGTGGATGTAATAATTTCGGAGTAGAGAGATAAAAGCAAATGGGTGGTGTCTGTCCAAGCAACTGTCATTCTAGAGAAAAGCAAGGAAAGCAATGACAATTAAAAGCTTAAAGTCAGATGGTCTTCAAAGACCATAGAACATGGGTAGACAGATATAATTGCGGAAGACCATGGATAATCGCAGGGGACTCGTGGACCATGCAGAAAGGACAAGCAGAAAGAAAAAGAAAAAGTAAAGCAAAAGCTTCTGCAGCCATCTACCATTCCACTACCCAATCTTCAATTGTGCATATACTATCCCACTATCCAACCATATGCCATACCCATCTACAGCAGTGTTTTTGAATGATGTAATTTATTTTTCTTATCTTTTGGAGATATCTGTATAAACCCCATCAGAGGGTAAAAAAAAAAAAAAAGGTAAGGCCCAAAATAAATGGGCTGGCATGTTGTGGAGGGCGAAGGCCCATAAGCCCAAAATTATCACCAACCAGGTGACCAAAAGTACGCCCAGTACTCTACAATTATTCGGAAACCTACCTCTATTATCACCAACCAAGTGATCAACAGTACGCCCAGTACTTCCAAAATTTTTCGGCAACCCGCCGCTATTATCACCAATCAGATGACCAAAAGTACGCCTAGTACTCCAAAAATTATTCGGCAACCTGTCGCTATTACCACCAACCAGGTGATGAAATGTACAACCCGTACTCTAATATCATTTGGCAACTAGCCATTCATGCCACCAACCAGGTGATGAAATGTACAACCCGTACTCTAATATCATTTGGCAACTAACTATTCATGCCACCAACCAGGTGATGAAATGTACAACCCGTACTCTCCTTCATGCCACCAACCAGGTGATCAAAAGTACGCCCAGTACTTCAAATCATACATGAGCATTACTCATGTCATTCATACATAAACATTCATGAGCATCACTCATGACAATCATACATTAACATTCATGAGCATCACTCATGACAACATACATGAGCATCACTCATGTCAATCAACATAAACATTCATGAGCATCACTCATGTCAAACAACTTCAAAAGATTCATTTACAGAGCTCTAGCTACAAAGCTTCACTTGCAAAGCTTCACCTACAAAGCTTCAGTGCAGGGTATACAAATACTGCCTCTAACCAACCGCCACTTCGGCCCATACATGGATTCAATTTGAAGTCTCCAGCCAACAGACTCTATTGACTGAAGACTTGGGGGACTACACTATACACCATATATTGGGCCTCATGAAAAATATACGCTATATATTGGGCCTCAACTGGGCCTCATGAAAAATATACACCATATATTGGGCCTCATGAAAAATACTCGGGGGACTTAGCCCATTACTTATGTATGGAGGAGCGAGCCCTTATTCTATAAAAGGGACTCCCTCACCATCATTAGAGAGTATTGCCGCCAGCTGAGCAACCGCCTCGCCGCGAGCATCAACTCTAGCACATTATTCATGTATTGAGGAGCGAGCCCTTATTCTATAAAAAGGACTCTCTCACCTTCGTTAGAGAGCATCGCCGTCAGCTAAGCAACCGCCTCACCACGAGCATCACTCATAACCCATTATTCATGTACTGAGGAACGATCCCTTATTTTATAAAAGGGACTCCCTCACCATCATTAGAGAGCATCAACTCTAGCCCATCATCTATGTATTGAGGAGTGAGCCCTTATTCTATAAAAGGGACTCCTTCACCTTCAAATGCCACAAGCCGAGCCAACCAAGGCAACATAAGCCACAAGCCGAGCAGTCTCGCAGCATGTGCTACTTCTGGTTGAGCATCATTTCAAATTGAGCACCGCCTTATATCGAACATCAGTTCAAGACAACATCTAGTTACTTCGGCCCACACATGGACTGAATTTCAAGTCTCCAGCCAAAAGACTCTCTTGACTGAAGATTTGGGGGACTACTGTTTATACCATATTTAGGGCCTCGTATAAATACTCGAGGGACTTAAATGTAATTATGTAATAAAGGAAGGGCAAATATGTAATTAGGGGATGAGCCCTTATTCTATAAAAGGGTCTCCTCACCCTCACAATCCCGAAGCCTCTCACCCCCTCTCAAAGCTCCTCACATCCCCTAAGCTCTCTCTCCATTTTCAACTCTCCCTCTTCAATAGAGAAATATAATACAATCAGTGTGGACGTAGCCCAAACCTTGGGGTGAACCACGATACATCTTGTGTCATTTACATTTTATGCAGATTCACGGTCGGATTTACGTTGTTCCAAGACCTCCGGTTTTGTGCATCAACAATATATATATATATATATATATATATATATATATATATATATTTGTGTGTTATTATTTTTATTAGTTGTTATTAGGAATGGTAAAAGAAAGAGGAAGGCATCAGGAGGAAAGGAAAACAGAGGAAATAGAGAAAAAGAGAGATTGGGCAAAGCTGCCCAATCGGAGAAGAAGAAGAAGAAGAAGAGGCCAAATGGGGAGAGGAGAGAAAGGGGCTAGACCAATCAGAAAGCAAGAAAGGAGGGAAAGGAGAAGGGAGAGAAGCGGGGGGAAAAAAAAGGAAGAAACGGGTTTTCCCCAACCTGTGTACCCGCGCACCCATATCTATTTTTCTGACGATTTTCATTGGATTTCTCACAAATTTGATCAAGGTACGACTCCCAATCAACACCTAGACCTTCCCTCTTCATGTTTCACCCCAAAAATCATAAAATTTGATGGTGGTTTGGTGAAGAACGCACCTGTGGGTGCCGCGACTTTCTTGTTCTAATTCCACCAAAACCCAAAACAATTTCTTCCAATAACCACCACCCATAGCATCCTCTTGAGGCCTAGAACAAATCCCAAGCATTAGTTGGGACGGCGGAGTTGATTTGAGGACGAATTGGAACTCACCAATTTCTAGAGTTCTTCACGGTTTTGGAAAAATTGGAGCTTTTCCAGGCCAAATTGGCCTTAGCCTCAGGTATAAAGTTTACTCTACTCATTGAGATCTTCATTTCTGTAAATTTTGGTAATTTTTGGAGATATTTGGATTTCCGGCAAGCCGGGGTGGCCGACCGCCACCCGCGGCGGCTCGTGCGGCGGCGCGTGGCCAGTGGCCCGCCAATATTATTCTTAGCATGTGTTTAATGTTCTAGGTTCAGTTTTGATAATTGATTGACGTAAATTGAGTAATTGAACCTAAGTTCGTTACGATTCGTGGTTAGGTGAAAATGTGAATTGACGATCCGACCGTTGGATCGTCATCAAACTTTGATACGTTGTAATACATAATATTTGAGGATTATAGGAACTTACAGATTGGGAATCCGATTTACGGATCTTCCGGAATTGGAATTGTAAGTTCATAAAATAGAATGGTAACCGTCACATGGTTTTGACAATTGACGGAGATCCGACCGTTGGATGGTAAGGAAATTTTAGGATGTTGTTATAGAGATATATTGTGAACCTCTGGAAGTTATGGATTGGAAATCTGAGTTGCAAATCTTCCGGATCGAACTACGTAGTGACATGTTTTATATAAGTTATATATTCTATCGATATGATTTCTGATGTTTGATTTGATGATTGTTCTAGGCGCGCCTTGATGTGTTGTGCTAGAGAGTTGTAGGGCGAACTCCAGGTGAGTGAGCAGTTATTTTCTGTTTATACCTATATACTACTGATCTTTCCCAGAAATTGAATTTAAATGAAAGTACGTTTTAAAATGCCATGCATGCATAATATATGAAATATATGAATTAGTATTTGATGCATATATGTGAAATGGTGCTGTGGATGCACATGTGAGTATCAGGTGAGTTTTATGTTGTATATATGATTTATTGTTTGATATGAATTGTGTTGAGAGCTCATAACTTGCACCATTGGTGTTAGTGCTTATATTATTCACCCCGCACCACACGCTCACCTTGGATCCAAGTAGGTGCATGTAGTACAGATCACTAGAGGTGGTTCCGACATGTCGTACAGACCATTAGAGGTGGTTCCAACTTGCAGGTGATTTTAGATTATTATACAGCTGTTAATGAGAGAAGCACTATGGTGACTCCGATTTATGTGCAGAGTAGTGCCGTACAGTGTATTCTTACACCATTCTTGTCGTACAGACTACTTCAGGTAGTTCCGATTTATGTGCAGAGTAGTGTCGTACAGGTCACAATGGTGACTCCGGTTGGGTTGAATATTGAGCTATAGAATTAACCGTACAGGACAGCCCGGTTGATTCATTATTTCACCTGTTATATTGATGCATCCTTATCATGTTTTGAGGCATAGCATGGCATATTTCTTGAAAAGTGTTAAAGACTTGTGATTGGGGTTATTTGCTGTTATATATGGTTATATATATATACTATTTTTCTGGGAAAGTATACGGGTTTTACAGCGAGGGGTTAGTGTTTTGATAATGAGATGATTTTCGAAAAACTTTGTTTTACTGATCCACTCAACTTTGTTTTGCGCCCCTCAAGGTTCAAGATAGCAGAGCTTTGGTGGCCACGAGGAATCCAACGGTGTTCTGACAGAATTCACAAAAGTAGGACTCACCCTCGGGTGTTACATCTTAGTAATTGTATCTTTAAAGCTTCCGAACTGTGTAAATGGCTACGTCACTCTCATGTGACGGCCAGCATGCCCTCCTTCAGGACGGGGTGTGTCATTTAAACTTAAGATATAATTAACCGTAAATTTTTCATTTGAAAAATGCTAAATAGACTTGTACTAAGTTTTGTTATTTTCTTTAATTTTTATAAATCTTATGCGTCACCTAAGTTGAAATTGTACAAGGGGCAACAAGAAGTTTTGAATATGTGTGAAAACTTGTAAAGATATTGGAATTAAAATTAAGGAAAACGATGCGAACCATTCAAAGTAGCTATCGCGAATTTAAAACACTAGGCATTGCTGATGTTAGGCATTTTGGTTGTCAATGTGTTGGCTCGATCTATATACTCAATCCACTCGTAAACTGAATTGTAGCACATCATGATCCAATTAGCGCAATTTTGCTTGCTTTTTGTGATGCCGTGTTTGAGGAGTCGTTTTTACCATTTTTCATGTAGGGTCTATTTTTTTATTTTTTTAAGAAGAATGTAGAGTCTTTTTTATTTTAACAAAAGATATTATCTACACTAAGGAGATAGAGTGTGCTTAGCCTTTTTAACTCAATAGATGGGCCTGGAGAGGAACCCATTAAAGGATGGGAAGATTGAAGACATTGTATCTACAAGTCAGCCCAGATATCCAAATGATAGAACATCACCATAAGAACAAAAAACGACCGCTATCAACGATAGCTTATAGCCCTGGAATGTCTACTATTAAGAAGAGACACGCACATAACTTAAAGTACTTTCCGACCACTCAAGCAACTGGCAGACTTGACAACTTTCTGCCATGGAACTCCAAAGACAATTTTATCCAAACATCAACTCCTAGCCACGTGTTGCTTATCGATGAAAAAAAAGGTCCATGAAGAGACATAAATGTTGCCAGGCCTAGCACTCGGGTAAAGTAGCTTCATGCAGCGAGTCATCTATACAACGTCACCTAAAGTCAGTGTGATGAATTTATGATTCCTAGTTGTTCTCAAAATGCATGAATGTCGAGTATAATAAATACTCTGAAATTTAATGAAAAATTACAATTATAATACAAATATAGACAGTTTTTACATTAACTTGTCTAAAGGAATTTGTTTGTACCATACTTCACCAACTCTGAAACTACTGAGTACCTGTCAACTTTATACTTTCGAAGACCTACTAAAGGGTTCTTGATGAAGCACTCTTGCCGAAGCACATAAGTTCTCCAATCAAGGGACCAATCAAGACATGAATAAAGCTCTTAGAGTTTACATCGATCGTGGACAGAAGCAGGGGACTCTCCTCATCTATAAAAAAAAAAAAAGATCATTTCTCCCACAATTAAGGACTAGATAACCAGAACAAACTCACGAAAATTACAACCTAAATATTTTAGGTTGTTCCAAAGTAACCTTGCACGACGACCATCCACTGTTGCTTATATTTTTTGTACATCCATCCCCATATCATAATAGACACACTCGTTACCGACTAGTTCTTAGGTCGGTCAAGAGGAAAAAGACGAAATGGAAAAAGTAAAGTGTGGCATGCCTAAGCCTTGTTCTTAATTCTTATCACACCCATCACACAGATGATCCTTGGTCCATCCCCAAAGAAAACTTGTGTGGTTTTAATTAGGCAGATTTTTTTATTTTTTTAATGTTTGCACAAAATCATCCTGGCTTCAGAAATCAGGCCTACTAGTTTTAAGATAATCTTAGACGGTGTATCGTGTAGAGTTTGATGGTATTTTTTTTATTTTATAGAATTATGAATATTTGAATTTTGAGGGAGTTTATTTTACTTTAATAGATTCATGTGGATTTTAATTGAATTCTATTTGAATTATAATGGAGTTTGTGAGATTTTTATAAAAAAAATCCAGTAAAAATTTGTGGATTGTCATGGACATACTAACGACTAATTTATTAATAGGCATTGTTATTTTCAAATTTTCATTATTTAATATGGTGACTATTTGATGCAGTAGAGAACCAAGGGAGTCTCAAGGAGACGGAGGATAGAAACCTAGGAATCACTCAACCAGGGACAACAGATTTGCTCGATGTCGCTACAGGGATAGAACCTGGGAATCACTCAACCAGGAGCAACATAATCACTCACATTGATAATCGTGGATTCACTCAACACAACCAAGTCTAACACTTGGTTTGCGAAGGAGAAAACTCACTCTCTTCTTGGATTAACTATAATTCACTCAATTGACTTCTTAATCTTACATATGGAGCCCTTTAAATAGGAGGGTACCTTACATTGGTACGATAGACAATTAATAACACATTATAGTTACAATGCAAACTAATAAAAATAGATAAAAGCATGGCTTTTATAGATAAGAAGCCACCAACATCCATATTTAATATAGGGACCATACTTATTGTAGTGCCTACATCATACTCCTCTTCTCCAAAAAAAAACTCATCCTCAAGTTACATTGGTCTTTCCTTGATCTTTCGGATGTTTGACCAACATGTTCCACAATAACCAGTTTAGCACCAAAATTTACCAATTCCATGAGCAAATCCATTTAGTAGAATATTCCAAGTATTTTTTGCTTTCCAAAATTTTCTCTAGTTCTGTGCACCCCTTCACCATTTCATGATAGCAACAATTTCTTTTGAAAAATGCACATCAACCTTCCAGATTTCCTTTTGATATTGATGACTTGGAAAAATACTTTGTTCCAAATGTATTGTCCTACTGTGGAAAGCAGTAAAGGCTTCCCAAATGTAGTCACATATATAATGCGTATCAAGGTCAAATATTACCTCTTTATGATAATGCACGCACTGTTCTTTCACAAACGAACTCATTCCTTTGTCACCATAACAGTATTCATAAAAAATTGGGGCAGGATTGGCATCGACTTCAAGTTGCAAACAACATTGGTGATTAACCACCTTAAACATAGCCTTGTAATCTTCACTTTGTTCGCCATAAATTAGTAGAGAACACCCATCGAAAAAGTTCTCTTTGAGGTTGTCATCATCATCGACATACTCATCGTAAATTGGTGGAGAATTCCAATCTACGAAATTGATTTCTTCAATAGGGCTATCTTCAAACGAATTGTAAATCACAGCCATGATCTTCAACCGCAGTGGAAAACCTGCTCCGATGACGAGGAATGATAACTTGGGAATCGCTCAATTAGAGGGGACAGAATCACTCACGCCTCTATGAGGATAGAACATGCGAATCACTCAACCAGGGGCAACAGAATCACTCACGTCACTAATCGTGGAATCGCTCAACATGACCAAGCCTCACACTTGATTTTAAGAAGGAGAAAATTCTCTTTTCTTAGATTGATTATAATTCACTAAATTGACTTCTTAATCATACATATTGGTAGGATAGACAATTAATAACACATTATAGTTACAATGCAAACTAATTAAAATAGATAAAAGCATGGCTTTGATATATGAGAAGCCACCAACATCCATATTTAATTTAGGGACCATACTTATTGTGGTGCCTACATCAATATTACCATGACAAAGTGGTCATATGAGGTGGTGGTGACAATGATGCTGGTACAAGTGCCACCTAGTGATTGTCGACAGGATAATGATAGTATAGGTGTTGTCTTAAGTGGTGAAATAGTAGTAGTAGCGGTGGTGATTGTGGTGGCCACATGGTGTTTAGGTGGCAGAGAAAAGCAAAAGAAAAGAGATTCACAACAATGAGGTATATATAGTGGTGCAAGGTTACTTATTGGACAAAGTTTAGTCTCTCTCATCCTCTTTTTGATGATGTTGGCAATCTCAAACCTAGACCACCAACCACCTCTAGCCGTTGTGACTCGCTCATCCATCACCAGTCGTCGCTACTCACTCATCCACCACTAGCCAGCACAAGTTCATCCACTCCCTTAAACACGATCGACCACCACCTTCGAACCTTGAACCCTATATATTTCTCCTCTTTGGTGTCATTTCCCACCACCAACTCCTCTATCATCTCACCGTTAACCACATATGTGAGCTCTCTCTTTGGTGTTCAAGGTAAGATATTGCATAATACTAAGATTAAGTATTCTAGTGATCTTTTGATTTTAATGTTGGAATTTGTAAAATCGAATTGGGGAATTTGATTGAAGGGCCAAGGACACCACCTGCTTCAGACGAGAATTGACGCTGAATTTGGAGAAATGGCTAGCGTCTTGGGGCAGTGGATTGCAACGGTTGTTGGGGGTTGAAGGCAAAAATCAACCCAAAACAACCGAATACAGAAATCTTGTTTTTCGGTTTTCCCAATTTTCGATGGTAAACCAAAAAAAAAATAGTTTGGTTCAGTTATTTTGATCATTTACCAATATTATCAGTTTAGTTTTTAGGATGAGATTTTCAATTCGGTTTTTGGGATGAGGTTTTCGGTTCAGTTACCGAACTGAAACCAACCGTACTCCTGCCTATTAGGTTGAGGCCATGCACACCGCAATCTACTTGATTAACTGTCTCCAATCAAAGTTTTTAGGTTATTTCTCTTATATAAAAAATTGTTTCATAAAGAACTTGATTATTCATTTTTAAAAGCGGTCGGATGTACTTGTTTTCCTTATCTTTGTCCTTATAATAATAATAGTATATATATGCCCACACATAAAGTGTGAAAATTTTTACTTTTGTTTTTAAAACTGAAGGAGAGAGGAAGAGAATGAGAAAGAATGTGGGAGTGGGGAGAAAGGGAGACAGGTTTGGTTTTTTTTTTTTTTTTTTTTAGTGTAAATCTCAATTTATTACCCTAAAGTTTCGTGGATTTCAACATTTAGTACATAAAGTTTTTTTATCCTTGAGTCATACCTAAAGTGTTAATTTTGGAACAGTCTCATACATCCGTTAGTCTGGCTGTTAAGTCTTCCGTTAACTGATGACATGACACCTATGTGGATAATAACTGGATGCCACATGTGTTCATGATTAAAAATTAAACCAAAAAAAAAAACCAAAATTTCATAATTCAAACATGCCTTCCCATTCCTCCTCTTCCCAACCGCCTTACCATTCATCCCGCAACTCTCTCCCCATTCCTCCTCTTCCCAACTGCCTTTCCCATGTTAGGAAATGTCGGCAGCCATCTCAGCACATGCAAGCCCCTCCAGGAATCCAATTCCAGCAGAATGGAACCTCATTTCCCCTTTTCTCCACGCCCAATTTCTCCACCCGCAGAATCAAACTGGCGAAGGGGGTTTCCTGATTCCACCTCACGAACACTGCGAGATCGCTCAAAACGCTCGAACCCAATACACCGTTTTCGTGGAGGGCAGAGGCGCCTATGAATCCCTGCACCGACTGCAAGTCATGAAAGGCATTGGCAAAGTCGAAGAAGTTCGTGTTGGTGCGCTTGGCCATGGCGGCGTAGGAGGCCGAGGCGGAGGCAATGGCACCAATGTACTTGACGACGATGTGGGTTAGGGTTTCAAGGGTGGAGGGCTTCATGGATTTGAATCCGACTAATTGGGTGATCTGAGACTGGCTATGGCAAATTAGAACTCTGGTAGGGTTGGGTTTTGGATTGGAGGTGCTGGCCTTTGTTTAAGTTTTGGGATTTTGCATCGTGATTTGGATTTTTGGGACATGGTGGTGGTGGCGTTGGCGGATTGGAAGAAGATTTGGTGTTGCAGAGGAGGAATGGAAAGGTTGTTTTGAATTTTGAAATTTTGGGTTTTTTTATTTTTTTTTTTATTTTTTATTTTTTGAATTTTTAATTTTCATGTGGACCCCTTAATGACATGTGGCGCTCAGTCATTGTCCACATGGACACCACGTCATCAGTTAACAGAAGACTTAACATCCAGATTAACGGATGTATGAGATTGTCCTAAAATTAACACTTCACATGACTCTGGGACAAAAAAAACTTCATGTACTAAATGTTAAAAACCACGAAACTTAAGGATAGTAAACTGATATTTACCCTTTTTTTTAATTAAAGATGATAAAATCACCTGTAGATGAGGTTTTAAAAAAAAATTAAAATTTTGTTTTGTGAATTTACGTTATTGTCGTTAACTTTTTTGTTGTGATATATGACAAAAATGTATTTTCACTTTCTTTTGGTTGACAAAGAGATTTCATTAATATTTAATTTAGATATCTAGTTTAGACAAGTGACCATTTACCATAGTGCTGGAAACGAGTTAAGCCCTTACATGTCGTCATGGGTTCGAATCTCGTCGTTAACTAATCTAACATCTAATAACAAAATTTACCGTTTGGAAAAAAAAAAAAAAAAAAAAAACCTAGTTTGGTTAACAATAATAAGCTTCATTTTCGTTCTCCATTACTGGTTTATTGCCCCGACCCCTCCAGAAAGGTTATGACATTGTCTGAGACCCAGCCGCACACTAGTGCTATTGGATCTCGATGGTTTCATTCATGTTTTAAGCCAAGATTTTGGTATCAAGGATCTGCAGGGATCCTTGAGTTATATTTTAGGCTTACAATCTCTGCCTTGATGGCTTGCTTATCTCTCAGACTAAGTATGCTTTGGACCTCTGCTTAAACGTGCTCAAATGCTTTGGACCTCTCCTTAAATGTGCCCAAACCATGAGCTCTCCTAGCACGTCTCTGTTAGTGTAAACAAAAGATTTAATATAACCACCAAGAACACAAGGATTGATCAAGTAAATCACAGATTTTGAACTATATAAACAATAACCAAATAAAGCACAAAACATGTTGATCGATGCATACCTGCAGACATGTTTGTAGATGTAGAAGCCATGTAAATTCTGCACATAATCTTCTCCTCTCTGCAAAGCACAATACTCTCCAACTTATAGGCAATTGGAACAAGAGGAGCGCTACCTTTGTGAGAGCAGGGATTGTGATTTTATACTACAAGTTCCGGACCACCTCAATTTATGCTTCTAAAATTGGCTATTCTTAAAAATTTCCAAACATATTGAGACTTCTTCATGCTAATCCCCAACAACTTAACCGTGTGATTCACACTCATATTCCAACAGTCTCACCTCATGGCTCTCAAACGCATTTTGGGTTACATCAAAGGTACACTTGATCATGGCCTCCTTCGTCCGCAACTGTCTACTCATACCATTTGTGCCTTCTTTGATCCGGACTGTGCCGACTTCCTCTACGCTTGTCATTCAACAAGAGGCTATCTTATTTATTTTCGCAATTTTCCCAATAAGCTAATCTCTTGGTGCTCCCAAAAGCAGCCAAAAATGTTTCATTCAAGCGTGGAATCTGAATATAGAGTACTTGCTAATACCTGCACTAAAACAACTTGGATTTCCTATCTGTTTTATGAGTCGTGTGAACCTGTTCGTTTTCTCCTTTACTCCGACAACCTAAGCACTACTTATATGGTGGCTAACCCATGAAAGAGCCGCTTTGAGGAGTCCTCATGTTCGATTTATTCCCTCAGTTGATCAGTGCAGACCTGCTCTCAAAAGGTCTTCTCTTTCTCCACACCATCCGCAGCTCAAGACCAGACATTGCGCGGCGTATCAGCTCACCATCTCAGTCCAACTTTATTATGGACTCTTCTATTGATAAGGGCAAGAACTAATTTTGATATCATGAATAACTTTAGCTAAATACAAACGTGTGAATTATCAGCCTGACAATCTGTATAAATATCTTTACAATGATAATGGAAATCATCAGGTTCTTCCAACCTGATAAGCGATTTGGTAAACCACGTTCATGTTCCACATCAACGAAAGAGATCTGGATAGAATGCAATAACAGCGACAAGATTGATGCACAGTAGTAAACTTTAGGACGACATTAATGAATCTTCAAGTTCAGCGACCAAAATTATGAGGGATCCTAATTTCTGTCAAATATTGAAAGAGAAAGATCACTGGTCATTTTCTAACCACATCAATATTGTCCTGAAACTTGTATCTTGCCACCAGCATAGAATGGCATGTCTGAGGCGATCTCGATAATGTTGATGAAGGGTCATGTTAAGCCTAAAAAGTTTGTCAATTTCATGGTCGTCAAGATACATAACTCACTCTAGTAAGTGTTTAAATAACCTTCTTTTGTTCAAAAACAAAATAACCTTCTTCTTTCGTTCATTTATTTTGTCTAGTAAGTGTTTAAATAACCTTCTTCTTTTGTTCAAAAACAAAATAACCTTCTTCTTTCATTCATTTATTTTGTTGTAGTAATCATAGATACATTATTTGATACGTAAGATACGTTCTAAATTTTAACACAATATTCATGTATCTATTCCTAGATGTTTCATAACTGAGAAGTAACAAGTAATGCAACATCTCTAAATAATATGGTCAAAAAATGTTTTGCAGATAATAAATTAGGAAGCTGAACTCTATCAAAGGTCAACGCTCTTTCGCAACCCACAAATTCATCTTGGACCTGTGTGAGGACTTCAGAGCTTGATTTGTCACCGTCATTGACTCCTTGTATTGTGAAAACAAAACCCCCTAACGCAAAATCATATGAACTTACACACTGTTTTATAGCTTTGGTGCCTTTAACACTGTTGGTGGTGTTGAGCATACTTTCAAAGAAAGCTTTGCTTTGTCCAGCATTTGCTAGTGCTAATTTAAGAATGGCTATGTCAAGATCTTTGAGATTAGAAGCTAATCGAACTGGAGTATCTCGCCAAAGAGCCCTTATGCATTGCTTATAGTCTCGTCCTAATTTGTCTCGGGCTTGCTTGCAAACACCTCTGACTATTGGAGAAGCTCTTGCATTTGCAAATGGCGCTGGAGATGAGGAGAGACATAAAAGCAAGGAAGCAAGAAACACTACGTAACGGATTCGGGAGTCCATATGATTTTGTATCGATGCTATAGTAAAAACAATATATTTGGTGGAGTCAAGCAATGAATGAATGGAGTATCATATATGTAAGCTACCCATGAAGGGTATAGGTCTAAATTTAGGAGCGTAGAAGGTGGAGAACCAGTGTTGTGTTTAAATACTATCACTTTAATTGGTATTTAGATTCAATGTAGTCTGAGTCGTTACTTCAGTCAAATTTGATTAACCTACATCACATATTAATAGTGGTGCAGTTTGTTTCAAGTCGATTGCTTTGCTGTTAATGAGACGTTAGAACAAGTTTTCATGCCAATTGCAGTTTGTTTAACTTGTAGCAATCAAAACGTTTGGCGTTTGAACAATTGCTTCATGAATATTACTTTATTTCCCGCGTACCCTATAACATCTTTAATATCATAACGTTGTTCTTTTTTTCTTAGGCTACGTATACGTTTGGTAAGCAAACATATGAATTGATGGCAGATGATTTCTCATTCCTTTTCTTAGGGGATGAGAAATGGAAATTTTCTTTCCTATGTTTGGCAGTGAGAGGGAAGAAACAAGGAAATACCCTTTTTTATATATTAGGTATTAATTTTTACTTATTAATGAGGGTAGGTTTGTCATAGAAGAAAGTAAGTAATGCTTAAGTTGGTTTCCCATGAGATGGAAATTATTCAGGTAAGGGGTTCCAGGCAGTCAGGAACTGACTGCCTGGAACCCCTTACCTGATTACTTACCTGACATTGCTCTCGAGTACTCATCTTCAACATCTTATGCTTCCAGGGAAGATACCGCATCTGCTTGAGGAACAGAAAGGGCAAGTGAGAAGGATACAAGGAAGCATGTGGAGACAAGCGTAACAGCACACGTGCCGATACATCCACTACTCTGTCAAAAGCAAAAGTATCCCATATCAGCAGGGTCGAACGTACTCTAGATTTGATGGACTTGTTTTGACCTTCAAATTCTTGAGTCGGCCAAGAGTAGCAAAAGAGGTATTAGGAGAGTCCAAGGGCTTTGCCCCACACCAAAAGGAATCTTGGTGGTGGAATGAGGAGGTACAAACAAAGGTGAAGGCTAAGAAGGAATGTTGTAAAGCCTTATACAAGGATAGGACTGATGAAAATGGTGAAAGGTATAGAAAAGCGAAGCAAGAGGCGAAGAAAGCTGTGAGAGAAGCTAAGTTAGCGGCTTACGACGATATGTATAAACGACTAGATACCAAAGAAGGAGAGTTGGATATCTATAAACTAGCTAGAGCAAGGGAAAAGAAGACAAGGGACCTAAACCAAGTGAGGTGCATCAAGGATGAGGATGGAAAGGTTCTTGCTACAGAGAACGCGGTTAAAGACAGATGGAGAGGTTATTTTCATAATCTTTTCAATGAAGGACATGAAAGGAGTGCTTCTTTAGGGGAGTTGAGTAACTCAGAAGAGTGTAGAAACTACTCTTTTTATCGTCAAATCCGGAAGGAAGAAGTGGTTGTAGCTTTGAAGAAGATGAAGCATAGAAAAGCAATAGGCCCAGACGATATACCAATCGAAGTGTGGAAAGTTTTGGGAGAGACAGGTATAACATGGCTCACTGACCTTTTCAATAGGATTTTGAAAACAAAGAAGATGCCAAATGAGTGGCGAACGAGCACTTTGGTGCCTATCTACAAGAATAAGGGCGACGTACAAAATTGCATGAACTATAGGGGTATTAAGCTAATGAGTCATACAATGAAGCTCTGGGAGAGAGTCATTGAGCATAGATTGAGGCAAGAGACACGGGTTTCGGACAACCAATTCGGGTTCATGCCAGGGCGCTCAACCATGGAGGCAATCTATCTCTTACGAAGATTGATGGAAAGATATAGAGATGGGAAAAAGGATTTACACATGGTCTTTATAGATTTGGAGAAAGCGTATGATAGGGTCCCAAGAGACATTCTTTGGAAGATTTTAGAGAAGAAAGGAGTACGAGTAGCATATATCCAAGCTATAAAGGATATGTATGAAGGAGCAAAGACTACCGTAAGAACTCATGAAGGACAAACTGAAAGCTTTCCCATAACTGTAGGATTACATCAAGGCTCATCCTTAAGTCCTTACCTTTTTGCGTTGGTAATGGATGAGTTAACAGGACATATTCAAGATGATATTCCTTGGTGTATGCTTTTCGCAGACGATATAGTGTTGATAGATGAAACTCAGGAAGGGGTAAATGCAAAGCTTAACCTTTGGAGAGAAGAGTTGGAATCTAAAGGTCTTCGCCTAAGCCGATCAAAGACAGAATATATGGAGTGCAAGTTCAGTGCAAATAGAGGTCAAAACGAGTTAGGGGTGAGGATCGGAGATCAAGAAATACCAAAGAGCGACCGTTTTCGTTACCTAGGATCTATCTTGCAAAAGAACGGAGAATTAGATGGAGATCTCAACCATAGAATACAAGCTGGATGGATGAAGTGGAAGAGTGCATCCGGCGTGTTGTGTGACCGCCGTATGCCACTGAAGCTCAAGGGAAAATTTTATAGGATGGCAATAAGGCCGGCGATGCTGTATGACACAGAATGTTGGGCGGTGAAGCATCAACACGTACACAAAATGGGTGTAGCGGAGATGAGGATGCTTCGTTGGATGTGTGGGCACACGAGAAAGGATAAGATCAGGAATGAGGATATCCGGGGTAAAGTAGGAGTAGCCGAAATTGAAGGAAAGATGAGAGAAAATCGGTTACGGTGGTTTGGACATGTGCAAAGAAGGCCTACTGACGCTCCGATTAGAAGATGCGACTATGGGACAGAGGTTCAGGGCCGAAAGGGTAGAGGAAGACCTAGGAAAACTTTGGAAGAGACTCTAAGAAAAGACTTAGAGTACTTGGATCTAACGAAGGACATGACACAGGACCGAGCACAATGGCGTTCTAAGATTCATATAGCCGATCCCACTCAGTGACTTGGATTTTCCAAGTCTCCAACCGAGAAATTTTCCTCACCCAGGAAATTAAGAGAACACTACCTCAACCTACATGTTCCACTCACAAAGCTTCAACAAAAGAAAATTCAAAGAACTTAGCGAAGAAGGCTTTGGTGTATTTAACACAATACGTTGAAATGAAGGAAAGCTTATTTATTGATATCCCCGATAAGTTACAAATATGTACATATAGTTGAGTCAAAATAAACAAACAAGAGGGAGCCTTCACAAAGGTTGCTTAGGAGAAGTCTCAGCAGTCGGTAGAGCCCTAGAAAGAGAAGGCACCGAAGGGGGATCATTCGGAGCCTCAGTACTGGACAAAACCCTAGAAGGAGGAGGCATCAGAGGTTGATCATTTGGAGCTCCATTATGCGGTACAGCCCCAGAAGACGAAGGCAATAAATGCCTTTGGAACAAACCCACAAATCTCTGATGATCAAGTAAAACCTGACCATCAGATTCCTTCATCTGGTCAAGCTTCCTCTTCATGTTTGTAGCATAGTCATGTGCGAGCCGGTGCAACTGTTTATTCTCATGCTTGAGCCCTCTAATCTCCTGTTTGAGACTCATCACTTCAGCCGCCAATGATTCAACTTGGCGGGTTCGAGCAAATAGGCGTTGGGCCATATTAGACACAGAACCTGCACACTGAACACTAAGAGCCAGAGAATCCTTAACAGCCAACTCATCAGACCGTTTAGAAAGTAGTCTGTTATCTTTGGGAGTGAGAAGGTTCCTGGCCACTACCGCAGCGGTCATATCATTCTTCATCACGGAATCCCCAACGGTAAGAGGACCAGTAGGGGAGACGAAGGATGGGCGTCATATGTTGTCTGGAGAAGGTGGGGCTGCCTCTTCAACAAGGTTCAAGTCAAAACGACGGTCGGAGGGGCCAGACATTTTTAAAGGTGTTGAAGAGAGAAGAGGTCGGACAAATCAAGATCTTAGAAGTGCAAGAATGGAGCTTCTACTGGTGGATATTCAAGTGTGCTTTGGAACTTAATGTCAGCCCCTATAAAAATCTACACTCGACGAAGCTTCAGAAATCGAAGAGGCGCCTGCTCAGAAATCGAAGAGGCGTTTGCTTTCTCAAAAGCTGGGCTGCTCAGAGACCACGAGGGTCGGTCTCATAAATCGAAGAGGCGTTTGCTTTCTCAAAAGCTGGGCTGCTCAAAGATCACGAAGGGCGATCTCAGAAATCGAAGAGGCTTGCTTTCTCAAAAGCTGGGCTACTCAGAGACCACGAGGGCCGATCTCAGAAATCGAAGAGGCACCTACTTTTCCAGCCTTGTCAGCACCTGTCACACGCACACTCAGCTTTGCGGAAATTATGGGCATTTTGTCGAAGATTTCTGGCGAAGTAGAAAGCACATGAATCGTACTGTTCAATCACCCACTTCCCACACGCAACAGGAACTCATGGGTACCACAGATAACTTTGCCAAAGTTCTCTGACAAAGTTGAGACACGTGAAGCTTGCAGCTCTCGCTACATCGCTCTGACCAAGAAGGGTAAAAGAATTGCAAAGAAACAACACTAACAAAGTTTAGACACATAAATTTTGAAGGTTTAGCTACCATATTATTACCCACAAGGGTAAAGGAACAGTACCACTGCTGGATAATTGGAAAGTCCCGGTGTGTCAACCTCTGTGCTTCGTGGCAAGGTAGACTAGCAAACATGCCCAACCTTTTGCTCACATTCGAGAAAACACTCCTAACAGGATTGCTCCAAAATCGAAGAGGCACCGCCCTCCGAATCTCGAGAGCCAGACTCCCAACATGACTACTTTCTCAAAAATCGAAGAGAGGGTAAAGGAACAGTACCACTGCTGGATAATTGGAAAGTCCCTGTGTGTCAACCTTTGTGCTTCGTGGCAAGGTAGACTAGCAAACATGCCCAACCTTTACTCACATTCGAGAAAACACTCCCAACAAGATTGCTTGCTCCAAAATTGAAGAGGCACCGCCCTCCGAATCTCGAGAGCCAAACTCCCAACATGATTACTTTCTCAAAAATCGAAGAGAGGGTAAAGGAACAGTATCACTGCTGGATAATTGGAAAGTTCCTGTGTGTCAACCTCTGTGCTTCGTGGCAAGGTAGACTAGCAAACATGCCCAACCTTTACTCACATTCGAGAAAACACTCCCAACAAGATTGCTTGCTCCAAAATCGAAGAGGCACCGCCCTCCGAATCTCGAGAGCCAGACTCCCAACATGATTACTTTCTCAAAAATCGAAGAGACACCGCTCTCTGATCCTCGAGAGCCAGACCCCCAGCAGGATTGCTTTCTTAAAAAACGAAGAGGCATCGTTCTCCGAATCTCGAGAGCCGGATCCCCGACAGGATTGCTTGTTCGAAAACCGAAGAGGCACCACTTTCCCAACTTCAAGAGCTGGATCTCCTTGGATAAAGCTTGTCTGTAATCTTCACACGCAACATCAGCTTTCCAGATACCACAGACCACTTTTTCAAAGTGCTCTGACAGAGTTAAAACATGTGAAGCTGGCAGCAGGGTAAAGGAATAACATTATTACTTGATGTTAGGGAGACTCCTATATATGTCGACCTCCATCCCTAACGGACAGGCAGACCTGCAAAAATGCTCAACCCTTTCTCTTATCTGAGAGGGCACTCCCAACGAAGCCTTTCGAAATATTCAGCTTTCTTTCCCCCCGATAATACCTCTGTAAACAAGCTATACTAGAGCAAGAATATCTCATATCATCAGGGTTAAAAGCAAGAGTATCCCATATCATGTTTTTTCCCTGTCTTTTCCTTTGGCCTTGTTCTTACTTGCAAGACAAGGAGAAAGAGAGCAATCAGTCAGCACTTGGAATCAAGCTTCCAGCCAGGAACTGACTGCCTGGAACCCCTTACCTGATTACTTACCTGGCATTGCTCTCGAGTACTCATCGTCAACATCTTATGCTTCCAGGGAAGATACCGCATCTGCTTGAGGAACAAAAAGGTCAAGTGAGAAGGATACAAGGAAGCATGTGGAGACAAGCGTAACAGTACACGTGCCGATACATCCACTACTCTGTCAAAAGCAAAAGTATCCCATATCAGCAGGGTCGAACGTACTCTAGATTTGATGGACTTGTTTTGACCCTCAAATTCTTCAGTCGACCTTATACTCTGGAGGAAACCAGAAAACCCTCCAGCCCGGTTCAAGAATAAGCCTGTGGAAAGTTACTTCTTCAAAAACAAAAGTATCCCATATCATCTCTTCTCATTTTTCTTCTCTTTATCCTTCATGCTGCCTGCAAGATAGGGAGAATGTGAACAATCAGCCGGAGCTCTGATTGCTTACCTTGTCTGTCACCTCTTTCAGCAGATCCCCTAGCCCGGCGACTTGGGGGACTCCTACTACATGGTTTGTATCGCGCTTGACCAAGCCTGAAACTACAAGTAAGCTTCAAGTGAAATTGATACATTACCTTGTGCATCTCCACCAGTTACAGATACCACCCCTGGATGGAGGAAGAGTACTTCCAGAGAAGATGCCACATCTACCTATGAGACAGATAAAGCAAGTCAAGACGATACCACACTCCGGTACTTAGAAGTTTCGTGGTTACGAGATCATTCTCCCACAATATTTCCTAATGTCATTTGTACTAAATCATTCACTTATACTCACTAAAGGAGAGTTTGAACCTATGTACTTGTGTAAACCCTTCACAATTAATGAGAACTCCCCTATTCCGTGGACGTAGCCAATCTGGGTGAACCACGTACATCTTGTGTTTGCTTTCCTATCTTTATCCATTTATATACTTAGCCACACTAATGACCGGAGCAATCTAGCGAAGATCACAAAAAGTGACCGTTTTCGCTACCTAGGATCTATCTTGCAAGAGAACGGAGAATTAGATGGAGATCTCAACCATAGAATACAAGCTGGATGGATGAAGTGTAAGAGTGCATCCGGCGTGTTGTGTGACCGTCGTAGGTCACTGAAGCTCAAGGGAAAATTTTATAGGACGGCAATAAGGCCAGCGATGTTGTATGGCACAGAATGTTGGGCGGTGAAGCATCAACACGTACACAAAATGGGTGTAGCGGAGATGAGGATGCTTCGTGGGATGTATGGGCACACGAGAAAGGATAAGATTGGGAATGAGGATATCCGAAGTAAAGTAGGAGTAGCCAAAATTGAAGGAAATATGAGAGAAAATCGGTTCCGGTGGTTTGGACATGTGCAAAGAAGGCCTACTGACGCTCCGGTTCGAAATGTGACTACAGGACAGAGGTTCAGGGCCGAAGGGGTAGAGGAAGACCTAGGAAAACTTTGGAAGAGACCCTAAGAAAAGACTTGAGTACTTGGATCTAACGGAGGACATGACACAAAACCGAGCGCAATGGCATTCTAGGATTCATATATAGCCGACCCCACTTAGTGGGAAAAGGCTTTGTTGTTGTTGTTGTTGTTGTTGTTGTTGGATATGTCGATGTAAATTTTCGCCATCTTCACCCTTGGCAAAAATGTACTTACAAAACAATCAACAGCTTTGATAAAAGACCTAAGCCTCATGAGCCCACGAGATGGGAGGTTAGGCCAATGGATCTCCGATACCTAAGTTAGTTTCTCTGAAAAGAGTAAGTGTTTAGGACTTCTAGGGGTAGCAAAAGCTTATCGAAATTTGGTAAAGATTGAGGTATTTATAAGAGGAGGGGCCGGCCATGGTGTTAGGGTTTTACCCTACTGTAAACACGGAAATTTCTGAAACAAATGAAACAAGAACAAGTGTACAAAATATTAATGATTTTGGGTTACAATCTCTTTATAGTTTGATCCTCTGATTCAATCTCCGTAAGATGTAGACTTGTGGATATTTTGTTGATCCAAGGGCCGTCAAGGCTTGATCTTGGGTGAACGGTTGGGAGTTTTTTTCAAGGGCCTTAAGGGCTTAATCTTGAAGGTTAAGGGAAGTTTCTTCAAGGGCCTTCGGGGGCTTGATCTTGAAGGTTGATGGATGAATGGATCTTCAAGGGTTTTTGGGCTTGATCTTGAAGAACGGGGATGAATGAATCTTCAAAGGTTTTGGGCTTGATCTTGAAGAATGGATGTGTGGATTTGTTGATGTTGTTGATCCAAAGGGTCGTTGGGGCTTGATCTTAGAATGAACGGATGATGAACGATGAGCACTTTCTTCAAGGGCTGTTGGGGTTTGATCTTGAATTGGTGGAAGTTCTTCAAGGGCCGTTAGGGCTTGATCTTGAAAGAGGATTTGACGAAGAACGAAGAGAGATTTCTTGATCCTTCGGGATTTGCTTGGGAGCTTTAGAGTTTCAAAGCTTCAAGGTTTTGGTGTAATGTGAATTGGTGAATCAAAATGAATGTCTTGGCTTCCTATTTATAGAATTCCAAAACTTGATTTTTGGATTTAAATAATCAGATGAAATAAATCATTTCTGCTAGGTGTTGACACATGTCATATTTAATGACTTGTCCGATGATTTTCGATTTTTTGTTGAGTCACATGCTACGTGTAAAATTTATGTGACACGTGAAAACT
Organism: Malus sylvestris; assembly: GCF_916048215.2. Lineage (NCBI taxonomy): Eukaryota > Viridiplantae > Streptophyta > Magnoliopsida > Rosales > Rosaceae > Malus > Malus sylvestris. Next base: position 3,943,653 of record NC_062269.1, on the reverse strand, counting down.
GAAATTTTAATAATTGTCGATGTCTACAAATTCCTCCACTTCAAGGAGCGTCGTATACATGTACTTGTCATATGTAGAAGATGCGTTTTGAAGTCCCTTAATGTAGATGTTGATCCAAGGGTCGTTAAGGCTTGATCTTGAATTGGGCTGGTAATTTCTTCAAGGGTCGTGGAGGCTTGATCTTGAATTGAGCTGAAAGTTTTCTTCAAGTGTCGTGGAGCCTTGTTCTTGAATTTTGTTTGAAATTTCTTCAAGGGCCATCGAGGCTTGATCTTAAATTAAATTGGACCACAAGGAGCTTCACATGGTAGATGATCTTTGGCTTTGGCAGTGGATGAATCGGCACGTATTTTGTTGCGCTTGTTGACTTTCCAGCTTTGATCTTGAACTGGGTTGGAGGATTTTCTGGTTTCCTCCAATTGTTGACTTTTCCACAGGCTTATTCTTGAATTGGGCTGAAGATCTAAACAAGGAAGAGTAGAGTTCCTTGGTGATGGTGGTGATTTGATGGCGTTGCACGGCGAGGCTTTGCTTTTCGGTGACGGTGCCATTGAAAGGTCGTTGAAGCTTCTCGAGCTCATTGATTAGAACAACAAGGCTGAGCTTGGATTTGACTTAGACTCCTCCGTCTAGGTTATGCAACTATGCAGGGAAAGGTGTCTTGCTATAGTGATCTGTTACAGCTCACCATGCTGCATTTTTCTCTGCTTGTTTCTTTTGCATGGCAGAAGTGGTGTGCAACCTTTTACCTTTAAATGGTGATTCAGAGCATCACTTATCAGCGACTCATCCATGCTTGGTAGCTTCAATGTAAAGAGCCAACATCATATCAACTGTTTTGAAGTATTCGCTGAGGAAACTCGAGACTTATTAACAGTTGAAGACGAGCACTCAAGAGTAATGCTAGGTAAGCAACCATGCAAAGGTTCTGGGCAATCAGTTCCAGATTGGAAATTTTATTTCAGGTTCCAACTGATTGCTTTCTTTCTCCTTATCTTGCAGGTAAAAGCAACGGTAAAGGAAAAGACAGGGAAAAAACATGCCATGAGATATCTTTACTTTTGACCCTGATGATATGAGATACTTTTTCTTTTGAAGAAGTAGTTTTCCATATGTTTAATCTTGAATCGGGCTTGGGGGTTTCTTCTGCCAAACTTCAACCAAATGTCTGAATTTACTCATTTTATCTAGAGCTGAACTTGATTCAAGAGTGGTGGACACTTGATCTTGAATCGGACTTGTGATTTCTTCAAGAGCTGTCGAGGCTTGTTCTTGAATGGAATGGGACCACGAGTAACTCCATGTGGCAAGTGATTTTCCGTCCCATCAGGGATGAATTGGCACGTGTAATTCTCCACACCTTAGCAAACCGACTTAAGAACTCGAGGGTTAAAACCAGTCCATCAAATCTAGAGTACTTTCGACCCTGATGATATGAGATACTTTTGCTTTTGAAGAAGTAGCGGATGAACCGGCACGTATTTTTATTGCGCTTGTCTCCACAAGCTTCGATGCATCATTTTCACTTGCTTTATTTGTTCTCCAGGTAGATGTGGTATCTTCTTTGGAAGTACATCAACAGCTAAAAATGAGTACTCGAGAGCAAGGCTAGGTAAGCAATCAAGGAAGGGTTTCTAGGCAGTTGGTTCCAGATCGAAAAGTTGATTCCAAGTGCCAGCTGATTGCTATTTTTCTCCTTATCCTGCAGGGAAGAATAAGGACAAAGAAAATGATAGGGAGAAATCATGATATGAGATATTCTTGCTTTCAACCCTGATGATATGAGATGTTTTTACTCTAGTGTGACTTCTTTGCAGAGGTATTCTCGGGGAGGAAGAAAACTGAGTATTTCGAGAGATTTTGCTGGGCGTGTACTCTTGGAGGTGAGGAAGAGTTGGGCATTTTTTTGCAGGTTTGCTTGCCATGAGGACGAACATCGACATAGGGATTTTCCAATAGCAAGTAGTGGTACTATTCCTTTACTTTTGTCGGCAACTGTTGGGTAATTGAAACAGTAAGATTCACGCGTTTTCTTCTTTGTCAGAAATCTTTGACAAAGTAGTTTGTGATATCTGAAAAGTTGTGGTTGTGTGTGAAAGGTATTGACAAGCCTTATCCCAAAAAATCTGGCTTTTGAAATTCGAAGGGCGGTGCCTCTTCAATTTCTAAACAACTAGATAGCTTTTGAAATTCGGAGAGTGGTGCTTCTTCGATTTTTGAACAAACGACCTTGTTGCCTCTTCGATTTCCGAACAAAGGGCCCTGTTTCCTCTTCTTTTTATACAGGCATAAATTGCGTTCCAAAAGCATGCCCAGAGAGTTACTACCTGTAGGAATTTCCCTCATTTTTGTATTTCTAAGAATTCGATTTACCCAACCTCTTCCCCCTTCATCATTTCTGCAAATAGCTTGCCCTTCTGATCGTCGTCTTGATTTGAATGTTGGGGAAGGCGCTGACATGTCTTCTTAAGACAACATATGGCACTCATCATTCTTATCCCCTAACGGTCCTCTTACAGTTGGGGACTCTGTGATGAAGAATGACATAACCGCTACGGTGGTAGCTAGAAATCTTCTCACCCTCAAGGATAACAAGATTCTTTCCAAGCTGTCTGATGAGCTGGCTGTTCAAGACTCTTTAGCTTTCAGTGTTCAGTTTGCGGGCTCTGTATTGAATATGGGCCAACGTCTTCTTACTCGAACTCGTCAAGTTGAGTCACTGATGGCTGAAGTGGCGAGTCTTAAGCAAGAGATTAGAGGGGCTTAAGCATGAAAACAGAAAGTTCCACATGATTGCCAATAGTTACTCGACGAGCATAAAGAGAAAGCTTGACTAGTTGCCGAAATCCGAAAGTCGGATTCAGAGTGACCATCGGATGTTTGTGGCTTTATTCCAGAGGCACCTATTGCCTTCGTCCTCTAGAGTTTTACCGAGTGTTGAGGCTCCAAACAATCAACCTTCGGCGCCCCTTCTTCCTGGAGTTCCGCCGAGTGATGAGGCTTCACGTGAGCCACCTTTTTAAAGGCTCCCTCCTTTTTTTTCACCTGTATGCACATATATGTAATTTCTCAAAATATATCAATAAATGATTTTTTATTTCACTCAGTGTTTTTTTTTTCTGATGTCGGTGTGCCTAGCACCATGTGAGTTTCAAACTCCACAAAATTACAGCTTGTATATAATAAACATATCCACGCATGGCACCATCAACCCTTCTTTTCTTTTCTTTTTTCTTCTTTTTTTCCTTTGTAATTGCTCTCGGTGCGCTTAGCACCATCAATATTTCTCTTCTTTATTATTACTTTGTTTTCTGATTTTTTTTTTCTTTTCCCAATCTACATGTCTGTCCATTTTGCTTTACGCACGCCACCATCACTTAACAAATGATGGCAACAAATGATGGCTATCATTTTCTTTTCTTTTTTTATTATTTCTTTTAGATGGTGCCTGATGCACCGAAACCTTTATAATTTTTTTATTTTTTTATTTTTTTGCCTGGTGTTGTCCACCAAGATTCCACCATTTTTTTTTCTTTTATATATGGTGCTCTGCAAGGCTGAGTTCGTGGGTGAAACCCCAGGCCGAGTTCAAGAGAAGACGAAGGAGGAGGGGTTGCACATGCTGCTGAAGCTAATGGGCAGAAGGAGAGGGCTTGCAAAGGAAGACGAAGACGAGTCGGACTGCGTATCTGATCATCATTTTCTACATCGAATATCGAAGTGGAAAACCATTAGGTTGAGCACATGGTAGTTGCACTATAATCTCAAAATACAACTAAAGCCGCAGGTCCTTGTTTTCTCCCTAAATATGATGCTTGCAGTATCAGGAAAATATATGTTACACACTTTGTTAAAGCTTTTCCCATCATTCATTGCATGTGCTCTGTAATGTAGATCAAATTCCTCAAGTTCTGTTGTGCATAAATAAACCTTCTTATGAGGCTTTAGGCAAGTATCTGATCCTCATTCCATTTCCTTCAAGTCATGGGTGCATGGGCTGTGGTACGACAACCAACACTCACCGCTCGCTGTGTGCTGCCTGTTGCTGCTGCTGAGCATGCTCGTCTTAAAAGTTGTATCGATCAATGTCACCCTCTTCTTTCCTCTGTAAGCAGACATGTTTGATTGATGCTGATACTTTGAAAGGCTTCGGTGTAGGGCTCGGTCAGAGAGAGAACGCGAACGGGTTTGAAGATTTTGGGTATGCTTTTGCATCCAAGAGTGTTGATGGTCTTTGTGAAGTGCCCTTCTCCCTTTTATTTTGCCTCAGGTCTGGAATAAGCTATGCCTTTTACTGTGTAGTGCCTTTTGGTTACAACTTTCCTTGTTGGCAACGTTATCGTGCCTCTTGCCGCTGCTTGGAGCTTGTCACAGTGCGTCACTTTTACCATGCGGGGTTGTGCAAAAGATTGCAGCGAGTTTATGCTGTGTAGTACCTTTTGGTCACAACTTTCCTTGGTGATGACGTTGTTGTGCCTCTTGCCGCTGCTTGGAGCTTGTTGCAGTGCATCATTTTTACCGTGTGAGGTCGTGCAAAAGACTGCAGCGAGTTTATGTTATGTAGTGCCTTTTATCACAACTTTCCTCGGTGGTGACATCGTCGTGCCTTTTGCCGCTGCTTGGAGCTTGTTGCAATGCGTCACTTTTACCGTATGGGGTTGTGTAAAATATTGTAGTGAGTTTATGCTGTGTAGTGCCTTCTAGTCACAACTTTCCTCGGTAGTGACATCGTCGTGTCTTTTGCCACTGCTTAGAGCTTGTTGCAGTGCGTCACTTTTACCGTGTGAGGTTGTGCTAAAGATTACAGCAAGTTTATGCTGTGTAGTGCCTTTTATGCGTCACTTTTATCATGTGGGGTTGTACAAAAGACTGCAGCGAGTTTATGTTGTGTAGTGCCTTTTGTCACAACTTTTCTCAATGGTGACATCGTCGTGCCTCTTGCCGCTACTTAGAGCTTGTTGCAGTGCGTCACTTTTACAGTTTGGGGTTGTGTAAAAGATTGCAGCGAGTTTATGTTGTGTAGTGCCTTTTGGTCACAACTTTCCTTGGTGATGATGTCGTTTGTAGTGCAAAAAACTGCTTGTGTAATCGATGTGGGGTTGAATAGTACGATTGCGTAGCATTTTGGTTTTCTTTGCTACTGTAGCGTGCTTTGAAAGATAGTCTTGTAGCTAGCCTCTTTGATGTGCTGCTCAAACTTTGTGGTTGATCTTTCCATTGCAGCCCTGGTATTTTTCAAGTGCTTTAGGAGCAACACCATCACCATTCTTGCGAAGGAAAACGATTCGCAAGATAGAGAAATGAAGTTGAAGCTTTGTACACAGTTGACTGGCTTTAAGGCACTTACTCTTCATCGAGAATTCTCATCTTGAACCCTTCGCACCATGCGCATGACAATTCTCCGGCTTTGTTTTAGCTTCTTGTCTATTGTATCCACAACGGAGCTGTGACTTGGAGTAGCACCCTGTCGACTACTGGATGAGCCGCCTTTGCTAAGTTTTACTGGGAGTGGCTTGAAGATGTCTTGAGCCACTGCAAATATGTGCTTGTGTTTTTGTTGATAATGTAATTGTACTTGAACTTTTGAAGTTTCAAGTTGCCTACGTACCTTCGGTTGAGGAGGGATCAAGTGTTCAAATACTTTTTTCTTTTCTTTGTTTGTGCCATACGCATTTTATGCTCTTGCAGGCCAGAAGCATTTTATGCCGTTTGCAGTTTCAGCTTGTGCAGGTAAGTAGCATTTTTGGTGTCGTGTTGTAGTTTTAGCTCATGCAGGCAATGAGCGTTTGGTGCTAATTGCAATTTTAGCTCATGTAGGCAATGAGGGTTTTTGGTGCCGTGTTGCAATTTCAGCTCGTGTAGGCAATGAGCATTTAGTGTCGTTTGCAATTTCAACTCGTGTAGGCAATGAGCGTTTGGTGCCGTTTGCATTTTCAGCTTGTGCAGGCAATGAGCATTTGGTTGTCGCCTTTTAGGCTCGTGCGAACGATGAGCTTGTGAATTTGTCAAATGATCTTGGAAAGGCATTCCTTATAATCCTCATAGCAAGAAGTCTTAACCGAGTGATTGAAGAAGTCTTCGAGGAAGAAATTGCGCATTGTGATGGGGATGGATGATCTTCATGTCAAAGTTTCATCATTCTCAACATTTTCACATCGCTTCGGAGGTTGATGATAGCTGATTTTCCCCTTTCCAATTGGTGAACTTGTGGACAATATGTATGCTTCTTGTGCAGTTTCTTTGAAGTGACATAAGTCCATCCTTCAAATTCACTCTGCTTGACTGGCATGGTTTTGGAGCATGCCCCCAGCGATTGAGGTGAAGATTTTGAGTCGACAGAGCCAGAAGTGATGGTGGTATAATTTGACTTCACCACATCATCAAGATCTAGCTCAATGATTCATTTCTGAGCCAGCTTCATCCTGAGATTTTTCAGCACGAAGCATTTTTCTGTCGGATAACTGATGAAGCGGTGGAATTTACAGTATCTTGGATTGTCATTACGATTCATCTCTTCCTGCTGTCTGCACTTAGGTAGGTCGATCACCTTTTTGTCAAGCAAGTCTTTCAACATGGCAACCACATCAGAGTCAGGGAATGGATAAGTCTTCTCATCGACCTCCTTCAAAGTGCGTTTACGCATCTCTTGATCACGAAAAGCTTAAGTTTGAATCACCTTGCCTCGTGTAAAGATTTTGACAGGAGCTGTGTTGACCGACATTGCTTCCTTGGTGGATTTCCACGCAGCCTTCTCCACCTTTGGCCCAAAAACTTTATCGTTCTTGTAGTCGGCGATCGGTTTTTGGGTGATGCTTAACTCCATGTCATGGGCACGGGTGGCTAGCTCTTCAAAGGTCTATGGTTTGATGCCTTAAATGATACACTGTAATCCCCATTGCATGCCTTGGACGCACATCTCGATTAAGGAGGTCTCTGAAAGCCTGTCCTTGCAGTCGAGGCTTAAAGTGTGCCATCGATTGATGTAATCAACAACTAACTTATATTTCCATTACTTTGTACTTGTCAGCTCCAGCATGCTTACAGTACGGCTGGTGTTGTAGAAGCGGTTAAGGAATTCCCTTTATAATTGCTCCCAATTATTGATGGACTCAGGCTCTAGGTCCGTATACCACTCAAAGACGTTTCCTTTCAGCAAGAATACAAATTTCTTGGCGAAGTAGTCTCATTCCATCCCCGCGTTGTTGCAAGTTTCAACGAAATAAGCAACGTGTTGCTTAGGGTTTCCCTTTCTATCAAATTGCATGAACTTTGGTGGTTGATAACTCATTGGCATCTTCAGGGCATCAATCTTCTTGGAGTAGGGCTTTGAGTACAACATGGAGGTATGTGAGCTCCATTCGTACTACGCCTTGATGGTGTTGGTGATCATCTCCTACAACTGTTGGATAGAAAGAAATTCCATGAGTGTCGTTGCTTGGTCTGGCTCCGGCTTCACATCGACTTTCTCGACTGGAGGCTCATCTTTTTCGCTGACTCCTTTCTTTAGTAGATTAACCTTTGGGTCGGGTTTCTCGTCGTCCTGTGCTCCCAGTTGATTGACGAGTGCAGCGATTTACAAGTCTTTTTCTTCCACAGTCCATGTTTGCTTTGTGATCGCTTCATTCATTTGAGCCAATTGTTCATCGACGGAAGTCGCTCCGGTGGTCATGACTTGAATGGTTGTACTACTACTCGAGTGAGCATCGGAGAGCAGGGACTCAGAGTACTTCTTCGAACTTTCCTCACTTGGTGCTTTTAGCGAGGCCAGTGTGATCACGGGCTCGTGCCTCTGGTGCCTTTTCGCCTTCGGCAGAGTTGATGTAGGGGTGGAAGAAGCTGCAGAAATAGCTCTTGCCTTGCTTCGAGTTGTGATGCCCGAAGGGACACCACTTGCGGCAATGACGCTCTTGTTTTTCGCGTTGGCTGCGGGAACCACTTGAACCTTCCTTGATGCCATTTGATTTTCGAATGTGTGCTTTGATTTCCTTGAACTGAGAAAGAGATGAGAGGTAGAGATAGTCCCACTGGGTGTGTCAAATTAGTAAACACGGAAATTCCTGAAACAAATTAAACAAGAACACGTGTACAAAATAATATTTTGTAGTAACGATTTGGGGTTACAATCTTTTTATAGTTTGATCCTCTGATTCGATCTCCGTAAGATGTAGACTTGTGGATATTTTGTTGATCCAAGGGTCGTCAAAGCTTGATCTTGGGTGAACGGTTGGAAGTTTCTTCAAGGGCCTTAAGGGCTTAATCTTGAAGGTTAAGGGAAGTTTCATCAAGGGCCTTCGGGGGCTTGATCTTAAAGGTTGATGGATGAATGGATCTTCAAGAGCTTTTGGGCTTGATCTTGAAGAACGGGGATGAACGGATCTTCAAGGGATTTTGGGCTTAATCTTGAAGAATGGATGTGTGGATTTGTTGATGTTGTTATTCCAAGGGGTCGTTGGGACTTGATCTTAGGATGAACGGATGATGAACGATGAGCACTTTCTTCAAGGGCCGTCGAGGTTTGATCTTGAATTGGTGGAAATTCTTCAAGGGCCATTGGGACTTGATCTTGAAGGAGGATTTGACGAAGAATGAAGAGAGCTTTCTTGATCCTTCGGGATTTGCTTGAGAGCTTTAGAGTTTCAAAGCTTCAAGATTTTGGTGTGATGTGAATTGGTGAATCAAAATGAATGCCTTGGCTTCCTATTTATAGAATTCCAAAACTTGATTTTTGGATTTAAATAATCAGATGAAATAAATCATTTTTGCCAAGTGTTGACACGTGTCATATTTGATGACTTGTCTGATGATTTTCGATATTTTGTTGAGTCACATGCTACGTGTAAAATTTATGTGACACGTGAACGCTGAAATTTTAATTATTGGTCAATATTTATTTCACCAAAATTTCGATGTCTACACCTACACATGAGATGTAAGGAATATATGACAAAGGTGAAGTAGTAGAGTATTTCTATTGATCAGTCATGTCATATAGGCCCAAGTCAGACGTCCAACAACATTCTATTGGCCAAGGTTTATGGAGAGAATATTCTATATATATATATATATATATATATATATATATATATATATATATATTAAACAATCGATATTATCTACACTAACAGGAGTCGGGTAGGCTTAGCCTAACAATGAGCTAGCAATAATGTGGTTCAAATTCGCCTTCGACCAGAATCGAACCTAAGATCTCTCACGTACAAATGAAGAGGAATATCACTAGACCGTATTACTAAGTAGCTATATTCTCAAGATGTTAAATGGGAAATAATTTCTTTAGATAATGGTGTAAATATCTCTAATTGATTTAAATAGGCATTACTTACTTGAATGGAGTCAATCTTCAGTTTGGAATGTATTAAAGATATGATTTGGGTAATTAATCATTATCTTTAATATTTTGACTTTTCCTTGCCCCGGGCAGGTGAGGTGTAGGCAAACGTATTCAGCTATTTGGACCTTCAGTGGTGCTGAGATGGGCGTGGAAGTATCTGATAAGCCTACCCATTTAATCTGGGCAATCATGTCTTTTTTGAGCAAAAATCCACATGTCGTCTCTAGGATTTTTAGGATTATTTTAGGTTCCACAAGATAGAGGGCATCACTTTCCCCTCTATTTTCCAATGGTGGGGGAATTACTTTTCAAACATGACATTAGAGCATAGAAAAATCAATCTTCAACAGGCTAGCTATCTTAATTTAGTGAACACTAACTAAATTTAGTTAGGGTGAGAAAAAGTTAATTTTTTGCTAAATATTAAAAACTATAAAATTGTGCTGTTTGTGGCCTTCAAGAGAAGAAAAAGGGTTTGGGTTGTTAAGTTTAGGAAAAAATAGTATTAAATCATTTTAACTTTAGCTAAAATAGCAAATATTGTTGGTAGTGGATTTGACTAGCTACAATAACCAAAATTTACCTGGTATTCTTGAAGACGCTCTTACCAAACATGGGAAATGCAACAATTTCTCATTACCAAACCCATTCCCAAGACTTTAAGAGATTTACTTTGATTGTGAGTGAGACCAAACTATATTTGGTATATATGTGTTTTGATATGTAAGTAATTGTATTAGACATTAGTATTGGACTAAACATATTTAATTCTAATTAAATATTATAGAGGAAAATTAAATGAAATCGTTTTGAATTAAGAGGTGGTTAAAACCTCTTAGGAAACTGGTTGTAACCGACTCCATGATAAGAGGAGTGGTTACTAACAGATATAGGCATGTCTTTGGTCTCTCTTCTCATGTCAACTTTGTTAAAATACGCTCCTTCTGTGAGGGAGAAGAGAGAATTATAAGGAACTAAGAGAAGAGAAGATCGAAGCACGAACTCATTCACATTGAGCTATTTTGCAGGTACAAACCGGTAGCAATTAGGGTTTACTTTTGATTAGATGTTCTGACTAATATGTTGTAATTTAATGGCTTTTATTTGTTTCGATAATTGCTATGTCGTGTCTATATTCATGAAAGTATCAAATACACTATTTATATAGATGAAGAACATAACGACAAGAAAATGTTATATGAAAACAGAGATATGAAAATAGAAAATAGTCACAAATGTTGCAAGGCAATGTTAAAAGAAACACATGACCCATAGAAATCAGTGCATTTAGGGTGCGTTTGATACGTGGGACGGGACGGGACGAGGCGTTCCGTCCCGCATTTGGTGCGTCAAAAATGGGTGGAACGGGCTGTTCCACGGGACAGATTTTGAGTGTTTTTGCGTTCCACCTCCCCCCTGGAATGGGTTTGTTCCACGTTTGTGGAACGCAATGTTTTACCATTTTAAGACAAATATACCCCATGTCTTTTTCAAAAATTACACCTTCGTTCCGTCCCATCCCGTCCCGTTCCGTCCCGTCCCGTCCCGTTCCGTTCTGTTCCGTCTGCGTACCAAACGCACCCTGTGCTCCCAGCAATATCATGAGAGATAAAAACTCTTATAAGAATTATGAAATAGAGAAAAAGTCATCCTTCTATCTAGGCCCTAAATCACCTTATCTTAATGCACCATTTACCGCTACTCAGTACTACAGTCTGCTGGTATTTCTATTCGCTTAGAAGTGAGAGGTCTTAAGTTTGAATATCGTGGATGGCGAATTTGATACCAAATTATGCTGCTCATTGTGTAGCTTAGCCGAACTTCTATTCCCCCTAATGTAAAAATATTGATGTACTAAAAAAAAAATGCACCATTTTCCAGTATACCTAACAAACTCAATCAACTTACCTCAAGTACTATGCTAAAGAACTACCATATTGACCTTATAGCGATTATAGCGAGACTAACTAACTTGTCTGAGGGGTTGGATATTATCTTTTGTTACCGGAAAAACATAATACCTATACATATTTTCTTTGGGATTTGAGAGTCGCAATTAAAATGATTTTTGCTAGAAAAGAGTGGCTTTGTTTACTAGTTTCCAATAGAAGTGGAGAAACTTGATATGTGGGATTTGTCGAGGATGGGCTTCTGTGTCCAACTCCTAAGATGATGTTGTAAAACATGTGGTTATCTTATGGTATGTTGGAGAATAGAACCGCATATCGGAAATATATTAAAATAATACACAATTAATATATGGAGTTTTTATTTTAAATATTACTGAGGGTTTTTGTGATAAAACTCAACATTAGGGATGGGCAAAATATTTCCAGATATGGGTAACCACAGTTACCCTCCCATTTAAAATTCACGATTACGAATATCCATTTAAACAAATAAACGGTTATGAGTATAACTATTTACTCGCGAAATTTAAATGGGTGGTTATGAGTATTACCTGCGATTATAAACGGGTACCCGTTTAACCTTTTATTGGTTCAAATGAACATTTTATGTCACAGCTCGTCCCGAGATTTTCTTATTAAGGACGTGAAATGTCGGATTTGCCCTTAGCGGGGGCTAAGGTACGTGTGTGTGACATTATTTGGATTAATTCTATATAAGTTTTGGATTTAAATTTTAGTTTTATAAAATTTTGGTTAGGGAATTAGATGATGGAGGGTGAGGATTGGATGTTGGACCATCTAAACCCCCTGCTCTCTCTCCCTTCCCATAGCACTCTCTCTCTCCTCCCTCACGGCTTTCTCTCTCTCTCTCACTCTCGAAGTGTACGGACGAGACCCAAAACCATCCAAAACTCAGTGGATCGAAGCAAACAAGGTAAGATTCTTCATCCTTGTGATGTTCTGAGTTGATTAGTGCTAGTTTTAGGACGTGGAACCTTCGATATCACGTGAACCCGAACCCCTCATTTTTTGTCACTGTTCATGCACACGTGAAATGTTGTGTTTCAGGGAATTCTAAGCTTATTGTGAGCTTAGTGAGGTCCCAAGGAAGCTCGGAGTGCTTCGTTTGAAGGTTTTGGACGTCGGGATCACTAGGTTCGATTTTGGCCGGTTTTGCTTGGAATTTTCCGGTGAGATTTAATTGTTTTTGGAGCTTAAAGGTAGTGTATCGTGATTCTACATGTTTGGGGCTTCATTTTGGTATAAAATACGAAGAAAATGATTGAGAAACGAAGGAGAACAAGGAGTTTCAAAGTTGGCCGGAAACCGGCCGCCGGAAAGTTCAGTCCGGCGAGCCGAGGTTAGAGATGATGCGCGTGGGGGCGCGTGTCCCCGTGCCTGTCCCGGCGCGTGGGGGCGCGTGCGGCCTCCAAAAATTTATCTAAAAATTTCTCGACGTCCGTGACGTCGAATAGGTCGATGTGGTATATTCATATACCCAAATTGAGCATCGTATGAGAAGTTATTTCGAATTGTTGGTTATGTGTTTAAATTAACGTTTTTATAGTTGTGTCGCATATAGGTGACACCTATCCCGAGGACGAGCGTATCCAGGGACGTCACGGGGGTTACGACCCATTGACTTACCAGTGAGTGGGCAGTTTTGTTTTCATATTACCTATATACTACTGTTTTTCCCAGAAAATGCGTTTATATGAAAATATGATTTAAATTGCCATGCATGTAATTGTTGAGTTATGAATTGATAATTGATGCATATATATGTGTGTGAATTGGTGCCGTGGACGCACAGGTGAGTATCATGTGAGTTTATATGGTTTATATGAATGAATGATGATGTGATTGCGTTGTGAGTTCATAAACTGCACCTTTGGTATTAGTGCTTATAGTACTCACCACACCGTACGCTCGCCTTGGATCCAAGTAGGTGGATGTCGTACAGACCACTAGAGGTGGTTCCAACATGCCAGTCGTACAGACCATTAGAGGGGTTCCGACTGGTGGGTGACTTTAGATTATGTGCACAGATGATTGATGAGAGAAGCACTAGAGCGTATTATTTCACCATCTTAGTCGTACAGACTACTATAGGTAGTTCCGACTTATGTGCAATGTAGTGCCGTACAGGTCACAGTTGGTGACTCCGGCACGGCCGTACAGGTCACAGTTGGTGACTCCGGCTGGATGGGATATTGAGCTATAGAATCAGTCGTACAGGACCACTGCAGGGTCTCCGGTTGATTTATTATTTCACCTGAGTTATATTGATGCATTCATATTATATTTTGGCATGGCATGGCATATTCTTTCTGAGATGTTATTTTGATAGATGGTAAGCTGAGTTTTGATGATTTATGTATATATATATGTTTATATACTATTTTTCTGGGAAAGTATACAGGTTTTACGGTGAGGGGTTAGAAATGTTTTAAATGAAATGTTTTGGAAAATCTTTGGTTTTACTGACCCACTCATCTTTGTTTTGCGCCCCTCCAGGTTCTAGTTAGCAGTTGGTGACTCACGAGGTCTTTTCGGCATTCTGACAGACGTTCTGCATGTAGGACTCACATGCGGGTGTTGTACTTTAATTATGGTCCTACTTGACTGCACTTACACCTACGCTCTGAATTCGTGTGTTTTACTTTATAACTCTCTCTTGTATGCTAGTAGGTTATGCTGCTAGTGGTTGGTTTAAATTCCTTCATATTTCTATTATATCTTGCTTCCGTGTCGCATTTTTTGGCTACGTCACACTCACGTGACGGCCAACACGCCTTGATTCTAAGATCGGGGTGTGTCATTTTACCCTTGCCTTCGCTTGCTTAAATCTCTCTCATTATAATTCCGATTCATGAATGGTTTTCGTCTATGCGTTCGCGGAATCAAGCTCTATCCAAATATACTTAGTGTGATCCCAAAAGGTCACATGATTTGATAAAACATAGAGGATCAGATGGAAAACGAAACCCGGTTCTCTTGTTAATGGAAATGCTGTGAGAGTTACTGGCTTCCAACGGAGCCAAATGACTTGATCAGAGCTTTACTTACAATCCAGACTGCACTCTAGGCCAATAGCATTTGATTTCTTACTAATTCACTTTTCTTAAGTAACTTGCAGCATACCCTACAAATTCACGGCATTCCCATCTTATTCCAATAAGTTGTGAGGTATAATGTGCAAATTGTAGGGCACATATAAAATTCCCTTCAATTGACCTTTACAGAATAGGGCAAATAAGTTTTGTAAGCTTAAGGGGATTGTATAAAGAAAAAAGGAAAAAAAAAGGTTAACTTGCATTAATTAATAAGATACTAGAATTGATTGGACCGAGCAAAAATGTGCATGTAGTTGCAAATATTGTCCGTAAATTATAATTTCAATTATTGGAATAGTATGAGAACTTAAAAATTGAAACACGGTAGTGCATGTTAAATGTACCTATAAATGGGTAAAAAAAAATGTGCAGACAGGTAAAAAAAGGGTAAATGGGTAAAAATGATAAATGGGTTAAAACGGGTAAATGGATAAACAGGTATGCGGTTAGAGTTAAATGAGTACGCGGTTATGGATATGGGTATAACTATTTATACAATTACCCAACGGTTATGCGGGCAAGGACTTAAACAGTTATGGGTAAACAACCGCGGTTACCCGTCCTGCCATAACCGTTGCCTATTCCTACCCAACATCTAGTAATAGATGGTTAAATTGAGATAATATCAGTGATGTTGATAGTGCATCATGTTAAGCCTATAAAGCTTATCATGCTACAGCTCAAGGTAGCGAATATGAAGTTCCGGCCTACTCACCTAAAGCGAGGCTTGAGATTCTGGAATTATTTCAAACTACAGCAATAATTAAACAACACACAACTTAACTCCACAAGATTCACGCTTATTGATATCTCGAGTATATACTCCCATTGGAAATAGATTGGACTAACGTTGCTCGGTTTTAATCGTTCTCTAGGGTTGGGGAGTTCTTTTCTTTTTGCAACACTTAGTTGGTAATATCATGATGTTAATTGCTCACGTCATTTGGTTTAGACAATTTAGTTTAAAATTTTAGTTTTCCTAGCATTACCTTATAGTATTCTTCTTCCCTTTCTTGTGTGGCATAAATTAATTCTCATCGAAAAACAATCTTAACCAATTTATTAGTTCAACCAAAAGCACAACAACCATGTTTTTAAATATTACTATAAATAATATTTTATACTAATCTACAATAAATGGGAGGGAATGGGTTTAAACCCAGAAGACAATAAGTTGAAGAGAGACTTTAATCATCAAAGTAATCCACCATACAACCATAATTATTATAATTATAAAAGGATCCTCTCATCCTTTAGTTGGGATCTTGGTATTACCATTCATAAAAGGACTTGTAAACAAAAACAGTAATTTTATTTGGACACACAAAACTAAAATTCTTTATTAGAAATCACCTCAATCATTATATGTGAGACTCACTTGTATTAAAGAATTTGTCGTGTCAGTTTTATGTGTCTAAATATAATATTGAAATACAAATTACACAATTTAAGTACTAATTCTCCTACTTGTGACATTCCATTGGTTAATTGGCTCAACATGACATTCACATGCCCTTTCGTGAACACTCCAAGCAACATTATTCAATATCCCGTAAAATAAACAAACACTACTCAAAACAACAAAAAATGTACTGAAAATATTCATGTCGAAATTTGGTCCAACATTTCAATGACTTCTTTCATGGCGGGCCTGTCTCTTGAAATCTCACGAGCACATGTAGTAGCAATGCTAAAATACTCCTTCACTTCCCCTTCATCCAAATCCTCATTCGAAATGCTTGAATCCACCATTTCCATTTGCCGATTTTGTTCCACCATTTTCCTAGCCCATTCCACCAACCCCATTTGGTTCCCCTCGTGCACCGTCGGCAAATTTGGCCGCCTCCCGGTCGCAACCTCCAACATTAAGATCCCAAAGCTAAACACGTCCGCCCTGACGGTTGCCCCCGTGAACCCTTCCTTGTATTCCGGGGGCATGTAACCCATCGTGCCGGCAAATTGAGTCGACACGTGAGACCAGGAGGCGTCCATACTTCTGGCCAGCCCAAAATCAGCAATATGGGCCTCAAAATCTTTGTCCAACAACACATTGCTGGCCTTAATATCCCTATGAATAATGGGCTTTTCAAGCCCATGCAAATATGCCAACCCATTCGCCACTCCCCTAACGATCTTAATCCTCGTTTTCCAAGATAACGGTAATCTCAACCCCGGCCCGTCCTCATAACCGTCGCCGTCCGACGACCACGAGTCATAAAGCCAACGGTCGAGATTTCCCTTTGAAATAAACTCATAAATTAATATCCTGTCGGCGCCGGAGACGCAGTATCCTAAAATCTTGACGATGTTGGGGTGGCGGAGCTTACCTAGGGTTTCCATCTCGGCCTGAAATTCCCGAAACCCTTGGAAGGCGTCGGGATCCAGCTTCTTGATCGCGACGGTGAGGCCGTCGGGGAGTTGGGCCTTGTAGACAAGGCCGAAGCCGCCGTCACCGACAACGAGAGCGGCGGAGAAGTTCTTGGTGGCCTTGACGACTTCTTCCATGGAGAACTTGAGGCACGGATCGAAGGAGGTACTCTCGTCGACGATGATGGCGGAGAGGGCGGCCGGGTTGCGGAGGGGACGGGCGGGGCGGGAGCGGGTGGATTTGGATTTGCAGTCCTTGCAGACGAGGTAGACGGCGGCGAGGATGAGGGTTACGACGAAGAAGCCGCCGGTAGCAGCGAGGACGGATTGGACAGGTTTGTCCATATACATCGAAATTGATCGGGAGAGGGAGAGGGAGTGGGGGGTATAACTAGCAAAAGAAGGGGTTTGGTGAGAGAGATATATGATCGATGTGGGGCAGGAGAAGGGGAGGAAGGGAGCAGGCTGCAATGGAAGAAACGGGGTTGCGTGGAAGGTGGGTTTGACTGAGTATGAATGGGGAGATTGCGATGATCAGTCGGCGAGTCAAGGAAGACGAGTCAACGCCAAAATTCGTCTACTTTGAAATCAAATTATTTGGCATAGTTAGTAAAATACGTAATCAATATAATATAACATGTAATTACGTATTATTTTTGTTTATTTGACTATTGGAATATTTTTAGAAGATACCAAATGTCTTGAAGAATTCTTCCTTCATGACCATTGGTATCTTTTCATTTCAAGAAAGGGTATGCCAAGAAATTTGGATGGGTAGTGATAAGTATGAAGGGAATAACGGGGACGGGTTGAATGCTATATTAAAATTGAGAAAGGGAGGGGCACCCTATTTTTATTTTTCTAGAGTGTTACATAATTAATATATGTCGTCATTATTAATAAACAATAATTTCTATAAATCAAATGTTGAAGTATGTTTATTATAACTATTTTTCAAATAAATTTGTAATCCGCTGGCTATGATAATTAAATTTGAGATCTCGTCTATCATTTGAACAAATAAAAAACCTTTGATTTGAAAAGTAATATGTGGAATAAAAAGAGAATTCCTATTTAAAACATGCCAAAACAAAAGTAAAAATACAAGAAGTCGAGAACGACCTACATTTTGCGCGGGACCTGCCAGAAATCGTGTGCAATGGTCAGGGACCCACGCGTCATTATGTGGGGCCAGGATTAGTAGCTGGTCCACCTGCCCACGTACGCAAACAAAGTCAGAGAAGCCTCAGGGAAACCGTTACAACTTTATAAAAATCTAAATGTTCATAAAAGTCCGTCATATCTCATACTTCGGCGCGTTGTACAAGTTTCGAAGAAACAAATGTAAAGATACTCCTGCCACTTTGGACATCCAAATTCTAATGTAAACCAACAAAATGAATGCGTTATTCTAAACGCGTTATTCTAAACTGTTATAACCAACCAGCCTACCACAGCGGGGCTTAGGCCCCAAAAAAATTCGGACGCAGTTCCTATGCGTCCTGCTTCTTTTCTTTTTTTTTCACAACTTACTCCAAGAGATCGAGAGTTGGTAGGTAATGACAACCATAAGTCGGATTATTGTCCGGAAGAAAAATGTAGCTTCATAATACGTAAATTGGTAACTCACAACGCCAAATATGTAAAAATAGTACCAGAATCATAGTGTAAATCTGATGGTCGCGAAACAGAAGTAACGTTTTTCGGTTTTCAATTTTCAAACCAATGATCGTGGTTAGAAGAAAGATCAATTCTGCAAGTACTTAATCTCATTCTCGGTGCTGCCGTCAGAAGGTTCGGCCTGGCCAAATGGCCTTCGCGGAGTGCAGGCAATGCTTTTGACAATGGAAGAATAAAGGTCGAACTCCGCCTTGAGTTTCATGCAGCAGGCTTCTATCCACTTCTCAGCTACACTGGTAGCTACGCTGTCTTGGCTGTCCCTTTCATGTTCTTCAATGGCAGGTCGTATCTCGTTGTAGAGAGATTCAAGATGAGTGGCAGAGTCGTTTTTCATCCGCTGCAAACGAAATTTGAACATGAACAATTTTGATAAATAGACCACTTCTAAGAGAGTGAAAAAATCATAATGTTAAAATACTAAAACCGTACTTCAACAAAATATAAATAACGCAACTCCAGTAAGATGGTACAGGGTGTGACGCATGGATGCACATGCAAGGGCAAAGTTAATGGCGATATTTTAGTCCACCAAGCAGATCAATAAAAACTGAAAATAAATACCTCATAACTTAAAATTTCCTCTTGTGCTTCCTTTGATGCTAGAAGCGCAGCAACACACTTGGCGTCAACTTGCTTTTGTGCACCATGTTTCAACTTTCCATTATATTGTTTTGATCTTTTGTTTGACATGGACCCTGATCCAATGTGATAATTCCGACCTGCAGTATTACTGCGGATACGAGATATCATCGCATTCTTTTTTGATATAGACAGTTGATTGTTTTCTGAATAAAGTTTCCTCCCCTCGCTCACTTCTGTTTTTACCTCCACAACTACACCCTCCATTGGAACAGAATCAAGTGATTGCACAACAAGAGCAGTAGACATGTTCAGAATCCACATTGACATTCACCATCATCCCAGCAACATCAAACTCTGAGGAGTTCACAGCCTTGAAGAGCCTAGACGAAGGCTCATCCTCTGCAGAATCGTACAGTGGAATTTTCTCAACTGAATATCTGTCACAAAGAGGCAGTTGTGTATATAACTTGAATACGAAAGGAAAGTCGTAAATTGAATGCACAATTCTTCAAGAAAATCTCTATATATGTACATGTGTTCATGAGTGAATGTGGTACGTTTGAGAGATTTTTGTTTGATACTAAACTAAAGACATAGTCAAGATAAAACTATCATAAAACCTATACCTTTCAACTACATAGGCCACAAAAGGAAAAGGATAACCTAAGTCTTGTGTTAGAATAGTTCTGAAATTTAGCAAGATAACCAGTCCCACCATATAAGTGGAAACTACTTGCACTGATCCACTCATTTGATTCATGTATCTTACTGAACAAAAATGGTGATATTGTTTCTCTATCAATCAAGATTTTAGATTTTTGGAAAACATCATGATCCTTCAATAAGAGTTTCTATTGTTTCAAATGAACGATTTGAAGAACTTTTGATTCTAACAACTGATTTTAGAGTTGATTTCCATTCATAGATGTGGATCTCATACCTATGAATGGGGATATTCCCAAAACTCTAGTCTTCCGCAAAACTCACAATTCTTTGAAGAGTTTTCTCTTTACCCTATTAGTTCAGTTAAGGTCTGAAACGGCCCAGGACTTCAGATTAAACTAGAATTATTTGCTTTTGTACGATGCACAAAATATACTTATTAAAGAAAATTAGGTATGTAAAGAGAAGAAAAAGTTGCCCATCTATCAAAAGTATACAAAATCACAAACTATAGGATTACAGGAAAAGAACAAAAATATATAAAATATCAGGAGCCACCGACACGACACTGGCACATCAACAATGACAAGGCAAGTTTTAACAAATTAAAATACCACACGCCATGGATGCAGGAAGTGTATACATTCTTTTATTGTTTTACAATTTAGTTTCATCTTTATGCATACTTAGCTTGTAATAAAGTTAATAGTCAAAGCTTGTAATAAAGTTAATAGTCAAAAAGTTCATCGAGGGAAAGTAAAACCAAAGTCCTAACTCCATATTACTACAGCATAATAAATCCAACCCTATAATTAAAATTCAAAATGTAGCCACACTTAAGTGTTAGCTCTGTAAGTGTCATAAAAGTATGAAAATAACAATATAGAAATACAAAAATATAAGAATTAGTATTCACATGTAACATCCATAGGACATGGTTAACTAAGTCACCTTGTTGCTAAGTCTTGAATTTTATCCCTAGGCACCCACCCTTCTTGTATAACATCTTTTTACTATCTCTTAAGAAACAAACTATATTTTCACCTCAACTATCTCATCGAAGTGTTGGGAAAATGTCAACGGGGTGTTGGGTGGTAAAAAAATGCACACAGACCACATAGAAGAGCACTGTGTTGTTGTCTGACAAACACAACTTCAAAGAAGTGTCGTTGCTAGATTACAATATATCAATGCCTATTACGTGAACATGAGGAACAAAATTTCGAAGGACAATAACTAAAGTATAAATCTACAACTAATCAACAAGCAAGTGCATGCAGGGCAGACCAAAGCATAGGCTAAGGACATGTTAAAGAAAGAAATTCATGCAACAATCACTTCTGCAGAAAGAAACTTTGAAGAGAAATGCATCCCAATGTATGGTACATACCTGTCATCATCGTCTTCCCATAGGTAAGTATCCTCCTATTTATAAAAAAAAGTTGCATAACACAGGTTAAAATATTTACCAAGAAGAACAATTTACTGAACAAAACAAAAATAACAGCAAAAAAACGCACACCAGATGTTTCTATAAAATTATAAATACACAACACTAACCAATATCTTGAACAAATGCACAGTAACAGCAAATGAACACTAGAAATCACATGAACACCCAATGCTAAATGCTAAACCTTAGAAGAAAGGAGATAAATAAATAAAATAAACATGCCCTACAAGATAAGTATGATAATACAATTAGGATTAAACAAAAACTACTTGGAACAACAAAAAAAAAGTATACAGTATAGAGAAGCTAGTTTTTCTTGTATGCTGAGATTATGATTTTCAGCACTAGTGATGGAGAACCGACAAATTAATGTGAAGTTTTAAGGGATTTTCAGTTCTTCCCAATTTTGTTGATATGTGCACGATCAAGATACTAAGAATATTGTTTATGTTGACATGTACAGTTAACTGATAAGAGTGGTGCACGAGTGTGTATAAAATCTACTACTGTCTACTTGCGGAATTTACGCGAGTGTGTATAAATCCTACTACTGTATACTTATGGAATTTAGTCAGATGAGTGGTGCGTATGGGGAGTTGTGGCCCTTGCCTACACATGTACATTTGGGGCACCTAACAAGGTATTAGACTGATAACAGGATACTTGACAATTTTTGAGGCAGATGTATGTAAGTTTCTTGCTCTTTGAGACATGGTCATATCATGATCTATCTCAGGTCAACCGCTTGTTTGTCGTTGGATACCACAATTGTCAAATGCTGCCACTATGAATGATTTGTAGGATACAAGAGGTGCTGGATGCTTTCGTAACAGGTGACATATAAGATACCCTGTCCATACTATAAGGTTTAACACTTTACCACTAAGTATATATCACTGGAAATATTTGTTTCCATTATTTGTGTAGGTACTTTGGATCCTTATGGTGGGATTTGAGAGCAACATCCACTGCATGGCACTCCTTTCAGGGCGCATTTGTGCATATACGTGATCAAACCTGACCATTCTAAGCATATTTTGAGAAAGTTTGGAGTCGTTACTTGCACCTGACCGAGTCAGATTTGATCACAGCTGACAAGAGATTTGAAGCGTAAAATACAACTAGTATACACAGTGTCCCATCCTTGTGCAGCTGGCGTATGATATCTGATCCAATCAGACGCAATGGGAGGCACAGGATGCCCCGGCCTTAAGAACACCTACAAGAAATATATGTAACATTAATCTACATTGCCTATCTACAAATAAAATAGAACAGTCCATTATTATTGGTATCATACCTCCACACAATGACAATCATTCATAAAACCAATAGCAATCTGTCGACGCCTTGGCAAAGAAACTGGTGCTGACCGAAGCGGTAGGAAGGTAAGGCACTGAGTAGATGATAAGTGGAAAAGCACAACCTTATAGCATGATGCTATAAGATGACCCATGTCAGGCATCATCATCCATCTGTCAAATGGTGCTCTACCTTCATCAAAGAATGATAGTATCTGTGCTAACTCACGAACCCTGTCTGTGCTGCCATACAACTCGCCATAATGCGCAGAATATGAAGACAACTCAGTAAGCAAGTCATTACGAACTTGCAGGTACCCATTCTCACCCAATCCCACCAAATCAGCGACTGCCCTAAACCCGCAGTGACCATCATGACATACATCCTTGACTTGCTGAATGAAGGGCCTCAATCCAATTGGGAACGCATCAATATACGAAATACCTTTCATTGATAATGTCCGGTACACCTGCATGAATATGAACCTTATGTATAAATGGGTAACTATATGATATTCGATTTAGGAATTGGTATCTTTATTACCTCCTTGGTTCGCTCCATTTGCTTATGTTTAAAATTTTGTTGATCATCCATTGCGCTAGGTGAGTGACTATACACAAATGCAGATTTCAACTCAAATGCATATGGGTCCTGTTGAGTGGACATATCAATTTTCTCCCTCAGTTGACCTTGTAATCTGGACTTGACTCCTAGTCCTGGTTCAACAAGACTAGTTGTATAGGGTGCTACAAGTTCTCTCACTCTTTTCCTGAGCATCAACCTATTTTCTGCATTTGCCTCCAGAAAGTATCGTTGAAGCAACTCCAACTCAGGAAACTCATTCACATCCATAGATTCCTGAGCAGAACTCGGAGGTAGTATATCAAGTTTAGTCCAATGGGGGTCAAGCGACTCAAGAGGAATTGGCCGACACTCCCTCTTGTATTTCACAATCTCGTGGGCACAAGGTAGACCATGGGTTCTGGGTATGACACAACCACATCCTAAACCACCAGCACCAATTGAGATGGCTAGTTTGGACTGAGATAACACCTTCTCCAATGCAAACATAGATACAACTCCTCTCAAATATTTGAATTCTGAAGACTTGAAGCTTTGTTGTGTGACCATCAAACATTTGTCAAAAGATATCTTTATGTCATTGTGCTGTAACTCAATAAGAGAGTGTATCCTCTCAAAAGAACCCTCAAAATTCCCCTGGCTCATACCAAGCTCCCTCTTAAGCTTGGTATGTACACCCTCGACCCTATTAAAACATAAAAAAACGCAAGCAAGTTAACACAAAGTTACAAACTTCATATTAAACCAATAATGTAATATTGTGTGAGTAATATAACCTCGTGAAATTACCTGTTTGATGTTACATTACCAAAATGCATGATCATGTCCGTCCAAGCCGACACAAATCTTTCCTTGAAAGGATTCAACCAGGTGTTTGTAACATACTCCATGACCTCAGTGTACATACTAAATTCTCTCTGTAACACTGCTAGATCCCACATATAATCATTTTCTGTAGGAGAGGTCACAAGTACATTCCACTTCATAATAAATCTATCACACATTTCCTTGGACTCAAACAAGTTTTTGCATTTTGCCAACACATGCTTATTAATATGCCATTTACATAAAAGATTTTTAGCTGTAGGGAATACTACCTCAATGGCTCTCATCAATGGCAAATCCATGTCTGTGACAATTACATTTGGCATGGGACACTCCACCATGACACCACGCAATTTACTTAATGCCCATATATAGTTGTCTTCTTTTTCAGAATCCAAAAAAACAAATGCAACTGAGAATGTAATATCAGTGGATGTGACGCCTACAACCTCTAGTAAGGGATAATGGTACCTGTTGGTCTTATACGTGCAATCTATCATCAAAACGGTTGGAAATGCACGTAACAACTCCAAACTCACAGGGTGCGCCCAAAACAAGTCCTGCACACTATCTGACATAGGGCACCTCCTATGCCACTCGACATAGTCATGCTCATTCAACTTACATAACAGTTGTTGCATTTGAGACCTCCCTGCCTTCTCTTTAACTCTTTGCCTTTGGCGTGCATTATAGATCGTCCTTATGGTTGTAGCATTGAGTTCATCCCTTTGCTTCAATGTGCTCAGGATTTCTTTGGGTCGTACTAAACTCTTTGACAAGTCTATCAAGAGTGAAGTCTCCTGCTCAGATAACCTCCCTGCATATGAACGCCCATCAGGATACTCAGTGGATGCATGGTTATGCACTCCGCATACAACCTTTAGCATCCATCCGTCCCCATTCGCTGACTTCTCCCCTTTCAATGTGAAAGGACACCCACACTTCTTTGTGCCTGTCCCACGTCTTTTTTTTGCAGCCCTAGTTTTCTTCTCCTTAAATCTTCCACCCCTCTCGCAACCTAATGTAACTCTTGGTTTCGTACTCTTACTACCCATATCAGATCGTATTGTCACAATAACAAACCCATTTCGCTTCCCAGCCTCACGAGCCCACTGCATCAAGGACTCTCTAGTCTTGAATATCTACAAAACAAAGAAAACTAGCATATAAGTACCCAAAATATCCATAAGGCTCTTATTGGGACCAATGCTATTTTAACAATGAAGTTGGTTACCACATAAGTAGTAAATTCACTTGTGAAATCCATTACACAGTCTGAGCTAACCCCACTATCTCGGGCAGAATTGTCGTCCTGCATTCTCAAAAACAAGTTTGAATAAAGAACACGTCACAAGAGGAGCCATAGTAACTGATGGAAGCACTTCCATGTTGGTGCAAGAAATATTTTGACCAAACCCTAAGCTAGTGAAGCTATCTCATAATGAAGTCCATTATCAATTTAAAGATAGAGTTGGTAACCTCATTAGTTGTAAATTCACTTGTGTAGTCCGTTGCACATTCTGAGCCAACCCCACTACCTCGAGAAGAAGTTTCGCCCTGCATTAGAGAAAACAAGTTTAGATAAAGAATTTGGTCAGTGTTCTGTATCAGAATACAGCACATAGAGAGAATTGCGTGGCTATACTGGCTCCACTTTCATGTTGGTGTGCAGCCATTTCTGGTTACACTCCAAATGTGCTCTGCAGCAATAGATGGCTACATTTAATGAATTGTTGTTCGGCCACATAGAACTGCACAGTACATTTAGTGCTCAGCTCTAAGTAGCCAAACAAAACATAAGCCCAGTTTTTAGTAACCAAAAGGACAAAATAAGCTCAACTAATTTGGCATATAACATACCTTTCCATTCTCACTGACTTGTCATAAATGATGATTTGATGCTCCATTGACCAAGAAAACTCAATATGGGTGGTATTACGTGATTGGGGTTTATGGAGTGAGGAAGGGCTGATTTTGAAGATTGTGATAGGTAGGGTTATGGTTATAATTGGATCGTAGGGTAGGTATAAGCCTGAGTGAATATGGTTGAGAAACTGGAAAACATTTTAGATGTGAATTAAGTTGTTTTAAGTCATTTTCCAAAGGTTACCATAGTCATTAAGAAGAATTATTAAAGCTCAGAGCGTGCTGATCAGGCCTAAAACCATTAAAACCACAAAATTGGCAATCTCATATTCAGTCCCTATACCTCAACATGTTAAAAACAACCGAATTTGGTCCCAAATTTGGCAAAGCCAAATTCATTTATGAAACCCAATAACTGGCCCGTGATAAACCGTAAATATATATTTTTCAGGTTGTTAAGTTATACCAGGAGAGAGCGTGGCTAATCAACATCGCTTGTTGGTGATGGATGTACATATCAAAAGAGTAAGACAAAAGAACAAGACTTGGAAGTGCCCAAGGACTAGATGATGGAATCTAAAAGAAGAAAAACAAGTCATTTTCAAAGAGAAGGTAATCACCCAATGTATGTGGGATAGAGAGGGGGAAGCTAGCCAAATGTGGGATTCCATGGCTAGTTGTATCCGAAAAGTAGCAAAAGAGGTATTAGGAGAGTCCAAGGGCTTTGCCCCACACCAAAAGGAATCTTGGTGGTGGAATGAGGAGGTACAAACAAAGGTGAAGGCTAAGAAGGAATGTTGTAAAGCCTTATACAAGGAGAGGACCGATGAAAATGGTGAAAGGTATAGAAAAGCGAAGCAAGAGGCGAAGAAAGCTGTCAGAGAAGCTAAGTTAGCGGCTTATGACGATATGTATAAACGACTAGATACCAAAGAAGGAGAGTTGGATATCTATAAACTATCTAGAGTAAGGGAAAAGAAGACAAGGGACCTAAACCAAGTGAGGTGCATCAAGGATGAGGATGGAAAGGTTCTTGCTACAGAGAACGCGGTTAAAGACAGATGGAGAGGTTATTTTCATAATCTTTTCAATGAAGGACATGAAATGAGTGCTTCTTTAGGGGAGTTGAGTAACTCAGAAGAGTGTAGAAACTACTCTTTTTATCGTCGAATCCGGAAGGAAGAAGTGGTTGTAGCTTTGAAGAAGATGAAGCATAAAAAAGCAATAGGCCCAGACGATATACCAATCGAAGTGTGGAAACTTTTGGGAGAGACAGGTATAACATGGCTCACTGACCTTTTCAATAGGATTTTGAAAACGAAGAAGATGCCAAATGAGTGGCGAACGAGCACTTTGGTGCCTATCTACAAGAATAAGGGCGACGTACAAAATTGCATGAACTATAGGGGTATTAAGCTAATGAGTCATACAATGAAGCTCTGGGAGAGAGTCATTGAGCATAGATTGAGGCAAGAGACACGGGTTTCGGACAACCAATTCGGGTTCATGCCAGGGCGCTCAACCATGGAGGCAATCTATCTCTTACGAAGATTGATGGAAAGATATAGAGATGGGAAAAAGGATTTACACATGGTCTTTATAGATTTGGAAAAAACGTATGATAGGGTCCCAAGAGACATTCTTTGGAGGATTTTAGAGAAGAAAGGAGTACGAGTAGCATATATCCAAGCTATAAAGGATATGTATGAAGGAGCAAAGACTGCCGTAAGAACTCATGAAGGACAAACCGAAAGCTTTCCCATAACTGTAGGATTACATCAAGGCTCATCCTTAAGTCCTTACCTTTTTGCGTTGGTAATGGATGAGTTAACAAGACATATTCAAGATGATATTCCTTGGTGTATGCTTTTCGCAGACGATATAGTGTTGATAGATGAAACTCAGGAAGGGGTAAATGCAAAGCTTAACCTTTGGAGAGAAGTGTTGGAATCTAAAGGTCTTCGCCTAAGCCGATCAAAGACAGAATATATGGAGTGCAAGTTCAGTGCAAATGGAGGCCAAAACGAGTTAGGGGTGAGGATCGGAGATCAAGAAATACCAAAGAGCGACCGTTTTCGTTACCTAGGATCTATCTTGCAAAAGAACGGAGAATTAGATGGAGATCTCAACCATAGAATACAAGCTGGATGGATGAAGTGGAAGAGTGCATCCGGCGTGTTATGTGACCGCCGTATGCCACTGAAGCTCAAGGGAAAATTTTATAGGACGGCAATAAGGCCGGCGATGCTGTATGGCACAGAATGTTGGGCGGTGAAACATCAACACGTACACAAAATGGGTGTAGCGGAGATGAGGATGCTTCGTTGGATGTGTGGGCACATGAGAAAGGATAAGATTAGGAATGAGGATATCCGGGGTAAAGTAGGAGTAGCCGAAATTGAAGGAAAGATGAGAGAAAATCGGTTACGGTGGTTTGGACATGTGCAAAGAAGGCCTACTGACGCTCCGATTAGAAGATGCGACTATGGGACAGAGGTTCAGGGCCGAAGGGGTAGAGGAAGACCTAGGAAAACTTTGGAAGAGACTCTAAGAAAAGACTTAGAGTACTTGGATCTAACGAAGGACATGACACAGGATCGAGCACAATGGCGTTCTAAGATTCATATAGCCGATCCCACTCAGTGACTTGGATTTTCCAAGTCTCCAACCGAGAAGTTTTCCTCACTCGGAAAATTAAGGGAACACTACCCCAACCTACATGCTCCACTCAGAAAGCTTCAACATACAAGCTTCAACAAAAGAAAATTCAAAGAACTTAGCGAAGAAGGCTTTGGTGTATTTAACACAATACGTTGAAATGAAGGAAAGCTTATTTATTGATATCCCCGATAAGCTACAAATATTTACATATACATGAGTCAAAATAAACACACAAGAGGGAGCCTTCACAAAGGTTGCTTAGGAGAAGTCTCAGCAGTCGGTAGAGCCCCAGAAAGAGAAGGCACCGGAGGGGGATCATTTGGAGCCTCAGTACTGGACAGAACCCTAGAAGGAGGAGGCATCAGAGGTTGATCATTTGGAGCTTCATTACGCGGTACAGCCCCAGAAGACGAAGGCAATAAATGCCTTTGGAACAAACCCACAAATCTCTGATGATCAAGTAAAACCTGACCATCAGTTTCCTTCATCTGGTCAAGCTTCCTCTTCATGTTTGTAGCATAGTCATGTGCGAGCCGGTGCAACTGTTTATTCTCATGCTTGAGCCTTCTAATCTCCTGTTTGAGACTCATCACTTCAGCCGCCAATGATTCAACTTGGCGGGTTCGAGCAAATAGGCGTTGGGCCATATTAGACACAGAACCTGCACACTGAACACTGAGAGCCAGCGAATCCTTAACAGCTAACTCATCAGACCGTTTGGAAAGTAGTCTGTTATCTTTGGGAGTGAGAAGGTTCCTGGCCACCACCGCAGCGGTCATATCATTCTTCATCACGGAATCCCCAACGGTAAGAGGACCAGTAGGGGAGACGAAGGATGGGCGCCATATGTTGTCTGGAGAAGGCGGGGCTGCCTCTTCAACAAGGTTCAAGTCAAAACGACGGTCGGAGGGGCCAGACATTTTCAAAGGTGTTGAAGAGAGAAGAGGTCGGACAAATCAAGATCTTAGAAGTGCAAGAATGAAGCTTCTACTGGTGGAGATTCAAGTGTGCTTTGGAACTTAATGTCAGCCCTTATAAAAATCTGCACTCGACGGAGCATCAGAAATCGAAGAGACGCCTGCTCAGAAATCGAAGAGGCGCCTGCTCAGAAATCGAAGAGGCGTTTGCTTTCTCAAAAGCTGGGCTGCTTAGAGATCACGAGGGTTGATCTCAGAAATCAAAGAGGCGTTTGCTTTCTCAAAAGTTGGGCTGCTCAAAGACCACGAAGGCTGATCTCAGAAATCGAAGAGGCGCTCGCTTTCTCAAAAGCTGGGCTTCCCAGAGACCACGAAGGCCGATCTCAGAAATCGAAGAGGCACCTACTTTTCCAGCCTTGTCAGCACCTGTCACACGCACACTCAGCTTTGCGGAAATTATGGGCATTCTGTCGAAGACTTCTGGGGAAGTAGAAAACACATGAATCTTACTGTTCAATCACCCACTTCCCACACGCAACAATAGCTCATGGGTACCACAGAAAACTTTGCCAAAGTTCTCTGCCAAAGTTGAGCACGTGAAGCTTGCAGCTCCCACTACATCGCTCTGACCAAGAAGGGTAAAAGAATAGCAAAGAAACAGCACTAACAAAGTTTAGACCCATAAATTTTGAAGGTCTAGCTACCATATTATTACCCACAAGGGTAAAGGAACAGTACCACTGCTGGATAATTGGAAAGTCCCTGTGTGTCAACCTCTGTGCTTCGTGGCAAGGTAGACTAGCAAACATGCCCAACCTTTACTCACATTCGAGAAAACATTCCCAATAAGATTGCTTACTCCAAAATCAAAGAGGCACCGTCCTCCGAATCTCGAGAGCCAGACTCCCAACATGACTACTTTCTTAAAAATCGAAGAGAGGGTAAAGGAACAGTACCATTGCTGGATAATTGGAAAGTCCCTATGTGTCAACCTCTGTGCTTTGTGGCAAGGTAGACTAGCAAACATGCCCAACCTTTACTCACATTCGAGAAAACACTCCCAACAAGATTGCTTGCTCCAAAATCGAAGAGGCACCGCCCTCCGAATCTCGAGAGCCAGACTCCCAACATGATTACTTTCTCAAAAATCGAAGAGACACTGCTCCCCGAATCTTCGAGAGCCAGACCCCCAGCATGATTGCTTTCTCAAAAATCGATGAGGCATCGTTCTCCGAATCAATCGAAGAGGCGCTCGCTTTCTCAAAAGCTGGGCTGCTCAGAGACCACGAGGGCCGATCTCAGAAATCGAAGAGGCACTTACTTTTCTAGCCTTGTCAGCACCTGTCACACGCACACTCAGCTTTGCAGAAATTATGGGCATTCTGTCGAAGACTTCTGGTGAAGTAGAAAGCACATGAATCTTACTGTTCAATCACCCACTTCCCACACGCAACAATAGCTCATGGGTACCACAGATAACTTTGCCAAAGTTCTCTGCCAAAGTTGAGCACGTGAAGCTTGCAGCTCCCACTACATCGCTCTGACCAAGAAAGGTAAAAGAATAGCAAAGAAACAGCACTAACAAAGTTTAGACACATAAATTTTGAAGGTCTAGCTACCATATTATTACCCACAAGGGTAAAGGAACAGTACCACTGTTGGATAATTGGAAAGTCCCTGTGTGTCAACCTCTGTGCTTCGTGGCAAGGTAGACTAGCAAACATGACCAACCTTTACTCACATTCGAGAAAACACTCCCAACAAGATTGCTTGCTCCAAAATCGAAGAGGCACCGTCCTCCGAATCTCGAGAGCCAGACTCCCAACATGACTACTTTCTCAAAATCGAAGAGAGGGTAAAGGAACAGTACCATTGCTGGATAATTGGAAAGTCCCTGTGTGTCAACCTTTGTGCTTCGTGGCAAGGTAGACTAGCAAACATGCCCAACCTTTACTCACATTCGAGACAACACTCCCAACAAGATTGCTTGCTCCAAAATCGAAGAGGCACCGCCCTCCGAATCTCGAGAGCCAGACTCCCAACATGATTACTTCCTCAAAAATCGAAGAGACATTGCTCTCCAAATCTCGAGAGCCAGACCCCCAGCATGATTGCTTTCTCAAAAATCGAAGAGGCATCGTTCTCCGAATCTCGAGAGTCAGATACCACAGACCACTTTTTCAAAGTGCTCTGATAGAGTTAAAACATGTGAAACTGGCAGCTCCCACTACCGTGCTATGACCAAGCAGGGTAAAAGAATAGCATTACTACTTGTTAGGGAGACTCCTATATATGTCGACCTCCATCCCCAACGGACAGGCAGACCTGCAAAAATGCTCAACCCTTCATCATATCTGAGAGGGCACTCCCAACGAAGCCTTTCGAAATATTCAGCTTTCTTTCCCCCCGATAATACCTCTGCAAACAAGCTATACTAGAGCAAGAATATCTCATATCATCAGGGTTAAAAGCAAGAGTATCCCATATCATGCTTTTTCCCTGTCTTTTCCTTTGGCCTTGTTTTTACCTGCAAGACAAGGAGAAAGAGAGCAATCAGTCAGCACTTGGAATCAAGCTTCCAGCCAGGAACTGACTGCCTGGAACCCCTTACCTGATTACTTACCTGGCATTGCTCTCGAGTACTCATCTTCAACATCTTATGTTTCCAGGGAAGATTCCGCATTTGCTTGAGGAACAGATAGGGCAAGTGCGAAGGATACAAGGAAGCATGTGGAGACAAGCGTAACAGCACACGTGCCGATACATCCATTACTCTGTCAAAAGCAAAAGTATCCCATATCAGCAGGGTGGAACGTACTCTAGATTTGATGGACTTGTTTTGACCCTCAAATTCTTCAGTCGGCCTTATACTCTGGAGGAAACCAGAAAACCCTCCAGCTCAGTTCAAGAATAAGCCTGTGGAAAGTTACTTCTTCAAAAGCAAAAGTATCTCATATCATCTCTTCTCATTTTTCTTCTCTTTATCCTTCATGCTGCTGCAAGATGGGGAGAAGGTGAACAATCAGTCGGAGCTCTGATTGCTTACCTTGTCTGTCACCTCTTTCAGCAGACCCCCTAGCTCGGCGACTTGGGGGACTCCTACTACATGGTTTGTATCGCGCTTGACCAAGCCTGAAACTACAAGTAAGCTTCAAGTGAAATTGATACATTACCTTGTGCATCTCCACCAGTTAAAGATACCACCCCTGGATGGAGGAAGAGTACTTCCAGAGAAGATGCCACATCTACCTATGAGACAGATAAGGCAAGTCAAGACGACTCCACACTCCGATACTTAGAAGTTTCGTGATTACGAGATCATTCTCCCACAATATTTCCTAATGTCATTTGTACTAAATCATTCACTTGTACTCACTAAAGGAGAGCTTGAACCTATGTACTTGTGTAAACCCTTCACAATTAATGAGAACTCTTCTATTCCGTGGACGTAGCCAATATGGGTGAACCACGTACATCTTGTGTTTGCTTTCCTATCTCTATCCATTTATATACTTATCCACACTAATGACCGGAGCAATCTAGCGAAAATCACAAAAAGCGACCGTTTTCGCTACCTAGGATCTATCTTGCAAGAGAACGGAGAATTAGATGGAGATCTCAACCATAGAATACGAGCTGGATGGATGAAGTGTAAGAATGCATCCGGCGTGTTGTGTGACCGTCGTAGGCCACTGAAGCTCAAGGGAAAATTTTATAGGACGGCAATAAGGCCAGCGATGTTATATGGCACAGAATGTTGGGCGGTGAAGCATCAACACGTACACAAAATGGGTGTAGCGGAGATGAGGATGCTTCGTGGGATGTGTGGGCACACGAGAAAGGATAAGATTGGGAATGAGGATATCCGAGGTAAAGTAGGAGTAGCCGAAATTGTAGGAAAGATGAGAGAAAATCGGCTCCGGTGATTTGGACATGTGCAAAGAAGGCCGAATGACGCTCCGGTTCGAAGATGTGACTACGGGACAGAGGTTCAGGGCCGAAGGGGTAGAGGAAGACCTA
This sequence comes from Malus sylvestris, assembly GCF_916048215.2. Classification (NCBI taxonomy): domain Eukaryota; kingdom Viridiplantae; phylum Streptophyta; class Magnoliopsida; order Rosales; family Rosaceae; genus Malus; species Malus sylvestris. Next base: position 3,910,360 of record NC_062269.1, on the reverse strand, counting down.
GGAAAACCTTGAAGAGACTCTAAGAAAAGACTTAGAGTACTTGGATCTAACGGAGGACATGACACAAAACCGAGCGCAATGGCGTTCTAGGATTCATATAGCCGACCCCACTTAGTGGGAAAAGGCTTTGTTGTTGTTGTTGTTGTTGTTGTTGTTAGTAGTCTCGCTGAGGAAGAAAAGGAGATGAAACCAGAGATTTCTCTCCTGCCAAACACCTCAACGTTTACGAATTTTCTGAATTAAGAGCATAATTGAAATACCGTGAACTCTACAAAACCCTTTTTGCAAGAATAAAAACCACTAGAAGAACAAAAATTTGAAATACCAACTGTTACAATTCAACTCCCAACTGATGATGGAGATGCTGCCATATAGTAACCATTCAAATTTTGCATTGCATGCTTCTTAGGGGGTCAATTGGCTGCGTAACGGCGTGCGGGTATGAATGATAGAGACTTGGGGTTCTATTTACTAGGGTTTTAAAAAATAAATAATATAAAACCCATAACAAAAGAATTCCTTTTTTCTTACTTATCTTAAGTGTGAGTTTGCTACACCATACTTTTTAGAAATTTCACAAAACATTTGTATGCCCTAAGAAACTTTCAGGGTGACTAGGTGAGGAATGCCTAAGTTTTTCTTTCTTTACACTAATTGAAACAATGCCTCTAAACTAAGCGTCAGACATATGCCCCATAAAAGTATGTAGGATAATTGCAAACCGATGGACACTATGGACACTGAAAAAACCTAAAACCATTTTATAAGTATAATATATGTATTTATGATCCTGGAAAGTTGATAGCTTCAGAGAGGTTATGCAATGAATTTCAAAGAACAATGGGCCCATGCCTAGAGAAAAAGAAACTCAAAAGATTAAAATAAAATGTAACCAGAAAGATTGAGGAACTTGCATTATGCTTTACAGTCAAGATTTAAGTTTTTTTAGTTCAACAGCAGTATCCAGATAATTTTATAATAAGAAATAGATAATGTGCAGCAGCTATGGAGATATCAGCCACCTATAGCACACACTCAAAACAACTGCTATTTCATCTTTAATATCTAAAATGAAACTTGTATCCAGAATTGTCAATCAATAAATTACCTGAAAACCACGAGACTTTGCCCCAAGAAATCCTGAACAGCTAGAAGCACCACAGAGGCAGCGAACCTTAGCTCCCCCATACCATTCAAAATTGTAGTCATATGCCAACTCTGTTCCAGCCAATATATCTTGCTTTGCAAATATTCCAACCCTAATTTCCCCCAACACATTCCATTTTCTTGTCTCACAATTTGGTTGGCTGAAAACATTAACGTATAATAACTCAATCTCAACTTGGGGTAAGTAAAATAAAAGTAAAAGATAACAGCTAGTTAGTCTAAAGATATACTAGACTAACATACTAAACTTTCCCAGAAAGATTTGCCTGATGAGGCTCACCATGAATGATTTATAAATCGAGCAACGCTTCCCTTTTCAGTGGCATCAATAGATTCAGAAGCATTGAGAGAAATAATGAATGCATCTCTGAGACCTACATCAATGCACAAATTGAAGTCAGTTTCAATAAAGTAATACAAATAGATATCTGGTAAGCCTATTAAATCACCTTGGATTTCATAAGTGTGAGATCTTTGCTTTGCTTCTTTCCATGATATCACTTCCCCACAGTACTCAATAATAAATTGTCCTGCCTGCATTGTATAAAACAAATCAAATAGCTTACAAGAAATTACAGATTCACTCAAAAGATAAAACTATAAAAAGCTCATAGACTTATAAAGCTTCAATGTTCTCAGTTGAGTCAAAAACAAAAGTTCCGAAGATAAATAACATACCAAGATGCACTATACAGTTCAAATGTTTCAAAAGAAACAGCAACCAGAAACTTACCTAAAACTCAGTAATATGTATATAATTGATTCAAGTAAATAATTGAATAGAAAAGAACCCAGGTAAAGAGAAGTCAGTATACAATTGTAATAAATCAATACAAACTAGTAGGCTTTACCTTTATATTCTCATTAGCTAAAAGACCCCAACCACAACCTTCTGTTTTAAACAACTTTGTCTTGGCATATTCACATTTCTGAAATCTCTGTTGACAGTAAACAAGTGAGGTATCAGAAATGAATAATATCAATTTCATAGTATTTGAACAGGGAACTGAAGATTCAAATTATCTTAAACTCATGCTAAGTACATCACTATCCCAATATTTTCAAGAAAAGGAAAAGTTGTTTTAGATAATTTATTAGACAGTTGAAAACAGCATAACGAATGTTTAAAAAACAAAATAGAGTTACAGATGCAACTATGAAAGACAAACATTGAAGAGTGGTGCCATTGCCAACCCCCCATCTAGTTCTCCCTGCCCACCTTTAACTAAATTTTTTGGTTACAAATAGTATGATGTCGCTATCAAAGATAAACTTTCCTTGTATTTGGCAACAAATTCTCACCTCCAGTGGTAACCTTGGTCTTACCACCATATTTACTCTTTTTGTGAAGAATTGAAACATTTGATAGATGAAAATCGGTTAAGATCAATACTGCTAAAACCAATATGCTGGTAAACATTACATGAGGATAATATGAATTGGCAAATACAAAAGAGAATTGGAAATAGAATAAATAAAATACAGATTGGTTAAGTAGTATAATCTTCTACAATCACAATGTACAAAGTTCTGAATTATACTTGGCGATGTCATGAAGGCTTACGTATAAACAGAAAAAGACAAATATGAAGAAATAATATGCAAGCTATCAGGTCCATATTCACAAACCCATGAGCAGGAGGAGATAGAGAAGACACACACAGAGGAAAAAAATAAAAATTTACCTGATTCTTGCAATAGACACCGCAAGGGCAATGCCCGGGAGTGCATTCTGTGTTGGTTATTACATTCAAACACCTCTCCCCACATGCACTTTCAGGATCATTTTCATCATACTTGCATTCACATATAGCAATATCTTCCTCCGCCTGTGTCTTATGTCTGCAAAAAATAAAACAAATAGAAGAGAAGAAACCCTTGTTATATAATTTTAAATTTCCAATGCAAGTATTTATGATATGACCTGCAACTTCACCACCACCACCACCCAAAACAAGAAAACAAAGTAATGGAGTCTGCAAGAAAGTCGAGAAATTAACATTGTCCCATGTGTGGACGACAGAGTACTAATTTACAGTGACTTAAATATGAATGTGAAAAACAATAACAAACTGCAGAAAGCTTTCCTTGAGCAGGTTAGCAGATGTATTTCAGCCATGGCAACACAAGCTAATATTTTCAATTAAGAAAATAACTGCATATCATATATCTTACACCCTAAACCCCAAAACCTCATACTTTAGATTCACAACCAAATGAAATAGACAATCAATCCTCTCAACAGCATAATTTTCCGATCCCGTATTTAAAAAACTAAACAAACCCCAAAATTTACAAGAAAAGACAACAAATTGAGAAACCCAGATAACAGATTGGCAATTCATCAACCAATGCAGTTCGATTTCCATAAACCGAATTGCACAAGCTCATGCCGAAGCTAAAAACTAACAGTGAGACAGTGATTGTAACTCACCTTCTATGCAAGAACTCGTTTTGCTCAATGTGGGTGTACCGCGGCTCTTCTCCGGTACGCTGTTCCGTCAGGCAGAGCAGCTGACGCGCACAGTGTTCTTCAATCTGGTCAATTTCACAGTGTGTATGATCTGCCTCTGACTCCATTCTTTCCGGTCGCTTGGCTTATGCTCGAGACACCGTTTTGTGCCCTTCTCTCTCTCTCTCTCTCTCTCTCTCTCTCTCTCTCGGGTGCACGGTGCACCCATCTTTTTTAAAGGGTAACCATTCAACTATACTACTGTTATTAAAAAAGAAAATACTAAAATGATAAAAACAACTTACAATAACACAAAATATTATTTTTGAGATTGAAATTCTGAAAAATAATGATCCAAAGTGAATTTTTTTTCTTTCATATCAATGGAATACCATTTTTTTTTCTTCTTGAACCAACCTGATAAATTTATAAAAATAAATAAATTAGTTGAATAAAAAGTAGTATAGTACAATTTTGTAGATAAAAAAACTCACCTCGTATGATTCAACTATGTCAATTCGCCTCATGCACTCTATACCACAAGGCATGCTCCATAGTTTTTGCAAGAGCAGTGTTATCTACACACTTATTGTTACTTCTTATATATTTTTCTCAATTTTCGGTCATCGGATCGAATAAATTGAATAATATCAATGATAAAATAGTAATAAGAGTGTATTGGAGATAAAAATAGGTGTGTGAATAACACTATCCTTTTTATAAAGGGTGTGTATAACGCCCCGACTCAAAAAATTTATTTTGGCAACTAATTATGGTGATAGGCCAAATTAAACTCTTGTTTATTTTATATCATTAATCACAATTTATTTAATAAATTCTTAATTTCTCGCAAAATCTATAGCTAAATTTATTTACCAACAACATAAGGTTAAACTTTATACTAAACACCCAAACCCTTTTCTTCTTTCTAATTTTCGATAAAGCTTAATCTCGTTTATTTTAAGGCTGCATCTAACTCATGTTAGACTGCCTACGTACCCTTGAACGGGATTAAGTTTTCGTAGTTCACCATTCAATTATAATCCATTTCCGAAAATATTCAAGTAACCAAAATAACCAACATTGGGTTTAATAATCAAACACATCAATTGGATACCCAATTCGTATTTAGAATATCAAAATTTGCACAAAATGGCAACATCGGCCCACTGGCCACGCTCCGCCACAGGTGGCGGTTTCTGACGAATGAAAACCCAATTTTTTAACTAACTCTAAAAATTACCAAATTTTACAGGCAAGTAGAGTTCAATGAGAGGAACAACGTTCATACCTAGGCTGAAGTCTAATTCAACGGGGAAACACCTCAAATTACCCTCAAACCATTGGAACCCATTGAATTGGGTGTTCTTAATTCGACGCCAAAATAGTTCTGACGCCCTAACCAATGCTTGGGCTTTGTTCTTGGGGTTGAGGGGAGTCTATTGGTGGTGGTATTTGATGGAATTTGTTTTAGAAATGGTGGATCGAAGCCAAGGTACCCACGCGGCATCGAGGGTTTTCCTAGTGAAACGAGCCAAAACACGTTGGTTTTTGGGTGAAATTGAAGTAGGGATCGACTGGGTTCGAGGTGAGGATCGACATGACACCGGTCCCGTTATCAACGGTGGCCGGAATTGGGAGATATAGCGGGATCGGGTTGGCGAGTTGACGAGGGGTCCGGTTCCCTCTTTCTCTTTTCCCTCATTTCCCTCATTCCTCCCTTTTTGATTGGCAAGTTCCCCACCACATTTCTTTTCTTATCTTTCCATCTCAACTGTCCATCTCTCTCATTTCTCTTCTTTTCCTTTCATCCCAGCCACACACGTGGCACATTTCATTGCTCTAGAAAATCTGTAGCCTTCTAGATTGAAGGACAATTACCAAAATGTCCTTAACTTTGAACGTTAATAACTCCTTCGTTATAACTCCGTTTGTCAAACGGTTTGTGCCTACACACTTGTAGGACCGAGCTTTATCCAAATTTATCAAGAAATAATTTAAATTACATGAGGATAAAATACGTCCTCGTAAAATTACATTTAGTCAACTAGGGCATTTTCATCTTTTTCACTTATCAATAAATTTTTCGACGTAAATTATAATAAATAATCCTGGAAACAAAATTTTAAAATTTCTCTAATCAATTTTCCATAACCATAAATCTATTTATTCTCAATTTACTCCACATATTCATATATTTTAAAATTTCAAGGTATTACGATGTGAAACCATGATTTTCCAGGGCTATAGTAAGGCTGATCCAAATTTACCTTAGAAGTCTGGTCATGAACTTGACAGCTCCGAGCGGAGCTGGACCAGACGGAGCAGTAGTGCCACCATCACCGTGTTCTGGGGCAATAGGTGAAGTCCGCGCGACTCTGCTAGATGACCATGTTTGTTTTACAAGATACGCAATCTGATCCGAATATGGTTTCAATCAGATCCTTATATATCTTGAAGTTCCTAAAATTTAGGAATTGGCGTGTGCCTCAAATAATCATAACTTTTAAGAGGGTGCAATATCTATTTTTAGATATTTTCTAGGATTTTCCCATATTAGAATGAGGATTCTATCCTAAAACGGTTTCTCTCCCAATGGTATAAATACACTCATCTAGGGTTCGTCTCTAGTAACACAATTCTCAATACTCAGATTCTCTTGCCCACTGCTTGATTCTAAAATTGCTTACTAACATGACCATCAGAGAGCCTCTGCCCGACATAAAACTCTTGAAGAGCCTACAAGGCTAATATATGGTTTATATTTACCATGGAGTTTTATATTACTCCTAGTGTATTTTATATTTATTTGTTCTTTGCATGAACACAAACAGCTATTGTCAACTCCCTATAAACTTATGCATTTCCCAGGTCAAGTTCTACCCAAGCTTATTCATCAGGGGGAATTTAAGCGTGTTGTGTTTTTTTCCCTTCAACTAGGTTTTATCCCCCTGGATTTTTCATGTCAAAGTTTTGACGAGGCAAAATTATGCACATCCAACAACTTATCAATGTCTTTTTAACTATGCTCGGTTTTTCTCCTTCGTGTTGGTTTTATCCCACTAGGATTTCCAAGCAAGGTTTTGTCGAAACAACTATCATTGCTACAAGAACATCCAAAGGAAAGTGTAGTGAAACAAATAATGTATGTTAGTAAACTATCATAAACATCGTAATAATGTAGAGAAGTTGTTGGGTTACTATAGAGAACCTTTGAGTAACCACTCATGTATTTGATGTATTATATAAAGATGGTATAATGATAATGCTAAATCAATAAATTATACCCATACTAAAAGAGAAAATGAACTAAAACACTGTTCATTGAACAGTCTGCTGCTCATGTTGCCCTTGCTTGGTTTGTATAATTTCATTTTTGCTTGGGTTGCATGTGCGAAAATGCCCATGCCTCTTCATATCAGTCTACACTAGCCTTTTTACACACGCATACGCACATGTGAAAGGCCTCTAATTTGTCACGAGCGTTGAGCGCTTCTAAAAATCTTTTTAATATGTTCGTTAAATGTCTAAACGAAAATGTTGTCATTGTTTAATTGTATGACGTAGGTCATATTTTTTCAAGCTATCATGACCAAATAATGGTATGATACATTAATCCAAAACAAAAGATGAACAATATATACATGAAAAAACATAAAGTCTACCTGTATGATGGTCTGTTTTGATGGTGCCATTCTCTTTAATGATGATATGCTTTAATGTATTAACCAAAGCAAAATATGTACATATGTGAACATAGCGTCTACTACTTACATCACAGCCATGCTTGCTACCCATTTGTTTGCATTTGGTGCTTTACATTTCATTGTCAACTTGCAAGCGATAATGATAAAATAAAGATTGTAACTAATTAAGATGGGAATTATGCACATTCACAAATTTAAGGTTGCAAGCAATTTGAACGAACACTAAAAGCCAAATATAAGTTTTTTTGTTTGTTTAAAATTAAAGTCATTTGACACCACATTTGCAACCTATAACTCTTTCAAAAGGCTAGTAATTCATAATCAACTTTTTATAATCATAATTGATTAGGAAAATTCGTTACATAAAACCTATCAATTTACACATGAAACTCAATGAAATAGTGAAACAAACTAATAAGAAACATACAAATCTACCAAGAATGCCTTTTTTTTCTTGGAAAAACTTGCTTGCCCACCTATCTCTCTTTGATCGCTATTGTATTAATTTCTATAATCTTGAAATCAACTTGACACTGTCAAGATCCATGTCTAATAAGTTCTCTCCAAACATACACCACCAAATAAACCAGGATTGGCAAAAAACTAATGAACACTAGGAAAAAAATTAACGACTAATCATAGCAGTCTTAGGGCTGGTTTGGTATTGCCGTGCTTTGAAAAATAGCTGCCTCTGCTGTGCTGTGAGAATAAGCGGCTGTGAAATAAAGCTGTAGAGTGTTTGGTAAACTTTTTTGTAAAAATGCTTTTGAAAAAAAAGCAGTATTATAGTGTTTGGTAAACTTTTATGTAAAACTGATGTGAAAAAAAGCCGATTTTTCGAAGCTGGGTTTTGCAGCTTCTTGTTTTTGGTTTTTTTTTTTTCACCCAAAACTATGAAAAAAAGTTGAAGCTGAATGTTTACAAAATACAAAAAAGCTCCCAACTTTTTTTTAATCACCTCAACCCCAAACTGCTCAATCCCAAACTGCACCTTAGAAGCATAAAAAGGATAAAGCACTGAGATAAGGAAAAAAAGAGGCTAAAAGGAAAAAGGAAATTACTGTTCGGAAGATTAACATTCTTTGGATTCCAAATCTAGTTCTCGCTTCAAACCTGTAAAAAGAAAAAACAAATACAATATAATAAAATATAAAACAAATATGAAAATGGTTATCTTTGGTCTTATAATTCTAATCTACCAAAATGGAACAAGAAAAAAAATTCAAACTCAAATATGAAATGGACAACAATAGCTGTAACTACCGAGAAAACATGACTTCATACATCGAAAAGAGCTTTGCGAATTTAAGACATCACTATAAACCATCTATAATGTATTACAAAATCGACGGAGGCATATAAACAGAAAAAAACCGTTTAATCTTATGTTACTTGCAATGAACGAGAAACAATTCGGTATAAGAATCTGATTTGATTAACTTTGATATTTTACGATCCTAGCTTGCTGGAGTTGGGGAATCGGGAGAAGTTTACCGAACGTTGCAGTTATCTTTCATTCCCCAAAACTTGTCCATTCGCGACTCTGGTTGCACGTTTTCTATTCTTTGGAAGTTAATTTCTTTTTTTTTTCTTTTTTATTATCTGTTTTATCCCAAAAACACCCTTTGAACTATAAATGATCAATTTCCGGCCGGTTATAGAATTTTTTTTGTTTGAGGGGTGTTTTTGTCCAAAACCTTTATGTGAAACCCTGAAACACAAATACTCATCTGGCTTTCTAATATTTTAGAGATTCTTCCACAGCGTTTCATTACGCATCTTTTCGGAGCCTCATTCGTTCCTCCTCTCGGCCGCTTCCTTCTTCCTCCGCTGCGAATCGAAACCAAACACCGCGAATCGAAACCAAATTTTCTCCCAGCTTCGTTCGTTCCTTCTCCACCGCTTCATTGTTGCTCCACTGCGAATCGAAACAAAAAATTGCTTATCCAAATCAATTTCAGTTCACTCAAATCCCTAGAACCCTAAAACCCAAATTTCTCCAGATCGTTCCGGAGTTGGACGGCAAACCCACAAATCCAGATCCATAACTCAATCGCTCTGTTCGTAGCCCCTTCAACTCGCCTTCGCAGCCATGTCTACTCCTACATCAACAAAAGGCAGGCTGCCTTTTTCCTCTTTGTAAAATCTGTTGGTCTCTGTGTCTGTCTGTGATTTATCTTTCTCCAGATTTCAGACATTAAAGCTTAAAGCTTCTTAAAGGCTAAAGGCGGTAAGTGGTGGGTGTAATTTATTTGCTTTTCCATTATGGGTTTGGTTCTTTTATTGTTGCATTTTGTTGTTTCCAAATTTTTTTTGGTTGCATTTTGTTATTCATGCCTATTTCTTATTTAATTAGTTTTCTCATTTTCACTACCTGATTTTTGTGTCTTCCGCTCATTATCTCATTGAACAGATCAATTCCGGAAGCCATTTTATAGTATTCAATCAAATTTTTGGGGGAGTGTGTCTGTGTGTGGGGTTTCAAATTTGAATGCGAATGAGGGATGAACGCCCACAAGTTCCAAATCTTTGACTCTGTTCCTGCCTAGTGCGTGAATAGAAGAAGCAAGGTCAGGGTTTCTCATGGCAGCAAAGCGCGTGTACGAAGTCTGGAAAGGAAGTAATGTAAGCCCCTTTGCTTTTTTTTGGGTTTTCAAATTTGGGATTTTTACTAGGATTTATCATCTAGGTATGCTTTAAATTTGTTGGGTTTTGAGAAAATTAGTGGGTTTTGTTGATTAAGTGGTTTACTGTGTTATAGACTTACAGTTCTAAATTGGGTTCGAATTAGGTTGTGATTTACTGGTTGATTAAGTGGTTTATCATCTGAAACACATTCTTTCACCATAAGGTCCTGCATTTAGAACATTTAATTAACATCTGCATTTTCTGTTGATAGTTCCTGTGGCCGTCCTACATACATGCTTGAAAGAACCTTTAACCTAACTTCTGAGTCCTAACAGCTATATTGCTGTTTGTGATCAGTATTGTAGGAATTTATTGTCTATTGACTACGTTCTCCACAACAAACTTAGTTCTCAAGAAGCCTGTAACACAGTGGTTTTATTTGTTTGTCAAGACAATCTGGTATTGTTTATTGCCCACCCGAGGGCCATCTTTCTATATATCAATGCTGCCACCGGGTTTTATATTTGGATGACTGCTTGTTGCTGGATTGCATGCTTTGGATGCATGAATTCCTGTTAATGTCCGGTTTTACATTTTGACTTCTTTTTATGGCTTTAAGCCTGATTAGGTCAGGAGGTATGAAAGCAAACACTGGTATAAGGATGAAAAATGCAAGTATTGGTGTGAGTAGATTATGTTATTGAAGCCATGCATGGGCATTGTGTGCTAGTCAATCAATAAAATACTTTAATATTTAGGCATTGTTTTCTTGGTCAAACCCATTTTCAGACCGAGTCCTGATATTGTTCTGAGTCTGCAGCACTCTTGCTTTACCATTTTTTGTTATCTGGTTTGGTTGATAGATGTTTATTGCTTTAATTTATCTAAATGCTTATATTTTGAGCTTGTTAAAACTTATATTAAGGCTTTGTACCGTTCTATGAAATAAAGCTGAATGTGCTTCTGTGTAGTTGAATCAGATTTTGATTTTACAAATGAAGTTAATTGTAAAATGGGAGTCAGTCAGAATATTCTTACAGAAAATTCGCAACTAGAAGTCATTTATTTGTCTAGCTGTGATCAAATAGATTAACACTCAAATGATAATGATTGTAATGATGATAGCGTTTAATTTGACTGAATATTTTTAAGGTTGATTATTGAATGGAGGCCTTAAAATTGAACAGTTCATACCATGTATTCTTGTTGGGCCTTAACCGTGTTGTTTTTAAAAAGGAATGCCCTGTTTGTATGTTTATATAGATAGACATTGCTGAAATCTTTCCTCTCATTATTGCTAGTTTGGTGAGTTTCTATTGTTATTGGTTGCAAGAATATGACACATCTTCATAATGGCCAAATCCCTGCCGTAAAAACACAGCTCTTATGACTATTGGCTTTGACTTTTTATTTTAATGATATGAGAAAAGGTATATATTTTGGGACTTCTTAACATGATGAGGCTGACTATACTATCCGCGGTGTACTTGTAATTACTCTAGTTTGATTGATTTCTCTCTATTGTGGTATTATTATGGTTCGTCAACTTTCTTTTTCTTCATCCTTTTGCAGAAGTTCATCCTTGGTGGAAGGTTGATATTTGGGCCAGATGCTAGGTCACTGCTTGTCACATTACTATTAATCATTGCTCCGGTTATTATCTTCTGTGTATTTGTCGCATGGCATCTCCGGCATGAATTTTCTTCATATAATGCTGGCTATGCAATTCTGGTTGTAGCAATTGTATTTACTATCTATGTAAGTCCTCTAAACCTTTTTATTTTTAATTTTGTAATCTGGCAGACATTATTTTGAGTTTTTACACAAATAATAGACCATGTGTTTGGCATGGCCGCATGCAGATGAATGGTTAGGTAATGTGGCCATTAACCAACACATGTGACCTCTGAGCTTTGCATTTGAATGTTAATACTGTTTGTGGGGTTGCACTGTGCCATCTTCCGCTGGGTCTGCATAAGTTATTATCAATGCTTTATGCACACGTTCATGTGAATATTTAAATCGTAACCCCAGATCCCTGTGGAATGGGAACCCCCACAAATAGAATGAAATTCTAATGCAAAGCTTAAGAGATCATATATTTGCCTGTTAAGTTTGCACCGTTAGTTCAACATTTTACATGTGTGGATTGGTGGTGTTGTATTGGTAGTTAAAATTCTCATAATTAATTTTGGTAAATCTTATATTTAGATCTTGAGGATTTTTACTTGAATTGACTTTTAAGTTGGGGAATAAATAAATTTTTGTTTCAGGAAATTGTGAGGAATAAATGATAAAGGCAGACACTGTTGTATTTACTAAACTGTGACATAAATATTGTCAGTACCAAATCTATGCACAAGGCCTATATGTTTGTTGTGTTTTTCCCCCAAACAAGAAAGAAGCTTACATTAGAGCTGAAAAGTATGAGAGAGAGAGAGAGAGAGATGTGAAATAAAAGGAAGGCCTTGATTCAAAGTCACCTAGACTATGCATTTTGTGAATGATAAGTTAACCTAGGTCTTGTGTTTATTTGTTTAATCTTCCTCTGACATTTATGAAATGTAGTTCTTTTGCAACTCTAGTTTTCAAATATGATATTAATCACCCTCTAGAATGTTTTATACTCACTGTTCTAAATAACAACAGTAGTATTCATATCAATTGCAATCTTTTCAAAAGTGTTTCCACTGAAGTTCTATCGTTGTCTGAGTTTTGGGCATAAATTAATTCGTTAGTTGATTTTGATAGGTGTTGGTGCTTCTTTTTCTTACTTCAGCCCGGGACCCAGGGATTATTCCAAGAAATGCACATCCACCAGAGGAAGAGTTCCGTTATGACTCTTCAGTGTCCATTGATGTTGGTGGAAGACAAGTGGCATCTAATGCTGGTGGTAGACAAACTCCAAGCCTTCAATTCCCCAGAACAAAAGAAGTGACAGTCAATGGCATTCCTGTGAGAGTGAAATATTGTGATACTTGTATGCTATATCGTCCGCCTCGTTGCTCTCATTGTTCTATTTGCAACAATTGTGTGGAGCGCTTTGATCACCACTGCCCTTGGGTGGGCCAATGCATTGGACAGGTATGCTGTTAACCGGCACTTAAAAATTGTGTCATGTGAATTGTACTTTCCTCATTAGTAATGTTTGGGAGTGCTAGATTGATTTGTTCTCTCATTTTTGTAGTTGATTCTTGTTTCCTTGATTCAGGAGGCATTTTTCATTAAAAATCTAATTTCTTGTGTTATGTGCAGTGCAATTATCGTTACTTCTTTCTCTTCGTTTCTTCTGCAACTCTGCTGTGCATCTATGTATTCTCATTATCGGCTATGTACATCAAGATTCTGATGGATGATCACAGGACAGTTTGGAAGGCAATGCAAGAATCTCCTGCATCTGTGATTCTAATGGCCTACTGTTTCATTTCTCTTTGGTTTGTTGGTGGACTAACCGGCTTCCATTTGTACCTTATTGGTACCAACCAGGTCAGTCATATTCCATGTGTATTTTTTGGTTCAGTACGGGGTTTTGGTTCAGTACGGGGTTTTACATCAGTTTTGTATGAAAGATATGGGGTTGGCTGATGTCTAAGTCCTTTTGAACGGTATGGCCCAAGTGGTAGTACTAATTCACGAAGTTCACGTAACTGTTTATGAAGTCCAAGATGACAGCATGTCGGATACATCTGTCATCTCATAATATTGTTGAAATAAATGAAATTATGCATCCTGTGTCACTTACTAGTAGTGAGGACAGAAGCCGAACTGATTATGAAACCATCTGATGAATTAGAGAAAAGAGTTGAGCATTGGTATCTTTTTCATACTGGTGGTCATTTAGTGTCGCAATGGTAGGCAGAGGAACCTGGCGGTACATGGTTCATTTGAGTGTCTTTCTTTTCCCTTATGGGGAAAGTATTTTGAGTCTTGTTAACACTTTAGTATTTCAATAATCATTTCAACCCTTACATTGGAAGAACATATTCGTTGCTTTACTGTCTGATTTATTTACTCTATTATTATTCTGATGATATTCATTTCAATAGATATTTCCCCCCTTTTTTTTTCAGACTACGTATGAAAACTTCCGGTACAGAGCTGACAATAGGATCAATGTTTACAACCGGGGCTGTTTAAATAACTTTCTTGAAGTGTTTTGCACACAAGTAAAACCCTCTAGAAATAACTTTCGAGCTTTCGTTGAAGAGGAGGTACAAAGGCCTCCCCCTATGCCCATTGCACGGGAAGCAGAACCTGATGAATCTGGAGGGGATCCACGTTCAAAGGTTGAGGATGATTTAGATATTGGTGAAGATCTGTTGAAGATCTCACAGCGTCGTAACATTGAAGAAATTGATGAGGACATACGCAGTAGAGGGAGCAACGGACCTCATAATACCTCAGAGGTGCTCTCTGCTTTAGGTTCAGACCGGGCTCCCACTATTCGATCTGATGCTCGGCACTCGAGTTGGGGAAGAAGTGGGAGTTGGGAAATTGCACCGGATGTCCTTGCTAATGTCAATATCACTGAAAGTAGAGGTCATGTGACGTCGAAGGATGCAGTTCAATGATGGGGTTAGTTTGTATTATTGATTTTAAGATGGTGTGCACTTGGATGATCAGTGATTATTGGATAGTCATTTCCAGGTAGGGAAGGGAATGCCATGAACCCGAAACTCGCAATTATGCAAGGGAGTTGAATGTATTCCCGTCAGGTGTAAAAACATGTGTGACCTTTTTGTGCGAATGCGTGTTTGTAATTGTTTGGGAATGAAGGAATAGCGTCGTCGTTGCCAATTTTTCGTGTATTACTTTTTTCTATTTTTCCTTTTTTACTGGTAGTATTATGTAACTATTGCGACTGAAATTGTGAATCCACTTTGCTATAATGGCTTTATTCTTTTGTGTAGACCTCCATCTTCGTTAGTTCGTATTCTGAACAAGGATGGGCTTCCATGTCCCCCTTGCTAGTATGTTGTATTGGAGGTGGTAAGGGGAGGACCCTGGCCTGCGCGTTGGGTGTTTATCGTCTCCCTACTTTCTACAGTTTATGTTGCTTTTGTTATAGGCTTTTATATGTCTTCATTGTCTCCTTACTTTCTACGGTTTATTCGCACTTCAAAAATCTCATCTTGCACTCCAAACTTTCTATAATTAGAAGAAAAAAAAAATTACATATGTGGGAAGTGTAGAATATGAAATTTTTGAAGTGTTAATAACAATTTTCTTTTAATATTATTTTAAAAATTAAATTATTGGCTAATTATTGATTCATAATCATTATGATTCTAAAGTAAGGAGTATGGTTGGAGTATAACTCTTTTAAGGACCTTCTACAATAATATTTTGATAATTTTAACTAAAACTTTGTTATGAAAAAGAGACCATGATTGAAGATGCTCTTACTTCATATGCATATGCCCGTTAAGGCACTTAGGGTGCGTTTGTTGCACCGGACTATCTCGGACTGGACTAGCTTCAGGGACTAAGCTGGACTGGCTTAGACTAGACTAAGCTGGACTGACTTAGTGAAGCGTTTGATGCAGTGCCGGATTAAGAAGCAGGACTCTAATATTATATTATTAAATCTATATATACAATATTTTATCATTAATTTAATCTAATCTACTAATTTTTTATTATTATTATTTTATCATTTGTGGAATCATCTTCTTCCCAGATTCATTTTTATCTTCGCCCCTTTTTCTGCCTTTTCTCCCTCATTTTCGCAGTACCACCAGCTTTCCCCAAAAAACCCCAACCCCCTCCCTCTCAAGCTTAGCATCGCCAATTTAATGGCAACCATGGTGAGCTTTCCTGTTCAGCTTCCTCTCTCTTCCCTTTGTTTTTCCGTTCAAATCCCTCTCTCTCTTCCCTTTGCCTCTTTTCCCGTCCAACTTCACTTATTCTTCCATGGGTGAGGATTGAAGTTGCAGATGGCACGGGTGGGTGGGGCTAGGTATGGGCATGGGCAGGGATTGGAGGTGCAGACGACAAGGGGTGGGTGGAGGAAGACAAGTCGTCGTCATAGATGGTGCAGTCGTGCAGGACGAGCACGAGGACGCGGCGTGAGAGGGAAGACAGGGAAACGGGACTAGCAATCCCCTCCTTCTCGGGGGGTCTCGCTAAGCCCAGCTAAGGAAGGATTTAGTCGGCACGAGTCCGACTTAATCCCACTAAACTCAATCCCGGCTTGCACCAAACATGGGTTATTAGTCCTAGCTAATCCAGTCCTAGCTAAGGAGGTCAAACAAACGAGGCCTTAAGGGTTAAGCAATTAACGGTGGAGGAGTTTGGCGTAGACCACACTGGCAAATATATACGGATCCAGATCCTTTCCGGATCTAAGGATCCTAAGCCTAGGGATCAATTGATCTGGCATGTTGAAATTTGATTCAACGGTCATAAACAGGGGATCCCACTAAAAGTTATAATAATTGTAATCGTTAGATCAAATTTAATCGGGCCGGATCAATTGATCCTTAAGCTCAGGATCCTTCCAGAAAGGATCTGGTTTCAATATATACTCTACCGATTTGAGAGATGGGCCAAACTCTTTGACCATTAATTGTCTCAACTTTCGCCAATTCTTCATCTTGAGTTTATGCATGGAGTAGACTACACTGGCAAAAGTTGAGACAATCAAATTAATGGTGGAAGTTTCTCTCAAACCGGTGGAGGGAAATGGTTCGTGCGAAATTTATCACTTGGCTTTTAGAACCAGAGGTAGCCATTGGACCGTCTCAATCATTTAGTTCATATGAAATTAATAAGTTTGTGTAAAAACCCCAAACCCATGAAGATCACAATGCATTATGCCAGCCAACTGAAAGGTATTGTACGTGTGTAACTCATGCATAGATATATTGAAATCACACATGAATTAATGTGGGAGGGCGAGTATTTGTGCAGAATAAATGTTGCTCTTTTGTGACTAAAAGGTCATGGGTTCAAGCCATAAAAACAACCTCTTTGCAAAACAAGAGTAAGATTGTGTACGATAGACGTCGAGACCCTCGTAAATGGGGAACCAAGGTATGTAAGTATGTATGTATCTCCATTTGGGCTAAAATTCAAATTTATATACAAACAAGTAGTTTCAAGTTGGGAACTCAAGTTCATTGATGGGTGTATTGTTCACCAAATGTGTTCCCTCCCAACTCCCAACCTTCTTGATCTAATTAGAAGAGCCCCGGTGTTATCTATCTATATATATAAAGTGAGAAGCCCAAATAGGTGAAGCTTTTCAAAATGCCAAAAATACCCTCACTTCATACACTATACCAACGTTAACTATCCAATAAAATTAGGGTTAAAATTGTAATATCATACAATTTAAAAGTTATTATAAAATGTAAAATTATCCGCTGCTAATAATATAAACACCCATCTTAAATATAACAATTGACAACCACCGGCATGAAAATACTTGCACTTCAAATTCATTTTGACCCTTGGATTAATCCTCCCACAAATACTGCTTTGTGTCCTATCTTTCCGAAAAAAAAAAAAAAAAAAAAAACCTCCATGAAAGAGTAGAACTCTCAAACACCACATCGAACCGCAGCGGTTGTAAACACGAGAGGAGATGGAACCGCCATCTGCTACACGTTCTAGAGTGAACAACATGTCATACATTGGAAGAAACGAACCCATTTTTGTCTTCCGCATAGACCCCTCTTCTTCATGTTTTTTTGAAGTTCCTTCGGCATCCACACTCGATTTAGACAAGATTTCAAGTGATTTTTCCTAAATTCCTTCGCTTTTTGTCTTTACAATCAATTTCGATTGGATTATTATTGTTGGGTTTTCAATTAGAGAAATTACATTGAAATATGAGATTTCAAATTCTGAGGCTTTTGCGATTCTTCGTCCTAACAAACGACTTGGGTTTTGCATAGTGTGATTCTTCAGTTATTAGAGATTCCAAATTTTTAGAAAACGGGGTTTTTTAAATCCTCTCAAAGTAGTAGGAATTGGAAATGAACTATACTGGAGAAGTAATTCATTGTGTTCAAATTTCATTGGGTAAGTTTAGTTTCATATTAATTTTTGCAGTTTATTTGTAGTCGTGCAGAAATCAAGGAGAAGACAACGAGGGGGAGGGAGAAACAGACAGGTAGATATTAATCCATTAACCAAATTCATTTTTCCTTCTATTTTCATGTATGATTGTTGGGAAACTCTTGGCTCTGGGGAGTTTTTGTTTATATTAATCCATTTTCCAATTATTTATCGTGCTTTTTCCATTAGGTTTCAAGTCATTTGTATCAGTGCAGGTAGTGGGGATAAATGTGATGTGTGTTGTGTGGGCGAGACAATATTGTAGGGTTAGTAGTTTGAAAATTTTCAAATTCTTTCTTCATTAGTTTATGACTCTTATTGGGTTTATGCTTTATGTTTTCAATTTTGTTCTGCCAAGACTTTGTACTACTTCGACTTCCTTAAATTGTGGCAGATCATGATGTGAGGAGTGGGCCTTTTGCTGCTTCAGGCAAAAAAAGTGCATAGTGCAAAGCTTCCTGTAAGGCTGTAAGAATCTGACAAATCGTGAGTGTTTTATCAATTAATGGATTTTTCTTCTACATTTGATTTTGCTTTCAATTCTTCTTTTTATTTTAATGAAATTTCTAATCTTCCTTTAATCATGAGTTCGTAGTCGATTTCCCTTTCTATTTTTTATCTGCCATTTTCTCTAATTTTGTTGATCAAGATGTGGTCTGCATTTTCTCTTTTCCAGTGTATTTGAGATTCACTAATTCAACCTCAAATGTTTGTCGTATTCATCTCACAGATATAACCAATGTGTAGAGCTTCGGCTGAAGAGTTTGACAACGAATGCTGTATAGGATAAATGCGTAGGTCGGTCGTGGAATTTCGTCTACTTTGATTGATTTTGGTTTTTTTTCTAACCACCTTTCATAAGTGGAATTTCTTCTCTTCATTTTTCCAGTTTTGTTGAATTTATTTTATGTTCATATCTTTCCTTCCGTTCACAAGTTGATGCACGGAACAATTAATTGGCAGATTGCATCATTTGGTTTATGTTTCTGTTGGGTTCTTAATATGGATGAGTTGGTTGTGCTTATAACATATTAGTCAAAATGTTTAATGTAATATGAAGTTATTGTGGTTTTGGCATTCTTTAATTCCCTCCAAATGGAGTTAATTTCAATTATATTGTACATTTGAGGTTTTTTTTCTTATTAGAACAATGTTTGCTTAATTTCAAAATGGTTCCTTAAATTTTTTGGCAATTGGCATTTGTAAGTCACCTTAGGGTCGATCAAATGCACAGTGATTGCTTAATTTCAATTGATTTTTTTAGTGTGATTTCTTTTAACTTCTGTTTTCTCTTGGTTGTTTTTACTGCACATTTGGGTTTTTCAATTGCAGGATCATCCACAAATTTGTACAGGAAACAATTATGGAGAGATGGTTCAAATAAACAATGAGATTGATATCTTTATATTGTAAAATACTACTCCTTATCACATGGATTCAGGTGTAAGTTTGTGTTGTACTATGGTCATGGTAAATATATACAATACTGTTTGTTAAATGTTAGTAAATGTCACATATCTTCTCATTATTTGAAACTTCGATGCATTTCAAGATCCATAGTCTCGAAGGGTTAGGAACATGCTTGCGAAGGTAATGTTAGAGAAGACAGGTAAAGACACTGCTGTGTATGAGAGAGTACATATCTTAGGGGGCACTTATCAATAACAGGTAAAAGCCTCTCTCTTACGCAAAGTGAAAACGAAAAAATGACAACTTTTTAGGACTTGCATGGTAAAGAAAAAGTTCCTCTTTGCACAATACATTTAAAATATATCTTGATAATTACAATAGAAAAAAATTAGGGGTGCATAACGCCCGTGATGCAAAAATGCCTCTCGCATGCACGTTAGTGCATGCGGAGAGGCTAGTATTTGTTAAGCCCGAAAAGTGCTCCAACTTACGGAATTAACATGTCAAACCATATCAAGTCCTATTTTAATTTAAGTTTCCTTGCATAATAAGTTGTAAAAGTTTTTGAAGGTGCTCCATTTTACAGAATCGAAAATCTTGCGTTGTTATTATTATTAATTGTGAGGCTGTTAGCTTTATTTAGCGCACTATTTGCATCGACAGATGAAGGCGCAACTCCATGGAGACAAGCATTTTTCAAGTCCTAAATGTGTTGTGTTGAGACTACCAATGGGATATTTTTGGCATGCTAAAGTGTGAAAAACGCTTTGTATTCCTAGAGTAAGGGCTGGTTTGGTATTGCTGTGCTTTGAAAAAAAGCTGCTGTGAGAATAAGCGGCTGTGCTGTGAGAATAAGCGGCTGTGAAATAAAGCAGCAGAGTGTTTGGTAAACTTTTTTGTAAAAGTGCTTTTGGAAAAAAAAGCAGTCTAATAGTGGGTATTTTCATTAAAGGAGCACTGTAGCTCCGTGTGCTTTGAAAAAAAGCCAGTTTTCCAAAGCTGCAAATAGCAGCTTCAGTTTTTTCCTTTGATTTCAGCTTATTCTCACAGCAGCTTCCAAAATAAGCCCTTTTTTTTCAGTTTACCAAACACCTAAAATCCTTACAGCTTTTTTTCATGGATGCTTTTTTTGTAAGCACCTCACTCCCAAACCAGGTCTAAAAGGCATAGCTGTCTATAGCAAAAATCAATGAAAAATTCTCTGCCGTCGGTCTCTGCCTTTGGTTTTTTGGGGTCGGCAACAATTTTTATTGATCTCTTCCCCCTTTCCCTTTCTGTTTACTTTGTTTTAGTATAGAATTGTTGCCGTGAAATATTGTAATCGTTTTTTTTTACCCACGCACATAATAAACACAAGATTTTGGATCTAGTTAAAACCTTCGATATGTGATTGAAGTTGGAAGCCATGGAAGATGTCGGGGTCAAGTTTAGCATGTATGACACTATAGATTTAGCTGATCCGGAGGATGTGGAGCGATGACATGGTTTTATCCTTTTATTTTGTACTTGTTTAATAATTTTCAAAAATGGTTTTGGAGTTTGAATTTTTTCTCTCTTTGGGAGAGTTTGCTAGTTTGTTTTTTCTCTATATAGAGAGTTGCTTCATTTTAATTTTTGTTTTGATGTTCTACATCTCTTTTGGATCTTTGTGGGGGTGGAACTGTTTGATTTGTTGGATCTATTTCACATAATGTTATGAGATCGTGGCATGGTTAGGTTATGCAATTAGACTCATGGGCATTGTACTCCATGTCCCAATATGGTTTGAGATTTTTATTTTCACATGATGTCCGTGTAATATGACGTTTAGTAGTTTTATTGATTTGTGTAATCTTGTGACTCCTGATGAGCTTGGATTTCAATAAGTGCTTGAATTCTACTCATTGCTCTGCAATTAATGATGCTTTATTATCATATTTTTAGATCTAATTTGTAAGGATCCTTTTGAGGTCGAGTTCTTCATGATATGAATTTGCAATGCCCCCTTTTAATAAATAAAAAAGGGTTAAAAAAAAAAAACGATTTTTGACAACAAAAAAATGCTTCTGAGTTCCGAACTACAAATGAAATAAAAGAAAGAGCTTTAGTTGGAAAGGCTTTTGCAAAATTTTTCTTAACCAAAAACACTAAAAAAGCATTATTTAACAAATAGGACAAAAAACAAATAAAAATTAAAAAAGCCCGGAAAACATATGCGCTCATAGCACGTGGTCCAATCCCATGACAGCTGACGCATGCAGGCCACACGCGTCAGTTAACTCTCTGTCTCTTCTCTCCTCTCTCTCTCGTCTAAGAAATTTTTAATTGTGACGACAACACAAGTGGTACACCACGTGTTTTCATAGGAATGGTGGAAAATTTTATTTTTTAAGTTATTAACTTTTTAGTATAAATATCTCATAATTTATTTAATAACACGTGATGTATCATCCCGTATACCAATCATATTGAAAAATCTATCTTCTCTCCACCCACCCATTCCCACTATCTCTCTCTTTCTCCTCTCACCGACTCTACTCTCTCTATCTTCACTCCACCCACCGGTTCCCACTATCTCTCTTTTTCTCCTCTCACCGACTCCACTCTCTCTCTCTCTCTCTCTCTCTCTCATGTCGCTCTCCCTTCATTTACATGCTAAATACATAAACAATACATTGTTTAGCTTTTATTTCTTGGTTTTTTTTATCTTCATTGTATGGATTATTTATTTACAATATAAACAATCAATATAAAAAAAAACTAATTAAAAACAATCACTATTTTTAATATATTAATTGAGAAATAATCACTATTTTAGAATATTTATTGAAAAAATTTAATTTAAAAACATTTATTGAAAAAGAATCACTATTTTTATAATATTTGTTGAGAAAAAATCACTATTTTTAAAACAAAGGCCGATCTTTGGCCAACAATCACTATTCTTAAAATATTTACTAAAAAATAGTCAATAATTCTAAATATTTGTTGAAAATTAGTAACTAATTATGCTTCACCCCTTGGTGTCTAAGGAACAAAATTCAAGATATCAAGTGGTTGGCGACTACGTTTGAAGCCATTTCATTGAACCATGTTTATAGGCAGACTAACTTTTTGGCTGATACAATTACTAGTACTAGTTTTAGTTTTGATAACTTCCATGTTTGGGTAGGACCTTGCTTTTGTGACAAGAAAAGCTTTCTTGTTCGATTGTATTGGAATTGGGTTATGATAGCGGTCATCTAGTGTTTTATTTTCTTATAAATAAAAAGAAGAGAGAGAGAGAGCTTATTTGAAGCATGATATCATATATTCTAGTATGAAAGTTTCACTCACGTTAAATGAATTCAAAGTTATTCAACTTGTTTTATGTTATACCTTGTATGGGATACCCTTTTGTTACACAAACATGTTTTAACATCACAATTGCATTCAACATGCTAATTGTTTACATAACAAATGTCTTTTGCCTATAGCTACTGGGAAATGCTTATTAATATGCTAAATTGCATATTGTAATATTTTTTTCTTAAAAACCAAACCGAAACCGTTTGAAATTGTACCGAACCGAACCAAACGGTTTGATTTCATTTTGGTTTTGGCTTCAAAATTGCACCGAATCAAACCACAAAAATTTTTGGTTTCACTCAAAACCGTACCAAACCAAACCGTGCCCACCCCTATAAACAGGAGAGAGAGATGTGAAAGAGCAAAAAAAGGAAAGAATCTGTAGGGGAAAACAGAAAAAATAAATGATAGTGCCAAGTGAAAGAGAGGGAAAGAGACAAAATTTACAGACCACGTGAACGAGGCTCGGGTGTCAGTGTGTGTGGCGTGTAATGTGTGATGTGTGGAATGTGTCATTTGTTCTTTTCGTTCTAACTATTAAATAAAGTTATTTGAATGCTTTTGGTTAAAAATCAAAGTATTGAATCTTTTTTATTAGTTTCTCTAAAAATTAGTATTTATGAGTCGTAAAAATGCCTTCTAAATACATTTGCTAACCTTTGACGTGTTTCGAACAAAAGCACTAGACGCCCTTTATAATGTTCAGGGTTCTGAGAATAAGAAATATGTTCCAAATTCACTCTTTTTGGTAAACATTATATACGTTGTTATTAATTTTAAGTATTTCCAAATTTAGTTATTAGTTTTGTGAATCTGAATTCTTTTTACGTGAGTATTCAATAAATTTAGTAGTATCCCATTACTACTCACTACTATATAGAGGAAAGAGCACAATCCGCCAAGATACTCACTAAATGCATCCAATGGAGTCCCCAATTCACTGTGTGTTACCATTCTTTTTTACCTATTTGTTCTTGTTTCTCTCTTCACCTTCACCTATGAATGCATCAACTCAACTGGTTGAAACTGTTTGCAAAAAGACCATCAGTAACTCTGAATGCCTAAAAGCTTTCGACTCCGATCCTCGATCTTGTTCAGCATCGAATTACAAGGAGCTTGCTATAGTAGCTCTTGAGTTAGCTATAGCGAATGCAAAAGATAGCCAAAACTTCATAAACAAGTTGCTCAAGAGTGATCCCAGGAAGCCAATTAAGCTGTGTTCTTATTTTTACGAAGGTGTGGTTGGTTCATTCAATAGCGCCAAAACAGAGATAGATGAGGATCCTTTGACGGCCAACTATGATGTCAAAATTGCAGGCGATGATGCAGGTTACTGTGAAACTGCGTTGAGTTCTGAAGGGGTGAAAGTATCTAAAATATCTACTAGAAACCATGTTGTCGACTTATACAGTAGTATTGGAGATGTTATCACCGACCAACTTGCCTGACTGTACTGCCTATATTCGTGCAGTAAACCATCCAAATAAACTATCCCAATAATAGTAATATCATGAAGTTGCAGGATTACTAATGATAGATTTTGATTTCTTATTAAGGTTTCTCATCAATACTATTTAGACATACTAAATTAAAAATATATTGCTGAAAAAAATCCAATTCTTATAAATTTGAGTATAAAGCCTTAATTAAAAGGATTCCGTGGTCTCACATGTTAATAAGATGAACGCTAGCTATCTCTTCCATTTTTTTCTCCTATTTACTTTTCTCACTCATCACTTGACACATGTTAATAAGATGAATGCTAGTTTCACATGTTAATAAGATGAATCTACAAATTCATGTTTTTAAGGTGCATGGAAAATTAGAATTTATTGTTGTAGGCCTATTTAACTGAACTAAGGGAATAGAGAGAGGGAGGCCGGCGGTAGTGAGAGAGAGAGAGAAGAAAGAGATTTAATTGTGAGGAGTGTGTTGTATCACCCCCATTGTGCCTTTATTTATAGTAGTAGGATAGGTAAAATCTTTACCCTTTTAGAACTACAACTCTAATAGGAATTAGACTACTAAAAGGAATATAAAAGATATCCTTAGAGACACCAGGATTTACACAATCACATTCCTATTTCAAATATGACTGCAACACTCATCCTTGATGTATCCCTTCTTTAACTGCTCAATACATGTTGCATTGTCTTCAAAGATCATCGTAGGAAGGTCAACGACGAAAGTAAGACCACTAGTGTTTCGAATATGTTCCATAACTACTATAAACCAAAAGCACTCAAGTGATGCTTCATGTAGGGCGAGAATCTCAGCATGGTTTGAAGAAGTTGCAATTAGCGTTTGCTTGGTAGCCTCCAAGATATAGTGGTGTCTCCAACGGTAAAGACATAACTCGTTTGAGAACGTGCCCTATGTGGGTTAGGCAAATATCCAACATCAGCGTAACCAACAAGGCGGGAATCAATCCGAGAACCGAGGGGGGCGACAACATTCGAAGATTCGTGAGTATAGAACAAGCCCAAATTCGTCATACCCTTGAGGTAGCGAAAAATGTCTTTAATACCATTCCAGTGCTTGCATGTGGGCGCATTGTTGTATCTAGCCAAAAGATTAACAGTGAAGGAGATGTCGGGTCTAGTGCATTGAACCAAGTACAAGCCCCAATTGCACTTAGTTATGGAACTTCGGGTTCCAAAATATTTTCCTCATCTTTATTTGGATAGAAGGGATCTCGTTTAGCATCTAGAGTTCGAACGACCATAGGAGTACTCGAAGGCTTCGCTTTATCCTCATTAAAATGTCGCAACACCTTTTGGTTGTAGTTTGATTGATGTACTAAGATTCCATCCGAACAATGCTCGATCTTCAAGCCGAGGCAATATTGAGTTTTCCCAAGATCTTTCATCTCAAATTCCAATTTCAAGTGTGTAGCAGTTTCCTCAAGCTTTTCGGAAGTTTTGTGAGGTTCATGTCGTCGACATAAACTGCAATGATCGCAAATTCGGAATGTGACTTCTTTATGAACATGCATAGGCATAATTCGTTGTTCACATAACCCTGACTTGTCAAATATTCACTTAGATGGTTATACCACATTCGCCCGGATTTTTTCAATCCGTAGAGTGATCTCCTCAATCTAATAGAGAGAGTGTTCCGTGGTCTAGAACTATTTAAACTAATCAATGGAAGTCCTTTGGGAACTTTCATGTAGATTTCCATATCTAGATTCTCATAGAGATACACGGTTACCATGTCCATAAGTTGCATATTTAGTTTTTCAGAAACTACCAAACTGATTAGGTAGCGGACGTTATAACGTCCATTATAGGGGAATAAGTCTCCTCGTAATCAATCCTAGGGCGAGAGAAGCCTTGCGCTACGAGGCGTGCTTTATATCGCACTATTTCATTCTTCTCATTACGATTCATCACGAAAACCCACTTGTAGCCAACGAGCTTCACATGTGGTGGTGTAGGAACTATAGGTCCAAAAACTTTATGTTGCGCAAGCGAATCGAGTTTGACCTGGATTGCTTGTTTCCAGTTTGACAAATCCATTACACGTCGACATTCATAAATAGAACGTGGTTCAATGTCATCGCTAAGCATGATGTCAGTAGATACTATGTATGCAAATGCATCATTGACGATCATCTCATTCCGATTTCAAACTTTATCTAATATTGCGTAATGGACTGAAATCTTGTGATTCTCGGAAGATCGGTTTGTTTCATCTAAGACATCACCGTAATCTAAAATAACCTTATACGTTGGAACATATGAGTGAGTGACGGTTGGATTCAAACGAGGGGCACTAGTTGGTGCCGATTTCGTCTTTCGGGGTTGTGAATCTTTTGAACTAGGGGGTCTGCCATGCTTCAAGGTCAGAGCAGATGATTGGCTAGCCGCCAATGTACCAGTCCGTGTGGAAGGTGCGGCCTCCCCACTTTTGGGGACGGCCTGGCCTTCCCAGGCATGATTGTGAACTACGCAGGGTACATCCTTGTAGGTGCGTTTACGGCGGGTATATGTGATCTTGTTGAAGGAATTATTTTGAAAAAACATGTTCATTTGAGCAACATCATATAACATGCAATTAACAATTAAAGGCGGAATCATGCTTGCATGCACTAAAAAACAAAACATTACCATGAAATTCAAAGCCTAGTAGATTGGTGAACCAATAATCAACTCAAAACAAAGTGAGTTGAAATTATTACCTTTGTAGATTCCTCTTTGCATAAGTAAAGGCTAATCACCCAAAGAGATAGGGCCTTCATTCCTTGCTTCTTAGATCCATGGATTTGGATGGAAAAATAGGTTTCTCCAAGTTCCCAAAATAGGGAACCTCTAAGTCTCTTCACCAAGGTTTGATTGTAGAAGAAATGAGTGACCTTGGAGTAGTAGGATTGCTAGATGTACCCTCCAAGGTGTTGGCCTCTTTAGAGAGAAAATGGAGAGACAATTCTCACCAATTTTCCCCCAAAATAAACCCTTAATTTTTCCTTAATGAATTTTGGCTATAAAGTCATTTATATAGTCACTTCTTTAAGTAACCTAAACAACCAAAACCCTAATTCATCTAATATGGCCGGCCATTTAGGGATGTTTGGGCTTTTGGGCTTTAATGAATCTTTATTCATTAAATTGTCATACAATTTAAGTTAATGGGCTTGACGTTCGAAGCCCATTGGGCCTTAAGGTCCAAAACTATCCCGAAGTCTTTAACGAACTTATTCGTTTGATTAATTAACATATTAATTAATCCTTGCCATAATTAAATGATTAAACCATTTAATCATTCTTACTCATTTCCGTTTAATCTCCAATCTCTACCTTTTACGGTGTGCGATCCATTAGGTTCCTTTTAGCGAGGTAGTGGGCGATTAAAACCATTTTACATCGATTGTGAATTGAAACTATTTTCAATTCTCCCTTTAGTGATTACACACGTTTAGGGCTTCCACAAACCATGAGTGACACCTAGCAGCATATCATGGTTACCTAAGCTAATCAGAAGAGGTGGAGAACCTATTCAGTTCGGGATTACAAATGCAATACGGTCCTTCTCTAATCTAATACTCTTGACCACATTGTTTGGTATGATAGTTTATTTACTCATGTCTACTATCCAATGTGAATCGTTTGCTTATATGATTTCCTTGAATGTGATTTGGAACGCATTCCCCAATCTCATTCATACTCTGGCCAGAGATTCCAAATCATATCATAGAGTATTCTCCCTCAACTGTTTGAAGGTTAGAGATCCCTTGTTGCGCATTCACTTGTCTCCATAGCTAAGTGGTTTAACCCCAACGATGCCGTGACACCCCGAGGGGGTGAATTAGACATAATCAAAGATTAAGGACTTAACCACAAGACAACTGTGATGCCTCAGGTCAAAGGACTACTTTGCATTATCCCAACCATGAGTTCTCATGTGACATGGAATATAAGAACTCTTCGTTGATCACGTTCAGTGAACTCATTCTCTTATTGAGCACCTACGTACTTGTCTTGATGTCACACACACCAATGACTCGAGACTAGTCACTCTCCCTGAGAGAAGACACAGTACGTACTGATCTTAACGGACTGTCAATGCCCAATTGGTAATCCTATGATCAGGAACATTTAGGATGTGTCTACGAAAGAATGGTCTCATTAATCTAACTTCATTAGATTGCATTCTCCCAATCACATATTCCTTGGACTTTATCGTTTAAGCATATAACATTTATATGAGACGGCTCAAACAATAATCTTTGCCCTTTATATGTTAAACTAGATTAGTTTAACATTTGAAATGTCCGTAAAGTATCATCATATGATTGGTTTTAGGGCACATTTCCAACACTTGTCACCTTTGATAGATCATTAAAAGCATCTAGCATGCTCTGAGCAATGCACTGAAGATCTATAATTTGTCGCAACTTAATTTCAGACTGGGCATTACGGGGATCTAAATGAGACATAGTGGGAGCATACCACGACACTTCGCAACTTTCTCCAAGAACGTTAGCATGCTTCTCCCTCTAACGACGAAAAGACTGTCTTATCAAAGTGATAATCCGCAAAATGTGTGGTAAAGAGATCTCATGTCAAAGGTTCTAAATAACGAACAATTGATGGCGAATCATAACCGACATAGATTTCCATTTTTCTTTGAAAACCCATTTTGGTACGTAGTGACGGCGCTATTAGCACATCAATTGCGTACCCAAACACATGTAAATGCGAGACGTCAGGCTCGTATCCAGTAACAAATTGTAAGGTGAATTAGGTTGGGTAGCGGTGGGCCTCAGGCGAACCAATATAGTTGTGTGCAATATTGCATAGCCCTAGGCAGATACCGGCCGTTTGGTTCACATAGCCAAAGTTCGAGCTATCAATTGAATGTGCTTTATGAAAGCTTTTACCAGGCCGTTTTGGGTGTGAACATGGGGTACATGATGTTCCATTTTAATCCCTGTGACATGCAATAATCGTCAAAAGTCTATGACGTAAACTCTTCAGCGTTATCCAGTCGAATCAACTTGATTGGATAATCAGGGTGGTGAGCCCTTAACTTAATAATTTGTGCTAGGAGTTTCACAAATGTAGCGTTGCATGTGGACAACAGGCAAACATGTGATCATCGTGTTGATGCATTAACCAACACCATAAAGTATCTAAATGGTCCACATGTTGGTTGGATAGGTCTAAAAATATCCCCCTAAATCATCTGAAGAAACTTAGTAGGGTTGTGAATAATCTTAGTAATCGAGGGTTGAGTATTCAACTTCCCCAAAGAACAAGCTTTGCATGGCGGGAATCCAACGTAGGGATGTAAATGATGCCCATGTGATGATTTGAGGATACAACGTATCATATCACATTTGGGATGTTCCTACGGTCATTCCAAAGCAGCAAAGTGTTCTGGAACTTAGGCATAGAGCCGGCCATATGGTGGCTTCTATGCCATAAATGGTTTTGATGTGCAACAAACTCGGGAAATGTTTCAACTTCTCGTGAATACACTTCTGGCCATATTCGTATGAAGTGATACAAAGATATTCAGAATCATTATCTTCAGTGGTTTCAATATGATATTGATTATCTCGAATATCTCTAAAACTCAGCAACGTTCTTTCAGAGCGTGGAGAATAGAGGGCCCCTTTAATGGTTAAGACGGTACCATTGGACAACATGATACGAGCTTTTATGTATACTTAGAAAAATTGTCCAAAATTAAACCATAAACCGAAAAAATAGGGGGTCCGACCACTTCTAGTGGGCTCGGCCACTAGGGGTAAAACACCTTAAAACATGTCTAAAATTTATTTGTCCATAGGAGCTAATACCTCCTGAAAATCTGATATCTTCATGGATGTAGTAGCATCTTCCGAATGATCCACACGTGCAAATTTAGACTCACGACGGGAATGATACTTGACAATAGCCTCGAGGGTCGCGCGGCAGACACGTGACCAATGATCCCTTGATCCACAGCAGTAGCACATGTCCATTTCAATGGAAGTTGATTGAACGATAGCTTTTCCCTTGTTCTTAAAGTTTGGAACCTTATGGGCAATGGGTAGGTGCTTATGGGTCAAATTTCCTCCTTTGGGTGGGCCTTGATTCTGTTGACCTTGGGCCCGTGGTAGGGCTTGCCGCCAATTGCCTTGGCCATGACGATTTTTGCATCGTTTGTGGCTGCTAGAATTGGTCGCATGCACTTCAGGCACGGAGTTCGATCCCGTCGGTCGAGCTTAATGATTCTTCATCAAAAGCTGATTCTGCTTTTCAGCGAGAAGTAAAACAGAAAAAAATCCGAAAATTTGGTGAACTTCTGTGCCCTATATTGTTGTTACAGGACAATATTGGTGGCATGGAAGGTCAAATATGTCTTCTCCAGGAGATCTGATTCGGTTAGTTTCACTTTACAGAACTTCAGTAGTGATCGGATTCTACAAACTTCAGAGTTGTATTCATTCACGAACTTAAAGTCCTGGAAGCGAAGATGCTGCCAGTCGTGTCTTACTTCAGGTAAGTAGATGTCTTTCTGGTCAGAACAAACCAAAGGGTGCGTGGGTCCTCCTCAGCAAGGTACTCGGTCTATAGAGCATCATGGATGTGTCTTCGAATGAAGATCATTGCAGTAGCTTTCTGACCTTCGTCGACAGGTTTGTCGTCGATAGGTGCCTCGATGGTGGCTCTAATACCCTTTACAGTAAGATGAAGCTTCACGTCTTGAACCCACTTCAGGTAGTTTCTTCTAGATACTTCCAGAGTGGTGAAATCGAGCTTGTTCAAGTTCGACATGTCCGTAAAATGAAGGGTACAACAAAAACATAGTCATATGGTAATCCATAAATATACATCGTAGAACATTCAGGTTTTATAGACATGTATTGGTTTAATTTATGCATGAAAGCTTTAGGTTTCATGTGGTAAGTTTTGAATGAAAACTTTGGGTTTCAAAGGCACTAAATATGAAACTACAGGTTCAATTTAGTTTTATGAACAATTAGTTCATAAATGAGAGGTTCCTGCAAGAACACAGAATGCAATATGGTAATTTAAGTGTAGTGGATTTGAGTTGCTTCAGAAACTCAAGTGTGAGAGTTTTGAGACTACGAAAGGATGTCAACAATTCAAAGTATAAAAATAAATTATTGAATCGTTAATGTCCAAAAATGATATTCAGGTCAATAATTTTGGATTAATTATCAGATTAATGGACTGCATGTCACTTTTAATTAATTCAATAGATCAGGACCAAACAGAGTTGATCGTGGAAGCAAAATAATGCGAGAGTGGAGCCTTGTAGATTCGGTTGCAGGCTTATTGGGCATCGGGGAGGGTTGCAGGGCTCGGGCCAAGCGGTCTGGGTGAGCCTAGCAGCCAAGGCTGCTGGCATTGAGCCGAAAATTGGACACGAGTGTAGGCCCAGTGAAAGCTGGCCTTGGGTTAGTCCGAGAAACCTAGCTGAAGCTGGTTTCGGGTTGGGGCAAACCGAGCCCAGCAGGAAAAGTTGCTGGAAAGTAGGCCTAGGCGAGGTCAAAGCCCAGTAAGCGGATGAGTTTACTGCAGCGGGCCTAAGGCGCAGGATAAAGCCCAACAACATAAGGCTGCTGGTAGGTTTGGCCGGGAGCACATTGATAGATCCAAGAAAGGCTACATGCTTTCTGTGGAGATGGGTTGGGCTTCAGGCCAGTGTAAGTCAGCCAGGTAGAAGGCCTAGTGTGTCCATGTAGTCACAACAAAGCTCAAAAGGCTGCTGCCATGGTCTTGATGTTGAAATGATGTAGTCTTGGTGGCGTGCTCGACGCGACTGGGCTGTAGGCCAGCACAGAGGATATCGGCGGTGCCACGGTGGTGGTGCGGCGACCATGCCGCACGGTTCTTAATTTTTTTTCTTCGACTTCTCTAGGGTTTGAAAAACCCTAATATGCTTCTAATTTATATATATGGTTTGACTCACAATTCCACATAACAATATAATTGCATAGTGCATGAAACACACACACATATATATATATACATATATATGTATACATATATATGTATATACATATATATGTATACATATATACGTATACATATATATGTATATACATATATATGTATATATATGTATATATATATATGTATATATATATATATGTATATATATATATATGTATATATATATATATATATCAAAAGGAATAAAGGGGTTCATGCATCATGGGGAATGTTTTCATGCTTCATGGATATTTCAAATATCTTCCTTTGTTTTAAGCGTACCCGATTGACAGAAAACAAATAAGAGTCTTTGAATTTTATAGAAGATAGCCTCCTTCTACGATCCGTCAGTTCCTCAGCTTCTGGCAATAGTGTGCTGATAATGTGTTGTAGGCCTATTTAATTGAGCTATTCTAAGGGAATAGAGAGAGGGAGGCCGGCGGTAGTGAGAGAGAGAAGAGAAAGATTTAATTGTGAGGTGTGTGTTGTATCACCCCCATTGTGTCTTTATTTATAGTAGTAGGATAGGTAAAATTTGTACCCTTTTAGGATTACAACTCTAATAGGAATTAGACTACTAAAAGGAATATAAAATATATTCCTAGATACATTTGAATTTACACAATCACATTTCTATTCTACATATGACTGCAACATTTATGAATTTAATGGATTAATTATATAATTTAATTTGTTAGTCGAATACATATGTCAAATAATAAATATAAAATATAAATAGAGAAAGCAAATAGTGAAGATAGAAATCACTTCTCTTTTTTAAAATTTGACTATTTCTAATATTAGCTACCAAGTTTGGAGTTATATCAAGTTTTCTCTTTTATATTTGTGACCCAAACTCATAAAAAAACCATAATTATGTTTTGTTTTATCGTCTAAACTGGACTCGGGTGAAGCAAACAAACATTGAAAGCATCCATGGAAATGTTCATTAACACATGATAATAAAAACGTAGTAGAATTCTCTCCTTTAAATTTCCTTCCTCTTCAGTTTCTTCATATTTGAACGGTCACGATTAAATTAAGAGGAAAATGAGAAAAGAAAAAAGAAAGGGGACATGATTTGGAAGAGAGAAAATCTTACTCCATTAGGAACACTAAAATATTAGTAAATCCGTAATATTCAACTAAAAAAAGACTCTTATGAAACCCTAGCAACTGCCATATCTCACTATTATTTATAGCATAATCATATCGACTTTTCAAATTACAAATTCCATACGATGGAGTCCCCTCTTGGTTATGCGTTAACATTCTTCTTTGCTTGTAATTTGTTTTTTCTCCTCTCATCTCCTTCACCAGCCAATGCATCAGCAGATCAATTGGTCGATGGTGTTTGCCAAAAATCCATAAATAATACCGAGTGCATGGTATTAAGGGTACAAGTGTAATATAGTTAGAAATATAGTTAGTAATATAGTTAGTAAGGTAGTTAGGATTTCTCTGATAAAAACAGTGTGTGTAATCTTCCTTTAGTTAGTCAATACAAATCCTATTTCTCTCTCTAAACTCTCTCTCTCCAATATCTCTGTGTTCATCCTTCTCTTCATCCGTTCTTGATTTTCCTTTCAATTCCCAACCATTACAATGTAGTTAACATGGTATCATAGCCGCCAGGTTCACGCCATGATTCTGGTGGTTCCACTTCTCATTAATTTTCGTCTGTTTTTTTTTTTTTTTTTTTTTTTTTTTTTTTTTTTTTTTTTTTAGCTTAGTTTTCTTTCCAAATTTTCATTAGATGTTCGGATAAGTTTTTCGGTGCTCCCGCAATCGTTCTATTACATATGGGTTGACTGCGATTCAGAGGATATGGAATCGAGTTTTTTAGTCACATCACCTGTGAGCTTTGGACTTGGGTTGACGTACGGATTGTCGCGAGGCCATTCGCAAACCACCATTGGTTGAAATCGGGAAAAACTCAGTTTTTGGTGAAAATTGAGAAACGGGTTTTGTTAGGATCGTCGGTCTGAAGGCGGTGAAGCCTTTGCGATTAGGGTATACTGGCAGAGGTTCCAGAACCAATGACTTCCTTTTTGAACCAGATACTGTAGCAAATGACGGAGGAGGAAGGAGACGTGCGATCTGGTGGTTGTTTGTTCAAGATTGCAAATCTTGAGAGCTCTTCAGGTTCTGATTCTGTGCACTCTAACTGTTTGAAGAAATGGGTCAATGAATTCTTTGATTTCTACTCTGTTCTCTGGTATGGAAGAAAGATCAGACATGGGTGCACTCCAGGTGTGGCACCTTCTATAGTGTGGCAGGGGACTTTCTGCTCTGTTTCTTCTGTTGGGTTTGATTTTTCTGCAAATCTATGGTTGCTGCTGATCGGTAGATTGATTGGTTTGCTTCCTCAGCATTATTTGGGTCAAGATTGAAGTCTTATCAGGTTCTTGACTTCTGGTTTTCACAGTGCACATAATCTGTTTGATTAAATGTTTCAATAAGAAAATGTAGTGTGATATTTGGACTCAAGATTGGTGATTACTTCAAGATCAGTGTTTGTGATATTTGGATATTTGATTTGGTGCACGATGGCTTGGAGATCGATTCTGGCCGGGTTAATTTGCTAAGGTAGGCTGATGAGTGTTCGGAAAACAACGAAGATTGATGATCAGTCCCATAATATGATGAACAAAATCTTCGTTGCAACTGCATATATGGGACTAAGAACTTCAATATTGATGAGTGTTTGTGAATCTCAGTTCCATAATATTGATGTCTTGAAGATTGATTTGGTGAGCGTTTTTGAATCTTTTGATGACTGTTGCCAAGTTGCTGATGAACGGATGTTTGATTTTATTCATCTTTCTTGTGAATGTTTTTTATGAGTGTTTGATTTGGGTAGATTAATATGTTGGGACTAAGTCTCCATTGCAACAGTTGACCCCGCAGAGTCATGTGCCTGATCAGGGGGGTTTGTTGGGGTACTAATTCTTGTGAAAGGTTGAGGCTTTGGGAAGAAGATGACGATGCATGAGAATGTTCCTTCAAAGCAGAGAAGCAAGCAACAATGCTTGTTTATTAGATTCAGCAAAGGTTACTGGAGTGAGTATTCAGGTGCTAACTGAGGAGTTGTGCAGTATATTCCTTATCACAGCCTATAATTTCAAAGTCTAACCAACTCAGTTGTTAGCATGAATCTACAGTAAGTCCGGTT
The DNA here is from genome assembly GCF_916048215.2 of Malus sylvestris. Lineage (NCBI taxonomy): Eukaryota > Viridiplantae > Streptophyta > Magnoliopsida > Rosales > Rosaceae > Malus > Malus sylvestris. The sequence continues at coordinate 3,874,978 of NC_062269.1, read as the reverse complement.
ATACGATGAAGTTTGAAGAAGTTATAAATGGTAAATCCCACGAAGGGTAGAAGAAGTTGTTAACGGTAAATCCCACGAAGGGTAATTCCGTGCTGTGAGTAGGTAAATCCCACGAAGGTTAATCCTACATAGATGTTGATTTTCAGTTGTCGAAATTGAGAAGGCCGATGCCATTGTTCAAAGAAGTTGTTTTTTGGTAAAATCCACAAAGGGCGATCCCGTGGTGCTATAGTTAAGGCCGATGCCACACTATAGTTTGTTCATTTTCTGTTTTTGTAAATATTAAAGGCCGAAGCCAAGTTGAATGAGATTGTTGACGGTAAATCCCACGAAGGGTAAACCCGCAAGAAATTGTTATAACCGGCATGAGGATGTGTTACAATTTTACAAGAGGCTGTTATGTGATTGAAGCTCCTGCACAAGGCAGAGGAATATTAGACTTTTCGATGTGCTTCCTCCTGAGCTTGCAAATTGAGTGTGTTGCAGTAGTCAGTGAATATATTTGGGGCAGATTGATGTTCACTGCTGCTCAGCAGCTATAATAAACTCGTTATTCAGAAAAGGTTCAAGATAATTTCCATATTTGCAGAATCAAGGTTGCAGTTGGTTCAAGCTGTTCTGTTTTTCTGTAGTAGTGATTGCATATGTTCTTCCAATCTCCAACTGGGTTTCCCCAGTTGAGATTGAGGGGGAGTATTAAGGGTACAAGTGTAATATAGTTAGAAATATAGTTAGTAATATAGTTAGTAAGGTAGTTAGGATTTCTCTGATAAAAACAGTGTGTGTAATCTTCCTTTAGTTAGTCAATACAAATCCTATTTCTCTCTCTAAACTCTCTCTCTCCAATATCTCTGTGTTCATCCTTCTCTTCATCCGTTCTTGATTTTCCTTTCAATTCCCAACCATTACAATGTAGTTAACACATGGAAGTTCTCCACTCCGATCCATCAAATCGGCATCCACTTACATATTTCTTTATCAAGTCGCCCTCGATCTAGCCATAGTGAATGCAAAAGATAGCCAAGCATTCATCAACAATTTACTCAAGAGTGATCCATCGGAGCCTATTAAGCAATGTGCTGCTTCATACGAATCAATGGGTGCTTCATTCCGGAACGCAAAAGTTGAGATATACGAGGATCCTTTGACGGCCAACTATGATGTCAAAATTGCTGGAAATGATGCAGGTAACTGTGAAACTGCCTTAAGTTCTAAAGGAGTAAGATTTCCTAAAATATCTGCTAGAAACCTTTTTGTACTGTTATATAGTAGTATTGGGGATGTAATCACAAGTCAGATTGATATTGACTATCTATCTGCAGATATATTCTAATAAAAAGAATCAGAATTTCTTCTAATACAAGGCTTTTTTTCTTATTGATTTTTGGCAACAAGGGTGATTTCTCCTTAAATATATTTCTCACATCAATTTATACATGGCTAAATAGCCAAAATGGTCCCTGAGATTTGCATAACTCATCACTTTGGTTCCTGAGATTCCAAATCAATAAAAGTGGTCTCTGAGATTGTCCACCATCCATCATTTTGGTCATTCCGTTAAAAACTCTGTTAAATGTCCCAGAGCTCTTGGCCGGAAGTTTGGGCAATTTTCAAAGCTTCGTAACTCAATTGTTTCTTAACCAAATTAGACCCATAATATATCAAAATGAAGATAGGAAAATGTAGAATAAGATTATACCTATTTGGAAGCCCAATGGTTGCTGAGATGGCTGGAAAATAGCCTCAAAGTTAACTGGTCTGAGGGAAAACTTGAAAACTCGCAGGAAATTGAGTAAACTTTAAACGTTCATAACTTCTTCAATACTCAACGAAATCAAGTGATTAAAAAACAAAAATCATACTTGTCGATGAGAAGAAGAGAACGGTACCTCTTTTGATGGCTAACTCGACTTTGTTTGGTTGAAAAACGGCTCGAAAGTGGCTGTATTGGTCTCGAGTTAGCCACTTTCGAGCCGTTTTCCAGCCAAACCACGGAGATTTAGTGGTCGCAAAAGATACCATTCTCTTTGTCTCGTCGAGAAGTATGATTTTCGTTTTTCAATCACTTGATTTTGTTGAGTATTGAAGAAGTTATGAACGTTTAAAGTTTACCCAGTTTCCAGTGAGTTTTCCAGTTTTCGCTCGGACCAGTCAACTTTGAGGTTATTTTCCGGCCATCTCCGGCAACCATTGGGCTTTCAAATAGGTATAATCTTATTCTACACTTTTCTATCTTCATTTTGATATATTATGGGTCGAATTTGGTTAAGAAACGATTGAGTTACGAAGCTTTGAAAATTGCCCAAACTTCCGGCCAAGAGCTCTGGGACATTTAACGGAGTTTTTAACAGAATGACCAAAATGATGGATGGTAGACAATCTCAGAGACTACTTTTATTGATTTGGAATCTCAAGGACCAAAGTGATGAGTTATGCAAATCTCAAGGATCATTTTGGTTATTTAACTTTTATACATAGATCTAATATTATATAATTTGTTAGCAAACTAATTGTTGTCCGATTCTACCGTACAAGTACAAAGCGCTTTTAGTTTCGAATGGTGAGCAAGCAAAATTTTGAGCTTTGCGAAGTAAGTTGATTAATTTTACCTTCTAAAACCCAATGCAGGGCAGCTGAAAGTAGCGATTACAGTCAAGTGTCCTCCTTTCGAGGTGCAAGTCCAATCAACCATTAAGGTATTTTTATGATGTACGTTATATTGCTACTTGTTTGAGGACTGTTGTGTTTTCCTTGATATTTATATTTAATACTTGCTAAGGATGTAAACGTTTCCATTATTAAAAAAAAAAAAAATGTTTGCAGTCCTCAAGCACAAAGGAACACGTACATAGTAAAAATGATCACATAAATGATTTACTTTATCTAAGTGACACTATTTTGTAAAATATTTCAACGATTCAAATTATCTATATTTTAATTTAACATTCAAAGATTTTCCTTACAAAAAATTAAACAAAACCATTACGACATTCAATTTTAGTGAATAAAATAGACGAATATGTTTCTTCAAAGAAATACTAAAATGACTACCATTTAGTTCAATGGTCATATGTTTTCGAATTTATGTCATATGACTACCATTTAGCCCAACTTACTTATAAGCTCATGTAAGGTCCCTCCTCCCATCAACATGAGATTCATTCTTAACACGTCCCCTCACGTGTGACGAATTTTCAAGCCTAACACGTGGACAACTAAAATGGGTGACGTGGAGTGCGTGTGGTGATGTGAAAAATAAGTTAACACACAAAATTAAACCCTCTTTTTATCAATTGTAGCAAAGTATGTAAATAAGGATCGTTCTAGACCGGGGATTAGGAGGGATTGCTAAACACTTGAAAACTGACTTAGAAATGTAAAAACAAAGTTTAAAGCACTAGATTAGACTCAAAAAATGCAAAACTAAACTCTGAAACACTAAAACGAACCAAAAGAATCAAAACAGCAACCAAACACTCAAAACTGCCTAAAAACCACTTTATGGGCAGTTTTGAACACAAAGCATCAAATTGGACGAATTTGGGTTTTAACTTGTACCAAAACACTTAAAAACATAAACCAACACACTTTCCAATTAATCTAGGAATTCAAAATAATTGGGGATTTGATTTGGACGAAAATAAACTTAAATGGCAGATTGTAAGAGAAACAGATTGTAATACAAAGTTATGAAGAATCAATGGATGATGGAATGGCTAAGGGGTTCTTCTCCACACATGAAATATATGCAACCTAAATCGATTTCCAGTTATCAATTGAATAAGTTATGAACCTCAACACTCCAAGTTAATTAGGTCCACTTAAATTAACCTTCAGATTTCCCTAGGATCATTGAATTGGATGAATATGCATCGCAAACAAATTATTCCTAACAAGTTCTTTATATGAACAGCATGATGAAGACACAAGTTAGAATCATTACGTTCTTTGGAAATCATAAGCATCGACAAGGCATTCGTAACTATGAAAAGCATGATACTCTTGCCAGGAATCTACTTAACACGATCGTGACTAGCGACCTTCACTACTTACGAATATAAATTCATAACGATTAGGTGAAACAAATTTATATCCTAGCATCAAATTCAAGCATGCAAATTAAGCGTGCACTCTCAATCAACATACAAGAATAAGTTCTAAATCAAATGGTTAAACAAATTGTATTCACGACTTATGTAACAATAACTGGAAGTAATCAACTCATTTCACATATATAATCATGGTTTTGAATACACCCTTAGCCAAAAACGAAATTAGCCAATCATACTTAAAGCAAAACAAAGATTACATGAATTAGACATTAAAATCCAAAGAAAGAAAACACCTAGAATGCTCCAACTTGGCAGCAAGTGCATCCAAGATTCCTCCGTTCCCTTGCTTGCGGCAGATTGGGTTATGGACAGGTTTTGGGTAGTTTTATGGTGTAGAATGGATGGGGAATGGTATGGAAAGGTTTAGGGTGAGTGTGGAGGAGTGTTTGATGGTTGGAGGGTGGTAGAGAACTTGGCAAAGATGGTGGAATAAGGTGGAGTGGCTGTTATGTTTTCTGGGCACTAGAATGGTGTTTTTGGGGTGTTTTGCTGCCTAGGGTGAGTATGGACGAATTTTCTGCATGAATGATGAATATGGGAGGTTCAACTCTTTGCCAAGGGTTGTAAACATGTATATATAGGCCCCAAAAACCCTAGAGAATCAGATTAGGCAGTGGGGAAATGCACAGCAAGGAGGGTGAATTTGTGGTGTGCAATGGTCCAAGGATGAAAATGGAGCAATGATGCAAAGTATGGAGGGTAAAATGGAGTGGTATTTCAGCTAGGGAGCATGAATGATTGTGTTCATTGCATGGAAATGAAAAGGGGAGGTGAAATGTTTCAGAAATTAGTTAAAGGTGCAGCAACATGTGTTGCACAAGGCATTGGATCCCAAATGTGGATGATGGAGCATCAATTGGTGCATGGAATGGTTGTGAAATTTGATGGGTGAAGGGAACAAGAGGTATGCAGCAATTGAGTGTGATAATTGAGTGTATTGAGGCATGAAATCAGAAATATTTTAGGGGACAAGGATGATTAAGCATGCATGGGAATCCAAAGGGAATGCTATGTGGATTGCATGGCAAGGATGTGTGTCCTTTTGTGGCTGAGTTCATGATCCTTTGTACACTAATTCTTCACATTCTTAGCCTCTTTAAGTCTTCAATTTCGTCCAAACCTTGGTTCCAAATATGTGACATGCATTCCAAGCTCCATTTTGCTCCAAAATGCTCCAAAATGCATCTTCTTGCCTACTTTGTCCTTAAAATCTGAAAACACACGAAAATGACTTTAAACATTAAAATAACTAAGGAAACACGACATAAATGCACAAGAACAAGCCAACTAAGTCGCATAAATATGCTCCTATCATGTGGCCATTAGGCTTCACACATAGGACAACATGTTCTAATACCATGAAGAAAGTTGAGATTCCACCATAAAACCAATTGGCAATATGAGGAGTAGGCCAACCTCTTATAAGCCCATGCAAGGTCCCTCCTCTCATCAATGTGGGATTCGTTCTCAATACGCCCCCTCATGTGAGGCAAATTTTTTAGAAGATTACGGTCTAATGGTATTCCTCTTCACTTGTAAGTGAGACATTTTAGGTTCGATTGTCGCCAAATGCAGGTTTGAACCACATTATTGCTAGCCCATTGTTAGGTTAAGCCAACCCTCCTCCTCTTTAGTGTAGATAATATCGTTTGTTAAAAAAAAAAAAACATATCATGAACAACTCGGACCCAAAAGGTTCATTGCAAAGTAGATCGAAAAATATTACAATAAAGCATCTTTAATCGCAAAGCAATAAATAGACTTTAAGCACTTGGCCGAGCTCATCGGGAACCACACGAAAATAATGTGAGAACAAAATCTCAAACCATAAATTGGGATAGGGAGTACGATGCCCATGGGCCAATAACATCACCTAATCACCTGCCATGGAAATCTCAAACCATAAATCGGGATAGGGAGTGCGATGCTCATGAGTCTATTGCAACATCTAATCACCTACCACGATCCTAGAACACCAAATGAAGTAAGTCCAACAAATCAAACGCTCCAACCTTCACACATAGATCCAAAATAGGTAGCACACCAAAACGAGAATTACAATCATGCACACTCTTATGGAGAGCAATCAAACTAGCACAACTCTCCTACATAGAGAAATTAAACCAAACTCTACAACAATTCTTGCAAATGATTAAACAGAGACAAAATAAAAGGATAAAATCATGTCGCCACTCCACATCCTCTGGACATTCGAAAGTCATATCATTGCACCGGTTATACCCAAAGTGTCCTACTGACTAAACTTGAAGGTGATAATTGGACCCAAAACCTTGTGTAATTGTGTGCGTGGACCAAAAGATGAGGACTATCATGTGACGACAGCGTTTTACGATGGCAATTCAACACCAAATAACGTAAACGAAAAAGCAAGAGGAAAGAGATTGAGAATGATTTTCAAAAAGGTTGCCGCCAACCCCAAAGTCAAAGGGAGGAGTCGGCGGCAGACAATTTTTTCTTTGCTTTTCTGTAGACGGCTAGGGTATTTAGAATTGGTGGCATAATATGGACGGTTGAATATTCGAAATGCAGTGGTGGTTGTGCCCCGCAAGAAGTCCTCAAACAAGTTTATTTCAAGAATCCATCAACAGAAGAGGACTCTATGAATTGAACATGTTACTTATTTTTTGTGTTATGTTAATTTCATCACCAAAATACTTCCTCCCTTATATGGCAGGCAGTTTCTTATATTTCATATGTATTTGGTCACCTCAATACTTACGAGATTGACCCTAGCGCTAATTAATTCCTTCCGAGAGTGCTTACTTTTTTTTTTTTTTAAATATTTTTTTTTGAACAAACGATACTAATACATTAAAGGGGTGAGCTTAGCCTCATAATATGTTAGCAATAATAGTTCAAACATGACTACTAGTGACATTTAAACCGGATCTACCAAACATATATATATATATATATATATATATATGCCACAAAATTTGCCTCCGTGAAGATGTGCTTCTGTTGATATTAGAGAATTTGTCCACCAACCACCTAATACATTCAACAATGGTCATGAGATTCTAGGGCACAGAACAGGAGCCAACAACAACTTGAATCGTTAAAGAGGAGTCTCCTTCCACCATGATATGTGAGAAACCCTTCTACAAGGAGTACGCCAATCCATCTTTCCACGCTCGAGCCTCAGTTGCAGGGAGAGTAGCTCCATCCGGGTTAAATGCTCCAGCACCGAGAGTGGGCCCATTCTCATTTCTAACCACAAAACCCGCACCCGCCTTCTGAAGCGCCACCGAACCATCAAAATTCAGTTTAACATAATTACCATCAGGGGGATGCCACTTGGTAACAGTGGAGTTATGGCATGAACTTTATAAACCTTTTTGGCATTAGCTTCAAGGAACGTGTTACCCGTGCAAATTGCAAGCAGCTTAGCACGCAACACTTCTAAAATGCTTGTTATTTCTGTCATTCTAAATTTTTCAGCATTAAGGTCACTTAGTTCATCCTTATCCACAGCGTTTCCATCCAGGCTTGTATACCGTTAAAAACCATTGGCTAAAGTATTAATCGGAGTAATATGATATATACTCCAAACTAACCTAGCATGATGACAGTTGAAAAAGAGATGGCATTGATCTTCTTCGCCGTTATTACAAAGAGGACATCGTTTATCCACATCCTTAACAAACTTATTCTTTTCTTGTTTGGAGCCGTTCATGAATCAACATCCAAGTAAACATTTTGACTTTTGGGGGAATATTCAGCTTCCACAGTCTCTTTAAAAGGACTTGTCTTACCGAACTGACTATTGTTTTTCAACCAAGTAGTCGACTTAATTGTAAACGAACCAGACCTTGATACTCCCCAAACTAATTTGTCATTAGTATTACAGCAAGTAATAGAAATATTACAGATCTTCTTGACCACTTCATAGCTAACCACCTGGTTAAGTTTCACTCTATCCCAACACTGATCATCAATAAAATCACTTATTCAGATAGAGTCTTTGTTCCACTGGATGAGCTGGAATAGTGGGGTAAGGAAAAACCTAGTTGTGGGTTCTGAACAAGATGTTTTGACCATTACCCTCAATCCACCTCATCCCCTTCATTAAGACATCCCTGCAATCAAGAAGTCCTTTCCAGGCCAAAGAATAATTCTGTCTAGTTTTAATATCCCAAAGATCTTCATGCTTAAGATATTTCATTCTAACTAGTTGAACCCACCAATTATCTTTGTTAGTCAAGACCTTCCAACCCAACTTAACGAGATATGCATTATTCAAGTGGTCAAGTTGTCCAATCCTAAGCCCGCCATCCTCTTTCCGGGAACAAACTCTGTCCAAGAAAGTGGAAACAATTTTTTATCGGGTCATTTTAGTTCTGGTCCCTAATCAACCTAATTGTTAGATTGAAACCTTATTTGTTTAAATATTTTGATTGGGGTCCTTAGCATCATTTAAGAGATTTAACTCATGCATTTAATGTCCCACAAATTATGAAATTTAAACAAATTCAAATAATACTTTTAAAATATAATAAATACTTAAAAATCAATAATAGAGTAATATTGGTCTTCACAAAATTATAGCAAAAAAACAATGTACCCACATAATTATTAACCTATTTTAAAAAATAACTATTGATATATTTTAAAACATAAAATAAATACATAGAATTAGCATGGGTACATTTAGAAAAATTAAATATGGGTACAAAATAAATAAAAGTTTAAAAAATATGGGCACAAAAAAAAATATATGGGTACAAATTAAAACTAAAAATAAAATTGGTTCAAATTAAAAAAGGATTGCAAATTAAAAATGAGTACAAACTAAAAATGAAAATATATGATTACAAATTTAGCAATAAATATAAATATACCCTATGTAACATTTCTAACAATAAATGAATATATTTAGAAATAAAAAAAATATTTTGTTATTGAAATAATTAATGACGTTTATTAAAACCTAAGGACCTTGATAAAAAATTGAAAAAGAATAATGTTTTAATCAATGGAGTAGCAAAAAGAGAGACGAGACCTAATTTCCCTATTTTTTATCCCTACCCCATAGGAAGCCCCTACATCCTTGCTCAATTTTTTTGTTACTCTTTCAGGGCACTTAAAGCAAGACATAGCTTGATTAGGCATTCCCATTAAATTATATTTAATTAGATTTATTCTTCCCGCTTTCAATAAAGTATTAGACTTCTAACTAGCTAGCTTTTTCTTAACCATTTTTTAACAACTTGTTCTCATTAACAAGGTCTTTCCAAAACATAGTGTGACAACCCGTCCCAAATTTTACATTTCTATTAATTTTAAAAGCTTGATTTTACAAAAATGCCCTTAGAGGCGGCGGTATTGACTTTCGTTGATCAACGTATAACAAAGTGTATGAATTAATCCATTAGCGTTTTATTGAAGTATTTTTGGTTTGGTCACTATTTATATATATATTTTTATATATTTTTCTTAGGTATCTATTTTATTTATCATTTTAATGATTTAAAAAGAGTGGGAAAAAGAGGAAAGAAGAAGGGGAAAACGGGAGAGGAGAAAGAACTGGGCAGAGCTGCCCAATCGGAACAGGGGAGATGGAGGAGTTGGGCCAACCAGAAAGAAGAGAGAAGTGAGGGACCAATCAGAGGGAGAAGAAAGGAAGGAAAGGAGGGAGAGTGAAGAACGGGGAAAAAGGCGGAAACGGATACCCAACCCGTGACCCGTGCAAACCCAGTCCATTTCTCCATATTTTTCAATGGTTTTCCACCAGATTTCCCACGAATTGGACCAAACCACTACTCCTAATCATCACCTAGTCTTTCCTCTTCCATTTCCATTCAAATTTGGAAGGGATTTGGGGTGGAATTTACACAATATCCCACAGGGGTGCCGTGAGACCTTGCTCGGGATCCACTAATTGTGAAACCATTCCCTTCGATTACCACCACTAATACACTCCTCTAGAACCCAGGAACAAAGCCCAAGTAGTGGTGGAGGCGTCGGAGCAAGTACGGAAGTCGAATTGGAGGACACCCAATTCTAGGGTTCCGACGGGTTGGGCAAAATTGGAACTTTTCTCGGTCAAATTGGCCTTGGCCGCAGGCGCCGATCGCTCGGGACGCCTCGATGGTTGTGCTAGGAAGTTGTAGCACGGACTCCAGGTGAGTGGATCTTTCTCTTTCTATCATATATATATATACACACATATGATTGATAATTCCTGTTGATGCATAAAATCAGTAAGGACTTTGGTACCACAGAAAATGTTAAGTTTGTGACCTTCGCTAGATTGCTCCAGTCACTAGTGTGGATAAGTATGTAAATGGATAGAGACAGGGAAGCAAACACAAGATGTACGTGGTTCACCCAGATTGGCTACGTCCACGGAGTAGAGGAGTTCTCATTAATTGTGAAGGGTTTACACAAGTACATAGGTTCAAGCTCTCCTTTTGTGAGTACTAGTGAATGATTTAGTACAAATGACATTAGGAAATATTGTGAAAGAATGATCTCTATTTATAGAAAAGAGTTTCTAGTTTTATTCTAACATTGACACGTGTCGTGTTGTGATTGGCTTCTGATGTTGACACATGTCATGCTATGATTGGCTTTTGATGTCGAAACGTGTCGTGCTGTGATTGGCCTCTTGATTTATGCATGTTACCCACTTGTGATTATTATGAATACTTTGAAGCACTGTGTGAACTACGAATGGCTTGATTCCTGCTTAGGGTACGTAGGCAGTCTAATGAGATGTTAGATGCAGCTATATAATAAATGAGAATGAATAATCGAGACAATAGTCTAGTTTGGGAAATTGAGCAGTTTGAGGGACATTGGTGGAAAGATTATAATATTTGACCCTATGTTTAGTGGTTAAATGTCGAACATAAACCATTACGTGAATAATCAAGAAATTGAAGTAAGGAAAGGGAATTAATTGATAGTTAATTTAGCTAGTGTCTAATTAGGCTTACCATCGATGATTACTCTCATAAGTAAATAGTTTGGGAATGAGGCATTACAGTTTATGCATTCTAGACCATTCGTTTATATGTTTATATATTAGGATGTAAGTCTGAACTTCAACTGTGTATATTCCTTGCACATAATTATTGTGAACGCTCTGATATGCAAAGGTGAACGCAGGACACCATGTAAGTTCAGGTAAGTATACGGTATTAGTTGAAGTGATGGGGTTATGGTATGATTACATTTATGTTTTAAGCAACTCCGACACTGTCGTACATGTTTCAGTAGTAGGCAACTCCAGCATTGTCGTATAGGTTGCTTATGAGTCGTACATGTTGTATTAGATGCATTTAAAGCTCATAAACCTGCACCCCGGTGTTAGTGCTCTCGCCCGTGGCCAGGGCACAGTCCTTCACGTAATGTTCACCTCCCGCACCATATGCTCACCTTGAATTCAAGGTAGGTGCACAGGCCTGTCATACAGACCACCATAGGTGGTTTCGACTCGTAAATGACTCTTCACGTGATCGTAGCACTTGAGTGTATTCATTTACACCCAGTCCTGTCGTACAGACCACTACAGTGGTTCTGACTCGTGTGCAGGCGTAGTGCCGTACAGGTCACTAGAGGTGACTCCGGCTTATATGTTAGCGATGATTAATGAGCTATGATTTCAGTTGTACATGCCACTATAGGTGACTCCGACTTATATGCTAGCTATGATTGATGATATATGATGAGATGCTAGCATATATTTATGATGAGATATATAATGAGATGCTAGCATATATGTGATGATATATGATGAGATGCTAGCATATATGTGATGATATATGATGAGATGCTAGCATATATTTATGATGAGATATGTGATGAGATGCTAGCATATACGTGATGATATATGATGAGATGCTAGCATATATTTATGATGAGATATGTGATGAGATGCTAGCATATATGTGATGATATATGATGAGATGCTAGTATATATTTATGATGAGATATGATGAGATGCTAGTATATATTTATGATGAGATATGTGATGAGATGCTAGCATATATGTGATGATATATGATGAGATGCTAGTATATATTTATGATGAGATATGTGATGTGATGCTAGTATATACGGGATGAGATATTGATTCAACCGTACATGATGTATAGATCCGGCTAACATGCCATTCCCTATTGGTTTATTTCACATGGGTTACTCATTTCTATTAAGATATTTGACGTAGCATAACCGCAATTCTATCATTTTGGTTATAGTCTTGATTTATAGTCATGCCTATTATTTTCTGGGAAATTAAACAGGCATTACAATGAGGGGCTATTATCTTTGGTAGTTGGAATTGGTTTGAAGAGTTTTGTTTCGCTCACTCATATTTTCTGTTTTTGTACCCCTCCAGGTTCTAGTAGCAGAGTTCCGTATCGATGAGGATTCGTGGCACTTTTCAGCACAGATGCCTTTTATGATGGTATAATTATTATCTCATCTTACTGTACTATACCTATGCTCTGTATAGCGCGTGAAGTGGGTTCCTTCCCGTTCACCAGTGCACTCTGGTATTTAGGCACTCTTAGGTTTAAATTTATTCACATTTTTCCACATCATCACACTTTATGGCTTCGTCACCTTCCAGGTGTCGGCCAGTGCAGCTCGATTCGAAGTCTTAGTGGACATTCCGGGTCGGGGTGTGTCACATAGTGTTATAGATACCCAAATATTTCTCAATAGTCGTTTTATGTTGGATTTGCAGAATATTTACAATATCCTTCCTTAATTGTGGCAAAGTGTTATTTGAAAAATATAAGAGGACTTATGGAAATTCATAGGTTGGCCAATTGTCTTAGAAAACATAGTTAGGCAATTCAGAATACTTCTCATTCCCTGCCCCGAAGAAGCCTTGTCAAATAAAAGACAATCATCTGCGAATACAAGGTTTGAAATTTTAAATCCCCTAGGGGATGAGAGAATTCCCACATGAGACTTTGGCTTAGTCGCAAACTCATTAAGATGTCTAATTAGAGGCTCCATACAGATAATAAAAATATAAGTGGAAAGATGATCACCTTGTCTTATTCCCTTCTTGAGATATAAATAGCCATGATCATTTCCATTGATCAAAACGGAGAAATGATGCATTCCATTAGGGGTGGGCATAAATGTCCTAGACTCGCAGGTCGGGGCGGGTACCCTTGATTTGGGGTGGGTATGGGGCGGTCCAAAATTTTGAAACACAAAATGGGGCGGGGCGGGGTGGGTATACAAAATTAGTGGGGCAGGGCAGTTCTACAAATAAGAGGGAATGGGCCCCCGACCTGGTCCATTTCTAGCATGGAATAATTGGATTGGAATTTTATCCTCATCTTAGTCTTTTCATATACTCAGACTTAGAAAAAGTCATTTGGTTTGTCTTTTTCCCGTTAATTCACAACTCGATCTCTCCCCCTGACTCACACTCACCGTCCCAGCTCTGTCCGCTGCCGTCATCATCAGCTCTGTCTACCATTGTCATCATCAGACCTCGATCTAGGGAAATTGAAATCCTCTATCTTTTTTTCTTTCTTTCAATTTGTTTCTCCAAGCGACCTAACTTCTCCTTCCTCTCCCAGACTCCTACTCGGCTCATCTTTTCCTACTCCTCTCCTCAATGACATCACCAAACCCAGACCATTACTGATTCACCAAAATGACCGCTGGTCCACAAACCTTGTTTTCCCAACCCTTATTAATTAGCCATTTCAGTTCCCAACTCAAAAGCTTCATTGACTCCTTCTTCTTTTCTCCTAAGTCCCAAGTCTAATATGTTGACAATATCATAGATCAATTGCTCTCAACACCTGCAAGTTGAGAAACCATTAGATCCGACGAACTAAATACAAGAAAGTGCGAATGAGTCAAAGATTGGGAAAAGGTGGAAATCGTCACTGAATCGTGAAGTGGCGGCATTGAGGCCAATTGAAGTTGCAAATAGAGAGACAACTAAAGTTGCAGACAGAGAGACAATTGAAGTTGAAAACATCGACAGTGGCAGAGGCCCAAGTGATGCTATTGTCAGGAAATGGTGATTGTTGTTTAAGTATTTTTTTGGGAGTGGGAAAGAGTAAAGGGGGAAAGAGAGAGAATGAAGAAAATGTGAAGAGGAGAAAGTAGAAAAAATTGGAAAAAAAGGTAATTAGACTCGTGGACCCGCCCCGAACTGGCGCGTTTGAAACAGGTTGGGTTAGGTCCAGTTCCCAAACTCAAAATCCTTCTACCCGGCCTGGCCCGCCTCGTTACATTTTAAAACGGGTAGGTTTGGTTCCTCCAAATTTGGGCCGGCCTGTGCCCAGCCCTACATTCCATAATAGGATTCACCCATTTATCGTCAAAACCAAACCTTAGAAGAATGTACTTTATATAGTTCCAATTGAAAAAAACTGTATGCCTTCTCCAAATCCAGCTTTATACCCATCACTCCAGTACTACCCTTCTTACTTCTAAAACCAGAGAACATTTCATGAGCAATAAGAATATTGTCTTGAATGGACCTATGTGGCGCAAATGTCTCTTGTTTTTTTTTTGAAATACACTTCTCCAAGAACGGCTTTAATCTATGTATAATGATTTTAGTAATTATCTTATAGCTAACATTACATAAGCTAATTGACCTATAATTACTCACAACTTCAGGGTTATCAATTTTAGGGATAAGGTCTATATTAGTATGGTTCATTGATCTTAGACTTGAATTGGTAGTAAAGAAATCCTTTACCAAATAGATGCTTTAATAATGTCCCAGCATTCATGGTAGAAACCAGCACTAAGGCCATCTAGGCTAGACGCCTTTAGGGAACCAATGCTTTTAATCGCTAACCAAATTTCCTCATCAGAGATAGGAATGAATAACTGTTCAATCTCAACATGATTAATACAAGAGTAAAATATATCTGCAATGGCAGACAAATCATCAATAGTATCACAAGAAAAATGCATCTTAAAATCCTGCACAAAAACCTGTTCCAGCCCGCCCCCAAAGAACCATCAAAAGCCATTACAATCTTTAACTCGTTATCTCATTTCTTCTTTCCCTAATAGTAGCCATTCTTTGAAAATATTTTGTATTCTTATCACCTAATTGAAGCCAATTAGGTTGGCTTTTTGCGCCCACGTGATTTATTCACAAATTTTTTGAAATCAGGGGGTTGAAGCCACATAGCTTCAAACATGATTTTGAAACGCTTCTTCTCCTTATTAACTTCATTGTTAGATAAAAATATAGGACATGATTAGAGCCAAAGATTGGAAATTATGTAGTTTAGAGCCAAATATAGGACCACGATCGCTTTAAAAGTTTCAATGGAAAACAAACAATTAAATTGAAGAGCCCCTAGGTCAACCAATGCAAATAAAGTCAGTGTAAGGCATTTCTTACGCTTGCCGGAACAATATAAAATACATTCTTAAGTTAAAAAAAAAAATTATGCTAGAGAGATTAAATTTTTTAAGTCAAATTTGCAAACCAAATGATGTCTTGTAGATGATTGAATTATTAATAAGTGTCAATTGTTTCTTATTAGTGACACATAATTTGGTTTGCAAATTTAGTCTCCTTAGCATTATCCTAAAAAAAAAAACCTAAACGGGAACAGTTGAAACAAATTCCATTCGAAGTTAAGGAATTACTTAAATGATCTAATGTATCTGCCATAAAATTAACTTCTCTCTACACATGAGCAGAAGAAATTGAGGCAAACAAATGGGGAGGGTGGGGGGAAGGAACTTGATTATACACGATGATTAAAGCAATGCGTCGATGTAACCATTGCCTCTTATTTGGCCTAGGAAGAGCGAAGCCTTTATTGATTAGATTATGCAAACTAATATCACATAAGGAATAGGCAGCTTCTATAAAGACTGGATTTTTACAGGGGTTTTTCAAGAGAGGGTGCTGTCGAAAATTAATGAATGGGCAAAGAAAAATTTGTTGAGTAAAGCAACACTCCCACATCCGTTATCTCACAAGACATATCACAACTTATATTAAATAGCTCAATTTTGTTGTGGCCTATATTTAACTGACAGGGGAAGGAGAGCCGGCGGTATAGAGAGAAAGAGAGTGGAGAATAGGCTTGAGGAATTGTGTGTTAATTCCCCAGTCCCTGTGCCTTTATTTATAGTAATAAGGAGGAGAGAAACTTGCTCTCCAAGTAATACAAAGTCTATTAGGAAAGATCTTCTAGATCCCAAAGGGTTCCTATTCTATCTCTACTTAGGATTTACACAATCACAATATTGATAAGAACAAATGTCACAACACTTCCCCTTGAGTGTGCAAATACTCAAGTAGATGGTGCATCAGATCTTCAGGCAAATGTAGAAGCAATTGATGAAGTCGTCTCATCTAGTCGGCACAAGTAGCGAATGCGAGTATCAAAACAAATGGAAGAATGCATGTGTGGTAAAACTCACAAAACCTCGCTATGGTAAAACCCAAGGTGGGAGAAAAACCCATAGGCTAAGGAGAAAAGTGAGAAGTTGCATAAGTCAAAACTATATGACTTCGAGACGCAAGTAGGATGTACACAAGGGTATGACCAACCCAGCTGGATGGGTGCCTCGTCAAAACCTAGTTAGGTAGCAAAAACCAGTGGGAAAAATGCTCCTAATCATAGGAAAAAGAGTACATTAAGGTCAAGTAAGTATACTTTTGGATACTCCCCCTGAGTTTGACAAAACTTCCAAATGAAACTACAAGCATCGCAAATGAGAAAGTTGCGCATACCAATTCCTTGGATAAGCTTCTGGAAGGTAGACTTTGACATTGACGTCGTGTAGAGGTCGGCAAGGTTATAAGGGATCAGACTGCTTGACTTCAATCTTCTGATGCTCATTTTGATGTAGACACAATATGCTTGGTGTTGACTTGTTGATGTATCATGATCTGGTCGATACATACGGCGTTGTCTTCATGGATCGTTGTTGGGACTCAACGATGGATGAAAAACACAAGAATTTTGAATATGCTTAACAAGAGTTCTCGACCATATCTCTCACGTGATGAGATAATGTGAGTCTTGGAACGATTCAAAGGTTTCGCAATAAATGTCTATCTAGTTAACCTCCAAGATATTACGGTGTTCCTTAATGGCAAAGACATAACCATTTGGGAATGTATCTTGTGCGGTCAGACAGATGGTCTGATTCAGCGAATCCCACAAGGTAGGCATCATTCCAAAGATCAAAGGGGTGTGATCTATTCTGAGATGCATAGGGATAGATAACTCAAATCCGTAGTAACGGTAAAACATCTTTAACACCAAATTTGGTGGTGGCGTGTAGGCACAAAGTTGCTTTATGCCAAAAAAATTATTAGCACATAAGATGTTCGATTCTAGTGCATTTAGCTAAGTACAACAAATGCCAATAGTACTTAGATATGGCTGCCTCACATTCCAATATGGAACCTTATACTCTATACCCTCCGTAAAGGTCTCATTTGCATCTAGCATACAGACGATCAGGGTATACTCAGACGTAACACATTCTAGGTCTAGTTCGAATAGTGGACTAGAATACCATTAGAACTAGCTCGAAACTTTGGGTTAAGGTAATGTCGATTTTTCTCAAGATCATTCATCTTGAAGTCCGACTTTAGGTGCAAGTCAGTTTTCTTAACTCTAGCAATTTCGGATTTTGTACGCGTAGGGGCATATATCCCTAATTGATCAAATATTCACTTAGACGGGTATAACACATCCGCTCGGATAGTTCTGCATCCGCAAAGTGAAAGCCTCTTAAGAACCGAAACAGTTTTCTTATGGTCTAGAACTATTTGAATCAATACATATAAGTCATTTGGAAACTCCATGTAGGTTTCGTATCAGGATCCCAGAGATACTACAACCACGCTTGTAATGCTGCAATAAATCACATGGCTTATGAGAGAAACCTTGCGCCACAAGGTGTCATTCACACTATTTTATTCATCTCATTCGTCATAAATTGATTCTTCTAGTTGACTAATCAGTTCTACGTTGATACTAATCAATGGAACACGATTCGTTATCGTCGCTTTTCATTTATGTCAGCAGTTACCATATAAATGAAACACCATCTATGATAATCTCATTCCAATTCTATATCTTATCCAAACTAGTATACTGGACCAAGAACTTCAGGTCTCGAGATTAATCCGGATTTAATCTCATGAGATGAAAAGATTGAGACAGCGATCGAGGGGCAGATTCGTTCATGCCATGTTCCTCCAAATTTGGGGAAATGAATCTTCGAACCGAGTGATCTACCATGCTTCTGGTGTAGGATAGATTGATTGGCTAGCCGCCAATATACGAGGGTCAGCCATAGTAGTGGCGTTCCTTCTTTCAGGACGAAGGTTCGTCGTACCTTTGGTATATTCATCTTTGTAGGCACATTTGCAGCTGGTATATGTGATCTCGTCACTTTGGCTAGATTCGAGGAAGTGTCTGGCTATACTCTGATGATCTAGATTGGGATCAAGATGAGACATAGTGGGGACATCCACGATAATTCAAGTCGTTCTTTTAGGAACATTGACGTTCTTATCTCCCCCTAACAACAGGAAGATTGTCTCATAAAAGTGACAATCCGAAAAAATGAGTGGTAAATAGATCGTTTGTAAAAGGTTTTAAGTAAATGAATATTAGAAGGAGAATCATAACTGGCATAGATTTCCATCCTTCCCTGAGGACCCTTTTTGTTCTTTTGTACATAAAGGCGGCGTAAAATGGCACATAGACCGCACAACCAAAGACTCACAGATGCAATATGTCGAGTTTGTATCTGGTAACCAACTGACACATACTTTATAAGGTTGGGTTGTGATAGTCCTCAGGTGGATCAACATGGTTGCTTGCAAAATTGCATGGCCCCAAGCAAAGATTGGGAACTTGGTACATGTGACTAATCAATCGCACAATCATTTGAAGGAGTTTAATGAATGCTTTTGCTGGGTTGTTTTAGGTATGAACATGGGGTATTGAATGTTCAACTTAAAAAAAAACCCAATCGACATGCAATATCCACCAAAAGTTTTCGATGTAAATTCTTCAACTTATCCAATCAAATAGATTTGATCAAATAATCAGGGTGGTGAGCTCTGAGCTTGTTTGACACGCCCAACCCTGATATCCTCCAAACACCAGGGTAGGCACTTGCTGGCCAACAATCGAAGGTGACGAAGCCATAGTAACATGCATGAGAACTAGAACAATTAACCGACATAAATAAAACTTTTAAATTTAACTAAAATGAATATGCACTTGTGGAATGTGTTCAAAGCATACAACTAAACCGAGACACTAGAAAGGAACAATATAAAATTGAATGAATAAATGAATGGGTCCTTCACTGAGAGGACTCGAGGATGCCGATGCGGGAGTGCCTTAACGTCAGAATTGTACGCCTCGATTCTAAGTTATGAGAGGGTGTAAAACAAAACATGAGTGGACTAAGTTGATATATATGTAATACTGAAATAGTTATTCATCAACGTACTAAGCCCCAAAATTTAGAAAACTCAATAGTATAATATGTAATAGGTTTTCCGAAAAACCCTAGCATGCCATAAAACCTCATAAAACATATATCGTATATAATGTGCTTAGTAGTAGTAGCACAAGGCATATATATAACTTCATTCACCCGAAGGCTCTTCATTTTCCACCCGTAGGCATGTAATAATATCTATGTGCTTAATAATGTTATCATAATCGGTCGTAGTAACCAACCCACACCCGGCTGAAGCCATATCTTATATCTCCCGGCCGAAACCATATCTTATATCTCCCGACCTAAGCCATATCTTATATCTCCCGGCTGAAGCTATATCTTATATCTCCTGGTTGAAGTGACCAACCTATGCCTGACCAAAGCCATATCTTATATCTTCCGGTCGAAGCCACCAACCTCCGCCCAGCCGAAGCCAAATATAAGTATCAATTGCCCGTAGGCTCAACCATTTGCCCGTAGGCCGTATCATTTGCCCGTATGGAGTATCATTCGCCTGTAGGCAAGACCATTCGGTAACCACTAAATAAGCACATAAAACATAAACATAATATTTCTTATATATATATATATATATATATATATATATATATATATACATACATATATATATATATATATATTTGTATTTATCTATCTCAAATTGGAGCTCAGTAACTAAAACGTCATATCGTAAAAACACGTTCATAAGTATGTATATAATCATCAATCATATATACCACAAAGAACGTAAAGTCGAACAAGCATGATAATTCATAAAGTGTAAATCCAATTTACTTATAAACGTTTCATAAAACGTACCATTAAATCATGCTTTCATGTATGCATTTCTAATAGTAAAAATATGCATTTTAGAAGGGGATCACTCACCTTACACTGTTGGCGAAGAGCCATGCAAACAAGAAAGGATGGAAATGCCATAAACAATTGCACCTAAGCACAAAAAAGTACCAATTAATAAAACTATACTAAAATGGTTGAATTTCAAGAAACGGACATCATAAACGGATTTAGGACGTCGAAAAACATAAAGGGAAACCTCGAGTACCTCCATGCACCGCCACAGGGTGGCAGCATCAACGGCCACGAGTCATCACCCGTAATTTTGGGTCGCCGGCACCATTGTGGTCGCCATCGTCCTCTAGTAGAGGCGCATGTGCTCTATGTGCCATCCAAGATAGGTGCTCACGTGTGGCCTGGGTTCCGAGATCGGTTGGGTTTATTTTGGGTTTGGGTCAGGTTACATAGCCAATGGATCTGGGTTGGGGTTGCTAGAACTGAGCTTGGGCCGAGCCAATTAGGTCGAGTTCCATGGCGCAATGAGTTCAGCTGGCTCAGGTATGTGGATCAAGATGGTCCAATTCCAGGGCGAGTTGGCTGATTTCGTCAGAGAAGAAGGTTGGAGCTCTCTCAGCTCCATTCAACCCCAAAACCTAATTAAAACCTATCATGTGATATACCAAAATGAAGCCCAAGGAACAAGGAAGATATTTGTACCAATTTCAAGACTTGTGGCTGCCGGAGTTGGCCAGAAAATGGCCTGGAAGCCATAGGTATTTACCGAAATCTGGGAAAACTCTCAGTGGTGGTTTCTTCATGATTTTAATGTCCAAAACATACCAACACAGTCAGAAATGCACTACAAGGACGAAAAGAGAAACATTTGGAGTGTTTTGAGGCTTACACATGTCTCAGGTGATAGAGACTCACCAGAGTTCCCTTATGCTCTCGCACCGGTTTCATAGTCGTTACACGCAGGGGGAGAGGGACAAGAAAAGTGAGGGAGGTCAGAGAGAGAGGGTTGTGTGTATGTGGGTGTGTAAGCTACCTTCGGGGAGGGTTGTTTTCCAAAAGGAGTTGAGGGAGAGATGAGAAAGAGAGGTTTGAGAGGGAGAGAGATAAATAGGACAGAGAGAAAGGAAGAGAGGTTGGGTCGGGGGAGACAAAACCCAAAGGGTGGGCCTCATGTGGCTCACCAATTAAGACCAAATAGTAACCCAATTCAAAATATCTTAAACCCAAAGTGAAAATTACGAAGATACCCTTTCGTTCCAAAATCCGTAATATTAATCGGGATGGGTTATTACAATCTACCCCCATTAAGAAAACTTCATCCCGAAATTTGAAATAACATACTATACATAAATACTCGAAGATATGAGAGAATATATGTATAAAGAAGAAATCAAGTCAGAGTGGTTGCATCAAAGAGAATATGCCACCTATCACGACTGGGTTGCAAAATCCTCTTTCATGCCTCCAAGCTCTTACCTTCAACCCCCATCAGTATAAAAATGGAAGCATACTTTATAAGGATATAAGGTCAAAAATTGTATAATTACGTATAGTCAAAACTATGTACGTATAATACAATAACGTCGAAATAGATATGTACTAACATAGAGGTCGAAAAACCCGTAATAAACTTAATAGTGAAAGTGGAAATGACTCGACCAACATTTGTAACGTCAAAAATACAATATATAACAATAATAAGGTAATTCAATATACTTGTACTGAAAATCAAAACCGAAAATGGAAGTGGGTCTTGCCCAAGCATTTGAAACGTCACGTACTCCGAGAATAGATGTGTGTCTTTGGGTTAAGCTCCAACAATAACTAAAAAGTAACAATTATCGTAAACGAGTCTACCTGTCCATTTTCTTGACGAAACCAACGAATAAGCCATCGATATCATAGTCAGCCGCCCGCGATACCGATAACACATTGTTGTCTCGATAAGCAAGTAGTAACTTCCTAAGGGTGCAAACATACCAATTTGTCCAATCCTAAGTCAACAACAACACAAGCACACAGTTTCTCAAATCATAAAATCAAACATCCGAAAACTAATTCGCAGAACTCCACTATCCAACCAGTGTTGCTAATAGAATCTATCAAACCAAGTTTCACATAGTGCCATACTTAAACTGAAAAAAAAAAAAAACTATTGTCGTAGCTACTATAAAAGAGATCGGTGAAAAATCTAATCATTCAGAAACCACAATTCAAAAGAATGCAACACGTCATTCAAGATCTAGATAGTTAGATCAAGATTGTCCAACAATCTTCAAATAAAAATGCAATGCATGACAACAACTTAGTACTCAAGGCCTTTACGAAAACTTCACAACACTTAAAAGTGACACGCCCATCACGATGAGGTACAAAAGTGACGATACACCGAAAACTAGAACAATGTGATTCACAATGCCTAAGCAAGTTGATTCATTGAAAATTTCTCTCAGATTTAGTGAATAGCTATGCCAAGAAGGCTAAGAGAACACTCACGAATTTAAGGGTCAAAACAAGTCCAACAAATCTAAAGTATATGATAACCGGAGTGAATGCTTAACTTTGATGCAAGAATACGTGTAAGTACCTAACTTGATTTAGTGGCGGTAAGTCGAGATGGTCGAGTGCGGACTTGACTCGGGTGGTAGTCAAAAGTAATCTGATAGCTCAGAATTCAAACTTTTTCCCCCTTCTAATTTTCACAACAACTTGTTACAACGATAAATCTCAGGGATATTCCAATACCGGTGGTAATGATTCGCTCGATAGGGTAATAATGGGTGATGGAATGACTGATGGTTCCGGCTAAAACTTTTGAATTTAAGTGGTTCTCTTGAATAATCTCTCTGCTAGAAAAGATACGATGTGAAATGATATGAAATGTCATAGGGTAAGCACAACACCAAAGTTGACTAAAATGCTTTCCAGTACCCGGAGATAAAACAAAGATTTTGGTTGAAACCAATGGTAATCGAGATGTCGGTCTAACGAAGTCCAGAATGAAATTTTTTGCATAGTGGTCAAAACCACTGGTAGATAATATGCTGAGTGAGTTGACCAACAAGTACCGAAATGTCATCATAGTCTCCACGTGTACCAGATGGTTTGTACCGAAAATCTATGGTGACATTCACCCTTTTCCATTCGCATCCTTAGTGGGTCCTCGACAACCCACGAAGGACAATCATGGGAATTTTTGGCTAAGAGCATCAGTTATGACAGTTGCCTGACCATAATGGTACTCAAAGGTGTAATCAACTCACCGATGAGTTCCATCCACCTCTTCTGTCTCCAACTCAACTATTTTTGTGTGCAAGTACACTACATCTTCTTTGGTAAAAAAGAATGTAACATTTCTCGCTGTATGAAAAACATCACCATATTTTATAGCAAGGAAGATCGTTATTAGTTATAGGTTCACATCATGCTGTTCCAAAAGTCAAAAGGCACACGCGTTACTCAATCATGCTACATCAACGTGTAGCCAAACATTTAATAATAATACACCACCGCATAATTTGAAAAGTATAAGAACAACGATCAGATAAGATAAATACTCCGTTGTCAGAATCTTCATTCACCGTTAACATCGCAACAAAATTGCCTGGTTTCTTAGCCAAAAGGAAATAGACTAAGCTCAAATAATAGTTAAGAACTACTAGAAGAAAGTGACAAGACTAAGGACATTTCGTATTTCACAACACCTTGTGAAGATTTTCAATTACCAACGGTCGTAACCTCCTTTGGAAATTGATAAGAATATCATCAGCTACCAAAGAACTCCCAAGAAAAGTATCTACTTTAAACAAAAGAACGTTCGAAGAATTTGACGTACAACTGACTTTCGATGTTTAGTGAACTTGGCCTCGTGGTTGGAGTAAGCAAGAAGGTTATCGATAGAACAATCGCTGATAATTGTTCTAAAGATCCACACGAGTTTCCTTAGCAGGAAGATGACATTGATTCGATCCCACCAACTAACACTTACTAAACTTCGCAACATTTAGCTTACTCGTTGTCTCAAACATGCACTTCGAATGTTTCGAACAATTTCCATAAAGATATGACTTTGCCGGCCATTCCTAGGGAACGCATGTCATAGAGCAACATCACCATTCTAGATTTCCCAAACTCAAACCACTTAGATTTTTCTTTTCACCAAACTCTTATGTAGATATGACTTTGCTTGCAATTCCTAAGGAATGCATGTTGCAGAATGGCATCGCCACTTCGGATTTGCAGTTGGTCCTAACCAGACTTTCTCTTATAGAGAATCTAAATTCACCTCACTTCAATGTAAAACCGACTCTGCCCTCAATTCCTAGGGAAATCATGTTGCAGAGTATCGGTCTGATGTTGAAAGTCGTCCAACAATCAATTTCATCACCAATGAGCCACAATCCTGACACGAATTTCGTATTCTACAATAGGATGTGACTATTCAAGCAGAATAAGGGTTGCATAATTATGCCGAATGACACCAAATTTGGAAGTCCTAACATCCAAATGATGTCATGACCAACACACTACTACAGTAATAGAAGATCATAAGTATGCTCTGAACAAACCACGCTCTGATACCAAATTGACATGCCCGACCCTGATATCTTCCAAACACCAGGGTAGGCACGTGCTGGTAGACACCCGAAGGTGACGAAGCCATACTAACATGCATGAGAACTAGAACAATTAACCGACAAAAATAAAACTTGTAAATTTAACTAAAATGAATATGCACTTGCGGAACATGTTCAGAGCATATAACTAAACTGAGACACTAGAAAGGAACAATATAAAATTGAATGAATAAAACAATGGGTCCTTCACTGAGAGGACTCGAAGATGCCAATGAGGGAGTGCCTTAACATCGGAGTTATACACCTCGATTCTAAGTTCTGAGGGGGCGCAAAATAAAACATGAGTAGACCAAGTTGATATATATGTAATACTGAAACAGTTATTCATCAACGTACTAACCCCCAAAGTTTAGAAAACTCAATAGTATAATATGTAATAGGTTTTCCAAAAAGCCTTAGCATGCCATAAAACCTCATAAAACCTCATAAAGTACACACACACACACACACACACACACAACTTCATTCACCCGAATACTGTTATCATAATCGGCTGAAGCAACCAACCCATACCCGGCCAAAGCCATATCTTATATATCCCTGCTAAAGCCACCAACCCACTCCCGGCCGAAGCCATATCTTATATCTCCCGACCGAAACCATATCTTATATCTCCCGGCTGAAGCCATATCTTATATCTCCAGGCCGAAGCCATATGTTATATCTCCCAGTCGAAGCCATCAACCTACGCCCGGCCGAAGCCAAATATAAGTATCAATTGCCCGTAGGCTCAACCATTCGCCCGTAAGCAGTATCAGTCGCCCGTAGGCGAGACCATTCAGTAACCACTAAATAAGCACATAAAACATAAACATAATATTTCTAATATATATATATATATATATATATATCAAATCGGAGCTCAGTAACTAAAACATCATATTGTAAAACCACGTTCATAAGTATGTATATACCACAAAAAACTTAAAGTCGATCAAGCATGATAATTCATAAAGTGTAAATCCAATTTACTCATAAGCGTTTCATAAAACGTAGCCATTAAATCATACTTTCATGTATGCATTTCTAATAGTAAAGATATGCATTTTAGAAGGGGTTCACTCACCTTACACCGTTGGCGAAGAGTCGTGCAAACAAGAGAGGACGAAAATGCCATAAACAATTGTACCTAAGCACTTAAAGGTACCAATCAATAAAACTATACTAAAACGGTTGAATTTCGGGAAATGGATGTTATAAACGAATTCAGGATGTCGAAAAACTTAAAGGGGGACCTCAGGTACCCCCACGTACCTCCACACGTGCCCTCACACACCTCCACTAGGTGGCGGCTTCGCAACCACATGTGCCATTTTGGGTCGTCGGAAAAGTCATCGACGCCACCGTGGTAGCAGCCTTGGACGGTGATGGAGCATAGTACCTCCGGTGGAGGTACGTGTGCTCTACGCGTCGATCAAGACAAGGGCTCACACGCAGGCGCACGCATGGCCTGGTTCTGGGATGGGCAGGTTATTAGTTTGGGCCTGGTTGGGTTTGGGCTAAAGTTTGGGTTGAACCGGGTTACATGGTCTAATGGATTTGGGTTGGGGTCGCTAAAACTGAGCTTGCCCCTAGCTAATTGGGCCGAGTTCCATGGCCCAATGAGTTGGGCCAACTCAGGTATGTAAATCAGGTTGGTCCAATTCCAGGCCGGGTTGGCCGATTTCGTCGGAGAAGAAGGCCGAAGCTATGCCAGCTCCGTTCAACCCCAAAACCTAACTAAAACCTATCATGTGATATACCAAAATGAAGCATAAGGAACAAGGAAGAGATTCATATCAATTTCAAGACTTTTGGTGGCCGGAGTTGGTCGAAAAATGGCCTGGAAGCCATGTGTATTTGCCGGAATTTGGGAAAACTCTCCATCGTGGTTTCTTCATGATTTTGACATCAAAAACATACTAACATAGTAAAAAATGCACTATAAAGATGAAAATGAAATGTTTGGAGTGTTTTGAGGCTTACACATGTCTGGGGTGACGGAGACTTACATGAGTTCCCACATGCTCTTGCATCGGTTTTCGTGGTGTCCAAGTTTTAGAGTCGTCAAATGTAGGGAGGAGATGGATAAGAGACGTAAGGAAGGTCATAGAGAGAGGGTTGGTGTGTATGTGGGTGTGTAAGCTACCCTCGGGGATGGTTGTTTTCCAAAATGCGTAGAGGGAGAGATGAGAGAGAGAGATAGAGGTCTGAGAGGGAGAGAGATATGGTATATAGAGAAAGGAAAAAAGGTTGGGTCAGGTGAGACAAAACCCAAAGGGTGGGCCCCACGTGGCTCACCAATTAAGACTAAATAGTAACCCAATTCAAAATATCTTAAACCCAAAGTGAAAATTACCAAGATACCATTTCATTCCAAAATCCGTAATATTAATCGGGATGGGTTGTTACATTGTTAATTTGAGCCACCATAGTGAAGAATGCAGCTTATGGATAATAGCCACACGTGTGACCAACGTGTATAAGCATAAACCAATACCATAAAATACATAAGTAGGGTGGTTGAATCAGTCCACAAATGTCCCTTTTGAATCCTTTGTAGAAAAAATGAAGGGTGCTAAAGTATAATATGCGTCCAGGTATGATGTTTTTACTTATGGTAAAAGGATGCCCAAAACGGGGCATCCCAGATCATCCTAGATATCCTAAACGTACATCCCTAACAAAAATTCCTTTGGAATCGCGTGCTTTTGGCCTGCCACATAGTGGGCTTGAATGGGAGTAATCCACTCGTTAAGCATTCTATCTTCTCTAGAATATGCTTCTAGCTATATTCGTAGGAAGTGCAATATGGTAATATGCAAATGAATTTTACTCCATTTTCTACATTGGTTTCAATATGGTAATAATACTCTCGAATATCCTTAAAGCTCAAAAGATGTTCTTTCGGAACAAGTAAGTATAAGGCTTCCCTTTATGGTAAAATTAGTACCATTGGACAATATAGGGTAGTGCCATACCCCATAATCAAGTTGGATAAGCCTGAAAGGTTGTCAGGGGATGATTAGGTATGAAGTTAGCATAGAACTAGACTGCTAACTTCCCCACAAAACATACCTAAGCATGAGTTAATTGTAGTCACATGTGGTAATTTTCGTTAATTAACTCTTTATTTGAGAATAATAGTGACATCCAAACACCAATCTTAAATCCAAGAATAAAATAAATTATTCACAAAGTAAACCAAATATACAAGGGGGTTCACCCAATACGGCCTTCCATGTTAAATTTCGCTATTCCAAATGTGTTAGATGAAGCAAAATTAGTCTCATAGATTGACTACTGAAATGGTACTTCTCAACAACATTGATAAAAACACAGAAAAGTGCATAATCAATTATCTATGCCGTCAAAACGGAGTTAGATTCTGCAGGGTTGAGGTTCGGGAATACTATCCCTTATTCTTGAAGTTTTAGGTGCCAAGGATCATGCTTAAGGCGTGATACCACCTCTTGGCAGGTCCAAATTCTACCATAGGTTGGAAAACAAACTCAAAATTAGATTGTATGAGAGAAAGATAGACCCAGACTTGGGTTTGGTAGGCTCCAGCCGAAACTGGAAAGGTCCGTTTGGTAGCCTCTGCTGAAGCAGAGCACTAATATTCGATGCACCTCTACCGAAGTAGAGCATGCCCTTCGGTGTATCTCTGTCGAAGCAGAGCATGCATGTTGGTGTATCCTTGCCAAAGCAGGGCATCACCATTCGGTAGACTCCAGCTGAAACTGGGTTTATACCGTTCGGTAGCTCCTAGCTGAATTACTGGGGTACCATTCTCTCACGAGTGTGGTAGTAATCAGATTCGAGAATTTGGTAAACTTCCACTCTCTATACTGCTACTTCATGAGCAATTTCGATATAAAATGACAAGAAAGATTTTCTTCCAGTCAAAATTCAATCGGAAATAAACTTTAAAATTGTGCCTATTCATGGACGTAAGGTTTCAATCATGTTTTGCTTCCGGCAAGAATTCATCTTTGCATGTTTTGAAACGATCTATAGCGAGTCAAAGAGCCATGGAGTCCTCAACATTAAGGTACTTCCATGTGATATGCTTCAGGCATAAGTCTTCGAATAAAGATCATGGCGAAGGCTTACTCAACTCTTCCACACCTTAACTGGTTACAATGATTTCACAACTAGTCATAGTCAAGCGGGATGTCATGTCTTGTATCCACATAAAGTAGTTTCTTTGTAGAAACTTCCAAATCAATGAAATCGAACTTATTATGGTTTGACAATACGTTGAATGGCAGAAACAAGAATGTGATTGGTGTTTTAGAAAATAAAATTTCCATAAATATCAAAGTTAGAACATTCAGGTTCTAAGACATGGTTTGGTTTAAATGGATTTAAGCATGGAGAACTTCGGGTCTCAATATGAGTGTCGCGCTTTAAGAAACTTTAGGTTTCTATGGAACTTTTCTGAAACTTGGGGTTCAGAATTATGAACTTCAGGTTCATAAAACCTACAAACAAACGCAATATATACAAGACAAAAATATATAAAGCAAGAGAAAACAAATATATTATAGTGGGTAGCTTCGGGACCCTTTGTGTGAAAGTTTAGGGAAACGACACTAAAAGTATGGAGCTTCAAGTCCAAAAATATTATTTTAATTGGCTAGGTTGTGGGCCAGCGAGAAGAGTTAGGTTAATAGAACTCAGACCCAAGTATGGGTTAAGAAAGAAAAAGTGAAAACTAAATTTCGATAATAGGGCTTAAGGTTTCATATGGGCTAAAATAAATAGGCCTAGAAAGAAAAATGGTTTTCTCACACATAGATTGGACTACAAGTCAACTAGGAGAAAGTAAGTGGGCTGAAAAAAGCCCAAACGGGTAGGAAAGCCAAACTAGGCTTACTGCCACTTTTTTTTTTGTTGGGTATGCTGTCAAAACCTGGCCCAAAGAATTAAGGGCCCAAAAAAAAATGGAACCAAGCCCCAGACCCAAGTTGTGGGCTAGGGTTGTAGTCAGCTGAGCACAAACATAGAGGCCCATGCAGGTCTTGGGTCGGGTTGAGGACACCCCAACGAAGGCTGGGTGTGCTGCCGTTGATGAAACAAGGCATGGCGCTGCAGGTGGCGGCGATTTCCAAGTAGATTATGTCAGAGTTACGACGGGATAGCGTTCCAAACCATTTTGGAGGATTAAAAACTTTAAATTCCATTGAGAATTCGAAGAAATCTCGAAACCTTAATCTCAAGGAAGAGATCGGACAACATCTAATCGTCATCATTCACCACTGTGACGACTTCAGGTCATCGTCGTGAGGGGGGGATCACCATCGCCATAGCTGTTTACTATGAAGGTCCCAATATTTCAGATCGAGGGACATGGCATCCTTGCTGATGTTGCTTCGAACTGGGCTCTGTGCGTCTAGGGTGGTGGCTCAAATTGGAGCCAGCTTGGCTCCGTTAGTGGCTTGACACAAGCTGCAGGTTGGCCATATGAAGGTTGGGCATAGTTAAAGACAAACTAGGTTTTTCAAGCCCAATACGAATTCTAGGGTTTCAACATCCTTTTTCCTTTCCTTTTTTCTTCTTTATTCTCGCATATTCAATTCACATAATAGCAATATTATGGATATAATGCATAAACAATTTATGTAGAATCTAAAATTCGTAAAACGTAAAATTGGGTCATGCATTATGGTGAAGGTTCATGCAATCAAGGCTGAAAAAAATATCGAGATAAAAACTATTGTTTTAGAAGAACATGGATGATCGGGTTTGTAGAAATTCTTTCTTCAATTTCGGCTTTCATCTTCAAGCTTATATAATGTTCAACATAAGAAAAAAAATTGGATCAATAAAAGTATATGAATTCAATAAAATCAAAATTTAATCAATTAAAAATACTTGAAACGTAATACTCCCCTGATTGAAGACGAATAAATTCTCTTTAGCACAACGTGAAGATCGTGCTGATAACGTGTTATGGCCTATATTTAACTGATAGCGGAAGGAGAGCCAGCAGCATAGAGAGAAAGAGAGTGGAGAATAGGCTTGAGGAATTGTGTGTTAATTCCCTAGTCTTTGTGCCTTTATTTATAGTAATAAGGAGGAGAGAAACTTGCTCTTCAAGCAATACAAAGTCTATTAGGAAAGATCTTCTAGATCCCAAATGATTCCTAATCTATCTCTACTTAGGATTTACACAATCACAATATTGATAAGGGCATATGTCACATCAAACTTCTTATTTTATAGGGGCTTTTTGCATAAAAATTTCACATATATTTATTGCACGGGTAATTAAGTGGGATAAATTTGATGCTATTAGTGCTAGATCATATTCCGTCTCTCTAAAACTTTAGCATGGTACCAAAGTGGGTTTTCAAAATTGGACCCTTATTGCTCTAAAAATTTAACATGGTATCAAAGCAGGTTTTCAAATTTGGACCATAAAAATTGAGTTCATTTACAAACATGACCAATGTAGCTTTGCTTGTGGCCCACTCCAAAGTGGTCCGATATAAGCGGCATGTTGAATAAAGCAAAAAGTCACACATCAGCCATCAAAAAACATATAACAACTTATATCATATTGTTCAACTTCTAATTTTTTTTTTTTTAACAAACAATATTATCTACACTAAGCAGACTTGGCAGTTTTTGACACGACACGAAAACGACACGAAAATAACGGGTTTCGGGTCAACACGATAACTTATCGGGTCACTATCGGGTGACCCGTTAAGAACCCGTTAATAACGGGTTCTTAACAGGTATACACGCGGGTAACACGTGGGTAACCCGTTTCGACCCGTTAAGAAAAAAATTATTTTAATAATTTTAAAGTTTAATTACTAAAAGATTTATTATAAAATACAATAGTCATATTAATATATACAATATATTCTATATTAAATATATAGTTTTGTATTATTGTTCTATATAAATTATAAAAAAATTAAAAAAAAGTTTTAGTCATTATTTATTTTTATTATGAGAGTTCCTTATTATCATTACTAGGATAAATTTTACATAACATATTCTTGTCCAAAATTAAAATATACTGGTATAGTATTTGTATATGCAAGAACTAAGAAGACATACATACAAGTATGAAAAATGTGAAAGAATATATAAACACTCGTGATTTATCATTATTCCTCCAAGAATAGATAATTGTTACACTTATATTATCGTTTAGATTTTTAAAATCCTTCAAACCCTCATGAATAATGTTTTTTATTTGAGGGCAAAATTAATAAAATTAATAATAATTATTGTATAAGTGTAAAAAATGTAAAAATATATATATACAATCACTCATATATAAAAAAATGTAAATGCTTTAAATTAAAGATCAAATTTATTCATTACATTCTTATAGGGTCGAGGAGTGTATCTGTAAAAAATCATCAAAATCAGAGATAAAATAACCGTTAAATTGTGATTTTTCGTTTATAACCGCCGAAAACTTTTGTTCCATTACGTAATCTCTAAATGTTTGTTTTTTACGATTTTTTACATATGCGATCTCGGAATGTGTACAAATAAGTTTGACTGTTGGATCGTTGAAAAAAGTTTCATAGAATGCA
Source organism: Malus sylvestris (assembly GCF_916048215.2). NCBI lineage: Eukaryota > Viridiplantae > Streptophyta > Magnoliopsida > Rosales > Rosaceae > Malus > Malus sylvestris. The sequence continues at coordinate 3,842,395 of NC_062269.1, read as the reverse complement.
TATTGCGTCAAAACGGTAGATTAAGCAAACACTTAGAGTTAATATTATACTTCTATTAAGTATACACTAGTGTAAATACTTTAAATTAAAGATCAAATTTATTCATTACATTCTTATAGGGTCGAGGAGTGTATCTGTAAAAAATCATCAAAATCAAAGATAAAATAACTGTTAAATTGTGATTTTTCGTTTATAACCGCCGAAAACTTTTGTTCCATTACGTAATCTCTGAATGTTTGTTTTTTACGATTTTTTATGTATGCGATCTTGGAATGTGTACAAATAAGTTTGACGGTTGGATCGTTGAAAAAAGTTTCATAGAATGCATATTGCGTCAAAACGGTAGATTAAGCAAACACTTAGAGTTAATATTATATTTCTATTAAATATAAAATAAGTTTTTGTGGTATCCACTAGTGTAAATACTTTAAATTAAAGATCAAATTTATTCATTACATTATTATAGGGTCGAGGAATGTATCTGTAAAAAATCATCAAAATCGGAGCTAAAATAACCGTTAAATTGTGATTTTTCGTTTATAACCGTCGAAAACCTTTGTTCCGTTACGTAATCTCTGAATGTTTATTTTTTATGATTTTTTACATATGAGATCTTGAAATGTGTACAAATAAGTTTGACGGTTGGATCGTTGAAAAAAGTTTTGTAGAATGCATATTGCGTCAAAACAGTACATTAAACAAACACTTAGAGTTAATATTATACTTCTATTAAGTATAAAATCAGTTTTTGTGGTATCCACTAGTGTAAATACTTTAAATTAAAGATCAAATTTATTCATTACATTCTTATAGGGTCGAGGAGTGTATCTGTAAAAAATCATCAAAATCGGAGCTAAAATAACCGTTAAATTGTGATTTTTCGTTTATAACCGTCGAAAACTTTTGTTCCGTTACGTAATCTCTGAATGTTTGTTTTTTATGATTTTTTACGTATGCGATCTCGAAATGTGTACAAATAAGTTTGACGGTTGGATCGTTGAAAAAAGTTTTGTAGAATGCATATTGCATCAAAACAGTACATTAAACAAACACTTAGAGTTAATATTATACTTCTATTAAGTATAAAATAAGTTTTTGTGGTATCCACTAGTGTAAATACTTTAAATTAAAGATCAAATTTATTCATTACATTCTTATAGGGTCGAGGAGTGTATCTATAAAAAATCATCAAAATCAGAGATAAAATAACCGTTAAATTGTGATTTTTCGTTTATAACCGTCGAAAACTTTTGTTCCATTACGTAATCTCTGAATGTTTGTTTTTTACGATTTTTTACGTATGCGATCTTGGAACGTGTACAAATAATTTTGACGGTTGGATCGTTGAAAAAAGCTTCGTAGAATGCATATTGCATCAAAACGGTAGATTAAACAAACATTTAGAGTTAATATTATATTTCTATTAAGTATAAAATAAGTTTTTGTGGTATCCACTAGTGTAAATACTTTAAATTAAAGATCAAATTTATTCATTACATTCTTATAGGGTCGATGAGTGTTTTTGTAAAAAATCATCAAAATCGGAGCTCAAATTACCGTTAAATTGTGATTTTTCGTTTATAACCGTTGAAAACTTTTGTTCCGTTACGTAATCTCTGAATGTTTGTTTTTTACGATTTTTTACGTATGCGATCTCGAAATGTGTACAAATAAGTTTGACGGTTGGATCGTTGAAAAAAGTTTCATAGAATGCATATTGCGTCAAAACGGTAGATTAAACAAACACTTAGAGTTAATATTATACTTCTATTAAGTATAAAATAAGTTTTTGTGGTATCCACTAGTGTAAATACTTTAAATTAAAGATCAAATTTATTCATTACATTCTTATAGGGTCGAGGAGTGTATTTGTAAAAAATCATCAAGATCGGAGCTAAAATAACCGTTAAATTGTGATTTTTCGTTTATAATCGTCGAAAACTTTTGTTCCGTTACGTAATCTCTGAATGTTTGTTTTTTAAAGATTTTTTACGTATGCAATCTTGGAATGTGTACAAATAAGTTTGACGGTTGGATCGTTGAAAAAAGTTTTTGGACCGCCAGCAATAGATAATTTTGTAGTAGTGAAACCTTAAATTTATTTATACTTTATTCTTCTGACTGAATTTCATTTTTAAAATTTTATTTTTTGAAAACATGATCATCTGGTGGATGTAAGAAAATGATATCACGTTTCGATATTTACGATTAACTGAAATATGAGTCAATGTCATATAATTTGTAGAAACTTTATAAACATCAAGCAATATTTTCACTAACCGTAGAACTCTAAATATAATATCAACGATCCAAACCGTTCATCTACCTACACCCTCTAATAGATCATGTTTTCAAAAAAGAAAATCTAAAAAAACGAAATTTGATGAGAACAATGAAGGATAAATGTAAACAACAATCAACGGTTAAATTTTGATCTATGATTTATATGATTATAGTGGCGAATTTCGAAGTTAAGCTCTTCATGAAAGTTATAAAGCTTGTCATTACGAGTGTTTATATATTTTTTTCTATATTTTTTTACACTTCTACATTAATTAAAAAACTATTAAAGACTTTAGGTAAGCGAAAATATACTTAAAACAAAATTGTGTTTTTATGTTTTGGATGTGATAATATGGAATGTATATACTTATTTAGTATTATGTTTTTCATTTGATTATTTATTGGTTTAAAATATATTTTCCTTAACGGGTAACGGGTCGGGTCATATTACCTGTTAATATTATCGGGTCGATTTCGGGTCGGGTCATTTTACCCGTTTATTTTAACGGGTGTTACACGACACGACCCGTTAAGATATCGGGTATGACACGAAAACGACACGAACACGGAAAACACGACACGAATGCCAAGTCTAACACCAAGGGGTGGGGGAGTGGACTAAACCTCATAATGGGCTAGCAATAATGGGTTCAACTTCTAATTGAATCAAGGCCTTTTGCATAAAAATCCACATTGATTGATTGCATGGGTGAATAAGTGGGATCAATACCATTGCTATTAATAGTGGACCGCGGCCTCGTCGCTCTGAAACTTTAAAAAAAATTCACATCGGCCATCCCACAAAACAAATCACGACTTCTATCAAATAGTTTAACTTATAACTGAACCGATGCCTTTTGCATAAAAGCACTACACTAAATGATTACATAGATGATTAAGTGGATGCTATCGTTGTTATTAGTAGCGGGCCAATTCTATCTCTCTAAAACTTAAAACAATTTACCTCCAACAGAAAGGGATGTGGTGATATTTATCTTCAACAGGGAGGGTTGATTCGTTCAGTGGCGTCAGTTATGTCAATTTGTGCTATGTCATGCTTCAAAATTCCTGTCAATTTGCGTAAAGGAAGTGGAAGGGATCATGTTATGCATCCTTCAAAATTCCTGTCAATTTGTGTACAGGAAGAGGAAGGGATCATATTATGTCATGCTTCAAAATTTCTGTGAATCTGTGCAAGGAAGTGGGAAGGGTTCATGTTATGTCATGCTTCAAAATTTCTGTGAATTTGTGTAAGAGTGGAAGGGATCATGGTGAGATTTTGGTGGAGTGGAACGAGTTGCAAATTAGATTTGATTCCTTCTTATCATGAGTTTGAGGTGGTGTTGGAAAATATAAAGGAAAGTATTTTAAAGATTTGATTTAGTTAGGATTTGATTTGAATTCGTCGAGGTTTTATTGTCATATGGACAAAAATGTGATTTGATTTATTTCCTTATAGAGAAGATTAAAGTAGTCGAGTTTGTGAGTGAGATTATTGAAGAATTGCCCTATGGACTTAGTGGACATAGACATAAGAGAAGGACAGTCTGTTTCGATCCTTATTATTTTTATTATTTATTATTTATTTTAACAAACGATATTATTTACACTAGAACAGAAAATGTAGGCTAAGCCTCACAATGGGCTAATAATAATGTAGTTCAAATTCACCATTGACGATAATCGAATCTAAGACTTCTCACTTATAAATGGAAGGAAATATCACTAGACCGTAATACTAAGTGACATTTCGATTCTTATTATTAAGTGAATCATGATCTCAATTTTCCAAAACTGCCCTGAATTGGTTGCCAGATTGCACGTATTTTATGAATCGTAATCGTATCTCATTAATATAAAACCTAAAATAAGACTCTTATGAAACCCTAGAGCCATATCTCACTATTATATATAGCACAATCATATCAACCTTTTTATGAAAAAAAAAATCATATTAACCTTTTAAATTACAAATTTCCTACAATGGAGTCCCCTCTTGGTTATGCGTTAACATTATTCTTTGCTGGTTATTTGTTTTTCTTCCTCTCTTCTCCTTCACCAGCCAATGCATCAGCCCAATTGGTCGATGGTGTATGCCAAAAATCCATAAATAATACTGAGTGCATGGAAGTTCTGCACTCTGATCCTCGAGTAAAATCGGCATCCACTTACATACTTCTTGCTCAAGTCGCCCTCGACCTAGCCATAGGGAATGCAAAAGATAGCCAAGCATTCATCAACAATTTGCTCAAGAGTGATCCGACGGAGCCTATTAAACAATGTGCTTCTTCATACGAGTTAGTGGTGGCTTCATTCCAAAGCGCAAAAGTTGAGATATACGAGGATCCTTTGACGGCCAACTATGATGTCAAAATTGCGGGCGATGATGCGGGTAACTGCGAAACTGCCTTAAGTTCTAAAGGAGTTAAATATCCTGAATTATCTGCTAGAAACCATGTTGTACTGTTATATAGTAGTATTGGGGATGTAATCACCGGTCAGATTGATTGACTATCTATTTGTGGATCTATTCTAATAAAAAATTAGAATTTCTTCTAATACAAGTTTTTCCTTCTTATTGATTTTAGCAACAAGGGATGGTTTCTCCTTACATTCCTCACGTCAATTCATATGCATAATACATAGTTCCAATATTATAAACTTTGTTAGCAAACCAATTGTTTTCCGATTGTACTGTACAAAGCACTCTTTTTTTTTTTTAATTATGAGTGGTGGAATCAGACGCACAAAGTCAACTAGTATGTAATAGTGTTGCGAGGAGCAACTCTAATCTTTAATCTTTAATATTAGAAAGACAGAAAGAAAATTTGGTGTCTTAAGGCTTCACAAAAAATAACTGAACGCAAAAGCCATTGAAACAAAAAAACTTAAGTCATGCAATAAATTATACAGAATTTTGATTATACAGAATTTTGATAAGGGATAGAAAGGTAAAAACATGAACTACGGAATTTGGAACGTGGGAGGGGAGGAAAGTGAAAAAGAGTACAGTTGCCAGTTCAGTTATCAGTCGAAACCGGAGAGTTTTACGGTTCCCACGATCTGAGTTCAGTTGAAGGTTAAACAATAACTACCCACGTACCACCGCTACACACAGATGAATCATCCAAAAGAGCCCAATCTTCGGAACCAGACTCCGGGACGCATCTTGGAAGTTGGAACCCATCCTTCTTCACACCTTCGATCCCGAGCGCCCACCTTCAGGAGCCCATCTCCTGGCCGTGTTCCTCCACCTACGCTGCCGCCGCCTTCATTGCCATCTTCTCCAGGTACCCAACTTCCCAATTTAAAAAACTAGGGTTTATTTTTGGGTTTTTTTCCTGTCGTTAATTAGAAATGAATCTAATTGCTCTGCAAATATGATTGCGCCTCTCATTGTTTGCTTTCTCTTGGGTGCATGCAAATCCTCTGCATCTTCATTGCTTTCTATAGGGTTTAATTTTAGGTTGTTTTGTTGTTGTTAATTTGGGCATCTACAGAGCTATTTCTAATTCAATTTCAATATTTTGATTCTTTAGTCTATTTGGATGTGCAATGTGGTTTGTTAGAATATTTGTGTTTTATGCATCCCTACTGATTATTTCTTTCTATCAAGCAGAGAGAGGGAGAGGGCACCCCAAAAAATTGCAACTTGCTCAGGTACTTAATTTTTACACCGCCAATCCAGTTTTGATTTTTCACTCTTTTCATTTTCTTTGTTCCTTGCAAATTTGTGAATAAGGACTGGGACTACAAAGTGGAAGCTCTGAAAAATTCGAGCGGGTATTGATGTCTTGATTTTCCATTTTTACCATCACCAATTCAATTCAGAACCTATGTCAAGCTTAAATATTAATTGAAAAATCAAGAGTGAAAAACATATTTATCTTAATCTTTTATTTTCAAAGAGTCTTCCTTGGTACAGCTTCTTAACTCTCAATCTTTTTGCTCCTGTCAATCTTAATATTATTGGTTTGTATCTCTTTAGTTTAATTCAAAATGTTATTTATGTTCATCCTACACATTAGTTTATTTTAATTAATTTATTAGAGATTTTCATTTTTATGTTCTTTCTGCCAATGAGTTTATTTTCCTGCACATTAGGTTATTTTAATTAATTTAGTAGAAATTTTCATTTTTATGTTCTCTCTGCCAATAAGTTTATTTTCCTGCTCATTGTTTGCTTTCTCTTGGGTGCCTGTGATTCACATAGGGTAAGCTCCGGAAAATTAGCGCAATCGGATCTGCAAATGGGAGGAATACCTAACAGCAGCAGGTGAAGTTTTCTTTTTATGTGCAGTTTTTAAGTTACTTATGCATTCTTTATTTTTATCTCTTTTGCCCATATTCTGTACATCAATTTTGTTCATTTAGTCTGCATTTTCTGTATTTTTATCTTTTTCCTTCTTCATTTACATGGTTGCACTGCTCGAAAATTTTCTCATTTGTTGCTTGGACCTTTGATCATAATCTTTTTTTTTTTTTTTTATGCATATTTTGTAATGGGTAGTTGGTGGAGGGACGTTGGTCTCTCTTTTGTTTATCTGAGTATTACATTCGATTGTATTGCACTTGGTTTCTTGGTACCAGACTTTTGATGAAACTGACAGTTTATGAAATGATTGTAGAATGTTAATTACGCTATTTTCTTAATTTCTACAGTTATAGACTTTGGTAATGTCATTGCATTTAGGTGCTGAAATGTCCCAAAAAATAAAATAAAACACCCCGGTGACGAATATGTGAGGCTACCGAAGACAAGAACTGTAGTTTTGAAGGAGCAGTATAAAACAAATGGTTAGATTTTATTTGATTTTAAGGTGTGCTAGCCATTTTAATCAATTTAAAATGTTATTTCTTTGATTTAGGGCCTATCACAAAACTTTTAGAGTATTAGTGTTAGGTTTCATTTAATGATCATTACTTAATTGTTTTAAATTTCAAACTTCAGTTGTATTGCTGAAAGTTTGATTACTAAATTACTTTGCAGAGACAGAGTTCACAAGAGCTAAGAGGATACTAAGAAGCAAAGACTTACAACATACGTATTGATTTAAAATGGTCTTATTCTCTTTTGTTTCTCTTCCATGTTTTGTTGTATGTTTAACCATTCTGTTTTCTATTTGTTTTCGTAACTCTCTTTGCTTTCAAAGTTTACTGCTCGGTTAAATATTTGTACTAAATTCTTCATGTTGTTAAGATTGGGTAAATTTAGGGATTCATGAATGGGTCCGTGGTTGAAGCTCAGGAAAATTAGCTCAATCGGATCTGCAAATGGGAGGAATACCTAACAGCAGCAGGTAAAGTTTTCTTTTAATGTGCAGTTACTTATGCATTTTTTTAAATTTCCACCATTTCCAGAGATTGGTGTGTTATGAAAAGGGATGTGATATGTAAGAACTGAAATTTACCAACCACCCTTTCTTTAAATGGTTTCTGAAGAATGGGTTTGATAGAAAAGAATCTAAGTGCTCTGCAAATATGCTTGCGCCTCTCATTGTTTGCTTTCTCTTGGGTGCCTGTGATTCACATTGGGTAAGCTCCGGAAAATTAGCTCAATCGGATCTGCAAATGGGAGGAATACCTAACAGCAGCAGGTAAAGTTTTCTGTTTATGTGCAGTTTTTAAGTTACTTATGCATTTTTTATTTTTATCTATTTTGCCCATATTCTGTACGTAAATTTTGTTCATTTAGTCTGCAATTTCTGTATTTTTCATTGGCATAGGTATTGCAGCGACTGCTGTTGAACTGCTTCCCTGTGGAACTGCTTCTTGGTCTAGGGAGTTTTTGTGTAAAAGGAGACGTAGTGTTGATCTATTTCCCAGTAACCTCCCACAACTACCCCGATATTCTATCAAATTCTTTTCTCATTCCCTCTCCCAGGTTTCCATTCCACCATTTTCAGCGATTAAAGGTGTGTATCACTGTTAAAAGTAAAAATACTTCTCAACCTCAAATCGTTTTGGTCCTGTCAAGCTTAAATAGGGATTACAAACTTGGACGTGCATATATGTTTACTTACCATAATTCATTTTGAGTTTCATTTTGGTTAAATAGGGTTTACAGACTTGGACTATTAATCGGTAGTGGGTATATGTGTTTCATTTAGTGGTTTGCATTACTAAAATCATTTCCTTGTCTACGTTCTCCTCATTTCTTTTTGGTTAAATATGCTTTGGTGCAGTGAATTGGTGGATTATTCAAACAGAAGTACAAACATAATTACTGCGTTACTAAGGTATTTCCCTCATTTCATTACTAAGTATTTCCCTATCCATTCTTAATTTTGTTAGATGGTAGACAATCGCATAGCATGTTTAATATTTACTTTGAATGTCGTCAAAGGCATCACTTTTTAATGCCTATTGTCTTAATTTTGGTTATGGTGGTATATGTTTGGCTCCCTTCTATTAGTTTGTGTTCTGTCAATTCAATAGTGTACATTTCATGAGTCTTTTAACTATGATCTAATTTGTGCAAACATCATTTTCCATTATTGAATTTCAATGCTATGTTTCCCTATTTTTCTCCAATTTTACTTTTATTAAGAATCATCAAATTGAAATTTCAGTTTTAAGATTTCCAGAGGACTTCAACATATCAAGTATGGAGGGAATTGATAGAACCAATATGTTTAGAGGTTCTTACCTTATCTACATTATTCCTCTTATGTAGAGATGATTTATTTGTTCTTCTTTTTCAAAAATAAAATAAAATTCATTTTTTTTGGCAATTTCTCAATGTAGGTCGGCAATGAAGGAGTTCACTTCGAACAAACAAATGTTCACAATTCTCAACAGTCAAACCAAAGGTATCATAGAAGCAATCAACAAAGGCAAAGATGACAATCTATGAATTCATCATAGTGGGCTCGAATTTCAATGTGACGATGTGCCAATTATCAAACCCCGATTGAACTCAATAAATATAGTACAAAATCAAACGAAAGTAAACCAAGATGACATAGGACCAACATTGGCGAGTAACTATGATTTCTTATTTTTTTTGTATCTATTAATTATATATTTGTAAATCCATACGTTGTATGAATAGTTTTGTACAAATTATTAAGACACATCCATTAAGATTGAACGAATAGTTATTTTACATTATCATTGCCTTTCGTTCTAGATAAATACTTTAAATTACTGCCTCTATTATTAGAGATGATAATAGTCTTTATTTTATGTTTCTATACATTGAACCAATCCTTGCATATAAATACATCTAAAATGTGTAAGTCGTGCGTAGTGCACTGTGATGAAAAAAATGTCTTTTGCACGCGCATGAGTGCGTGTAGAAAGGCTAGTCCACCATTACTTGCTTAAAGGGATTCTTTATGAAGTATGTAATATGGCTACTCGCTTAAGGACTGTTCTGTTATCTTCAAATGTATTGGGTTACCTGAATACGTTGGAGATTATTTGACCTTGGCGCTAATTAATTCCTTCAGAGGTTTGTGCTCACTTGTGGCATGTTTATGTACTCGTAATCGGAATCAAAATAAGGAGTTGAATTCCGATTACGGAGTATTGAAGCGTTACCAACCTGAGGGAATCAAAAGAATCGTGGGACCCACACGGAAATTAGGAATCCAACTCCCCAAATTGGAGGAATTGGTCTCCTTAGATGGATGAGATATTTGGATTCTGGGTGAGTGAGGGAATCAGGAATGTATTTTTTATACCTGTTATGACCCTCTCATTATTTCTAAAATTTCAAGTCTGCCACTCAACCCAACATCCCACCACTCCTTGCGCACCCTGCCTTCATGTGTCTGCGCATCACTTTCCAGTTGCCACCTCCCTGTGCGATCGTGCTTCACTTCCCATCCCACCAGCTTAAGAACCCCAGCCACGTATCTCGCAAATCGGATTCAAATCCCAAAAAAATAAATAATTCAAATCCAAACCCACAAATATGTGGAAACAATCACTCAACAAACCCATAAATCATGAAATACTTCGCAAGTAGAAGAGGTGGTGGCTATGGGGTAGGGTGCATGGGGAAGGTGGAGGTGATGGTCAGGAGAGGAATGGTACGCAGACTTGCAGAGAGAGGAGAAGTGTTCTATACTTCTATTCAGTTGGGTTTGAATAAGAGCATTATTAAATTGTTTAATATTTTAATATTGGTAATTCAATAAATTTGTATACAATTTTAATTTTTTGGAATAAAGGCTTGAAATAAAACAAATTAAAATGTTATTAAAAATAAATATACGGATGAAATAAAACAAAATAGAACAAGGGTATTTTAGTAATCATATTGATTTTTATTCCGATTCAAGTGAATTAGTAAACAACTTATATGGACTCAACATCATTACTGCTTCGATTCCAGACAGTTTTAGTAAACAACTTCAACAGAAATCTGATTCTGATTCCACCTCATTTCAATTCCTCCTCAATCCAATTCATCTCAATCTGATTACGGATTAGTAAACGCGCCCTTAAACTTTATACTATTTCTCTCATCAATATATTCAAATTATATCAAATAAGCTATAAAGAAATTTAAGCAGTGATAAGAGAGAATAATTAATAAAATAATAATTTTAAAGGTTTCAACGGAAAAGAAAAAAATTAAATTGAAGACCCCCCCCAGGGCAACCAATGTAAATGGAGTTAATGTGTAAGGCATTTCCTATACTTGTCGGAACAATACCTGTTGATGCACAAAATCAGTGAAGACTTTGGTACAACAGAAAATGTTAAGTTTGTGACCTTCGCTAGATTGCTCCGATCACTAGTGTGGATAAGTAAGTAAATGGATAGAGACAGGGAAGCAAACATAAGATATACGTGGTTCACCCAGATTGGCTACGTCCACGGAGTAGATGAGTTCTCATTAATTGTGAAGGGTTTACATAAGTACATAGGTTCAAGCTCTCATTTAGTGAGTACTAGTGAATGATTTAGTACAAATGACATTCGGAAATATTGTGAGAGAATGATCTCTATTTATAGAATAGAGTTTCTAGTTTCATTCTGACATTGACACGTGTCGTGTTGTGATTGACTTTTGATGTTGACACGTGTCGCGCTATGATTGGCTTCTGATGTCGACACGTGTCGCGCTGTGATTGGCCTCCTGGTTGGAGGGAAAACTCTTCTGGGTCCTTGACGGTATAACGTTGACCGGTGCTCAGTAGTTTCGGGATTGGTCAAGTATGGTACAAACAGTGCTCCCCTAAGTTCCCGAGTAAGGGAAGCTCCTCAGTTGGGGACTTGCAAGATCCAAGCTATTGAGTAATCACGAAACTTCTAAGTACCGAAGTGTGGTATCATTTTCACTTGCCTTATCTGTCTCATATATAGATGTCGCATCTTCTCTAGAAGTACTTTTGCTCCATCCAGTGGTGGTATCTTTAACTGATGAAGATACACAAGGTAATGTATCAATTTCACTTGAAGCTTACTTGTAGTTTCGGGCTTGGTCAAGTGCGATACAAATCCTATAGTAGGAGTCCCCCAAGTCGCCGAGCTAGGAGATTTGCCAAATGAGGTAACAGACAAGGTAAGTAATCAGACTTCCAAGCAAGCAACCTGGATCGGAGGTTCGACTTCGGCTTCCAGTTGATTGTTCTCATTCTCCTTGTGTCGTAAACAGCAACAAGGATAAGGAGAAGCAAATAGAGAAGAGATGATATGAGATACTTTTGCTTTTGAAGAAGTAACTTTCCACAGGCTTATTCTTGAACTGGGCTGGAGGGTTTTCTGGTTTCCTTCAGAGTATAAGGCCGACTCAAGAATTTGAGGGTCAAAACAAGTCTATCAAATCTAAAGTACGTTCGACCCTGATGATATGGGATACTTTTGCTGTTGACAAAGTAGTAGATGTATCGGCACGTGTTCTGTTACGCTTGTCTCCACTGCTTCCTTATATACTTCTCACTTGCCCTATCTGTTCCTCAGGCAGATGTGGTATCTTTTTTGGAAGCATAAGATGTTGAAGATGAGTACTCAAGAGTAATGCCAGGTAAGTAATTAGGCAAGGGGTTCCAGGAAGTCAGTTCTTGACTAGAAGCTTGATTTCAAATGCTGACTGATTGCTCTCTTTCTCTTTGTCTTACAGGTAAGAACAAGGCCAAATGATAAGACAGGGAAAAAGCATGATATGGGATACTCTTTCTTTTAACCCTGATGATATGAGATACTTTTACTCTGGTATGGCTTGTTTGCAGAGGTATTATCGGGAGGAAAAGAAGCTGAGTATTTCGAGAGACTCTGCTCAGAGTGCCATCTCGGATGTGAAGAAAAGTTGAGCATTTTTTTTATTTGCAGGTCTGCCTGGCTGTGGAGGATGGAGGTCGACATATATAGGAGTCTCCCTAACAACAAGTAGTAGTGCTATTCCTTTACCCTTCTTGGTCATAGCAATGTAGTGGGAGCTGCAAGCTTCACATGTTTTAACTTTGTCAAAGCATTTTGAAAAAGTGGTATGTGGTATCTGGAAAGTTGATGTTACGTGTGAAGATTACAGACAAGCTTTATCCAAGGAAATCTGGCTCTCGAAGTTCAGAGAGCGGTGCCTCTTCGGTTCTCGAACAAGCAATCATGTTGGGGATCTGGCTCTCGAGATTCAGAGAACGGTGCCTCTTCGATTTTTGAGAAAGCAATCCTGTTAGGAGTCTGACTCTTGAGATTCGGAGAGCAGTGTCTCTTCGATTTTTGAGAAAGTAATCTTGTTGGGAGTCTGGCTCTCGAGATTCGGAAGGTTGTGCCTCTTCGATTTTTGAGCACGTAATCCTGTTAGGAGTCTGGCTCTCGAGATTCAAAGAGTGGTGCCTTTTGGATTTTTAAGAAAGCAATCATGTTGGGAGTCTGACTCTTGAGATTTGGAGAGCAGTGTCTCTTCGATTTTTGAGAATCCTGTTGGAAGTCTGGCTCTTGAGATTCGGAGGGCGATACCTCTTCGATTTTTGAGCAAGCAATCTTGTTGGGAGTGTTTTCTCGAATGTGAGTAAAGGTTGGGCATTTTTGCCAGTCTGCCTTCCGACGGAGCACGGAGGTTGACACACATTGGGACTTTCTAGTTATCAAGTAATGGTGATGTTCCTTTACCCTTGTGGGTAATAGTAGGGTAGTTGGACCTTCAAAATTTATGTGTCTAAACTTTGTCAGAGATCTTTGGCAAAGTTATATGTGGTACCCGATGAGCTGATGTTGCGTGTGGAAGGTGGTGCCTCTTTGGAATCTGGAGAGTGGTACTTCTTCGATTTTTGAACCAACGGCCCTATTGCCCTTTCTTTTATAAAGGCACCAATTGTGTGTAAGAAGTACATTCAGAGAGTTATTGCTTGTAGGAATTTTCCCCTTACTTCAGAGATTTATTGCACCTCATTTCTCCTTCATCATTTCTGAGAATGTCTGGCCCATCCGACCGTCGTTTTGACTTGAATTTTGGTGAAGAGGCAGCCATGCCTTCTCAAGACAACATATGGCGCCCATCCTTCTTATCCCCTACTGGTCCTCTTACCGTTGGGGACTATGTGATAAAGAATGATATGACAACTGCGGTGGTGGCCAGGAATCTTCTCACTTCCAAAGATAACAGACTACTTTCCAAACGGTCTGATGAGTTGGCTGTTAAGGATTCTCTGGCTCTCAGTGTTCAATGTGCAGGTTCTGTGTCTAATATGGCCCAACGCTTATTTGCTTAAACCCGCCAAGTTGAATCATTGGTGGCTGAGGTGATAAGTCTCAAACATGAGATCAGATGGCTCAAGCATGAGAATAAACAATTGAATAGGCTCGCACATGACAATGCTACAAACATGAAGAGGAAGCTCGACCAGCTGCAAGAATCTGATGGTCAAATTTTACTTGATTATCAGAGGCTTGTGGGTTTGTTCCAAAGGCATTTATTGCCTTCGTCTTCTGGGGTTGTACCGCGTAATGAAGCTCCAAATGATCAACCTTCGGTGCCTCCTCCTTCTGGGGTTCTGCCTAGTACTGAGGCTCCGAATAATCACCCTCTGGTGCCTCATCTTTCTGGGGCTCTGCCGACTGCTGAGACTTCTCCTGAGCAACATTTGTGAAGGCTCCCTCTTGTTTGTTTAGTTTGATTCATGTATATGTACATATTTGTAACTTATCGGAGATATCAATAAACAAGCTTTGCTTCATTTCAACGTATTGTGTTAAATACACCAAGGCCTTCTTCACTAAGTTCTTTGAATTTTTCCTTTTGTTGAATCTTGTATGTTGAATCTTTGTGAGTAAAGCATGTAGGTTGAGGTAGTGCTCCCTTAATTTCCCGAGTGCGGAAAACTTCTCGGTTGGAGACATGAAAAAATCCAAGTCATTGAGTGGTCGTGAAACTTCCGAGTATCAAGGTGCAGTAGCATATGGTATGAGTCCCCCAAGTCTCCGGTCGAGGGAGTTTCCAAAATAACAAAACTTCACCATTTTCTTTTCTAAGTGGCAGCCCAAAACTCCTTCTTCATATATATTTGTTATGAAAGTTGTTAGGCCCAAAGAAGATGAGGCCTAGGCAAATTTTTTTTTTTTCGAATTTTCGAATTTCTGAATTTTTGAATTTTTGAATTTTTGAATTTTCGAATTTCCGAAAAAAAAATATATATATATATATATATATATATATATATATATTAAGCTTTATAGGTGAAGCTTTGAGGTTGAAGCTTTGTTGGGTACCATGAATTGATTTTGCTTCACACTATTTTGATCATGATAGTGTGAAGCTTTTGTGTTGAAGCTTTGTAGGTAAAGCTTTTGTGGGTGAAGCTTTTGTGGTGGGGGAAGCTTTTGTGGGTGAAGCTTTTGTTGGTGAAGCTTTTATGGGTGAAACTTTTGTGGGTGAAGCTTTTGTGGTGGGTGAAGCTTTTGTGGGTGAAGCTTTTGTGGGTGAAGCTTCTGTGGTGGGTGAAGCTTTTGTTGGTGAAGCTTTTATGGGTGAAGCTTTTGTAGGTGAAGCTATTGTGGGTGAAGCTTTTGTAGGTGAAACTTTTGTGGTGGGTGAAGCTTTTGTAGGTGAAGCTATTGTGGGTGAAGTTTTTGTAGGTGAAGCTTTAGAGTTGAAGCTTTTGTTGGGTACCATGAATTGATTTTGCTTCACACTATCTTGATCAAGATAGTGTGAAGCTTTTGAAAATTTGTAGTTGTCCTCCATTGATGAAGCTTTGTTGAATTTCCTTTTTCTTTCTTTTTTTTTTAGGAAACTAGAAATTTGAAAATGTGAGAGAGACAACATATACAAATTTTGCTTCCACACTGTTGAGCAAGAGATTGTGATGCAAGCCACACCTTGTAGTAGTCGAAGGTTTGGATGAACCATATAAATTGAATTTGCTTCGAACAGTCTTGAATTTGCCTCGAAGGTTTGAGAATTGTAGTTGTCCTCCATTGATAAAGCTTTTGTTGGCACCATAAATTGGTTTTGCTTCACACTGTCTTGATCAAGAGTGTGTGAAGCTTTTGAGAATTGTGGTTGCCCTCTATTGATGAAGCTTTTATTGGTACCATAAATTGGTTTTGCTTCACACTGTCTTGATCAAGAGTGTGTGAAGCTTTTGAGAATTGTGGTTGAACTCCTTTGATGAAGCTCTTGTTGGCACCATAAATTGGTTTTGCTTCACATTGTCTTGATCAAGAGTGTGTGAAGCTTTTGAGAATTGTGGTTACCCTCCATTGATGAAGCTCTTATTGGCACCATAAATTGGTTTTGCTTCACACTGTCTTGATCAAGAGTGTGTGAAGCTTTTGAGAATTGTGGTTGAACTCCTTTGATGAAGCTCTTGTTGGCACCATAAATTGGTTTTGCTTCACACTGTCTTGATTAAGAGTGTGTGAAGCTTTTGAGAATTGTGGTTGCCCTCTATTGATGAAGCTCTTGTTGGCACCATAAATTGGTCTTGTTTCACACTGTCTTAATCAAGAGCGTGTGAAGCTTTCTACAAGTTGTAGTGTTTGCATTGTTAAAGAGAGGAAATGTCTAAAATATATGCAATAGGGGTGAATAGCTTGATCTTCGTATGTCATGCACTGAAGTTGTTGTTGGCTTGCAATAAGACTTTGTCAATGACTATAACTCTTGTTGGGCATAAGTGCTCCCATAGTTGAGTTGTCACGCTTGAGGGTTTTTGATTATTTGTGAATACTAGGAGTTCACATGTACAAGTTGTACCACTCATCTTCTGGTAGGTGGAATGAACGGTGAGTTGCTTTCATCACTTGGTTGGTGGTACGAAGGTGAGTTCCTTCATCACCTTTCATCATATTTCATCACCTGGTTGGTGGCACGATGATGAGTTCCTTCTTCACCTGGTTGGTGGCATGAATGGCAAGTTGTCAAATGATATTAGAGTACGGGTTGTACATTTCATCACCTGGTTGGTGGCATGAAAGAAAGTATGAGTTGTACATTTCATCACCTGGTTGGTGGCATGAAGATGAGTTCCTTTTTCACTTGGTTGGTGGCATGAGTGGCAAGTTGCCAAATGATATTAGAGTACTAGTTGTACATTTCATCACCTGGTTGCTGGCATGAATGAGAGTGCGGGTTGTACATTTCATCACCTGGTTGGTGGCACGAAGATGAGTTCCTTCTTCACCTGGTTGGTGGCATGAGTGGCAAGTTACCAAATGATATTAGAGTACGGGTTGTACATTTCATCACCTGGTTGGTGGCATGAAGATGAGTTCCTTCTTCACCTAGTTGGTGGCATGAGTGGCAAGTTGCCAAATGATATTAGAGTATGGGTTGTACATTTCATCACCTGGTCGGTGGCATGAAAGAGAGTATGGGTTGTACATTTCATCACCTGGTTGGTGGCATGAAGATGAGTTCCTTCTTTACATTTCATCACCTAGTTGGTGAGAATAAGGGCAAGGTGTCGAGGCACATTGTAGCAAGTGTCAAAGACATAAAGTATGTTGAACCCTTTCGAAGAACAGTTGGCTTATGTATGGATGTGTTGGAATGTATGATGTTTATGTATGAATGTGTTGGAATGTATGATGGTTATGTATGAATGTGTTGGAATGTATAATGTTTATGTTGATTGATATGAATGATGCTTATGAATGTTTCGTTATGCATTAAGGGATCCATGATTTTGATATGTGAACCATGTTGGCGGTAACACTTAGTATCACATACTTTATGTCAAAGTACGCATGTTGAAGCTCTGAGTTGGACTATAAGGGTAGGTCAGCGTAGACCAAATGTTCCAGTGCTAGGAACGCAAAAGACCCAGAAGAAGTTGTTTGAATTCCCTCTTCTTTAAATATTTGCCGAATGGCTTGTGTGACAAAAGATCTCAAGCGGTTGAGAGTCAAAACATTTGTAATGTGTATTCCTTTTTATAATAACATTTCCTTCAGTACCTAGTCCTCCACTTTGAAAAAGTAAGGCTTGGCCCCATAGTCATAATAGTCGACGGTACGTTCACCCCTGGTTGTCTTGATACGAACTTTTATTCCTCTTGTTGTAATGGGCTTGCTGAGAGTAAAAATCCTTCCTCTTACCAAGAGACAGATACGTTTGGTGACTTAGCGAGTAGCTAAATGAGGCAAGAGATGATGCAATGGGTGTCTGAATGGCCAATATCTCCTCACTTGGTAGAACTTGACTTCCACTTCCCATTTGTTGATAGGGGTTAACCATATGGGGGTTCCCTTGGTATGTCATTGCTTCGGCGGAGGCATGTTTGTAAGCCTGTGCCATCATCTCACTGTAAGTCTTCCAAGTGTTGGCACTGATCATGTACTTGAAGAAACAATCACGTAGGTCTGCTGTGAAAGCCTTGAGGGCGGTCTTGTCATCTGCCTCAGTGCAGCGAGAATACTCATGGCTGAAGCGACCGGTATACTCTCGTAATGGGGGTGTCGAGGATCCTTCTTGTGAGAGGGCCAGACCTGGGTTAGTTCCAGTCAGGTATCTCGACCTAACGTTCGGCTTTCAACTTGTTTACTTCCTTAAGAAGCTGTAGGACAAGGGGGTCCTGAATGGAGTCATGTGCCACTGGAATTTTCTTTCGTAAGTCTCCATTGCCTCTTGGAAGTAAGAAAGTTTGAGTAAGGGCGTGTGGTTTTTTCTTGGACTCGTCGTACTGACTTCTAGGACGAGTCTGTCAGAATACCTCAGAGTCCCCCGTACCTTCATGTTCCTTTGGGACCTGTCGTTCATTCCTTAGATTGGCAGCTGGCATGGGTCGTGGGAGGGGACCGAGTCTTTTAGAAACCCTAGGGTCATTGATCTTCGAGCATATGTGGAGGGGATTCTCTCGACGTTGCTTTAGGAAGTCTCGGCAGTCACGATAAACGACTTTCGATCCTTCTAACCCTTCTGCAAGGAGCTGTCTTCCTCCACTTCTTCTACTTCGGGTCGAAGCATCTGGGTTGAGAGAAGTCTCATGTTGATCAATGTTTTAATGATTAGCTCGTTACTCATTAGAGATACCCATGTCGAAGGGAGGTGACCCCCCGTGTTGGGGGGCACCCAGGTGATGGTTGATGTCCACAAGGGTGACGAACTCCCGTGTTTGAGTACGCCTAGTTTCGTGGAGCGTCTCAAAGAGCTTCTCATACTGCTCCTGGATGACCTCATTCTTCATTGTTATCTTGTTGTTCTAAGCTTCTAGCTCATCGACTTTAGCTTGAAGAGCAACCCTATTTCCTTCCTTCTTTCGTTGTTTCGCACTAGGTGCAAGAAGGGTGTCATTCTGTGTGCTGTGGCTTCATTCGCTCCCTATGTTGGAGAGGGATGCCTGGTTAAAAGAGAGTGTACAAATAGTGGAAAACAGCTTGGCAAAGCTGAAGAGAGTGGGAATAAGTGTCGTTCCCACAGACGGCGCCAAATGTTGATGTATAAAATCAGCAAGAACTTTGGTACAACAGAAAGTGTTAAGTTTATGACCTTCGCTAGATTGCTCTGATCACTAGTGTGGATAAGTAAGTAAATGGATAGAGACAAAGAAGCAAACACAAGATGTACGTGGTTCACCCAAATTGGCTACGTCCACAGAATAGAGGAGTTCTCATTAATTGTGAAGGGTTTACACAAGTACATATGTTCAAGCTCTCATTTAGTGAGTACTAGTGAATGATTTAGTACAAATGACATTCGGAAATATTGTGAGAGAATGATCTCTATTTATAGAATAGAGTTTCTAATTTCATTCTGACATTGACACGTGTCGTGTTGTGATTGACTTTTGATGTTGACACGTGTCGCGCTATGATTGGCTTCTGATGTCGACACGTGTCACGCTGTGATTGGCCTCCTGGTTGGAGGGAAAACTCTTTTGGGTCCTTGACGGTATAACGTTGACCGATGCTCAGTAGTTTCGGGATTGGTCAAGTATGGTACAAACAATACCAAATGAGAAATTTTATTTGAACTCATTGAACCTTTTTTTATATGCTTTTTATATTAGCACCCCACAAAATGTTGAATGCACCCCACATTAAAATTTAATATTAATGACTTATTTACTCTATTATGCAATGACAATTTTGACCCTATTAGGTTTAAAAAATAATAATAAAATTAACTTTTAACGTATTATTTATCTCCTTCAACTATCAAAACCCCTCACACCCTCCATTGTTGAATAAAACTCTAAGCAATGAAACTACAAACATGTTAATTAAGAAAAATTATTTTTGATGAATGGAACACGAAATTGATGTTTCGAAAGCTTTGAAATCATTATTATTGTTATTGAAAAACATTCAATGAACCTAAACATTTTTTCAAATCATTCAATTTGAAATCATTCGGCAAACTAAAGTTTAGATGGTTTGAAATCATTCGGCAAAATTAAAAATGACTGTTATAAGATTTGAGAAATGTGGAGTGTATAAAAATGTGAGGTGTGTATAGAAAATGTAAGGTGTATATTAAGAATGTGGGGTGTGAGGGTATTATGGAGAAGGAAGTGGGGTGTATTAAGATAATTTTTAATTGAAAATGTAAATGCGACGTGTATTAAGTATGTGGAGTTTATTCAACAATTTGTGGGGTGCTAATATAATAAGCCTTTTTTATACTCAGCTTACTTTTTACACCCATATTGTTTTTAATTAAACTTTCAATATCTCTTTAAACCCAATTTTATTTCCTATACTTGTCGGAACAATACCAAATGAGAAATTTTATTTGAAATCATTGAACTTTTTTTTATACTCAGCTGACTTTTTACACCCATATTATTTTTAATTAAACTTTCAATATCTTTTTAAACCCAAATTTATTGCCTAAATTATTGACATAAAACTACTCATACAGTTTGATGAAACAGAAATAGATCGAAATTTGGCTACACTGGTTTCTCTTAATCAAAGCTGCTTCTTCTTCTTCTCTCCCCCCCCCCTTTTTTTTGGTATATATATGTAATCGAAGGCTTCGGTAACAATAAATCGAGGCTTCAGCAGAACAAAAATAAGGAGGAAAAAAAAAAACAAAAACAGAAACAGATCATCAACGCTAGAAGAATAACAATAGATGGTCCCCCCTTCTACATACCCTACTATTTTTAGTTTCATACCCGCCTTAGGGTTCTTATATATGTACTACTCCATTCATTCATTGGTTTACCCGAACAAATAATTAAGGGTAAATTACATAGTAACCCCTCATGTTTGAGGTCTATTACAACTAGGGATGGACAACGGTTATGGCGGGCGGGTAACCGCGGTTATTTACCCATAACCGTTTATGCTCATACCTGCATAACCGTTTACCCGTTGGGTAATTGCCTAAACGGTTATACTCATACCCATAACCATTTATAAACGGTTAACCATACCCATAACCGCATACCTATTTAACCGTAACCGTTTAATACCCGTTTACCCATTTACCCTTTTTTAACCCGTTTATCTTTTTTTTTTTTTTTTTTACCATTACCCATTTTCACCCGTCTACATGTTTTTTAACAACTTGAAAATTAAAAAACAAAATTGTCATAATTTTTGTTGATGCACAAAATCAGCGAAGACTTTGGTACAACAGAAAGTGTCAGGTTTTGTGACCTTCGCTTGGTTGCTTGGTTGCTTCAGTCACTAGTGAGGATAAGTACGTAAATGAATAGAGACAGAGAAGCAAACACAGGATGTACGTGGTTCACCCAGATTGGCTACGTCCACGGAGTAGAGGAGTTCTTATTAGTAGTGAAGGGCTTACACAAGTACAAAGGATCAAGCTCTCAATTTAGTGAGTTCTTGTGAATGATTTAACACAAAATGGCATTAGGAAATATTGTGGGGGAATGACCCCTATTTATAGAAAAACTTGTAGCTTTGTCACATTGACATGTGTCATGTTATGATTGGTTCTTGATGTTGACACGTGCTGCGCTCTGATTGGCTTCTAATCTTGACACGTGTCGAGTAGTGATTGGCCTCCTGGTCGGAGGGGAACTCTTCTGGGTCCTTGACAGTATAGCGTTGGCCGGTGCTCGGTAGTTTCGGGATTGGTCAAGTATGGTACAAACAGTGCTCCCCTAAGTTCCCGAGTGAGGGAAACTCCTCGGTTGGGGACTTGCAAGATCCAATCCCTTGAGTAATCATGAAACTTCTAAGTACCGAAGTGTGGTCTGATCTTCATCTGCCCTTCTCTGGAAGTACCTTTCCTCCATCCGGGAATGGTGTACTTAGCTGATGTTGACGCACAAGGTAATGTATCAATTTCACTTGAAGCTTAGTTGTAGTTTCGGGCTTAGTCAAGTGTGATACAAACCCTATAGTAGGAGTCCCCCAAGTCGCCGAGCTAGGAGATCTGCCGAAAGAGGTGACAGACAAGGTAAGCAGTCAAACTTCCAAGTAAGCAACCCAGGATCAGAGGTTTGACGTCGGCTTCCGGTTGATTGTTCTCATTCTCCTTGTCTCTCATTCAACTGCCAGGATAAGGAGAAGCAAATGGATAAGAGATGATATGAGATACTTTTGCTTTTGAAGAAGTAACTTTCCACAGGCTTATTCTTGAACTGTGCTGGAGGGTGTTCTGGTGCCCTTCAGAGTATAAGGCCGACTTAAAAATTTGAGGGTCAAAACAAGTCCATCAAATCTAGAGTACGTTCGACCTTGATGATATGGGATACTTTTGCTGTTGACGGAATAATGAATGTGGTATGGAAAGGTGATCGTGCTGTAGTGATCTGTTTCAGCTCACCGTTGAACCTTCTGCTTCAATCTTTTGCATGGCAGAAGTGGTGTGCAACCTTTGCATTTAAATGGTCCTTCAGAACATTCCTTCATAGTGACTCATCCACGCTTGGCAGCTTCAGTGTAAAGAGCCAATATCTGATCAACTGTCATGAGGTATTTGCCGGTGGAATTCGTGACCTTGACAGCAGTTGAGGATGAGTACTCGAGAGCAATGCTAAGTAAGCAACCAGGCAAAGGCTCCAGGCAGTCAGTTCCAAATTGGAGGTTTGATTTCAGGTTCCGACTGACTGCTCTCTTTCTCCTTGTCCTGCAGGTGTGGACAAGGACAAAGACAAAGACAGGGAGAAAGCATGATATGGGATACTCTTGCTTTCGACCCTGATGATATGAGATACTCTTGTTCTTGGTGTGGCTTATTTGCTGAGGTATTATCGGGGGGAAATAAAGCTGAGTATTTCGAGAGGTTATGTTGAGGGTGCCTTTTCGAATGCGAGAAATGGTTGAGCATTTTTGCAGGTTTGCCTGTCCGTTGAGGAGGGAGGTCAATGTATATAGGGATTTCCCAATAACAAGTAGTAATGCTATTCCTTTACCCTTCTTGGTCACAGCAATGTAGTGGGAGCTGCCAGCTTCACGTGTTTTAATTTTGTCAGAGCACTTTGAAAAAGTGGTATGTGGTATCTGGAAAGCTGATATTACGTGTGGAGATTACAGACAAGCTTTATCTAAGGAAATCTGGCTCTCGAAGTTCTGAGAGTTGTGCCTCTTCGGTTTTCGAACAAGCAATCCCGTCGAGGATCTGACTCTCGAGATTCGGAAAGCGGTGCTACTCCGGTTTTTGAGAAAGTAATTATGTTGGGAGTCTTTTCTCGAATGTGAGTAAAGGTTGGACGTTCTTGCCAACCTGTCTTGCCGCAAAACACGGAGGTCGACACACATAGGGACTTTCCAGTTGTCAAGCAGTGGTGCTGTTCCTTTACCCTTATGGGTAATAGTAGGGTAGCTGGAACTTCGAAATTCTCGTGCCTAAACTTTGTCAGAAATCTTTGACAAAGTTATATGTGGTACCCGAGGAGTTGATGGTGCATATGGAGAGCGGTGATTGATCAGTAAGATTCACGTGCTTTCTACTTCACCAGAAATCTTCGACAGAGTGCCCGTAATTTCCGCAAAGCTGATTGTGCATGTGACAGGTGCTGACGAGGCTGAAAAAGCAGGTGCTTCTTCGATTTCTGAGATCGGCCCTCGTGGTCTCTGAGCAGCCCAGCTTTTGAGAAAGCAAACACCTCTTCGATTTCTGAGATCGGCCCTCGTGGTCTCTGAGCAGTCCAGCTTTTGAGAAAGCAAACGCCTCTTCGATTTCTGAGATCGGCCCTCGTGGTCTCTGAGCAGTCCAGCTTTTGAGAAAGCAAACGCCTCTTCGATTTCTGAAGCTCCGTCGAGTGCAGATTTTTATAGAGGCTGACATTAAGTTCCACAGCACACTTGAATCTCTACCAGTAGAAGCTCATTTCTTGCACTTCTAAGATCTTGATTTGTCTGACCTCTTCCTTCTTCAACACATTTGAAAATGTCTGGACCCTCCGACCGTCGTTTTGACTTGAACCTTGGAGAAGAGACAGCCACGCCTTCTCCAGACAACATATGGCGCCCATCCTTCATATCCCCTACTGGCCCTCTTACCGTTGGGGATTCTGTGATGAAGAATGATATGACCGCTGCAGTGGTGGCCAGGAACCTTCTCACTCCCAAAGATAATAGACTACTTTCCAAACGGTCTGATGAGTTGGCTGTTAAGGACTCTCTGGCTCTTAGTGTTCAGTGTGCAGGTTCTGTGTCTAATATGGCCCAACGCCTATTTGCTAGAACCCGCCAAGTTGAATCATTGGCTGCTGAAGTGATGAGTCTCAAACAGGAGATTAGAGGGCTCAAGCATGAGAATAAGCAGTTGCATCGGCTCGCCCATGACTATGCTACAAACATGAAGAGGAAGCTTGACCAGATGAAGGAATCTGATGGTAAGGTTTTACTTGATCATCAGCGGTTTGTGGGTTTGTTCCAAAGGCATTTATTGCCTTCGTCCTCTAGGGTTGTACCTGGTAATGAAGCTTCAAATGATGAACCTCCAATGCCTCCTCCTTCTGGGGTTTTGTCAAGTACTGAGGCTCCGGATAACCACCATCCGGTGCTTTCTCTTTCTGGGGCTCTACCGACTGCTGAGACTTCCCCCAAGCAACCTTTGTGAAGGCTCCCTTTTGTTTGTTTATTTTGACTCATGTATATGTACATATTTGTGGCTTATCAAAAATATTAATAAATAAGCTTTGCTTCATTTCAACATATTGTGTTAAATACACCCAAGCCTTCTTCATAAAGTTCTTTGAATTTTTGCTTTTGTTGAAACCTGTATTGTTGAAGCTTTGTGAGTGAAGCATGTAGTTTGAGGTAGTGTTCCCTTAATTTCCCGAGTGAGGAAAACTTCTCGGTTGGAGACTTGAAAAATCCAAGTCACTGAGTAGTCACGAACTTTTGAGTACCAAGGCGTAGTAGCATATGGTGGGAGTCCCCCAAGTCTCTAGTCGAGGGAGTTGACGAATGAGGTGTCTTGCTAATAGTCCATGTCGTAAGTACCAAAACTTCATTCTTTTGTTTTCTAAGTGGTAGCCCCGGACTTTTTCTTCATAGATTTTGTTGATGAAGGTTGCTAGGCCCGAATAAGTGGAATTGCAGAAGGTGTAACCGTTGGTGCATTAACATCATAATGGAAGCATCACAATGATGGAAGCATCACAATGATGAAAGCATCATAATGATGAAAACACCATAATGATGAAACATCATAATGATGTTTCTTTGGTGGAATTGTTTTTCATTTCCCCTAACAACCGGAATTGTTTTTCAACATAACACCATCATCTGTAGGTCGAATCACAAAGTTGTCTTCATGAAAGTTGTTCGTTAATTCCTTAACTACAACATATCCAAATTGGAGAGCCATCGGAGCAGTACAACTCCAGAAATCCAGGTATGATGAGTGACTGTTTATCATTTGTCTGTCAACCCGTCAGATTTGTTGTGAGCTTTGAAACTCTATTTTCTCTTGCTCAGATCAGCATGCTTTCTTCATTGAAGTTGTTCCTCAGCTTGTGAACTACAACATATCCAAATTTGAGATCCCTCGGAGCTGTATAACTCAAGAAACTCAGGTATGATGAATGACTGGTTATTATTTTTCTGTCAACCCGTCAGATTTGTTGTGAGCTTCGAAACTCCATTTTCTCTTGTTCAGATCGGTATGCTTTCTTCATTGAAGTTGTTCCTCAGCTTGTGAACTACAACATATCCAAATTTGAGATCCCTCGGAGCTGTATAACTCAAGAAATTCAGGTATGATGAATGACTGGTTATTATTTTTCTGTCAACCCGTCAGATTTGTTGTGAGCTTCGAAACTCCATTTTCTCTTGTTCAGATCGGTATGCTTTCTTCATTGAAGTTGTTCCTCAGCTTGTGAACTACAACATATCCAAATTTGAGATCCCTCGGAGCTGTATAACTCAAGAAATTCAGGTATGATGAATGACTGGTTATTATTTGTCTGTCAACCCGTCAGATTTGTTGTGAGCTTCGAAACTCCATTTTCTCTTGTTCAGATCGGTATGCTTTCTTCATTGAAGTTGTTCCTCATCGACTCTTTCATAACATATCAAAAATTCAGGATGAACTAACGGTTAAATATTTCCAGATCTTCGAAACATCACAACAGCTTCGAAATCTGCAAGAAGCCGACTATCATGTTTGGAGCTTCAACACTGTAATTTCCGTCGCTCAAACAGAAATGGTTCCTTCTTGAAAGTTGTTCATATGCTCAAGAACTATAGGGTGTCCAAAATTCAGCTCCATTGGAGAAGAGCAGAGGTTGCAGAAATTTGATAGATGAAAGGAGGCGGAAGAGGGAGAGAGAGAAAAAGTCTCCTGGGTTGGATTTCTATTTTGGGGCAGATTCCAATTTTTGTAGCACCTTCATTATTGATGAATTGCTTGTACTTTTGTCCATTATGAAATTTGGGACTTTGGCTTGTTGTTGGATCTATTATAATATGTTTGAGAACATATATAAGTGAATAAATAAGAAGGAAAATTTTGGGCCCTTGTGGGTGTAAAACAAAAAATGTTTATGTTTACCCAAGTGTTTTTGTACAAGTTCAAGGGCATCTTGGGTTTTGTGAACAAAATTTGTTTATTTGGAGCAAGGTTTTGTGTTGAAGCTTTGTAGGTGAAGCTTTGGTGTTGAAGCTTTGTGGGTGAAGCTTTGGAGGTGAAGCTTTTCGGGTGAAGCTTGTTGGGTGAAGCTTTTTAGGTGAAGCTTTGT
Organism: Malus sylvestris; assembly: GCF_916048215.2. NCBI lineage: Eukaryota > Viridiplantae > Streptophyta > Magnoliopsida > Rosales > Rosaceae > Malus > Malus sylvestris. The sequence goes on along the minus strand of NC_062269.1, from coordinate 3,815,603 downwards.
GGGTGAAGCTTTTTAGGTGAAGCTTTTCGGGTGAAGCTTTTTGGGTGAAGCTTTTTAGGTGAAGCTTTTCGGGTGAAGCTTTTTGGGTGAAGCTTTTTAGGTGAAGCTTTGGAGGTGAAGCTTTTCGGGTGAAGCTTTTTAAGTGAAGCTTTTTAGGTGAAGCTTTGTGGGTGAAGCTTTTTAGGTGAAGCTTTTCGGGTGAAGCTTTTTGGGTGAAGCTTTTTAGGTGAAGCTTTGATGGTGAAGCTTTTTGGGTGAAGCTTTTTAAGTGAAGCTTTTTGGGTGAAGCTTTTTAGGTGAAGCTTTGATGGTGAAGCTTTGGAGGTGAAGCTTTTCGGGTGAAGCTTTTTAGGTGAAGCTTTGGAGGTGAAGCTTTGGAGGTGAAGCTTTTTAGGTGAAGCTTTGGAGGTGAAGCTTTTCGGGTGAAGCTTTTTGGATGAAGCTGTTTTTTTTTTTTTTTTTTTTTTTTTTTTTTTTTTTTTTTTGGCGCTTGACACGGTCTTCATTTGCTTGTTTTGTAGTGACTGTGGAAGACGGATTGCTTTCTGATTGAGAAGGGTTCCGGCATCGCTTGCTATGAATGTAAAAGAGTGAGGGCTGAGTTGGCTAAATTACCTCTTTATTGAATTCATTGCCAAATGGCCTTCATTACATAGGATGCCAAACGGCTATAGCTCAACACTTGTACATCGTGAGTCTATTTGTAGTAGTACTTCAAGTGATCAGCGTTCCATGGATGGCCAAGGGTCTTGCCATCGGAGCTTCTAAGTGTGTAAGAGCCAGGGCGACTGATGCCAATGACTTCATACGGTCCATCCCAGTTTGGACTAAGTGTGCCTTCACTCGGGACTCTGTCGCAGAGTAATCTTTTCTTTAAGACCCAGTCTCCTATTTTGAAAGAACGAGGCTTGACCCTAGAGTCATAATAGTTGGAGATGCGCTGCTTGTAGGCGACATTCCTCAAGTGAGCTTGGTTTCTGTGTTCCTCGACTAAATCCAAGTTGAGGGTGAGTTGTTTGTCATTTTCACTTTGAATGTAGTTCTGGACTCGGAATGTTGCTTGCTCGAGCTCAACAGGGACAACCGCCTCTGTGCCAAAGGCAAGTGAGAATGGAGTTTCTCCTGTTGAAGTCCGATATGAAGTGCGATATGACCAAAGAACTTGGGGTACAAATTCTGGCCAACAGCCTTTAGCTTTGTCCAAGCTGGTTTTCAAAGTGCGCTTGATTATTTTGTTGATGGCCTCAACTTGTCCATTAGACTGGGGATGAGCTGGAGAGGCAAAGCATAAGTTGATGTTGAACTTAGAGCAGAACAACCTGAACTTCTTGTTGTCGAACTGTCGCCCATTGTCAGTGACTATCGCATTGGGAATGCCGAATCTACAAAGGATGTTCTTCCACACGAAGTCTTCTATCTTTGCCTCAGTAATGGTTGCCAAGGGTTCTACTTCGGCCCACTTTGTGAAGTAGTCCACTGCAACGACTGCGTAACAGACTTTGCCCTTCCCTGCCGGCATTGGGCCGATCAAATCAAGTCCCCACTGGGCGAAGGGCCAAGGGCTGATCATAGGAGTAAGAGGCTCTGGAGGGGAATGAGGAATAGCCGCATATCGTTGACATTTGTCACATGAGCGAGATACTTTGATGGCATCCTGGTGGAGTGTTGGCCAGTAATATCCTTGGCGAAAAGTCTTGTGTGCTAGGGACCGAGATCCAGCATGATCTCCACAGACTCCCTCATGTATTTCCCGAAGGACGATTTCCGCCTCGGCAGGCGTAAGACACCTTAAGTATGGCAGGCTAAAACCTCGCTTATAGAGTTGATCATTGATGATCAGGTAGCGGGTAGACTTGTATCGAATTTGCTTAGCCTGGACTTTATCATTTGGGAGGGTGCCATGAGCAAGGAAATTATAGATCGGGGTGATCCAACTATCCCCCTGTTGTAAGTTGCATACTTCTGCGGCCATGGTGCTTGGTGTTGCCAACAGTTCGACATGAATTTTTCTTCCAATCTTGTCTTCCACAGCCGAGGCGAGGCGAGCCAGGGCGTCTGCATGACTGTTTGCCGCTCGAGGAACTTGGGTGATCTGGTAGTGGAAGTGCTTGAGCAAAAGTTGTGTTTGCGCAAGATATGCTGCCATGGAGCTGTCCTTAGCATCAAAGTTGTTGGTAACCTGGTTGACCACCAATTGGGAGTCACTGAAAATATCAATTTGTTTAACCCCGAGGTGTTTGGCCAAACGTAATCCTGCTAGAAGGGCTTCATACTCGGCCTCATTATTTGATGCCTTGAATTTGAAACGAAGAGCATACTCCATTGCTACTTTGTCGGGTGTAGTCAAGACTAGTCCCGCTCCACAGCCCTGTTGGTTGGATGAGCCATCAACATACAGACTCCATGCTGGGGTTGTTGGTTCTATCTTCTGAGCTTCCGGGGGTAATGAAGCCACTGCTTCAGGTGTAGAAGCAATGTCAACCGGATATGTGAAGTCGGCAATGAAGTCTGCCACTGCTTGGCCCTTCTCAGCTGGCTTTGGTTGGTAGGAGATGTCAAACTCACCCAACGCTATTGCCCATTTGATCATTCGCCCTGAAGTGTCAGGACTTTGGAGTATCTGTCGAAGAGGATAATTGGTAAGCACGATGATGGAGTGCGCTTGGAAGTAAGGGCGGAGTTTTCGAGCAGACATGACCAATGCCAGAGCCAATTTCTCAATGTTAGAGTACCGTGTCTCCGCATCTTGTAAGGCTTTGCTAGCGTAGTAGACAGGTCGCTCAATATTCCCATCCTTTCGAATGAGAACGGAACTTACGGCTGAAGCTGATACCGATAGGTAGATAATGAGAATGTCTCCTACCTCGGGCTTGGAGAGTAGAGGGGCTTTACTCATGTACTCCTTGAGGTTTTTGAATGCCTCGGCACATTCATCAGTCCATGTAATGTACTTCCTACTTCCCTTAAGTGCTTTAAAAAAGGGAGCACATTTGTCTGTGGCCTTAGAAATGAACCTGGTTAAGGCTGCCACCTTGCCAGTAAGGCTCTGGATGTCCTTTGAAGTTACCGGTTCCTTCATGTCGAGGATTGCTTTGATCTTCTCGGGATTAGCTTCAATGCCTCGTTGGCTAATCATGAAACCTAAGAATTTGCCAGAGCCTACGCCGAAGGCACATTTGTTGGGGTTTAACCTCATTCGATACCTCTTCAAAATAGTGAAAGTTTCAGATAGGTTGGTGATGTGTTGGTCAGCATGTTTGCTCTTGACTAACATATCATCAACGTAAACTTCCATGCTCTTCCCAATCTGCTCGGCGAACATTGAGTTGACTAGTCTCTGATAAGTCGCTCCTGCATTCTTTAGGCCGAAAGGCATGACTTTATAGCAGTATAGTCCTCTGTCGGTAGTGAAGGCTGTGTGTTCTTGATCCGAAGGGTTCATGAGGATTTGGTTGTATCCTGAGTAAGCATCCATGAAGCTCAGGAGTTCACACCCGGCCGTAGAGTCTATAAGTCTGTCAATAAGAGGAAGAGGGAAGCTATCTTTCGGACATCCTTTGTTTAGGTCGGTGTAGTCAACACACATTCTCCACAAGACCTTTTGAAGCAAAAGACTTTCTCTGGTCGGATTTTTCTTAACAAGGACCACATTTGCTACCCATGTCGGGTAATTGACTTCGCGGACAAAGCCTATGCCTTTGAGTTTTTCAACTTCTGCTTTCATTGCCTCGTATCGTTCAGCGTCATAAGATCTTCGCTTCTGTCTCACCGGCTTGATCTTGGGGTCAATACTCAAACGATGACAGATGACATCGGGAGAGATGCCTGGCATGTCCTCGTATGACCAGGCGAAGACTTCAGTGTTCTCTTTCAAAAAAGATATCAATGCTAACCGAAGGGGTGGTGACAATGTGGTGCCAATCTTCACCATGCGATCTGGATAATCTCTTGAGATAGGTACCTTCTCCAACTCTTCAGCAGGTTGGGCTTGTTGGGTGAAAGAGTCATCTCGAGGATCATCGGGTTGATTGTTGCTATCAGGAAGATCCAAGTTCGCTTCATCTAGGCTGGTCTTTGTGACTTGGTCATGTACAGACAGGGTTTCCTTGGGTCCGGGCAAGTGTTGTTGCTTAACTGAAGTGTTGTAACATGATCGTGCACTAAGCTGATCTCCTCTGATGTAGCCGTTGCCATGGGGGGTTGGAAATTTCATCAACAGCATATGCGTGGATACCATAGCCTTGAGATCATTGATGCCTGTGCGCCCAAATATGACATTGTATGCCGTTGGGCAGTCAACCACTAGGAAGTTAGTGGTAATGGTAGCCGTGTAAGGGCCTGTACCAATAGTAAAGGGTAAATGTATGCTCCCTAAGGGTTGCACGATATCACCGGAGAAGCTTATCAGAGGAGAAATCGAGCGATCGAGCAAGTGTTCAGCTACACTGAGTGCCCTGAAAGCTTCGGCAAACATGATATTGACCGAAGCCCCTGTGTCTACGAGGATTCGTCGAACATCAAAGTTGGCTATGTGAGCCTCCACGATCAATGGGTCGTTATGAGGGTAGATGATGCCTCTTTCTTCCTCAGGGTAGAAACATATCGGATCCCAGTTAGGCTTTTGATACTTCCCTCCCCTGATGTCTTCCACGTGAAACACTTGGTGACCAGGCCTCAGAATTCGTTCACTGTTTTTCATGGCCCTATTGGAAGATTCAGATATGGGTGTGCCGCCGCTTATGGAATATATGACATTCACCTGGCGTTGGTTACGGTTATCCCTTTGAGGGTGAAGGAGGAATTGATCAATTTTTCCTTCTCGTGCCAAAGCTTCAATACGATCACGGAGGATGATACATTTCTCGCTATCATGGCCGTTATGCTCATGGTAGCAACAAAACATGCCCGCGTTATTCGGGGGCGTGTAATCTGGGTGCCTCGGCTTTGGTTTTGGTATCAGGTGAGCTATGCTGGGGTAAATGGCCGCGCATGTGGCATTCAAGGGCGTGTATGTCTCATACCTTGGGGTAGGGGGTATCTTGACGCGGGTTTGACCCACTGCATTGACTGCCTGGGGGCGAGCGTTATTGTGGCGATACCCTTGGTTGTCGGGATAGTGTCCCTTACTCTTTTTACTGAAAGGAGAGTGGTGAGGATGGAAATCCTTCCTCTTGCCTTGAAATTGATATGTCTGTTGATTCGGTGAAGCATTATGCAAGGCATGGGGAGGTGCCACTGCTGTTTGGGAAGTCGAGGTCTTCTCATTTAGGTGAGTCTGGCTTCCACCTCCCACTTGTTGATAAAGGATGGTTGTAGGGGGTTTCTCCTGATATGTCTTTGCCTCGGCGGAGGCATGGTTATAAGCCTGCGCCATCACCTCAGAGTAAGTCTTCCAAGTATTGGCATTGATCATGTATTTAAAGAAACAATCACGTAGGCCTGCCGTGAAGGCTTTGAGGGCAGTCTTGTCATCTGCTTCGGCACACCGGGAGTATTCATGGCTGAAGCGGCCAGCATACATACGTAATGACTCGTCTGGCTTCTGGCGGATAGTGTACAAGTCATCTGCAGAGTGCAAGCGATCGGTTTGGAAAATGTGTTGGGAAACAAATAGTTTCCTCAATTCCTCAAATGAGTCTACCGTCTCAGGTGTAAGACGACAATACCAATTTAGAGCTCCACTAGAGAGGGTGGAGGGGAAGAGAAGACATCGCTCTTCGTCGGTGTGCATCCGGTATGCCATGGTGGACTCAAAGAGGTTAAGGTGCTCAATCGGGTCCTCTTTTCCAGTATAAAGTTGCAAGCCAAGCTTTTGCTTTGTCTTTGCTTGAAGGGGGGTGTTGAGGATCCTCCTTGTAAGAGGGCCAGGCCTGGGTTGGTTCCAGTCAGGTATTTCAGCCTGACGTTCAGCCTTCAACTTGTTTACTTCCTCAAGAAGTTGTAGGACAAGGGGGTCCTGAGCGGAGTTATGTGTCACTGGAGCTTTCTTTCGTAAATCTCCATCTCCTATTGGAATTAGGAAGGTTTGATCAAGGGCATGTGATTTTTCCCTGGACTCGCTGTACTGGCTTCCAGGGTATGTCTGTCGGAACACCTCTGAGTCCCCTGTACCCTCATGTCTCTCTAGGACTTGTTGCCCCTTCCCCAAATTGGTGGCCGGCTTGGGCCGTGGCAGGGGACCGAGTCTCTCAGAAATCCTTGGGTCATTGATCTTTGAGCTTATATGGATGGAATTCTCTCGACGTTGCTTCAGGAAATCCCGACAATCGCGAAAGACGGCTTTCGATCCTTCTGCCCCTTCAGCAAAGAGGTGTCTCCCTCCACTTCTCATGGTTCGGGTCGAAGCAACTGGGTTAAGAGAAGCCTCATGTTGATTATCAAGTCGAGGGGTAATCTGTTCCCTATCAGGGATATCTATGTCGAATGCATGTGACCCTCCATGTTGGAGGGCACCCAGTTGATGGTTGACTTCCACGGGGGCAACAAGCTCTCCCACGGGGGCAACAAGCTCGCGTGTCTGAGCTTGCCTAGCTTTGTGGAGTGTCTCGAAGAGCTTCTCATATTGCTCCTGGAGGACCTCATTCCTCATTGCTATCTTGTTGTTCTGAGCTTCCAACTCATCGACTTTAGCTTGAAGAAGAACTCGTTTTCCTTCCTTCTTTCGTTGTTTCGCACTATGTGCAAGGGGGGTGTCATTCTGTGTGCTGTGGCTTCCTTCGCTTCCCATGTTGGAGAGGGATGCCTGGTCAAAAGAAAGTGTACGAATGATAGAAACCAGCTTGACACAGCTGAAGAGAGTAGGAATAAGTGTCGTTTCCCACAGACGGCGCCAAATGTTGATGCACAAAATCAGCGAAGACTTTGGTACAACAGAAAGTGTCAGGTTTTGTGACCTTCGCTTGGTTGCTTGGTTGCTTCAGTCACTAGTGAGGATAAGTACGTAAATGAATAGAGACAGAGAAGCAAACACAGGATGTACGTGGTTCACCCAGATTGGCTACGTCCACGGAGTAGAGGAGTTCTTATTAGTAGTGAAGGGCTTACACAAGTACAAAGGATCAAGCTCTCAATTTAGTGAGTTCTTGTGAATGATTTAACACAAAATGGCATTAGGAAATATTGTGGGGGAATGACCCCTATTTATAGAAAAACTTGTAGCTTTGTCACATTGACATGTGTCATGTTATGATTGGTTCTTGATGTTGACACGTGCTGCGCTCTGATTGGCTTCTAATCTTGACACGTGTCGAGTAGTGATTGGCCTCCTGGTCGGAGGGGAACTCTTCTGGGTCCTTGACAGTATAGCGTTGGCCGGTGCTCGGTAGTTTCGGGATTGGTCAAGTATGGTACAAACAATTTTCTTTTTTTATAACAATTAAACACCGTTATAGGTACATTCTTCATACATTTCCGTATTTTAATTTTTTAAGTCCTTATACCATTCCAATAATTGAAATAATAATTTACGAACGATATTTTTAATTGATATAGAATGAAAAAGAAAGAAAATTAGTTTTAAAAAACAAAATTGGAATATAGGATATATAAATTACAGTAACAATGCTAACAAAAGTGAGGGATTAGTTGAAATGGCAAGTCGCAACATGTTTGAGGAACAGGTCTTGGGTTTAATTAAGTGAGTGGGGCTAAGGGAAATTGTTATTTATTTTCCTAATCTTTTGGGAAAACTTTTACTACTAATCCATGTTACCAATGAAGGTAATATAATATTTGTTAAGTATTTTTGGTTACGAAAACTGTTTAGAAGACAATATTCTTGAGTTATTTAACCTATAATGTAAAGTATTAACATAATATATATATATATATATATATACATATATATATAATTAGCTTTATAAACCATGCACTATAGTCAATAACATTGATCTAAGTTTTGTTCGATAGAAAACATGGTTTGTGTTAATTTTACATATATAAAATAAATGGGTAAACGGTTACCTGTTTATAACCGTGGTTAATACCCATAACCACCCATTTAAATTTCACGGGTAAACGGTTATACCCATAACCATTTATTTATCTAAACGGTTACCCATAACCATAACCGTGAAATTTAAATGGGCGGGTAACTGCGGTTTTTCATATCCACGGTTATTTTGCCCATCCCTAATTACAACCCCATACAACATCTTTAAAACATTTCACTTTTATACCTCACGTACTATTTTATTTCAAAATAATACATCTGTTAGATTTTCCATCCATTAGTCTGTAATGCTGACGTGGCTGCCACGTGGCAAAAAAAATAATTTTTTATACATTGAAAATATTATAATATTAACCTTATTAAAAAAAATTAAAAAAAAACCCAAAAAAACCCGAACCCAAATCCCCTTTCTTACCCCTCACCTCTCTGCAACTCCCATTTACAAAATCCACCACTCAAGCCACAATTCATCCTCATTGAAACCCTCCCCAGTCCACGCCATTTATCTTCTCCCCTCCCCTTTGGTTTTTTCAACCATTTTTCTTTTGTATCCCCAACCACAACATTCCAACATATTCAAATCATGAAATTGAACAACAATTTTCTCAATTCATACATAGAAATCCAAGACATTAGACCCATAATACCTTTAAGCTCTGGAGTGAAGACGACCATGCCATCCTAGCCTCGAACCTGTGCGACGACCATGGCGGGAGCTTGTCGAATGGGGGGGAATGGAGCTTTGCGCATGTTTTTTTTTAGGGGGGGGGGAAGGGTGCAGGTGGGGAGGAATCTGTGGACGGGAGGGATCGACCGGGGGGTCTAGGAGCTCAAATTGGGAAAAACTAGTGATTTGGGATCTTACCCGTGAAAACCCTAAAGAGAGATTTTTTGGGGAGCTTTCTGGCTTTTACGCCGGGGAGGGAGGGGATAAGCTTTCTTTGCGACGAAATACGGCTGCTTTTGTGCCTTTGGCAGTGGATGCCGGCGAGCACACAAACGTAGCAACAGCAGGAGCAATGGTGGACATCATGGCAAGCACACTCCCTGCCTGTTCTTTTTCCACCGTCGAGCGCTCTCTCACTCTCACACGCCTCTCTTCCTTCCTCCCTTCATCTTTCTCACTCCCACATCTTCTTCTCCACCTGAAGGCTTGCCCTCTAGTTCTTTCTTCGACACTGTTTTGGTGGGACCCACACTGAGGGGTGCTCGGGTGGAGGGGATGGACGGACGGGAAGGAATAGATGGGTAAGGGGGTGGGGGTGGGGGTGGGGGTGGGATGTGGGGTTTACGGGGAAGGATTTCTGGGTTTTTGTGTGTGTGTGTTTTTTTTAAAAATAGGGTATTATAAAATTTTTAATGTCTAAAAAAAAAGTTTAAAATAGGGTTAATATTATAAAATTTTTAATGTATAAAAAAAAAAAAGTTTTGCCACATGGCAGCCATGTTAGCATTTAACAGACTAATGGATAGAAAATCTAACGGAGGTATTATTTTGAAATAAAATAGTACGTGAGGTATGAAAGTGAAATGTTTTAATGATGTTGTATGGGGTTGTAATATACCTAAAACCTGAGGGGTTACTATGTAATTTACCCAATAATTAATTACAAATTTATCTAGTTGCTTCAATTAACTAGCTAGTCTTGGCCAATGGAGTCCTCACGTATTCTTGTGGTGTTCTTCGCTTGCATCCTCTTATTAATTCTCTCTTCTTCTACACTAGTAGATGCAAGAGCATCTCTATTAGTTTGAAGTGTTTGCAAAGGTAACCGACACTCTTTCGGTTAAAACTACACTCAATGCGTAAAAACTCTTTGGTCTGATGCTTTTATACGATCGTCGGCAACACCCAATGATTTCAAAGAACTTGCTATAAATATTCTTGAGCTAGCAGCAAAAACTGCAAGGAACGCCAAAGAGTTGCTTAACAATTATCAGCCCATGATCAAAAGCAGCAAAGAAACCAAAACAACTCAACAATGTGCACAATCGTATAGATAAGTGGCATCGTGTTTCCGAGGCACGTAAGATGAGGTAAATGAAGAGGACACCATGGCCAACTATACCATAGCAAGGATCTCTGACGACATCGGTGCTTGTGAAATATGTTGGTGGATAAGTATGGCAACTGGATCACTGATGCAGTGCAGTTAAACAAAGGAAGAATAAGTGAAGGTTGAAAATGTTCCAAGTGTTCGAGTAGTTGTTAGTCAAATAATGTAATGGACGAACAAGATTATAAATCTCAATGGTGTGTAGCTTGCCACGTGTCTAGTTTGTTAGGTGTTAGATGAAAACATATGAGTTGCACATGGTCACAATCATGGTGCAAGTGTGTGTGTGGGTAGTAACGGTTATAAACCCCACATTATATGCTGACTTTGGTGGATCGAATCCAACGTAGATTTGTGCACCAGTATTCATTGGAGTCAATTACAAATTCTGGTGTATCATGATGAAAACAATTTTCAAGTATCACAATCTGTGGAGCTTTGTTGAAGATGGTTTCACATTGTCGAAGGAAAGGATGGAGACGGATGAGAAGCAAATCCTTGCTAATCAATATCTCATCTCTAGAGACACAAATGCGTTGGGACTGATAAAAGGAGCTGTGAGTGATGAGATTTTTCCTAGAATCGCAAACCAAGAGACTGCAAAAGATGCTTGGGATGTTCTTACGCAAGAGTTCAAGGGTAATGCTCAAGTCATGGCTATGAAATTACAAGGTATTTGTTGTGATTTTGAATATGCTAGGATGAGAAATAATGAATCTCTCTCTGATTATCCAGCTAGATTATCTGGCCTTGTGAATAAGATGAAAATGTTTGGTGAAACCTTGCCAAGCAAAAGACTAGTTAAGAAAATGTTAAATAGTCTAACCCCCTACATATGATAATATTGTTTGTCATTAAGGGGACTAAGAAATTGGATGAGATTAATCCAAATGAGGTTGTCGCAACTCTAAAAGGATTTGAGCAGAGGTTGAAAAGACATACTGAAGATGAGGATGTGAGTGATAAGGCATTTAGCAGTCTTAGTATCCAAAACAAAAGTGGATCACAGACCACTGGATACAAGGGGAAGAAACCTTTCAAATTTAGAGATACAACTAGTGATTTTAAGGGTAATGATAGGTCTCAAAATGTTGTCAAACCCTGGTTTAACAATGAGAGTTTAAGAAGGAGAACACAAGATATGCATGTAAAATATGTGGGAATATACATTATGGTGAATACATGTTCAAGGGGAAGCCTAAGTGTCACAATTATGGCAAATTCAATCATTTTGCCAGAGATTGTAGAAGTAAACCAGTTCAACAAGTTCAAGTTGCACAGAGAATGAATGAGGAAACTTTAATGTTCTTTGCTTGTAATTTTGCTGCAATTGTTAAAAGTGAACATGTCTAGTATATTGACAGTGGATGCAGCAATCACATGGCTTCACATGAGTCAATGTTGATTAATCTGAACAGAAGTGTCTCAACAAGAATAAAAAATAAGGAATGGACAAATTGTTCAAGCTAGTGGGAAAGGAACCTTGGTGATTGAAACTAAGAAAGGTACCAGACACATTAAATAAGTGATACTTGTTCCAAGACTGGATGAAAATCTCCCAAGCGTGGGGAAAATGATGTAGCATGGTTATTTTCTATTATTTGGAGATAACCAAGTTGCAATCTTTGAAGATAGAAGTTTGAAGAGTCATGTTGTTACAATACAAATGATTGGTAATAGGTGTTTTCCACTACTTATGGAGGATATAAATGGTTCTGCACTAAAAGCCAGTTGTGATGGTGATTCTTAAGAATGGCACAAAAGGTTGGGGCTTTTGAATTTTAACAACTTGCAATTGTTATATGATAAGAAAGTGGTTTTGGGGGTTACAAAAACTCAAGAAATCATCTGAAGTCTATGAAAGGTGCATTGTAGGAAAGCAGCACATAGATGCATTCAGTAAAAAGCTGACTTGGAGAGCAAGTAAGCTTCTGGAATTAATTCACTCAGATGTTTGTGGACCAATCCAAGTCATAAAATTTGGAGGAAATAGATACTTCTTAACTTTCATTGATGATGTAACCATAATGTGTTGGGTTTATCTTCTGAATCACAAATCAAAAGTGTTTAAAGTCTTCAAGAAATTCAAAGTCATGGTTGAATTGCAAAGTGGCTACAAAATTCTAAAGCTAAGAAGTGACAAAGGTGGAGAGTATAACTCTCATGAGTTTAATCAATTATGTGAAAATTTGGAGCTTGAGAAATAGTTGACAGTGGCTTATTCCCCTCAGCAAAATGGTGTTGTTGAGAGGAAGAACATAACCATTGTTGAAATGGCTAAGAGTATGCTTCATGACAAACATTTGCCTTATGAGTTCTAGGGATAAACTGTAAACACAGCTGTGTATTTACTCAATAGGTGTCCAACCAAGTCTGTGGAACACAAAACTCCATTTGAAGCTTTCAGTGGCAGAAAGCCAGGTATTTAACATTTAAAGGTGTTTGGGTGTATCTGTTATGGTCACATACCTGGATAATTAAGAAGGAAGCTAGATGAATCCTCTATGAAAGGTATAATTTTTGGATATGGGGAGATGGAGAAAGGATACGGGATCTACAATTTGAGTGCCAAGAAGATCTTTCTGTTAAGGAGTGTTGTATTTGATGAGAATGGTACTTGGAATTGGAATGCAGAAAACTGTGATAAGCTATCATTTCTTGTTAATCTCAATCTACCTGAGATTGATCATGGCATTTAGCTAGAATGGAGCAAGTGTGTAACATTTGAATTCACTGATTCTCAAACTGAAATTGGTAAGTCAAGCACAGCTAAATCCACACCAGTCAAAGAGAGATCACTGAGTGAAATTTATGCTAGATGCAATATAAGCATGATTGAACTAGAGAATTTCACTGATGCTGCCACTGATATAGCTTGGAAAAAAGCAATAGATGCTGAAATTGAGATGATAGAGAAAAACCAGACATGGGAATTGGTTGACAGACCATCAGGCAAACCAATTGTTGGAGTAAAATGGATTTACAAGACCAAACTGAATCTAGGTGGGACAATTCAAAAGCACAAGGCAAGGCTGGTTGCCAAAGGGTATGCACAGAAGCCTGGGGTTGATTTTAATGAAACTTTTGCTCATGTTGCAAGATTGGATACCATCAGAACACTCATAGCCTTAACAGCTCAAAAGAAGTGGAAGTTGTTTCAATTAGATGTGAAATCAGCTTTTTTGAATGGTGTGTTGCAAGAAGAGGTGTTCATTGATCAACCAGAGAGTTATATTGTGCAAGGTGCAAAAGAAAAGGTCTACAAACTTAAGAAAGCTTTGTATGGATTAAAGTAAGCACCAAGGGCTTGGTATGAAGAAATTGATGCTCATCTGCACAATTGTGGATTCACCAGAAGTCTAAGTGAAGCAACATTGTAAATGAAGTCAAAGGGAGAAAGCGAAAGCATCATTGTCTCTATCTATATAGATGGCATTATCTACACAGGTAGTAGCACTGAGTTACTGGAAGAATTCAAGTGTGACATGATGAGAATATATGACATGATAGATTTGGGATTGCTATATCATTTCCTTAAAATGCGAATTCTTCAATCTGAATCTGGAATTTTCATTAACCAAAGGAAATATACAGTTAGCCTACTGCAAAAATTTGGGCTGAAGGACTGCAAGTCTGTTAGTACTCCATTACTGGTGAATGACAAACTCAAGAAAGATGATGAGAGTGAGAAAACATATGAGAATGTATATAGGCAATTGGTTGGAAGCCTTTTGTATCTGACTGCAACCAAACCATATATTATGTTTGTAGCTAGCTTACTTGCTAGATTCATGCATGGACCAACAAAGAAGCATTTGGGGGCAGCAAAGAAAGTGCTCAGATATATACAAGACACTTTAGACTATGGGATTGAGTATGAGAAAGGCGAAGAATCAATTCTCATATGCTATTGTGATAGTGATTGGAGTGGGGATGAAACTGATATGAAAAGCACATCTGGATATGCTTTCTCATTTGGAAGTGGGGTTTTCTCTTAGGCCGACGTTAAACAACATAGTGTAGCTCTGTTAATAGCTGAAGCTGAGTACATGAATGCAACTGAAGCAACCACTCAAGCTATGTGGTTGACGTTTGTGCTTTAAGATTTTGGTGAAGAACAAGTTGAAGCTACTCCTATTTACTGTGACAATACATCTACCATTGCTATGACAAGAAATCATGTGTTCCATCAAAGAACAAAGCATATTGGGAGAAGATATCATTACATTCGGGAAGCATTACAGTCAAACATCATCAAGCTATTCTATTGCAAATCAGAAGATCAACTTGCTGATATTTTCACCAAGGCACTTCCCAAAGATCGATTCTACACACTCAAAGAGAAGCTTGGAGTTAAACCACCTACCAGCTTAGAAGGGAGTGTTGGTGGATAAGCATGGCAGTTGGATCATTGATGCAGTGCACCTAAAAAAGGAAAGAAAAAAATTGAATGTCGAAAATGTTCTAAGTGTTAGAGTGGTGTTAGTCAAATAACGTAATGGACGGACAAGATAATAACATCTCAATGGTATGTAGCTTGCCACGTGTCTAGTTTGTAAGGTATTAAATGAAAACATATGAGTTGTACATGATCACAGTCACATTGCAAGTGTGTGTGCATGGGTAGCAATGGCTATAAACCCCACATTGTATGCTGACTTTGGTGGATTGAATCCAACGTAGATTTGAGGGAGCAACGTACTCCTTGTTGAAAGTTCATCTCTAATATTCAAGCTTTGAATCCACTTCAATTACTTGTTGAATTGATTACAAATACATAGAAAAATCTAGCTTTAAAGTTGATCAAACACTAACAACAAAGCATTGAGTTCTGATGGGGTGAAGCTTCCTAATACCATATCCCCCAGACTCCAGTTGGTCAAGTTGTATAAAGACATTGGATACACCATCACTATTCAGTAACTAAGCATCTGGCTTAAGATTCCCAATTAATTATATATAAAGAGGATCTTAGTAAGGACTAAAATAAATAAAAAAAAGATGTACGTGCATGAAGCACTGTAACAATAATGATTGATGAAGAGCATTGACGTCCCTTGTAACAAAAATGAAAGGGGAAGAAACAATTATCAATACATGCGACATATATGTAAGTGTATCTATATATGATTGCTAATTTATTTACTACATAATTTCAATCATCTGATCAGATTGATCGAATCACATATCACTCATTTGATGCACATAACCCAACATGAGTTCAGATGTGTGCATATGCTGAATATGGGCTTAAATGTGCATGAAGTGTTAAGTTAAATTGGTGATTAAGTCACCCATATCTCCATATCTATCATAAAGTGTGGGCACGTTCGTATTGGATCACTTTCCACAAAATATTCTAAACCAATTACAATGTAACGGTTTGATTGGAGTTTGACAAAATCTTACGGAACTTGAACCATATCAGACCAACGTTGAACGGTTCTTCACCCAGTTTATTTTTTATTTTTCATTCTTTTCAACTTTTTTGCCCATTTACAATTTTTTTTTGTTGGACCAATTACGATAACAACATTTCCAAAGAAAATTACGATAACACCTAATCCATAATTTGCTACATATTTTCATTTTTTGAGTACATCAAATCATCTTCAAATTTAATAAGCTAATGCAAGTGGCTCTTTACCACAGTGGTGTGAGTTCAAACATCGTCAATGGCTAATTTAATATCTAATCTAACAAAATCTATCGTTTAACAAAAAAAAAATGCTAATAAACTTCAAAGTTTGGTAAGTCATATAGTTACAACTCAAAGATCAATGAATATCTAGACCTATGTTTGCACACTCCTCTATTTGTACGTATTCTTTCCCAATCAATGAATATCGTACTGTTTAAAAAATAATAAATAATAACAAAATAAAAAAAACTCAAAGATCAATGACTTTCAATTTTCTACGAACATTCAACATCCTCACCTAGTTACTAAGTACTAACCAATAAAAGAAGCTACTTCTGTAACTAGAATCATATAAATACAAATATATAAGTGGATGAAGGGAATGCATATGGAGGTATTTATGAGGAATGAAGAATTGTGGAAAGAGGGTGCAGCTTGAGATTGTAGGATACAAAATCTAGAAAAGAAATCTCATTCAAAGTTTTTTTCGTTGTAGACCTAATTCACTGAACTATTCTAAGGAAATAGAGAGGGGGAGGCCCATGGCAAGAGAGAGAGAAGAGAGAGATTTAATTATGAGATGTGTTGTATTTCACCCCATTGTGTCTTTATTTATAGTAGTAGGAAAGGTTAATTCCTTACTCTAATAGGATTACGACTCTACTAGGATAATATCTAACTTAGAGAATATTCCTAGATATCCCAACTATACTAGAGTTTACACAATCACATTCCTATATTAAATATGACTACAACACTCCTCCTTGAGTGTGTAAATATTTAAACAAAACATCGCATCAGGTCTTCAGCATTTGAGGTAGAACAATTATTGAAGTCGTCGGCACAACCAGCGAATGCGAGTCTCAAATTAAAGAAAGTATGCATTGGTAGTAAAACTCACAAAACCTCACTATGGTAAAACCTAAGATAGGTACAAAACTCATAGAGAAAAGTGAGAAGTATCCATAATGTCTAAAACAAACGTCATATGGGACGAAAGTAGTAAACTCAACCGAGTATGATCATCCTATGATTGGTGCCTCATCAAAACCTGGTTAGGTAGCAAAAACTCAGTAGAAAAAATGCTCATAATCGTAAGAAAAAGAGTACAATAAGATCAAGTGAGTATGCTTCTGGATACTCCCCTTAAGTTAGACATAATTTCCAAATAAGAAAACTACAAGCAATTCAACTCAGATAATTTACGCATACCGATTCCTTGGACGAGCTTCTGAAAAGTAAACTTGGGCAATGATTTGGTGAAGAGATCAGCCAGGTTGTCCTAGGAACGAATTTGCTTGACTTCAATGTTCTGATGTTGTTGTTGCTGATGAGAATAAAAGAACTTGGGTGCAATGTGCTTAGTGTTGTCTCCCTTGATATATCCCTTCTTTAACTGATCGATACATGCTGCATTGGCTTCAAAGATCGTCGTAGGAAGGTCAACGACGGTAGTAATACCATTAGTGCTTCGAATATGTTCTATGATTACTCTCAACCAAAAGCACTTACGCCAAGCTTAATGCAAGGCGAGAATCTCAACATGGTTCGAAGAAGTCACAACTAGTGTTTGCTTGGTAGACCTCCAAGATATTGTGGTGTCTCCAACGGTAAAGACATAGCCTATTTAAGAACGTGCCCTATGTGTATTAGACAGATAATCAGTATCTGCGTAACCAACAAGGCGTGAATCAACCCGATGACCCAAGGGGGCAACAGCTCCTCTCAAGGATTCATGGGTGTAGAACAAGACCAAATTCGTCGTACCTTTGAGGTAGCGAAAAATGTCTTTAATATCATTCCAGTGTCTGCTGATGCCTCTTAAAAATCTGAAATCTCCATAGATGTAGTAGCATCTTCGGGATGTTCCACATGGGCAAAGTTAGACTCATGATGGAAATGATACTTGGCAATGGCCTTGGAGGTGGCTTAGCATACACGTGACCAATGATCCTTTAATCCACATCGGTAGCACATGTCCAACTCATTGGAAGTCAATTGAATGGTAGCTTTTCCTTTGTTCTTGAAGTTTGGGGCTTTAGGGGCAAGGGGTTAGTGCTTCTGGGTCAAATTTCCTCCCTTGGGTGGGCATTTGCTCTATTGACCTTAGACACGTGGTTGGGCTTGCTACCCATTTCCACGGCCATGACGATTATTTCGTCGTTTATGGTTACTAAAATGAGTCGCATGCGCTTCAGGCAGAGCGATCGAGCCAGTGGGTCGAGCTTGATAATTCTTCATCAAAAGCTGAATCTTCTTTTCAGCGAGAAGTAAAACAGAGATCAAATCTAAAAATTTGATGAACTTTGGTTAAGTCTTCTTTACAGAACTTAAGCAGTGATCGGATTCTACAAACTTCAAAGTTGTGTTCATTCATGATGGTGCATATTTTCATATATTTTTATCATATACTTCAGTTAAATTTTGTATGTATGAATGGGTTAAATGCACTAATTTATATTGTTTTAATTTATAGGCATTCAATACAGGAATTATGCAAAAAAAAAGTGAAAAATGGAGATTTCGAGTGTCTAGAGTAATTCCAGTCCCAGTGGAGCACGACGTTAATTAACTGCACCAATACATATGCATTACAATAAGAAGATGAGATTACAACGGTTGTGGAAATCAAATGGGCATGGGAAGCTATTCAACGAATTTTAGGATAGACATAATTGTTTTTATGACTTCCGTTTAATTTCTTTTTCTTTAATTAGGACTTAATGTCCAATAAGGGCTAGGTTTTTAATTAGGCTTTATGTTGCCCCTTTGCCATGAGTTATAATGTGGAGATTACTTCTCCTTATTCATTCATTCACGAAGAAAGCCACCAAAACATATCACACTTTAGGGGGCATGCGGCAAAGAAGGGAAGAGGAACAGAAGTTTATAGTTTTTTTCTTTGCTAAGGCTACGATGTAGCCTAATCATGAATACTTAATTGTCTTGTGGCATTGTTATTATCATGTTTTTCTTCTTTATTGAGTATCTTTTTCTATTCGCAATGCGCTTGATTTTTATTTAGATGCTTGATCACCATTTATGTCACATCCCAGCCCAGGCCTCCACCACATCTCGGGCTCGACTCCACCGTAGCACGATATTGTCCACTTTGAGCCCCGACCACGCCCTCACAGTTTTGTTTCTGGGAACTCACACGAGAACTTCCCAGTAGGTCACCCATCCTGGGATTACTCTCGTGCGAACTCACTTAACTTCGGAGTTCCTACGGAACCCAAAGCTAGTAAGTCCCCAAAATGCCTCATGCTAGGTAGAGATGAGAATATACATATAAGGCTTACAAGATCCACTCCCCTAGGCGATGTGGGATGTTATAATCCACCCTCCTTAAGGGCCCAACGTCCTCGTCGACACAATTCCTGCCAAGGATTGGCTCTGATACCAAATTGTCACATCCCGGCCCGGGCCCCCACCACATCCCGGGCTCAACTTCGCCATAGCACGATATTGTCCGTTTTGGGCCCCGACCACGTCCTCAGGATTTTGTTTCTGAGAACTCACACGAGAACTTCCTAGTGGGCCACCCATCCTAGGATTGCTCTCGCACGAACTCGCTTAACTTCGGAGTGCCTACGGAACTTAAAGCTAGTGAGTCCCCAAAATGCCTCGTGCTAGGTAGAGATGGGAATATACATATAAGGCTTACATGATCCACTCCCTTGGGTGATGTGGGATGTTACAATCTAGGTTTAAATTAGGTTGATTTGATGCAAGTTAGAGTAGATGTCATACTTAACTTGGGTTTAGCTTCTTGCAATTGATACCATAACCACATATTTGTAGATGCCATACAATTAGGGTTTGTGTGATTTTCCAATGATTTCCATAGAGCTTAATGGGTTCTTACTTGTTTAAATCCATCTAGATGCCATAGAGGGTTAACATGTAAGGATACTTTTGATGTAACCAGATGCCATGGCCAGCGAATAATTTAGGGAAAATCGATCATCAATATTAGGGAACTACTTCAGCATAACATATTAAGGGAATTAAGTAGAATTGGTTACGGTGAATTTGGATGCCCTAGGTTTTATTTTCTTATGTTTTTAATTTTATTATTTCATGCATTTTATTTTCAAGTCATATTTCATTTTTAGTTATCGAAGGATTGCAACTTAGATATGAAACTGGTCCAAAAGGCTTTGGGATACACATTCATTTGCGAAAAGCTCTACCAACGCTCTTATCTCATACCCCACACTCTATGCATTACTCTAGAAGTAGGCTTGCAAATCCTAAGTGACATTCATTCTGGAATATGTGGCAACCATGCATGAGGAAGATTGTCAGCCCAAAAAGCACTAACCGTTGGATATTACTGGCCTACTATGCCACAAGATGTTGTTGGATGCACCCAAAGTTGCAACAAATACCAAAGGTGTGTGACATGCCTAAGAACCTAATATATTAATAGGCTCGTGGTCTTTCATGCAATAGGGCATCGACTTATTTGGGCCTCTTAAGAAGGTTCAAGGAAACATAAAGTACCTGATAGTGGCCATAAATTACTTCACAAAGTGGATAAAGGCAGAACCACTGACGAGAATCACCGGAGCTACATTAAACTCCTTTGTTTGGAAGATCATCATTTGCCAATTCGGGATCCCACATACAATCCTTACTGATAACGGACTACAGTTCACCAACTTCGAAATCACATATTGGTACAAAGAACTAGGAATTCGCCACCTCACTGTTGCGAAAATTAGATAACCGAAATTAGGCTTATTAAGTCTCGAATTTTTGTGCTCGCAAGTATACGAATCAAATGACAGTATAGCATATAAGCACGGATATCGTCCCACAGAGATCGAATTGATTCTAAAAATCTTACTAGCTAAATTGAAACAAATTCTAATTGATAAGCTTTAATGGAAAAGAGAGAAAATTTGAATTAAACTAAAAATGAAATATGACTTGAAAATAAAATGCATTAAATAATAAAATTAAAAACATAAGAAAATAAAACCTAGGGCATCCGAATTCACCGTAACCAATTCTACTTAATTCCCTTAATATGTTATGCTCAAGTAGTTCCCCAATATTGATGATCAATTTTCCCTAAATTATTCGACGGCTATGGCATCTGGTTACATCATAAGTATCCTTACATGTTAACCCTCTATGGCATCTAGATGGATTTAAACAAGTAAGAACCCATTAAGCTCTATGGAAATCGTTGGAAAATCACACAAACCCTAATTGTATGACATCTACAAATCGGTGGTTATGGTATCAATTGCCAGAAGCTAAACCCAAGTTAAGTATGGCATCTGCTCTAACTTGCATCAAATCAACCTAATCTAAACCTAGATGGTGATCAAGCATCTATATAAAAATTTTGCGCATTACGAATAGCAAAAGATACTTAATAAAGAAGAAAAACGTGATAATAACAATGTCACAAGGCAATTAAGTATTCATGATTAGGCTACATCGTAGCCCTAGGAAAGAAAAAAACTATAAACTTCTCTTCTTCTTCCCTTCTTTGTTGTAGGCCCTCTAAGGTGTGATATGTTTTGGTGGCTTTCTTCGTGAATGAATGAATAAGGTGAAGTAATCTCCACATGTCCATTTGATTTCCACAACCATTGTAATCTCATCTTTTTATTGTAATGCATATGTATTAGTGCAGTTAATTAGGCTTGTGCTCCACTGGGACTGGAATTACTCTAGACACTCAAAATCTCCATTTTTCACTTCTTTTTCGCATAATTCCAGTATTAAATGCCTATAAATTAAAACAATATAAATTAGTGCATTTAACCCATTCATATATACAAAATTCAAATGAAGTATATGATAAAAATATATGAAAATATGCACCATCATGAATGAACACAACTTTGAAGTTTGTAAAATCCGATCACTGCTTAAGTTCTGTAAAGAGGACTTAACTGAAGTTCATCAAATTTTCAGATTTGATCTCTGTTTTACTTCTCACTGAAAAGAAAAACCAGCTTTTGATGAAGAATCATCCAGCTCGACCCACTGGCCTGAAGCGCATGTGACTCATTTTAGTAGTCATAAACAACAAAATAATCACGATTAACTCTTCAAAAATTAAAAACTAAAAACGAAATAATAATCACGATTAACTCTACATTATTGAGTTATCAATTTAAAAAGTGTCCAAGTTAAAGCCTGATCTATCCCGAGAGTTGAGAGGATCCCGTTTGCCCATAACCATAATGGTAGGTAAACCACAAATCATGATTCCTCCCAAGCTGTGAAACACACATTTTGGCGGTTTCTTTGGGCAATAATCAATAATTAAAGACAAAGAACCAATAATTATAGCACGTGTCCAAATCAGTGTTTACCAAACTTGTGCCTTGTGATCTCCAAACCGGACACGTCTGGCCATAGCAAGGATACGTATCCCTCCTATCTACGTGCCTGCTTCCCTGGATTATATACAATTTCGTGCAATTAAACTAAATTACATTTCTAACTATTACTTTAATTTAGTATTTTTTTCATTTATAAGTAAGAGAGTGAAATTTAAAAGAACGTCTAATATTTGAATTGTGTTGGGTACTTACAAGTAACTTCTTTCCAAAATGGTAACTAGTTATTTGCTTCGCCATTGTAGTATGCAATTTCGGAAGTTAAAAAAACTCACATAAACATTTTAATCTTCTCGTAACCATAATTACCGTGTTATGTAAAATACGGATCTTCAAATTTGTTCGCTGAACTACCCGCGGGGGTTGACACCCAACAACTATCTGACGCATGGCGGCAGTCCAATCTCCCGTTGCTTATAGTAGAATATGGTGTACCAAAAAAATTAAATTAAATACTTTCAAACAATCGACATTGTGTCATCAACACGATCACTACTTCTCTTCACACGTGTCAAGTGGGACCCGCATTCTATTTTTTTGAGTTTTGACCTACTTTATTGTTCTCGCTTTCGACTGTGTTCCCACGTGGAGATTACATCTTCATATAAAAGCATTTCTTTCTTCGCCAAAATAGACATTCTAGAGAAGGAAAGTGACACTGTGACACCCGGATCTTGTGTCATACGGAAACTTCAATTTCAGATTAACCATGCCGTACGAAATCAAACTATGATGTAACCATCCGACTTTTAGACATGATAATACAAGGGAACTTGCAGAAAGCAATAACTTACTTGGTTTTAATTGATTTTTTTTTTCTTGACAATATCATACTTATTTGATTTTAACCTTAATTTATTAATATTTTTCTTTACAATATCATACCAATGAATTATAGTCCTAAAATGCAGTAGTTTATATCTTATTGATTAAGAGTATGTGTCTCGAATTTTCCTCTTCGTAGTTTAGTGTAGATAATCCTCATCATTTGTCCCAAAAAAAACAAAAAAGTATTGTCCAGAAAACGGCTTCAAAATATATTTCAGCAATTTTTTTTATTATTAAGTGAAGTCAAGGGTTTGAAACTATTCAAGAATCACGCATCTTTGTATAAATTGGGCAAATAGAAAATTATATTATCATTTAGTTGTGATCAAATAAATAAACAAATATATTGATAATGCGCAAACATCAAATTTTCAAGGTGAAAGATTTGAGTGAAGCCACAAAATAAGCCAACAATAATTTGGAATTCAACTTAAAACCTTCAACAAACATGTTAAAATATGTTGAAGTATCCAACTGAGAAGATGTTATCACATGCATGAAACAATAATGTCATACAAAAGTAAATTAGGACGGTTTAATATAAAGTAAAATCTCTCACAAGTAAAAAAAAAAAACTCCTTGCGCGATGAAATTTTGCACGACAAAACACACATCGTCGTGCGAAGTTACTTTGAGTGACGAAATTTTGTGCAACAAAACAAACATTGTCGCATAAAGTTACTTTGACAAAATTTTAAACTTTGTCGCGTAAAGTCTTTACAAAAATTAAAAAAAATATTTTAAAACATTTGCGCAACGAAATCCAAATATTTCGTCACCTAAACCAATTTATTTTATTTTTTATTTAATTTTATATTATAAATTTTAAATTATAGTTATTTTCATAAGTTTTTATTATTTTTTCAAAACTTTGCCCGACGAATATCAATATTTCGTCACCTAAACCCTATTTACTTATTTTTTATTTAATTGTATATTTTATATTGTTAAACTAAATTATTTTCTTTGCGCGACGAATCAACATTTGGTCTCCTAAACTCTATTTATTTTAATTTATTTATATTTTTAATTGTAAAATAAAATTATTTTTTATTATTTATAAAAATTAAATTAAATTTTGCGCGACGAACCTATATTTCGTCACGCAAAACCCTTAAATTTGGGCAGGCACCAAAAATGGGACGCATGATTTTTTTTTTTTTAAATTTTTTTTAAGACTTTGAGCGACCAACATTTCGTCGTGCAAAACCCTAAAAATTTGGGTGAGGGCCAAAAATGGGACGCGAGAAATTATATTTTTAAAATTTTTTTAAGACTTTTCGCCACCAAGATTTCGTTGCGCAAAGTGTTATGGTTTTTAAAACCAAAATAACTCCTCCACAATTTTCTCAATGTCTTTCTCTATTATCTTACCTCTCCTCTATTTCCCTTTCCCCAAATATGACCCTCTCTCTCACACTCACTCCTCTCACTTAATCTTTCTTCTCTATCTCTCACGTTCACTCACTATCTCCTCTAGCTCTCTCACACTCACTCCCCTCTCTCATTCTCACTCACTCTCAATCTTGCCAAAAGGTATTTTCTCCCAAAATTTTAATTTTTTCATTAATATGTGTTTTTGGAGTTAATTAATTTTGGTGTGGGGCGGAGTTTGGGTAGGATTTGGGGTATGCCAATTTTAGGGGAAATTATGCCGATTTTTGGGTATTATTTTATGTTGTTTTTTGGTTATTTGACCATGTTTGTTTTGGGAATCATCGAGACTTTGACAATGAAAGTTGAGGATTAGGATGCTATCAAACCATATCCCCCGCCACTACCACCACAATAGACTTATATTAGGATTTTATTATTGTACTTTGTTCATTTCTATGTACATTTTAAATATATTATATATATTGGATAATTTGATCACTATTTTTCATATGTAATTTTATTTTGAATATATCAATTTAAATTAAAGTAATTAAAAAAATAATGTCATACAATTAAATTAAATTAAAAATATATAAATTTGAAAAATCTTGCGCTACCAAATAATTTGTCGTGCAAACAATTAATATAATGAAATTAAAATAAAAGAAATAATAAAACAAAAAGTCAAAAACCTTGCACGACAAAATCTTTGCGCAACGAAATCATACTTTGCACGACTTTGCGCAACAAACTTATTTCGTCGCGCAAAGTGTTTTGTGTAGTAGTGTCTATATAGTCATAATGTTAGGATTAAACCGATTTTATAACTGTTGGGAGCTTATTAATTGATAGAGGAATACTTTAAAAAAAAAACAAAAACACTTTTTGACTTATTTATCCTTAACAAAAGTTGTATGATACAAATAAATGATTAGTAGTGGAGCATGCAAATTTTCAAAATGTAGCATTGGTAAAAATGAGACACCTAATATTGAAAAGCTAGTGCAGACATTTATGTAGCGCTCTCTTTGATATTTCCGCTTCCTAAGTAAATTTTATAAAACATTGTCCATGTTGGCGAGGTGTCAACCCTAAAAAATAAAGCATTGTCCCAAATAACTTTAGAGAAATATTTTACTTCATCTTAAATTTATCCTTGTGACATTGCATAATTTTTTGTACCTATTGACAATTTTTACTATGTAGAGATGAATTTTCTTAAGACGGTACCTCAAAAGATTATCACTTATTACAATACAGAGTTTATTCCTATACATAATTGAAGTAGAGACTAAAATTTTTTATGACTAAAAGGAGATAATTCCTTTTTAGAGTTATTATGTAGAAGTTTTACTGTAATATGAAAATAAAAAGAAGCACACGTTTCTAGTAAGCTGTTGGGAATAATCCATAAAATAATTTGATATATTTAGATTTGATCTTCTTGTATAAGATAACGACGTTCCTTATATCCCCTCAAAATGTTTTTTTAATGGTGAAAACAATGTTTAACATAAGGTTTGGGTGTCCTAATATGACATTAAACCCATAGCCTTTTTAATGCTTTAACAAAGATTATAACGTGAAATGGGGCACTTGAGATCAACAACTAAAGCAAGTTATAAACAAAAAAAATTTCAAATCAAGCAACAATCTAAAAAGCAAATGTTTAGCACGTTTATTGTATCTAGAAGCACGTTCCATCCGATAAAAAATAAGAACGAGATACATTTCCTTGAAACGTAAGATTATTGTTAGACATGGGTCCAATGGCGAAGCCAGGATTTGCCGAAAGGAGGGACGAAATTTAAAAGAGTGTAAAGTTCAATCGAAGCGGTTGCTTTCACATTGAAGAGTGTAAATTTTTGAGTCAATATTCATAGTAAAAAATAGTCTCTCCAGCAAAACGATTGTAAGCAATAATATCAAAGTCAATGTAAGAAGCTTAAATTGGCTAGGATTAGATCCTAAAAAATGTTAAGCTCTAGTCAAACAGTGGACTGGGACCTAGCAACTAGGTGCCTAGGCGAGATCTAGGCAAGAACCTAGATGGATTTCAATTATCATAAAATAAGCATTAAACAATATTTACATTGTTTTTTAAAAGTAATACAATATTTATAAATAATGTGAGAGTTTAAGATAAATATGGTGGGAGTCTTAAAAGAGAAATTAAAAATACATACAAGAATTTTTTTTTTAAAAAAATTGAGAGAAATGGGTTAATAAACCACAAAAAAAAGGTGGGGTCAGGATAGGAAAAAAAGGGGGGGGGGAATAGGTAAACAAACAAGTGGGGCAGAAAGATAAAAGCCGGAAGAGAAATGATGGATCAGCACAATATTTTAAGAAAGAAAAAAAGTAAACAAACGGTCAGCAAGATAATACTTGGGTAAGGTGTCAGTACCCAATTTTTACTGACTTATTAAGTGGCCCAATAATTATCCAACACCTATCTTTAAAACTCACATCCAAATGGACAATACTTGTGTATTGAAGTTAGTACCTAATTTCACTGATTATCTGTGTGGCCCAATAAGTTTGAACCATCTGTCAATCCAAGAACCTTGTCATCTCTGTAACCAAATACAAATCCATGATTTAAACCTGTGACCAAACAATAGTCTTCCTCCTCTCCAACAAGTCTACCAAGATCTTCACAGCCAGCCACCGTGAACTCCTCAACTCCGCCATTTCAAGATTTCACCATTCTTGTCCTCCACGGCCACGCCGAGCTCGATCATCGGCTATTCGTATTCCTTGTCGTCGCAAGTTGGCAGCATCCATGTCAAACCCACATAGCTGCGTTGTCATCGATCTCATTGTAGCGGTGGAATCAACGGTTGGAAGAGGGATTTTGGGTGGGGGGGGTGGGGAGAAAATGGAGGAAAAAAGATGGGATGAAGAAGAAACCATAGCCATGGCATGGAAATTAGCAGACATCGGAGAAGAAGAGTTCTGTTAGGTATTGGGTTTAAAGGGGTTAGTTTGCGTTTGGCCATGAATTCCGACGAGAGGGGAGGGGCTGAACCAGCGCTCCTAGGCGTGTTTTCCGGTGAGGGGAGGGGCGACCGCCACTCCTCGCCTTCACGTAGCTTCGCCAGTGCTTGGGTCTCATATATGTGCATGGGTTCCATATTTTAAATACTATACTTATATAATTGTCTTGTTCTTAATCTACTTCATTCTAAAATTTGATTATTATCACTTAGTACTACGGTCTAGTAATTTCTTTTCACTTATAAATAGAAGGTTTTAAGTTCAACTCACGTGAATGGCGAGTTCGATACCAAATTATTATGGTTGACTCATTATGCGACTTAACCCCATCATCTAAATTACTAGGATGTACGAAAATTTGAACTTGAGTGAAAATAGTAGAACACACTGTCCTAGCCAACTTTAGATAAACTCATGTCCACCATTTGAGTTTTCTACCGATGAACTGCAAGTACTCATCGCCAGTTCGCCATAAAGTAACGAAGAAAATAGTTGCTGAAGCTTAGAGGCTTTCAAGTGTCAAAGCTTAGTGGCATAGATGACCTATTCTGACGGTATTTCTCATCGATTACCAAGTAAATAGACGAAAATTAAACTTCCTCAAATATTCAAATGTAAGACTGATTCAAAATTTGTACACAGTTTGAATTGGTTCTAGTTCGGGCATTCTCTTTGAATTTTATAAGTAATGTTAAATGGATAGTATTTGGATTTTCTTTTAGGATGAACTTATTCTACCATTTGCAAATCATATATGTTCATGATAGATATTTTAAAATCGAAATCTTTCAATTTCTTAATCATCATTAAATGATCACTCTTACAAAAAATCATTCAAATAATTGAATTGAAAATCGTGACCCATATCCTATTAATTACATCAAAATCGGATAAAATATGAGTCAAAATCTAATCCATTGGCATATCTAAGTCAATTTTTTCGTTCAAAAACAATCAAACTCTCAAAATTTCCATGCAATAGTCAGCCAACAGATTAAATGCGCAGGCCAAATCTTTTTTAACACAAAAGAAAATATCAAATTTTATTGCACCCAATTGTAATTGCACAATAGATCAAAATGAGTTTTTTCTCTCCTTAATTTGATACAAGTGTTTTTCACTAACAATATTAGTTTCAGTGAGAACCAAGTCTAAAAACGTTAAAAGAAAAATAATTTATATTGTGTGGACCTCATTTTACTAGTTCACTTTTGTGTGCCTAAAATTGTAGGAGTGGCAAGCTTGATTATCCAAATTTAGGCCTAACACATACGAGACACGAACCTCTCATGTCGTGCTTCGATACATGCAAACACGTATATGTTTTCACTTTTGTTTGGCTACAATTCGTTACTAGTCGTCTCAGTATTACAAAAGAAGTAAAAGGCTATGGGGCCTAATTTTTTTTGTATTAATATTTTTTTTTTCTCAAAATTCAAAGTATTTTTCTTGATATGGTTAGGCTCAAGTCAAACCCGTATTAATTTGAGCTTAACACATACTTGAAATGTTAGAAGATACTCGAAATTCAAAGTACTTTTGATGATGTAGTTAGGCTCGAGTCACACCCATATAATTCTGAGCCTAACACATACTTTGGATTCAAATCCACCCCTGATAAGATGTTTGGGGGTAATAACTGAAAAGAAAGGACACCACTAGATCTTGTGATACATTCATCCCCTCCAATATGGTGCGTTTGAGTCTTATCCATATACCCTAATTTGGATAGGATCCACCATGAAATTACAATTTAGTATTCATTGTTCAATTTGATCCTCATCCACAGTTTAGGTGTGAAGATCAACACAAACGGGGTAAGATGGTAATATTAAAAAGGAGCATACCTGGATACCGATAACACAAAGGATAACCATGAAAGATCACCATCAGCACAAAATTATTATACACAACACACAGACATATATATATATATATATATATATAACAACATGTAAATGTATCCTTTAGTCGAATAAATTTGTAATTTTCTTCCACGATACATACCACTGATCGATTTAGAAAATAAACTATTTATATATTGTATATATAAATCTAATTAATATTTGCAATGTTTAAATCTTGCGTAAAATCTGTACTACTAACCAGTGGTATGTATCATTGTGATAATTTGAATGTCAAGCAAAATGCAGAAACGTTAAAAAAGAAGGCTTCTACATCCTTCCATAGATGATGACTGCGAGAAGAAGGTAGACATCAAATCTTTTGAGATCAAACTAACACCTAAATCCTAAGTGCCTCCCTTGTTTTTATCTCTTTGCTTTACAAATATGACATAAAAATCCAAATAATAATTAATAAATAAAACAAAAATACTACGTGCAAAATACATGGTGTATTTATGATATTAAAATCAAAACCTAGTAACAAGAAAAATATTCTAAATTAATAAAATAAAGGAAAGAAAAAAAAAAAAGTATTCATGAAAGTATCAACCGGATGAGGATGGATTGTTGCCGGAATGTGACCAAGATGGTGCCTGGAAATCAGACGAACCACCCTGATTCGGATCCTGTGGCTGCCGGAAAAAACCCTGTTGCTGATTCTGCTCAGAGAAAAACAGAGGAAATGAAGAAGAGGAGGCCGAGGACGGCAATGCAGAAGATGGAGTGGATGACGTTGTAGGTTGTAGCAAAGAAGATTGAAGTGACACCAACTGGGAATTGTAGTAGTACATATGTTCCAGCAAATTTGAGTCGGCGGAGTTTTGAAGGAGCTGAGAGTAGTCAAAGTAATCTCGGATGAGGTCAGAGGAGGGATGAAAAGCTTGCTGGGAGTGATAGAGTTGCTGTTGTGGCGGTTGTGGCGGCGGAGGCGGCGGCTGCAATGGCTGAGCTGATTGTGTTGGTCTAGAATTTGAATTGAATGTTTGGACAGCTGCTG
This sequence comes from Malus sylvestris, assembly GCF_916048215.2. Lineage (NCBI taxonomy): Eukaryota > Viridiplantae > Streptophyta > Magnoliopsida > Rosales > Rosaceae > Malus > Malus sylvestris. The sequence goes on along the minus strand of NC_062269.1, from coordinate 3,785,474 downwards.
GTGGTTGGATGAGTCTGACGTTTTCTGGGAAGTTTAATTTAGCTCTGTTTCCTCTGAATCTTAGAGCAGCTTCATCATAGGCTCGGGCGGCGGCTTCCGCCGTGTCGAATGTGCCGAGCCAGACTCTTGCAGCTTTGTGTGGATCGCGTATCTCAGCTGCCCATTTACCCCACGGCCTCTGTCTAACTCCCCTGTATCTCCTCCTCCTCTCGCCAGTTTCTTCAAATGAAACAGATTCTGCACTTGATGGTGTGGTTGGTACCGCTGTGGTAGCAGATACGGTGGCCGTCGTAGTGGTGGGGGCGGTGGCAAAATTTGTAGTTTCTTCTGTCACTGTATGAAAAAGCACGTATATTAATTATATAGATTATTCATCTTGGTGTATCGCGGCACTGTTTCATTGGGTTTTTCTTCTTCTTTTATGAATAATTTTGGAAAATATAAATTCAAAATGTAAACATGTTAACCTAAAAATCTCAAGAAATGAAAGTTTTAATCTTTGCAGGATTCTGCTAATTAAGGTAAACAAGTAACAACAAACTGCATGCAATATTGGATAATATGTCATGTTATAGTAGAAGAAAAACTCATTGCAAATCTTCAATTTTATTTTTCCACAAATAAATCTCAAGAAGAGAAATAATACGAAGGAATGAATTATTTTTAAGTGATTAAAAATGGCATTTAATTTATTTTGTCTTCTCAAAACCATTGATTATTATTAAAAATGGTTGAGAACACATGATAAAAAAACCAAGTTCTAAAAAAAAAACAATAATAAAAAAAAATGAGTTTAAAGCATGATGATTTGGATTATAGATTGAAAACTGACCAGTTGCACCACCAGATGAAGACTCTGATTGCGTTCCTCTGTAATCCCTATAGCCACCTCTAAAAGCTCTATTACCAGATTCCATGAATTGGCTTTGAGCAGAAGCAGAAGCAGAAGCAAAATCTTCTTCGCGCCCTCTCTTTTGACCGACCCAATAGTGAGAACCAGAAGCACTTGAAGGAAAAGCAGCTGACAAAGGAGAAGCAGAAGATGAAGATGCAGAAGAATAAAGTTGGCCTAGACTAGACGTAACTCCACCGCTTCCAATATGCCCCCAGCTATCACTGCCTCTCTGTCCCGAAACGACTTGCGTCAAAGCCGACACCATCGCCGACATCTCCGTAGCCGACCGACTGTACCCCAAAAACATTGTCGGCGTCGAAGGCGAAACATGTTGTTGTCCTTCTTGTTGTTGATAAGGCGGCGGCAACTCTAATCCTCCGCCGTAGTTAATATTATTAATATTTGCATCAACATCGCTAGCGTCGTTTGGAGAGTCAAACCTGTCGTATTGACCGCCGCCTCCTGAGCTCCTTTGGTTCGCCACCTTCAGTAAGCACATGTAAAACCCAGCTGCTCTTAGCTCTTTTTATTTTCTTTCGATGTGAAGTTTTGATCGACAGAGAGAGAATTTTAAGGATGACCCGGATCGAGCTTTTGACAAATTATGAAGATCCTTCTGAGAGCAACGGCTATATATATATGTGGACCGGTTCACGGTTCACAATTCAAACATGACGAGCCGCCATTAAAATAGTGTTGCCTTTGAGACAATCTTGTTCATTCATCCACACGATGCACCTTTCTGATAATTTTATTTTCTTTAACTTATTTTTTTCCTTTTTGGCACAATTAAAACTTGTGTTTTTGCAATTTCTTATGTGAGATGTGATATGTACCAAAACCCCATCAAAATATAGATCTAAGAAGCCGACTATGAAGGTAGTGGAGATTATGTTCACACAGAGGGGTTTTAACTCGATGCAGATATACATGGGGCTTATAAAGTAATGGAAATTCTGTCGGTTTACTTGTTGAAGAAAGCAAGAAAGAGGAAGGTGTTAGAACTTGGAGAGAGAAACGAGAGAGAGAAGTTCATCTTTGAATTGAGTTCTGTTTTGCAACGACTATTATGCCGACATGCAGTGCTAGGAATAGGATACTTTTTACTGTTGGGCTTCAGTGATTAGCCCATAACTGGCAATTTTGGCAACATGGGCTTAATTCGGAAATGTAATATTATTCTTATGGTTTAAATGTGAAAATGATCCCTGCGTTTTATCCTATTGACCAATTTAGTTATTATATTTTTAATTTGACCAATTTGGTCACTTTGTTTACATATGTTAGCCAATTCAAGAGAATCTGTTAAAAGACAGTTAAACTAGTAGTCAAATGAATTGAACGAAACATCATTTTCTAAAGATAGGCATCGTATCTGTTTAGGTGTGTACATAAAATTACATTTTTGTCCTCACACGTGTTTGACACATGTAAAATTCCTTTAACGGAATGTCTTGAATTGGCTAACAGATGTAAACAAATGGACCAATTTGGCCAAATTGAAAACACATGGACTAAATTGGCCGATAGAGTAAAACACAGTGACCATTTTGACATTTAAGCCTATTCTTATTATTGGGAAGATGCATTAATCTTGTTATTATTTGTCTACTTACACGTTAATAATGTTTTTCAACTAATTTGAATGGGAGTAATGTTAGGGAGTCCAATTTTTTAAAACTAATTTTTTTAAAATATGACGTGGTTGTTGTAATTAATTGAATTATTACTTAACTGTTGATTAAAATGCTTATTTCTTATTAGTGACACATCATATGATTTGTAAATTTGGTTGCCAAAATTAATCTACCTAACATCACATTCAAATGTGGATGTTCTTTTAGTTAAAGACAGCTTGTAATATTTTGGTGCTCTTTTTCGTACTCTGAAGTTTTATCATATGATTTTTTTCACAATAATTTTTTCTATCGAGGCTTGCTCAACTAGTGTTACACCGTAGATTTAGTTTTGACATGGAGTTTAGTGAGAGCTTGATTCGATGAGAATTGTTTTATTTTTTCTTTCTTTTTTATGTACGTACCTTTATTTTTTTCAAGCAGATAATCTTTTAACTTATAGTGTTATATACACATTTATTTTTACCTTACACACACCTTTGTTAATTTCTTATCATTTATCTTCTTCAATTCATTTGATTCGATAGCCGAAATTAAAAAGTGTGTGCAAGAAGTAAAAATGGATATGTGATTAACACTATCCTAACTTAAATCATACTTTTGTTATTGATTTTCACGTTTGAGTTTGAATGGACATTGTGGCTATCCTTTATACTATTATTTGTACTATTTCTTCATTCCCTTGTACTAGCTTATGATATTTAAATAAAGCATCTTATTCCAAAAGAATTAAAGTTATGTAATTGGCATGTAATTTTAATTTTGGTTCTACAGTTTTTGCCGGACTTGGATGAAACCCAACTATATAAAGGCGCTTCTACAACTTGTTGATGAATCATCATCAACCATGCATCATGCATGACGATGTTTGGGTGTGACTTTGATCACATTACTTTTTATTTTGTAGTTGTGAGCAAGATGAATATTGCTAAGTCGTATTAATTTAAACGGTAGGAAATCTATATAATTCTCCTGCCTAATTAACTAGGACGACTGGTTTAATTTGGTGGTTACACATTCACCTTCCAACTGCGCGTCTTTTGGATTTTAATATAAAAATTTGGTAGCATGTCTTAACAGGCAAACAATGAATATTTGAATACATGAGTGTTCTTAAGCTTTCGATTAAGAAAAAAAAAGTGTTCTTAATCTATGTCTAAAATATTTTCTCTGGAATTTTCCCTTAGTTCTCTGAATGGATAGAATATTAAAAGTAAAAGATATAACCGAGTAACGTTTGCAACTTTGTATCACCCATAATGTGATCAAATTGTTAATTGATATGATGTTTCTAAACAAGGATCGATGGAGGTAAGAAATTAAATAAAGGGGGCTAGTTTATTTTCTTGTAGTATGGAGTGAAATTTAGATATTGAGAGTAGGCTAAATTTATGTTTATCAAGCCACTTAGTACTACAGTTTAGTAATATTCTTCTTCACTTGTAAATGAAAGATCTTAAATTTGATTCTAGTCAAATGCGAAGTTGATCCACATTATTGCTAGTTCATTGTGAGATTAAGTCCACATCTCTCCTTAGTGTAGATTATATTGTTTGCTCAAACAAAAAAATCTGTTTGTCAAATATTAGACTTAGATTTTCTTATAACATGGTTATTTTAACACCCAAAATTCCCATCTTTTAAAATTTCGGGTGTGCTAGAGTCTAGGGCAGCCGCTAGTTGGCTCTGCTCTTGTTTACATATCACTTGTCAAGTCTTATACTATTCAAATACAATACAAAAATTGCAGTTTAGGCTCTACCTAAATTTTCAGTACTTAAAACCTGACATAATTTTAATTTTTTAACTAAAACTCAGTGATTAGGCTCCATCTAAGCTAATTTTAAAGAGTGCTACTGCACTCATCCCAGTGACCTATTTTTCCACCCACATGATAATCTCACCCACCATAAAAAGTAAAAAAAGTAAAATGTTATTTTCTCACCCACCATTATTCCCAAAATAACCCTAATACATCTCTAATACATCTTTAAATAATATTTAAATAAATAAATAAAAAACTGAAAGAAAATGCAAGCCTTGGACATTCATCATCTCCTTCAAATCAACCATGTCCTTAAAATCATCGCATCCCTATCAGAATATCTTTTCCTACTCAAATCTCTCTCTCCCACCCCCCCCCCCCCCCCCCAAAAAAACAAAAAAAAAAATCTCTTTCCAAATCCCCACCCTTTAGTTACACTGATATTCCCTACCACCCGCCCCCCTTCCACATGCCTAGTATTCCCATCTACCGTCACACTGCAAATCTCTCTCCCACCCCCCTCCCCCCAAAACAAAACAAAAAATCTCTTTCCAACTCCCCACCCTTTATTTACACTGATATTCCCTACCACCCGCCCCCCTTCCACATGCCTAGTATTCCCATCTACCGTCACACTGCAAAGGCTCCATTGAAGTTTCTCACCTTCATCTAGCACACACCATTCCTTCCTCCAACCTTTATGCCGATTGTAGCCCAAATCTTTTCCCCATTATTTATTTATTATTTTAAATTATGTTTTTTTTAATTTTTGTAATTAATTAAATAGGGATTTAGAAGTCTTCTTTTAAAAGGATAAACATGTCATTAACATTTTTATTAAATGGTGAGTGGGAAAATAAGACATTGGGATGGAAATATCAACACTCGTTCTTCATTAAGTTTGGCTTTAAACAATTTGTGTTCTTTAGATGCCTAAAATATCTCTAATTACTTATTTATTATCTACAATTAATTATATTGATATGATGTGAATTAATATCATGAAATATTTTTCAAACTATGCAAATTGAAACGGAGAATTAATGATTCTGGAAAACAATTGTGTAAGAGGTATTGATTTATTGGCCGACGCATAAATTTTAGGGTGATTTTGTGAAAAATCAATAAAAAATTACAATATTAACAATAGATCAACAATATTTATGTTAATTATAAATAAGTTGATCATGTATTGTGATACTTAAATACATTTAAAATAAACAAAAATTACAAAATCTGCAACTACAACTGACACCCACTTCAATTAACACTCTCTTTCTTATAGGTCTATATTTGGAATAAGTCAATATGAATCAGACACTGCAATGCAGTATCTGTTTCCTGATTCTGTTTTTTACATTTGGATCCAGACACAGAGTTGTAGTGTCCATTTATTGGTTTCGTTTTTTCCATCACTCACACGCCTCCTACATGTTCCATTGTACATTTGGATTCAGACACTACAATGCAATGTCCGTTTCCTGGTTCTATTTTTCACTTTTGGATTCAGATGCTGCGTTACAATGTCCATTTCCTAGTTCTATTTTTTTCCACCACTCACACGTCTCCTACACTTCACACCTCACGCAACTCCTGATTTTACATTTATATTCAGAAACTATAATGCAGTGTCCGTTTCCTGGTTCTGTTTTGTTCTGTTTTTTACATTTGGATTCGAACACTGCAATGCAGTGTCCTTTTTTATTTATTTATTTTTACTTGAGTAGACTCCTTCATGTAAACATAGGGCTAGAGAGAGATAGAATATATATATTCTAACTATTTATTGGATTCAGATCCTCTCAAGATCAGTTCTCTAGGAATAGAAATCCAACAGCCGAATCCTCCTCCCCGCCTCTCTTCTCCCTCAATTCTTATTTCTCCCTCGCACCCCACACCCCACCATTGTTAATAAACCCCAAATTCAATTGCAGGTCATATGTGCTCTAAGTCTGATTTATTTTTTCACTATCCCTTATTGTTTTAGTTTTTTATTGGTCATCTATTTCTTCTTCATCATCTTTGAGATTTCTCTCACTCTAATTCTTCCATAGTTATGAAAAAGATCTTTGCAACCAAAAGATATTGGTTTGCACAACCCCTCTCTTTGTTGTTTCATTAACATCGGCTGAGATTTTAAGGTGAAGGGACTTGCACTAAGGGGCGTGGTGGTGGTGGGGTTGATTTTGGAAAGGGTAAGGTGAGGGACTTGCAATTGGTGGTTGTGGGTTGGGTGGGTTATGGTAGTGTTGGGGCTGATGTTGAGGTGTGGTTGAATTTAATTTGGTATTTGAGGAGTTGGTGGTTCAAGGTTGAGAGCTTCGAAGTGAGGGAGAAAGTGAAGAGTTGAGGGGAAAAGAGGAATGATAAGAGATTTTGGCTATTGGATTTGTATCAATGGATGAGATCCATTGGCCTAAAGGATATCCACAAATTGATCTAGAGATGATCTAAATCCATATTTATAATAGCTTAAGTCCGTATAACATTTATAGAGAGTGAATGATAGAATAGTCAAATTATAACTATTTATAATGACTTAAAGCCTATATGGCATTCGTCATTGACCTATGTCTAATTAATAAAAATATATCATTGATTAAGTTCAAAACAAAAATATATCATTGATATATGGCTTAATAGTAAAATTTTTATAGACCTTTGACTAAATTACCTTCAAATTTCAGCTAGTTAGTATTAAGAAGACTAATTTACCTACCTCATGCGTTACTCTTGGTCTTCCACATCTATTTATCTATTATGATAAATATAGGTAAATTAATAAAAAAAAAATTGTGAAGTATTTCATTGATATTTTTCCGCGGAATATTCTATTAACTCTCTGTGGAAATGATATCTCGGTGAGAATTCAAAATATAACTAAATTAATTTATAATTTTTCGACAAAAAAAATGGTGTGGGCTTTAGTTTACCTACTTAAAATATTGTAATAACAATTTTCACACTTAACATATATAATAAGGAGTGGGTATAATTTACCCACTTACATATATAATAAGGAGTAGGTAAATTAATTTATCTGAAAAACGATTCTACTGAACAATACTAAAATGTATTTATTATATATGGCAATGCATGGATCGTTGGAAAATTAAAAAAAAAATACTAAAAAACCGTGAGCATTATTAGTTTTTTTTTTTTTTGAACAAACGATAATATATGCACTAAAGCGGTGGAGGAGTGCGCTAAGCCTTACATTGGGCTTACCATAATAATGTGGTTCAACTTCACCTTTGGCGAGAGCAGTACCTAAAACCTCTCACTTTTAAGTGAAGAAGAATATCACTAGGCCGTAGTCAGTGGCGGAGCAAGAAATCAAAGCTAGGAGGGGCCTCCAAGCCATATGAAAGAAATTAGACAAAAATAATATAACTAATGGGAAGGTTCATTTTTTGTAGGGGAAAGAAAAATATTAATCAAAAGAGAGTAATGAAGTCATGAAAAAAAATTGAAATAATTATATCATATGCACTGAACTTCATTATAAGTTCTTACATTGAAGTTGAACAAATTAACAATCATGGTTCAAAACTGTAGTTATGAAAATTATATTTCGAAATGCATTCTTTCTGTATTCCATGTATGCGTGGTTTCACTGTAAAACAACACTCCATCATACAAAATAGTGAACTAACTAAGAAAGGCTAGTTGATATAAGACTTTGGTTTCATACCAATACTACTTTAAAACACTTTTTTAGAGAAACAAGATAAAGGTAGCTGGGAGCAAAAATGTATATAAGTCGAAGAATGCAAAGTATCCAATCAAAAACACACAAACAAAAGTTACAAATTGCTAAACTTTAGGGTAGGCCTAGACCTTTCATGGTCCTGGCTCCAACACTAACCGTAGCACTAAGTGACATTAGTTTGTTTTTAATGCTTTGATTGGAGCCAAAATTCAAATGTGGGTGAGAAACTGTTTAGAAGGGATGTGGTATAAGTTGTAAATAATTTGTAATATTAGGTTACTTTATTTTTACGTGCAGTTAAATTTTGAATTTTTGTCAAATGTTTATACATGGAAAAAAAATTTCTAAAAAATATAGGTCATAGGCTAAGTCAACTTCATCTCTCTTAATATGGATAATATCGTTTATTAAAAACAAAATATGAGTCATAAGGGCCTATTTGTAATTAATGAACCCTTAATAAAACTATGACTTGTATTTAATTTGAAAAACCATTATGGTTGTGTAACAGTGCAAGCAACTGCATAATATTTCTTCCTTCTTTTTGTGAGTACAGCTAAGAAAAGTCAACCCATATGCATAAACAACGGTCGTTTATTTGAACGCAAAATAAGAAAAAGTATGCCGAAGCCCACATGGTTAATCCTAATTATTACAAAAGTATATGCTGGGTATACTACACATTCCCAATTGTGTTTTTTTAATACCAAATTCATTTAGTGTATTTTTTTTCCCAATAAAAAAAGAAGTATTGCTTAGAGTATCTTCAAAGGAGATATAATATGTCAAAACTTTATTTGATAGTTGATGTGCCAAATTGAATACAAGTACTAAATTCTCTTCTTTTCCAATAGATGTGTCAAATATTTATTTTATTATTTTATTATTTTATTGGGTCTAGAGTTACATTAACTATTAAAAAATAATAAAAAATAATTGTAGTTTTTATTTTATTGGTTGTTAATGAGACCAATGTATTAAAAAATTTAATTAAATATATTTGACTCCTTCTTTGTTTGCTGTCAAAAGAGGCAGATAGAAAGTAAGGAGTCAAATGACTCACATGCCACATCATATATGGTATATTCATTAAGGAATACCTAAATGTCTTTTAATCCTATTTGACATATTTAACAATTTCTTTGGAGATGGTCTTAGTTGCTTAATTTATGCATTCATGGTTTGTCCTCAAAATAGTACGGTCAAAGCACGTCTACCTTTCCTGCATGCATCATGTGGCTGTGCTCTATGAAACTCCATATCCTTTTTCACATTCAAACTCATATATAATAATATCTGACAAAAAAAAGGTCGTACCCAGTGCACAAGGTTCCCGCTTTAAGCAGGGTCTGGGAGAGATGAATGTCGGCTAGCCTTACCCCCATTTATGGAGAGGCTACTCCCAAGTCTCGAACCCGAGACCTACCGCTTATGGGCGAAGGCACTTGCCATCGCACCAAGTGCGACCTCTAATATCTGACATAATAAAAAAATAAAAATAAAAAATAAAAAAAAAACTCAGAATATAAAATCCTTGAGTTGAACTCGTTTAAAAGAGAGAAACACTATTTCAACCTAGGTCAAACGACTGACATAGTCAGGCTGGTCGAGGAACCTGCCATTCTTAGTAAATTAACAGAAAGATATACTAAATAATTTTGCGTACATATTTTCATGAAAATAAATAGATTAAATCGGAAACTACGAGCTTCAAAGAAAATATATAAGAATGAAAGTCCTTAGAACCAGGATGGCAGAAGAGCAAATCCTAAATGTGTCCGGGTTGATTATCAATGTCAGGGACGATGAAAGAATATGAACGTTGATGTAAGATAACAACCATATTCATAGACGTTTAATTAAGATAGTTACCTTCTACCAAAGTACAGTCCTCTCTCGTACAATCAAACATATAAGCAGGATAGCTAATTAAATCAATGATCTATACAAACAAAGAAGAATAAAATAAAATAAAAATTAAAGAGAGATGGGTGAGTAGGATAGGCTAATTGAATAAGTGATCTACCCTAAATATTGAACATTCAAAGAGGAATCAAAGAAAAAAACAGGAACGAGGAAAGATAAAAATTGCATAGATAAATGACTATATTTTTATAATTTATATTGCAAATGGTCTTTTATGTTGTGACAGCTCATCAATTTGGTCATTTATATTTTAAATTCATCAGTTTGGTCTTTTATCGATTGTTTTGATCATCAATATTGTCCGACCATCTAATTTCATTATATAAAAATGTCCTTTATCTAATATTGTTAAAAAGTCCATTAGTGTGTTGATGTGACAATTACTAGGGCCCATAAAAACAAATTAAGACATAGATTAAATCAAAATAATAATTAAAAAAAAAACAAGTATAGTAAAAGTTAAAGGAAAAATAAAACGTTGTGCTTGTTGTGAGGGAAGAACCTGATGGAGATATCCGTCCCTCATTCATCACAATTCCATGGCTTATTGATTCGTTCTTGTGTTGATAAAAGACTGCATATTTTTTGAATCTTTTGTAAATTAAGACCGGGTCATACATACTAGCAATCTAGCATGCGAGAAAGAGACCATCTATAAAGCTTTGTTTCGTTTTTTCTGAATCAAAGTAATACAAATTTTTTTTTAAAAAAGCTCCCTCACTCTCCCTTTCCAGTCTCTGCAAACCCCCAACCACACCATTCCTAACCCAGATTTCGACCCACCCCTTTCCCTTATCGGTCAGATTGACCCTCCCCTCCCTCTCCCTCTCCGGTTCTCTTGCCGTCGCCCCCTCCCCCACCCACCCAGATTGCCCCGTTCCCCAACCCACTACTTTCTCTTCGTCTAAATCTTTTTTGGATTTCAAAAATTTAAGGTATTTTTTAAATTTCTATAATATTTTTAAAAATTAATTTTTTTGTACTTAATACACGTAGCAACACATGATTTGTTGTGTTGATAATATATAAACGTCACATCAACATATTAATAGATTTTTTTAACGAGAATTAATCACTTGAACAATTTTGATGACTAAAAGAATAGACGAAGAACCAAACTTAAATAGTCAAAACATAAAAAACCATGTATGAGTTTGCACTCTCTTTTCACGTTTTGCACTTTTCCTCAATCTTATCTAGTCATTGTATTGATCAAACATGAGTCAAGTCACAAAGTTCAAATAGTGAGTGCAATGGATTAAAACGGAAGTGCGAAAGTCGTCACACTTGATTATATGGTATATAATTCATTCTAGGTTTGTGTTAAATCTAAAGCTAATTGGTTTGGCGGAGCCAACTTATTATTCCAACTTTACCGGACCCTATGTCTCTACTTTGTACATGCTCAATCTTCTCTCCCATGATTCGGTGGGGCTTGTCGTTTATAGCTAGGATAATGACAATAGGAGCTTCGTGGCAAATTTGACCTTGGTCAACCACGTAATACGATACGTGGACTCAAGCGTGCAGCTTAAAACGTTCAGCAGCATATGCTTGAATGTATCAACAGTCATCAACTAGGGGTGGTCTAAGAAAGAATGAATTTCCCTACCTACTTACCTAGTTTCTTAAGATATTGGTAACCTCCTCCTCCGAAGAGATGTTGACATTGACAATTCACAAGTTATATATATTACCGCCTTTTAGATTTGGCCAAATGACACTGAAATTTCCATCTTTGTCTTTTACTTACAGACGTGGTGCATCAAGTATTTCCCTTTCATTTGTCTATACTGTTTAGTTTTAGGAAATACTCGCTACACTCCTTTTTGTTTCTTATTTTTTCTTTCTATATATATATTTTTTTTTTTGGATTCATAATGTGATTTTGAGGATCGAAAAAGTTTATTTCGCAGATCACATCATAAATATGAAGTCTATAAAATATTCACATTTATGAACATCAAGTAATAAACATTCATGGTTATGATCATTAAGTAATATATAAACTTTAAAAGTAAAGAGAAGAGAAAAATAAAAAGTAGCTGGCATTCCTTTTTTAATTTACTAACGGATGTACAGTTCACTTGGGGCGCCATTCTCCAGTATCTTGCACAAACGGACCTCTACAAAGCTAGACCCAACGCGTTTATGGAGGCCTTAGGCTCACTTGCTATCATTTGAATCAGATTATAAAAGAAACTAAAATTCAACAAAATACAATTCAAATAGTATTGAATCGAACTATATTGCCCCACTTTACCACATAGTTTAGGGGATAAGTTGACTTGAAAAAATAGTTCATGGGAAAATCGGCACTTACATGATAGTCTTTGAAAACAGGAGGGGGGGGGGGACATCAATTTACTCTTTTTTATATGATGATATTAGAGGTGATGGATTTAGACTCAACCACGCAATGAATTATTCATAATTTGGTATCAAACTTGCCATCAAGAGGAGCTGAACCTAAACCCTCAAACTAACAAGTGATGGGGAAAAAAAAATCCAACTGTATTGTTAATGACTACTCTTTTATAAAAAAAATTTATACGACGATATTGAGAATGGAGGATTTGGATTAAGTCATTGTTGACCCTAAAAACTACCAAACCTACGTGGCGCGTAGGCTGAGTAACTAACAAGCTAACTACGTCCTTCGGTTATATGTGAGGCATGCCAACTCGACAGTCGAGCTCGACCGGGAAGTAAAATGTGTTGTTGCGTTGAGCGCGTTGCTAACTTCTTGATCCTGCGATTGCGACCGAGAAATGAACATGTCTCGGCCTTTGGGTTCTAGAGCCTGAAGATAAGGCTGGTAGTTCTGTGAAGTTCACAAATCGTCGGCGCCAGATTCGATCACGGTGATTGTATTCGTGAGAGTATAAGAACGCCGAACTGGCACCAGACTATACGGACACAAATACTCAAATGAGATGTAAGTCTTGATTGTAAATGTGGTTCGGTCGTCGGAATGTCGAACTTTAAAAGATACTTGTGAATATCCAATCATAAAATAAAACTCAGCATTCTATGTGCCAAGCCTAGGACCTGTAACACCTCACTTCGCCGATAAGGCTAATGAGATGACCTCTACCAACAAGGACTCGAAAATCCTTGTCGACCGAGACTTGGATAAATAACCAGTAAGCCTCGAAACAGTGCTATTTATCCAAACTGAAAGTGCTCCTTGATTGGCTGATTCTACGGCTCAAGTGCTGTCTATCCAAACTGAAGATGTCACCGGTTACCTTCACAGTGATGTCTATCTAAACTGAAGATGTGTTGGCAGGAAGAAAGGGGGAGATGATAAAATCTCGAGGTTGTTGAGAAGCTTTGCGCAGGGCAATTTGTGTGTTGAATTGGAAAGGCTTGAATGATGGACTTCCTTCTCTATTTACAGCAGCAAAACCCCCTCATAACCGAACTAGAAATGTACTCAGATTAGAACTCCTTAACCCAATCTGATTAGGTTTCGGCTAGTCCTAGCTCCAATAGAACTTTGAACCAAGCTCCATAACAAACCAAATTCATCTCCTGATCCCAAGCACCTTCGGCTTCAAAACTCCTCGTACCACTAGGAATCGACTACTTCACCCTTTATCTAAACTAATTCTCTTCACAACAGGATTCAATCAGCCCTAACTGGACGGCCCACAAGAAAATTCTAGATAAATGCCATTGGGCCAAGAATAATCCCAAGCTTGGCCGAAAATGTTATTTTGGGCCCAAACAGTCACACATTGTGTTATCTATAATTTGGTATTGAGCTCACCCTCCAGAAGAGTTGAACATAAAGCCTGATAGTGACACAAGTTATGAGGAATACCACTAGACCATAGTGTTAGTGTCTTAACAACTTTTTTTAATTTGAAAGCGTTTTTTTTTATCATAGTACAAGAATTTTAGGGGGCAAGGGAAGCCTCATTAAAAACCTTCAAAGAAGAGGCAAAAAGAGTGCTTCGCCAACTTACTTACCACTTACAATTAGTTGTCATTCTCCAAAATCAACTTCAAGTAAGGGGGATAGCCAAAATGGTTCCTCCTCCATCCATTCATTTTACTTTCACATTTACTCCCACACAATATTTGTTTGTTTGTTTTGGAAATGCTATGTACAAGTATACACCTAGCAACCCAAACTGAGTTGAATCATAAGAGAGTGTTTACTAAAACTTGATTATCCTCCCAATTATATCGGATTTCGGCGGCCAAAAGATGCAGTCAACAAAATAGAGAAGGAAATTCTTGCAAAGTTTATGAAGATTTGGTCGGCTGTTTACACTGGATATTTAACATTCAAAAGCAACGAACCCGACGGTGCGAGTTACAATGATGGTGACCCCATTCCCACGTGTATTGTATTGTGCAACCTGAAGATTTTGCATTGGACATAAGTTAGTAATGCATGCATGAAAGACATAACGTTATTATCTTTTTTAAAAAATTAAAAAAATATTATTTCTGAGAGAAACATTTGATAAAATCATGTTTTGCACGAGGTGTTGTAATAGTATATCATTCTGCTTTTGTTCTTTTCTTTCCTCACTACATATATATATATATATATATATATATATATATGTTAATGAGATCTTTTAGGAATTTTTTTATGAGCTCTACGTCACTTCATTTTTTTGGCATAATTCTCGTGTCAAAAATTATGTTATAAGTATAAGACGGTGAAGAGTCCATAAAAAATCTCACTTTAAGATAATCACCTTATCATTTCTCATAAAAAATCTTTCAGATTATTGGCATCTCCATTTGAGACCAACCAATTAATTTGCTGCGAACACTAAACCTCGTCAATTTTTAATTTGCATGTGATTTTTGTTTTTTGTTTGAAAGAGAACGCCATAGATTAGCTCACCTTTGGAGACAGATTGATTGATTCTTTTGACCAGTTAGTGCCATTCCATCGTAAGTTTATTTAACAAATAAAAATTATCAATTAATTTATGTTTTGTGGGCAGATTCGCAATGTTTTTAGACCTAAAAGATAAGCCTCTCATTTGTTTTTGTCGCCTCACACGTACATACATGGGGTTAGAGCCGATAGAAGCTTAAACACCATAAACCTTAAGAACGTGAAACAAACACTGATTAATCTTCAGGTGGGAAGCTGCCAAATTTCGTCATTATATACTTTTATTAATTCACATGAAATATTATATATAAAGCAAAAATGAGTAATAATCGTGGATTATTAATTCATAAGTGGGATTTTTTTCCATGACCAAATGACGTGAAAGAAGGTGAGCTCGATCATCACACGATCCTTCGTCGAACTACGTTCTGGTCAAAATTTGAATAGATGTTTTTTTCTAGTAAATTATATTTAATAGATTTTCTAGTCAAATTATTAGATGGGTTGTTGTAGTTACAATCTTCTATAATGTAAAATCCCTCTCTTTTGGGATTTTCCTTTCACGTGCTCACAGCATCAAATCTTTTCTTTATATAAGACCAACTCCAATCCTGGACTATTTGCCAAATTTTCCCTCAAGATTTCCCCCCAAACATCACCCAATCCAAGCTAAAATATTGGGCTAAAAGCCAAATGCTAAAGCTGGGCCAAATTCCCCCCAAACACGCGTGGACTCGCATGATTTTGGGCCAGTCTCGGCCCGGTCACTCGCGAACACACCCCACGTAGGCTGCTTGCCATCACGTCCCAACAGCGTGGGACCCCAGCGTCAGGGCCATGTCGGCCACTTGCCCGAGCCCAACAGCTCTTTTCCGCATCTGATGGCCATCGTTTAAGGACCGTTGGTTGATCCAACGGTCCAGATTCAAATTTTATTTTAAAAAAATATGTTATTTTAAAATACATTGAATCCAACGATTGAGATTGAATATACTCAAATCTAACGGTAAAAAAAAGATCTAACGGTCCAAATTAAAATCCAACGGCTAAAATAATTAAATAAATTTATTTAACACAAAATTTACCCAAAAACTCTATAAATACCTATGTATTTGTTCAAACATCCACACAAAACTCAATTTTCTCCTACAATTCTTCCAATTTATCTTTATACCATTTCTTTCCATTTCCAAATTGTTCAACATGGCAAGAGAGCATGTTAAAGGTCGTAATTGGACATGTGAGGAAGATGTTTCTTTATGCTTGGCATGGGTTTCTGTTAGCGAAGATGGTGCAGTTGGCACAAATTAAAATAAAAAGGTTTTGCGGGATAAAATCATTGCAAAGTTTCAAGAAAACTGCAACGGCGGTGGGCGGGACCTGTGTTTATTTAGAGGATGATTGATGAACGGTTGGTGAAAGTTGAAAGTTTGGTGTTGAAAGTTGAAAGTTTGGTGTTGAACGGTTGGTGAAAGTTGAAAATTTGGAGTTAAACGGTTGGTGAAAGATGAACGGTTGGTGAAAGTTGAAAGCTTGCTTTGTGAAAAATTTAATGATTTTTCAATATTTATCGAAATTTAAATTTTTTTAGAATAAAATGTTCATAAAATTAATTTACAATAGTCTACATATTTATTTATTTTAAAAAAAAATTGATTTAATAAAAAAATTAGCCTAAGTTCATTCTTTAATAATTCCGAGCTAAAATTTTAGGTCAGAAGGGTTAGAGCAGAAAAGATGTTTCTGGGCTAAAAGCCAAATTTTCCGGGCTAAAAAATTTGGCTTTTAGCCTAAGGGTTGGAGATGGTCTAAGAGTAATTTGATATTATAAAGATATATATATATATATATATATATATATATATATATATATTACAAAAAAAAATCTAATATAATTACTATATACTTCATTTACTTGAAACTAACGAAAGAATTGACGCAAAACCTAGCGCAATGACGTTCTATGTTTTATACAACCAACCTTATCTTAGTGAGATAAAACTTGATATACCTAGCAATTCGCTATTCTAAATATACAAAAATGTATAGAAAATAAAATCAAGCAAGCTTGAGACAGCAAGTGGTTAAACTTCTGTGAAGTAATTGACCAGACGAAAAATTCTCTCAAGTAGAAGTCCACAAAATATTTTCCCCTAATTCCAAAGAGCGCACACAAAGAAATATATAGGGCCATTTGAAAGTGTTTTTTAAATAATTTAAATAACCAAAAGTTCTTTTGGTAAAAATATTTTTAAAACCAGTTCTTAGTAAAAATCTAAGTGGATCATAGAAAAGCTCTTAAGTGTTTTCTGCTAGAAATACATATCTGATACTTCTTTCAAAAAAAAAAAACACTTAGTGTTTTTGGAATTAAAAAAAAAAATTCAATCATTTTAAAATGACTTCCAAGCAATTCCATAATATTAGTCTCAGTGAAAGTCCCAGCATCAACCTAAACAAATTCTATAGTATTTCTAAAAAGGAAATTGGGAATGTTAAACGTGAGTTGGTGATGAATATGCCAAAACAGGGTTAAGTTCAAAGCTTAGATCTTAAAGAACACAAAAAAAAAAAAAGAAAAAAAAAAGTGACACAAACTTGACTTTATATATTTGGTGATAGATTAGATATATCCAGATTTTATGTTCCTTAATTACTTTTTTGATAGATAGGATTTGCATGCATGCATTGCCTCCAAGTTACGTTAATTAATCATTCTTTCTAGCTAGCTAGTTGTGACAGTGAATGAAGTTTGTTGGTCCAAGTTCCGCACTCGGGCCGTATTGAATAATTACCGTATCATGCTTCTTTTTTTCCTTCTTTTTCAATTTTTGGCCGTTGATTGAAAAGTAGTAAAATATCGGAAAGAATCATTTCGTATGAAAGTGGGGTTACTTGATGTGTCAACACATTCATAAGTGAGAGGGGTCTCGCTTCTTTCTTCTTTAAGTTGATGCCGCTTAGAGCAGCCGTACCAACGAATTATGAGTTTCTTCTACAAAAAGAATTTCGATCGATTTCAAAGCGAGAACAAGATGGTGCTTTCAGCATATGCGAGAAGTAATAATCATTGGAAAATGACAGGAATAGAGCACCATAAAGGTCATATAAAAACAACAATATTCTTGGGGAAAAAGCAATGTGAATTGCAAGACAGAAAAGAATCTTGACAAAGAAGTTATGATCATTAAAGATAACCACGTTATGATCATTATAATTAAGCACGTTAATTTCATGACATATGGATTTCGCAAATCAATCCAGCTAGGGGTTATGAACTTATAACACTCGCAATACATTCCTTATTCTAGTTAATCAGCTTTATTATTCCGCATGTTGGAAAATTCCTGAAGGACCTGAAGTGATAGTGACCGCGACGTCCACATATACCATGGTCTCATGAGTTGTATTAGGAATCTGAATCCCGTCAGATCTAGAACCAAACTTCGGCGTCACAACACTCATGCAGATACTGTGGTAGTTCTGGATTATTTCGAGGATATAGTTTAACAGCCTCGTGATCCTTCTTTAGCGCCTTGATCACAACTTGAAAACCTTTTTACCACAAAACTGTACATACTCGCACACAATGCGAAATCTCTATTGTCGTTGTTGCTGAGAATGTTGTTAAACGAAGCTAGGCTTACATTCGCCTTTTCTTTTGCTAATTCAAGGGTGGCTATACCAACATCCTTGAGATTCGATGCTGATTTAATTCGAGCATCTGGCCAGAGAGCTTTCATGCATACACAATAGTTTCGGATTTTGTAGTGTAGAACATCCTTGCAAACACTTCTAATTAATGGGGAAACTGTTGCATTTACAGGTGCAGGAGAAGAGAGGAACAAGAGCAAGGAGGCCATGAGCAATGCATACTTGTGGTGGTGGGGAGTTCATATTGGGAAATAAATTTCTCTGTGACTAATTAAGAAGGCTTAAAAATACAAAGCTAATTATTTGCTTGGGGTTGAAGCAACCAGTTTTTTTAGTACTATTTATAAGAAACCCAGGCTAGTATATGAGGTACATGGGTCTAAAATTACGTGCATAGAAGGTGGACCATATACTTCTATAGCGTTGATGAAACTGTCTCATTGTTTTTTTTCTTTTATTGAAGCTTCGAATAAAAATTATAAGAGCAATAACGTAAAAAGATACATGTCTATATTTATAACTTTAAATGATTAAATTTTTTGTTAAAGATACAATGATCAAAATATAACAGTTAAAACCCCATCAGAGTATAAGAACAAACTTAAGACTTAAAGTTTATCATCCCCATAGCAGTATCCAAAAATTTAAAAAAAAAAAAAAAGGTCTTGAAAATTGGTCAATTTCAAAGCCATTTATAGAACTCAAACTAGTGTTAGGGTCAAATACACAGAGCATAACCTTCAAATTTCTGATTTCCCCCTCAAGCAAATATCAACTTTGAATACAGATTATTTACAAGTCAATGAGATAAATATTAGATTAAAATACCAGCTAGCTGAATTTGATCCTAGCACAAAAAGTGATGCAAAATCTTCAGCCTACACAATATACATGCGAACGGGATCACTATCATTCTAAAATATGCTGTTGGGTTAGTAGCCTCGGATGTTATATATATCTATCGTAACAGGCAACGAAACCTTCATAAACTTTCCAATTAGATGATCTTGCACTCGAGAGTCGTCAAGTAAGTGGCATTTCAAAATATCAATACATCAGAATCAACAAATATCATGCCAACAAAAAGACCCTCATTTGGACACTGCTATAACTACTGTTTCTGATGCAAGCATGTTATTTATGTGATTTAAGAGCTTGAAACCTACAAAACTCAACGGACGTATTTCCTCAAATAGCCTGAGCTGATCCTATCTCTGGGGCCGTTGGAAACTAAACTCTACCTTTCCGTGGTTAAGGAGCACCATTTCCTCAAATTGGTTGAGCCAAATGTTCCGATGTATTGGATGATTCCAGCCTGCAAGTACATATTGTCATTCGTCAGTAACATGTAATCAACAGATGATGGCTTTTTGTTGCAGACTTCACCTTAGGTATCAAATAAAAGGAGCTCATATAGACAAAATAATCAGTAAACCACATACAGACTGAGTTTACAGTTTCAAAAAATGTAATAACGTATGCCATACTATAGAAATGTCCAAGTTAAAAAGGGCGACCCCAAGCTAACAAGGCTCCTCGCTTTGTGAGGCTTGGGTCAACACCTTTGCTTTGTAAAGAGTAAGACAAACATCCATAAACACATTTCGCTCCCACCTGGACCATATCTGTTACATTGCACCAAAAGACGGTGACTTGTATCTTTTCAATCTAAACACTTTATTGCCAAACAGGTCTGTAAATTCCACTATGCAGAAAAAGGATAGGAAAACACAAGAAATATATAGTTGTTATGCATTGGCAAGAAGCAGGCACACTACTACAATATTAGCTTTAGCAGGCGGATGATGGTGGCGGATATTAGAAAAATCTTGTCGGGTAAATTATATCCGACACATCTTTTAATTTGTGGCGGATATTAGAAAATCATGTCGGTTATATCCGACATAAATTCCTGGCGGATATCAAAAAAATACTGTCGGTTATAACCGACAAATTTTTTTAATACTTTTTTTAAATATTTTTGACATATTCTGGTGGTTTTTAAGTTAATGGTGACGGTTATAACTGACAGAAATGAAAATTTTATTATTTTAAAATATTATATTTATAAAAAAATAAATAAACAAATATTTTAAATAAATAAATAAATAGATAACCTAACATACAAAAGCAATGGGGAGGATCTCAGTTCGCAACCCTAGAGACATAGGATTCTATCTCCTACCTTGAGCCCAGAGCCAAACAGTTCCATACCGCTTCATTTCAAAACCCCCGCTCGGGCAGATAAAGGAAGCTCTAGATTTGCACACTTGTCATACATCCGAGTATGGAGCTCCTTAGGATTCTAAAATAAAAACTAAAATATGCTCCATTTCAGAGCGTTCGTTTAGAAACCCTAAGGCCCCTCTCACATATGGCGCAACTCTCTCTCTCTGTTCTCTCAGACCCATTTCTTTCCAAAATGAAAAATAGCTCGCCTTCCCAGTTCTCTCAGACCCTTACCCCTATGCCGCTCAGCCACACACAAGTGCGAGACCTTCTCTCTCCCAGCAACACAACCACACACACTCTCCTTTGCAAGAACCCCAAAACCAACGCCTCTGCCATGGAAATGGTAGCACATTTGAAGCTCAAATCTTCCCACAAAGGTAATCTCCGTCCCTGTCCTTGTTTAATAGGTGCACAATTGTTGATTTTTTTTTTCGGAAAAGAGGAACATTAACTCATGATGATCTGCTTCCTTTGCGACGATGTGGGTTCGCCGACGAAACCCAAAGAAAATAAAGAACAGCATTCAAACGGCTCAGATCCAAGACAGAAAGGGTAAAATTACTAGTCTCCATAACTGATCTCTCACTACATGTAATTATAATGGTATGGTATGTGTGCAGAACACTCGGAACCATGACAGATCCTAGAGAAAGAACGCTTAAACTGGAGATCCCCTGGACAAAAGGCAGGACACATCTTAAAGGCCTTGATCTGTCAATTTGGAAGGTATAACCACTTGGAAAGCGAACGGGGGACGGGGATATGGAAAATGCAGAAATATTTTTTGAAATCGAGCTCCTGCGAGGTTTCGGATGGTGAATGCAGGGGATATGGAAAATGCTGAATTTTTTTTTTATTATTAATATATGTTCTGTCAGTTTTATCCGACAATTTTTTTTTTTCTTATAATAAATGTTCTGTCGGTTATAGCCGACAGAAGTCTCGGCCGTCTTTTTCTTTCCTGTCGGTTATGACCGACAGGATTTCTGTCGGTTTTGGAGTAGTTTTTGTCGAAAAATTCATTTCCTGACGCTGGCAAATCTGTCGGTTATTATATCTGCCACTGCATTCATTTTCTGACGGATTTTGCTTAAAATCCAACAGTAATATACATTTTTTATCGATTTTTGAACCGGCAGTTATAGATAATTTTGTAGTAGTGGCATGTTGAGGCGATCATATGAACCATGATAATCCATCCACTATCACTTGCAGGATAACCTAGGCTGCAATCCTGACGATGGGTGAAATTATTGGCTTATATACACAAAGGAAATGCAGCAGCCTTAGGGCTCCCACCAAGGAATATTTTAAAGTGGTACACTTAAAGGCAATTTATATGTTCTACCAAGTGAGATAGAACATCAACAGTTTGAGAACTTATGAAAATTTTCAGGATGTAGTTGCAATGTAGAATCATCCATGTTCATGCAGTTGTTAAAACGATAAAAGCCAAATGAGAAACTCAGAGAGAGAGAGAGAGGGAGAGAGAGAGAGAGATGGAGGCTAAATGCAGTACAATAACACAAAGAACGACACGATATCGATAAAAGATACTATAGAGTCTCAATAACACAAAGAAGGACATGAAAGCAATAAAAAGACACTACAAAGTATGGCCACTCTCTAGGCACCAATCAATACCAGATTTTGATCTGGTTGTCATAGGATGAATGTTAGTGACAGTAGATGTTAGTATTAGTTGTTAGTGTAATTGGTTTTGTGGGTTATACGATATGAAGATAGAAAGAGAATTGAAGGATGCAAAATGAATGAATGTTCTTTTCTCTCTGTTGAAGTTGCAGAGAGGAATATATTTTCTTAAGAGGCAATAAGCACACACATGTGCATTTCATGACATGTTTTGCCTTTGCTGGATCCACACATCTAACACTTGATCTCAGCCACATATCTAACTAATTTATAAGATCACTACACATGGCTATTTTAGCCTTACATCTTTTAACCTCACACTTGGCAGATATGCTCAAGTGAATTCACAAATAAACTCATCTTATTTCACTAATACTAATCAGCTATAGACTTATAATTCACACTCCCCTTTAAGTCTTGAGCTGATTTCACTCTGAGCATACTCTTGAGATAGTTGAAACGATCCTTAGCCAAAGGTTTTGTGAAGATATCTGCTAGCTGCTCTTTAGTAGGACAATATACCAAGTCAATGATTCCTTCCTACAGTGCATCCTTAATAAAATGGTACATTCTATTTATATGTTTAGTCTTCTGGTGAAACACAGAATTCTTGGTGATTGCAATTGCATAAGTGTTATCACACTGTAATGAAGTTGCTTCAGTTTGAAGCTCTCCAAAATCTTCCAATACAAACCTAAGCCAGATTGCTTGTGCAGTGGTATCGGATGCACTTATGTACTCTGCTTCTGCAGTAGATAATGCCATGCAGTTTTGCTTAACTGAAGCCCAAGAAAGAACTCCACTTCCAAAAGAAAATGCATATCCAGATGTACTTTTGCTATCATCTAGTGATCCATCCCAGTCACTATCACAATAGCCAATCAATATTGCCTTCTTGCCTTTTGTGTATTCCAAACCATAGTCTAGAGTCCTTTTAATGTATCTGAGCACACGTTTGGCAATTCCAAAATGCTTACTGGTAGGGCAATACATAAATCTAGCAAGTAGATTAGATGCATACATGATGTCAGGCCTAGTGGCCGTGAGGTATAGGAAACTCCCCACAATGCTTTTGTATAATTCTTCACTTACTGCTCCACTTCCATCATCTTTGGTTAACTTCTCACTTGCCACAAGATGTCTAATTACAGGGTTGCACTCATTTAGGTCAAACTTGTTTAGCAAAGACCCTGCATATTTCTTCTGATGAATGAAAATATTGGAGTTGGTCTAAATTATCCTCATTCCAAGGAAATGATGAAAAAGACCTAAATCAGTCATTTCATATTTCCTTTTCATAACTTCTTTGAACTCTTCAAGCATCAGTATATCACTTCCAGTATAGACTATGTCATCCACATAGATAGAAACAATTAAGATGTCTTTCCCTCTTACTTTGGTGTATAGTGTTGGTTCACTCAAGCTTTTCTCAAAACCACACTGCGAGAAATATGTGTCAATTTCTCCATACCAGGCCCTTGGTGCCTGTTTTAACCCATAAAGAGCTTTGTACAATTTGTAGACTTTATCTTCCTTTCCCTTGACTACAAATCCTTCAGGCTGATCTAAATAAACTTCTTCTTCCAATACACCATTCAGAAATGTTGATTTTACATCAAGCTGATACAATTTCCAACTTCTTTGTAGTGCCAAAGCTACAAGAGTCCTGATAGTATCCAATCTAGCCACTGGAGCATAAGTTTCATTGTAGTCTAGTCCAGGCTTTTGAGTATAGCCCTTTGCAACTAGCCTAGCTTTGTTTTTTAAGACTAAACCATCAAGATTTAGCTTAGTTTTGTAGACCCACCTAACTCCAATAACAGGTTTTTTTGTTGGTCTATCCACAAACTTCCAAGTGCCATTCTTTTCAATCATAGCTAACTCATCTTCCATTGCTTTCAACCGGGATTCATCTTACATTGCTTCTTCATACTTCTCTGGATCCATGATGCAGAATTGCATTGAGCCAATACTTCATCTAGTTTTCTCCATTTCAATGGAGTGTGATCAAATGCTTGAGTGTTTCTTTCATCTTAACTTATGTTGCTGGAAGATTCACATGAGGGAGACAAGGAAATTTGGGAATTTGAGTTTTCAACATTGATATTTCTTCCATGAAGCTGTGATACAGGAGTAATTTGTGGTAGCAGGGGACTTTCATTATTTTCCGAACTTGGACTGTCATATACAAATCTTCCCTCAGTAAGAGGCATCACATGTTGCTCAGAACTTCTTTTCCAATCCCAAGTTGTTTCCTCATCAAAAGCAATATCTCTGGACAAGATAAGCTTCTAGGTAACTAGATCAAACACTCTATAACCTTTGGATTCAAGCTTGTGTCTAAGCTCTGTTGGAACATGAACATAGCATAGAGCACCAAATATTCTCAGGTGAGCAATACCTGGTTTCCTTCCAGAATGGCTTCAAAATGTGTGATGTTGACCAATGCCTTTGCAGGACATCTATTTAATAGATACACAGCCGTATGCATTGCCTCAGCCCAAAGATAGTATGGCATTCCCTTCTCATGTAGCATGGACTTTGCCATTTCAACCACTGTCCTATTTTTCTCTCTACAACTCCATTCTGCTGTGGAGTGTAAGCTAGAGTAAGTTGTCTCTGTATTCCTTCATTATCACAGAATTGCATAAATTCAGTTGACATGAACTCTCGCCCTCGATCACTTCCCAAACACTTTACTTTGAAACCACATTCTAGTTCAGTCATAGCCTTAAATTTTTTAAAACAATTGAATGATTCAGACTTGTGCTTTAGAAAATATACCCAAACCATTTTGGTACAATCATCTATCAGCAGCATGAAATATTTATTTCCAGCAATTGACTCAACTTTCATAGGACCACATAAATCAACATGAACAACTTCAAGTAGAGCATTTGCTCTCAGTGCTTGATTCTTTGAGAATTCATCTCTGTGTTGCTTTCCATATTGACAGCCCTCACACACACCACTATGGCTTTCAAGCTGTGGTAAACCATGCACCATATCTTTGTCTTTCAATTGCTTATGACCACCAAAATGTAGGTGTCCAAATCTTCTGTGCCAAATCCAAGCAGAATGAGTTACACTAGCTCTCAGTGCAATTTGATTTTCAGGTAGAAATGACAAAGGATAGCATATGTTTCCTTTTATCTTCATTTTAATGACTAAACAATCAAGTGAAAGACCATCAAACACACTACATATTCCTTCACCAAGTAACAAGAAATATCCATGTTCATCCATTTGACCAACACTGAGCAAGTTCTCCTTTAATCCAGGAAGATACATGACTTCTCTGACATACTTTCTACCCTTATTAGTGTCAATAACCAAAGAACCTATTCCTTCAACATTTACAAGATCTTCAGTAGGCATTTGAACTTTGCCTGCAATTTGGTTCTTACATCAACAAGAAGATTCACATTTCCTGTCATATGATTGCTACATCCACTATAAATGTACCGTTCTCCATTCACTTTAGCCTCAGTAATTACATTGTTGGCAAAAAACAGATTTCCTGGCACTTCTGCTTGATTTGCACTATTAGGTTTCTACACTATTTTTCCTGCAGTACACTCTCTAGCCCAGTGCCAAAATTTGTCACAATTATAACATTTTGGTTTGCCCTTGTGTCTACACTTGCCAAAATGGAATTTAGAACACACCTTGCACTGAGGTTTTATGACTTCTTGGTTCATTGATTGAAAGGAATTCACATTTTGAGAAGAGTTTGTAAAAGGTCTATGTTGAAACTTAGATTTTGACTCCCATTTCTTTCCCTTAAAGTTCCAATTTTTCTGAGGTTTCCCTGAGTAAGCGCTACCTCTATTTTGTCCATTTTGACTCACAGAGAGTGAGGATAAGGCTCTCTCTGTTGTATCAACAGTATGTAAATCAAACTGCTGTTCTTGACTTTTCAAAATTGCCACAACTTCTTGCAATTCTACAGTCTCTAAACACTTTGTATTCTCAATGACTAGACATATGGGATCATATGGTTTACTAAGGCTAATTAAGACCTTCTGTACTAATCTCTCATTAGAAAGAATTTCACCAAACGTTTTCATCTGATTTATCAAATCATTTAGCCTAGTAAGATACCCAGACATAGTTTCATCATCACGTATTCTAGCATACTCAAATTCACGTCTCAGATTTTGTAATTTCATAGATCGTACCTGATCACCACCGTGATACTTTCCATACAGCAAATCCCATGCCATCTTCGCTGATTCGGCATTGGCGATTCGAGGGAAGATTTGATCCGAGACTGCATTCTGAATGATTCCCAGAGCCTTTGCTTCTTGCATCAACATAGTGGCCATTTCTTCATCTATATCATCCTCCAATGATTCTTCAGCTTTCTTCTTCTTCGAATTGGAAGTTTTAACTCCCTTCTCCACCAGATTCCACAACCCATGTGATTTGAAGATTGTCACCATCTTGATTCTCCAGAACTCGTAGTTCTCACCGGTGAAAATTGGAGTTCTCACTTCTGAGCTTCCAGATCCAGAAATCTTTGGTCTGAATGGGTTGATTTCTCTTCTCAGATGATAATGGGTCTCCAGCGACTTTCGCCGAGCTTCAATTCAGCTCAATGAGTTCATAGATTAGCGCCCAGGCTCAGATGATCGAACCAGGCTCTGAGGCCATGTTAGTGTAATTGGTTTTGTGGGTTATACGATATGAGGATAGAAAGAGAATTGAAGGATGCAAAAGGAATGAATGTTCTCTTCTCTCTGTTGAAGTTGCAGAGAGGAATATATTTTCTTAAGAGGCAATAAGCACACACACGTGCATTTCATGACATGTTTTGCCTTAGCTGGATCCACACATCTAACACTTGATCTCAACCATACATCTAACTAATTTATAAGATCACTACACATGGCTATTTTAGCCTTACATCTTTTAACCTCACACTTGGCAGATATGTACACAGTAACAGTGTTGGAGACTGAAGGGCTTGGATGCCTTTTCACCCTAAAACCCCTAATTTATGCGCACGCCACAAACGCCCTACCTATAGGGTTTAGGAAGGAAGCAACTCAAAAAGTAAAAACACGCCCCCAACGGAAAAATAAAAAAATAAAAAATTAGGGCTGAGAAACAGAGGGAGCGATTCTGCGAATTGGGCATCACGATCTGGCTTCGTATTTCAAATTTCGAGGCTGAGAGACGGTAAAGTCGTATAATCAAACTATAAATAAGTGGCTTTGAATTTCTTTATTTCTTGAATCCATCACATTGTTGATTGGCATCATTTATTTCCTTCAGATTTGTTGATCATATCCAAACGCCAAGCGAAGCTCACAGTAGCCGTTTCCCTTTGCTTCTTTGGCTATACTTGGTTAGAGTGTTTGGAAATTTTCTTATGCCAATTTCAGAAAAATTAATATGCCAATATTGTTTACTTGGTATAATGGTGATTTGTGGAATTGTCTAATGTGTCCAGTCAGTGTAAAAGAACATATATAACTGTAGTCTGATGGTGTTGGAATTTCTAGTTACAATCTGTGCAAAACCAGTGTCGTTCTAGAATTCATATAGCTGACCCTACTTAGTGGGGTGAGGCTTTGTTGTTGTTGTAATTGTAATCTGCACAGGTGTATACTTTCGCAAACTGATCGGTCACTGCTGTTCTCTGAGCTAAGTAGAGGTGGTGGAGATGGCAAACAGTAAATACGAGTATGTCAAGTCGTATGAAGTAGACGACGAGGTTTTCCTGCCCAATTTGATCATTGTTCGAATTGAAGGTTGTGATTTTCAAAGGTGTTTACTACTTTCCTCACTCCTTGCCTCTATGTGTGTTTGTGTATGAGTTTGAGACGATGTGGATGGTGACATTCTCCTCTTTCTTTTTATGTTAGGTTTTCCCAAGTTCATGAATTTCAGAAACCAAACGATGAGGAAGCTCTGAATTTGATGAACTCATGCGCAATTTCGGTGTCAGAGGCGTTTCCAGACATAGTGTTTTCATATGGCTTCAGTGATGAATACAGGTACTGTAACTCTAGGGTAGTCTGTATGTGTTTTATTTATGTTAACTTGGCTGTAAGAGAGCCTCAGTCTGTTATTTTTGGTGCTGTGCTTGCAGCTTTGTCTTCAAGAAGACGTCCAAGTTTTACCAAAGGCGTGCCAGGTTTTAATTCTCAACTTTAATTCAGCTTTCTTGGCCTGTGATGTGTCCAAGGTTTTTGTAAAAGTAATGGGTGGCCATTTGAGTTAAAAGAAAACGAATATTGACCATACCAAACTGACGGTACAGTTTGGTTCAGAATTAATATGTTCAATATCTTTACATCATACTACATCAGATCCAAATTGAAAGTCTCGTAGAACATGGGGTTGAATAATGTCTCACCCATCGCTAAACTGTACAAACAAGTTTTTTACTACCCATGTCAGCCTCTTATTGGAATTTGAAATATTTTTGGTTGAGTTGGATCATGTTGAAATTCATATAGGAATAACCAAATGTAGGTGATTTGACTTATGAATTCTGGGGATGGAAAATAAAAAGAATGATAAATTTATTGTTTATTAGAAACTTACACCAATCTTATTTGGTGCGTTATTGTTTAGGTACATTTGGTAATGGTTTAGGCTGTGTCCAGTTTCAGTTTTTCTGAAGTCATTCATTTACATACAAATTGTCTGTGCAGCAAAGTAGGGACCATTATCGTATCTTTCTTCTCTTCTGTATATGTCATGAAATGGAGACAATTCTTCCCTCATAAGGAGTTAATGTACCCCCCTTCATTTCATGCACGTGTTATACGCTGTGCATCAGAAGAAGTCCTTCAGTCATATCTTTGTTGGAGACAAAATAATTGTAAGTGATCTTGCAATGATGTTTCGAGTATGGAAGTTATTATACTTATCTTCAACTAAGAGGTCTCTGATTCAAGGAAAAAATTCAAGTGAATTTTCCATTTACGTTTTGCATTTTGCAGGTCATACAAATAACCTGCATAACACCTGCCTATGGGAGCTAATTAAATCTGGAAAGACCGAAAGTGAAGCACTGGGCTTACTAAAGGTGGAAAGAATTAATTTTCATTTTATACATTAATTGGCATATTTATATGCATGATTATTTGTGGAAGAACTGTGAACTTTTTCAAGAGTGTCAAATATGTCCCTCTAGTTCCTTGTAATTTTTCTGTCATTTCCATTTTAACATTATGTTATCAGATACTTAAATATTTGTATCTTCAATCTCTTCTTTGCCATCTTTCAAAATGGCCGAGTTTTTCTAGTTTAACTATTTGAGATTAGGTATACGTTAGGAAGTACATATCTTGTGCTTTTGAATGTTGTTTATATTTCTTCCATGATAAATAATTTTTAACGTTTGAATTGGCATGCCAAATTTTCATTTTATGCTAGCAGTTTTTGTTTTTCACTTGTGATGCATCTATGCAATCTGCAGGACAGCAGCAAGGAAGAAAAAAATGACCTTCTTTTTAGAAAGTGTAATATCAACTACCAAAAGTTGCATCCAATGTTTCGGCAAGGATCCTGCATTTTGAAAACGGAGGTAATCTTTCATTTCTGCAGTGGAATCTATCTTACTCGTCTCAGCAAAGGTTTCACTTTTTTGTTTTGGTGTGTCAAATGATACTGGTTTCATTTTATCTATATGTCCAATTTTTGTTTTCAGAATGTGTTCAAACATAGTTGCCACTGCCTTCTGATTTCTTATGCTGAGATCTCCATCCTACATTATTCATTATTCAGGTATTTGAAGTTGTGAAGCACAATGACAATGGTTCTCCTGTCAGGAGACTTAGGAGAAAGTCGAGCATAGTCCATTCGAAGAATATAGCCGACAGAAGGTTTTGGAACAAGCACGCCCATCTTCAGAAGGAACTCGGTAGCTTTACAAAGGATATTGGAAAAGTTGAACCTGATTATATTAGGTCCTTCCAGTTTGAAGACAAACTGATCCCGTCAACATGGGTTGTAGTTAGGATCGATGGTTGCCATTTCCACAGGTAAACTGTTACTCACATGTCAAGGGAACTAAGTATGGTTGTTGTTACTGTGTCTGTCTTCTCTTGGGCTGCTAATTGTTAGGGGGCGCAGCTGAAGTATTAGTCCTTGTTATTTCACCTGTTGTGCAAATCAGACAACTCTTTTAAACTTGTTTGTCATTCATCACATTAACTTCAAAGGAACAACCATGGTAGTCTCGGCTTTAACAAACTGAAGGATGCAGTTTTTCTGCCATACTGCAATTAACTTACAACTCAGAATAATCAAGTTTTCTCTATGGATGCATCTGATTTTTGTTATTATTTATCCTCCAAAGATTCTAGAAACAATTCTCAGTTGTTTGGTTTTGGAAGGTTTTCTGAAGCTCATGAATTTGTGAAGCCGAATGATGAGCAGGCTATCAACCTTATGAATACTTGTGCAGTGGCTGTTTTAAAAGAGTTCCACGACTTGGTTTTCTCCTATGGAGTCAGTGACGAATACAGGTATATAATATATTTCGTATGTTAACGTTGTGGTCTATATCATCTGTAATCTCATTGTTCCTGTTACTGCAGCTTTGTTTTGAAGAAGGATTCTCAATTCTGTCAAAGGCAAGCCAGGTTTTGCTTCCGTCGCCTTCTTATTTCCTAAACTTTGTATGCTAACTGGATACACTATAATACTGTTTTCACTGGTTTACGGAACATTATTTCTCTGCCAGGGTCCTTCATAATGCTTATGCTTCAATCACTTTTCTTCCTTGCAAATCAGATTGATCTTTATTACCTGTTTTGGAATTACTAAAATTTTGCAGTGAGATGGTTTCTGTTCTTGTGTCATTCTTCACTTCCATGTACGTTATGAAATGGAAAGATTTCTTCCCGCGGAAAGAGTTGAAGTACCCTCCTTGTTTTGACGGGCGTGTTGTCTGCTATCCGTCATATGAAATTCTTCGAGATTATCTATCCTGGAGACAAGTCGATTGTGAGTGTTCAGCTCTAAATGTTCCAAAACATAATAGGATGAAGTCTTGTCATTCCTAATACGTAAAATCTCGAAGCAATACATGAGTTCAAATTTGTTAAAGGCGGTAAATTCATTGGACTTAACATTTCTTATGGGTTTCAGGCCACATTAACAACCAATACAATACTTGTTTCTGGGAGCTTGTTAAGTCTGGAAAAACAAAAACTGAAGCTCAGAACGCGCTAAAGGTATGATGTAGTTAATCCAAAATCCGTTTTATCGTATTCTTGTCGTTGCCCTCTCGTAATGTTTTTCGAATTTGAATTGCAGGGTACTCAAACAGGAGACAAAGAGAAATTGCTTAGGCAATTTGGTATCGAGTACAACGAATTACCGGTCATGTTCCGCCGTGGATCCTCTGCTTTCTGGGGCACCACAAGGATAGACAAGAATGGAGAATGTAATGGGAATTCTGGGAAAAGAGTTGTTGTACAACATTGTAATATTATTGAGCCAAGCTTTTGGGATGCACTCCCAACAATTCTTTCTGGGTAACTGCTCATGCTGCCAAGCAATGGAGGTCCCTTTTTTTAGCCATTGAAGGTCTGCTTTTTCTTAGCTGCACAAATGTTAGGAAAATTCATCAAAGTTATTTTATTCCGTTGCCGGGTTGGAGTCTGCGGTTGCACATAACGTACACTTCAAAAAAAAGAAAAGAAAAAAAAGAAGCAATTTACTTTGGTATTGTGGGCCCCACATGGGTGCCACATCAGCATGCTAACGGAGTCTTTAACAAAATTGGACGACAAAGGCAACATTGATGACCCAAGGCTGGGGCAATAGATGAGGGACGAAACTGATAAGAATGTACAGGGGCAAATTGCTAAGTTGCTAAAACAGGAGGAAAACTAATGAAAATGATTTGAAAACTTTAAGTTTTAAAGATAAGGACAAAATAAAGAGTAAAATAAATAGTACTAGGATTGACTTTTTAGTATAAAAATGTAGTCTTTCGTTAAAGTAAACAGTACTGGAAGCTTTTCGTTAAAGTTCCCTAAAACATGAGGGTACACGTTTGTGATAAAAACCCTACCTACATGTAATTTACATAATGTAAAGCTCAGTTTGTGATAAAAACCCTATCTACAATGTAAGGCTCAATTTGTAAATTTTAAGCGTATATTATATTGCAGGGATTGGTGAGCAAGGAAAAAATACAATTTACAACATGCCAGTACGTTGATGGAAATCATAGAGAAAAAGGGAGGAGATTTTAGCATTCAGAGAAAATGGATGCCTTCAGCTACCCCAAAGCATGAATACTGATGAAGATAAAAAGTACGTTTCGGTTTCAGGAATTCAGCCTATACAGGTAGTAACAAAATTTTCCGGTAACACAAAACCGCGAAGGCTCCGGAAGGGCACGCCTACAAGCGAAACTTATAAATTATCAAACATAAAATGAAGCAAAATCCAGAAGGCAGTACAATGTGGATAACATGCGAAACACCTAAAAGTAATCGCATCAGAAAAGTTTCATTCAAGTGTTCAGAATTTATCTCCGCGAACAGCAATTGCCATGCCAACTAACCGTGCATCAAAAGACTTAAGTAAACCCTAAGGTCCATTGCTCAACTCTTCCAAGGAAATATTTCCACAATTGTACAATCTGAAACGAAATTATTACAAGTCCAACCTGCATTGTCTATTTCTTCTTGTTGATATCCAAGTTCATCTCCTGAAGGTTCAGCAACAGATCATCCGAGTTCAAGAAAACTTTGTTTGCTGAATTTGAGATTGTATGCGCAATCTCTCTGGCAGCTTCGATCTTCCTAAGTGTTATAAATGCCGGATTGTTCGCAATAGCTTCACCAATCAGCTTGGCACTAGTGGCCTCTCCCTGATCAACACAGATAAATGATTTAAGCAAAATAAAAGTTACTAGGGAACATCAATATTCATACAGGAATATTGCGACACTATGTGCATCTTATTCTATACCCTTGGATGTAACTGGTTAAATGTTATTTTATTCTATAATCCATATAGAGAGTGTATGATTTATTATAAAGTAGTTGGTTCATGCAACATGGCTTTCCCATAACTTTCGGCAAGGTATACTTTTAAAAACCAATAGTTTCGGTTTAATGGCTGGTAAAATTGCAATTAAAGATCAGTAGATATTATCTATTTTGAGAATGTGTTATAACTCACCTCTGCTCTGATGATAGCACTCTTCTTGTCTTGTTCAGCCTTGTCCACAACAAACTTAGCTCTCTCAGCTTCCTGTGCAGCCACTTGTTTGGCCTCAATTGCAGCCGTGAACTCCTTCCCAAAAGTGAGGGTGGTAATTGACACATCATCCAGCGCAATGTTGAAGTTGGCAGCTCTTTCTGTCAAAATCTTCCGTATTTCCCTACTAACAGTCTACAAATAAAAAGGACAATCAACACTACGGAAACATATGAACTTCTACCCTTTCATCTAAATAACTATACAAGTAGATAAGGTATGAAAAACGCGGAAGAAACTTCAAAGTGACTAGAAAGGAAAACGAAGACGTGCATACCAAGAGCGTTGCTCCCTACCTCTCTCTGAGTTATGAGTTGGCTAGCATTATACTGTGCAACAACAGCTTTCAAAGTTTCATGAACAATAGAAGGAAGGACTCTCTCATTGTAATTCTCACCAAGAGTCCGATAAACTGTAGGCAGCTGGTCTGGTAAAGGTCGAGTAAGCACTCGAAGCCCAATTTTCACCTGTACAGCACAACGAGAAAACCAAAATTAAATATTAAGGACATCAACTGCAGACAATACTGACTGAAATAACAAAATTATATCTATTATTAACTTGTTAACGAGTATTTCCAGATGAAAGGACATTTTTGAGCATGGGATACAGGTTTTAAGCATGTGCAACCACAATATTAAAAAAAAAAATTAGTTGAGCATATATTACAAACAATGAAGTTGTCAAAAATCCATGTCACTCTAGGGAAGAAGAAAGAGATCAACCATTTGGAGATCACGGCTCCCAGAAGTACTCTCCACTAGATGAGGTCGTGCACGGACATCATAAATGATTGGCCTCTCAAACCATGGAATGATAAGGTGTGTCCCCTCCGGATAAACCTGTAACGTGAACCATTAGTAATAGTATACTATTAAAAAAAGCCAAAAGCCAAAACATTTAACAACATATTTATATTGAAACAGTAAATGAACACATTCTTATACCTAAAAGATGTTTCGCATACACACAGTAACTCTACATCTGTGTTACATTAATCCTATACTGTCGACAAATTAAGCACATGACTTGGGAAAACCCCATTAGTTTTATAAATGGAGTAGTCAACCTTGTTTACGAATAATTGTCTAAGAAATGATACAATCATCCTGGACAGTTTCTCTTATCATTGTTACCCCAGGAAGTCTGCTATTGCTACTCTATGAATATAGTTATTAATGGGCAAGAGCTTCCAGGTGACCTTTTCGATCAAATTAAGCCATAATAATACTACATTTTAAGAAAGGAAGTCGTTCAGAAAATCAACTGAAGTGTGGATCATATTAGCACTCAATCGTGGAATAAATTAGTATCTCGTTAAGATAACCAACATGCAAATATCATTTATAT
The DNA here is from genome assembly GCF_916048215.2 of Malus sylvestris. Lineage (NCBI taxonomy): Eukaryota > Viridiplantae > Streptophyta > Magnoliopsida > Rosales > Rosaceae > Malus > Malus sylvestris. The sequence continues at coordinate 3,750,536 of NC_062269.1, read as the reverse complement.
TCTTCTACTCACAGAATTGCATAGGAAGAAAAAAATCACCAGAAGAAACAGATGTTTTTGCAAAACAAATAAAATGACATGATGGATGGCGAACCACGAAATGATTGAGACGAACAATTCCTACACCGAACAAATGCAATAATACAGATTAGACCTATAACCTTGTCTTTGACACCGACTATACGGTTGAACACAATGGCTCGATGCCCTCCCTCCACATTGTACAGACTGTTGGTAGCTCCATACAATCCAAGCCCACCAATTAGCAAAGCAGAAATTGCACCACCACCGGGAACTTTCGGAACCTTAACGTTAACGTTGTTGAAATTCATATTCCTTCTCACTGCGAAAACATAAAGAATTGAACAAAATACCAAATTGAACAAAAATAAAGATTCGGGAACGAAAAATGTCAAGCAGCAAAATGGTCCATTCGAAAATAAAAATCATGGAAGAAAAAAAAATCAATATAAAATTGAAGCAATTCAGGCATTGATTAAACTTGAGCAAATAAAAAGGCGGAGCTGCGAGATCTGCTTCGATCCCGAGCCGCAAATGGTTGGGCGGAGGGCGGCGACATAGAATATCATCTAACAAAGAAAAGGGAGGTGGAAGACGAGAGAGACGAACCAGTGAGAAGTGAGGAGCGTGGCGGTCGCGACGGTGGGGATTCAGGCCCCAGAAGCAGTCGCAAGGGTTTAGGGTTTACAGGTAACGAGCGAGAATTGGAAAGGTTTAAGCCGTCCTTTCAGACTTATAAAAGGCCTAGAGTGTTGGCCAAGTTCCATCTCCACAGCCCAACATTTTTAAGGCCCCGTTATCCAGTATTTTTTTTAGGCTTTTTAACTAAAATTGTTTCGGAGAATGACATAATTTATCATTTTTACTTTGATTCTTGAGATTTGAAATCAATAGAATTGGTCTCTAAGATTGTCCATCATCAATCATTTTGGTTATTCCATGAAAAATCTCCATTAAATAAGAGTAAATAACAAAATTACCCTTAATTTTTTGTCAAATCATTTTGGCCTATTGTTTGTTAAATTGAAGGTATTTTTATCATTTTGATCCTTATTTAACATAATTTTTCACGGAATGACCAAAATGACTAATGGTGGACAATCTTAGGGATTGCTTCTGTTGATTTCAAATCTCAATGACCAAATTAAGGAGTTATGCATATCTCATTGACCATTTTGGCTAAAAAGTTTTTTTTTTTTAAATACAACGATATTCTACTATAAAAGGAGCAGATATTCAATTTTAAAGAGAGGTAAATTGGGCTAACCCACACAATTAGATATCAAACTTAAGACAAATATAATGCATCATCGTTGTCCATGATAGTCGAACCTGAAAAATTCCACTTACTAGAGAAATATTAATAAACCATAGTATTAGTTAGTCTTTTGCCCACTTAATTGTAAATGATTTAAAAATCTCAATTATTGCCTACAGTTTTCATTTCCTTTTTGGGAAATTTTATTTACACCCAACTATCTTATCTTCAAGCCCAACTTAAATATTTTTGCCATTAAACTCTCCATTTTGCCCTGACGTTATTTAAAAAGTAAAAATAAATTAAAAGAACATAAACCCACGTATCTGCCCACCATTTTCCGGCGTCTTCTTCACTGACGCCGGCATGAATCTCTTGTTGCCAACACCTCTAAACCACCTCATCTTTCGTATTATCTCACTCCTCTATTTCTCACGCTTTTCAATCATAACGCCGGCATCGGAGGTTCTCACATATTTCTTGCAACCATAGCCTTCTTCACCGTACTTAGGACGCTCAGAATCAGAATCATCGTCGCCGCGCCTCTCATAACCACCAGGGCGGCGGTACTTCTGCTCCTCGCTCCTCCCATAACTAGGCTTCTCATACTCCCCACTTTCCTAGCCCTCATAGCCGGGCCTCCCATAGCTTGGCCTTGGGGGTGGTGGCTCATCTCCATAGCCGGTCATCCTCAGCGACTCTTCGTCGTAACCCGGCCTCTCAAACTCAGTCCTCCCATAGCTCAGCCTCTCCTCGCTTTCTGGCGTCTCATAACTGGGCCGCCCATAGCTTGGCCTTCTCGGTGGCTTTTCTCCATAACCGCCTTATTCACCATAGCTCGGCTTCTGGGCAGCTTATCGCCATAACTAGATTCCTCACTGTAGCTCGGCTTCCGAACATTCCCAGATCCGAATTCAGCTGGCGGTGCTTCAAACTCAGGCTTTCGACCGTACCCAGATCCATATTCGGACTCCGATGCCTCGTACTCGGGCTTTCTCCCGTACCCATATCCATACTTTGGTTCCGGTGCCTTATACTCGGGCTTTCAACCTTATCCAGATCCATACTCCGTTCTGGTGCCATATAAGGCGGTTGTGATGCTAAAAGAATTTGAATTGAAGTTTCCATGGAGAATCGCTGGTGAATCTTTCGTGGGGTTTGAGGTGGAAAAGAACCACTGGGTGTGGAAAGAGATTTCAATTTTGTTTATTTCTTTTTTTTTTCCAGTTTTAATCAAAGGGTGAATTAGGAATTTTAAGAAAATATTTTTTGTTTTGAGTGTAGAAAAAGGTTGAATGGGTTCCAATAAAATTTTCCTTCCTTTTTTTTTCTTTCAACAAACGGTTTTTATTCTTTGTTGTGGTGAATTAATCTCCTAGCTAAGCCTAAGGCTAGGGGGGAAATTCAATTATTTATGCAGCTTTATCTGTTTAATTTGATTTGAATGGTGTTATTCACACCCATTTTAACATCTAACACACACATCTCAATATCCAACAGTCGATCAAATAAAGGGAGTGAGTGAATAGCATTACTCTTTGTTTGTTGCATTTTTTGTAGGTGTCATGGTATGTGTTTTGTAGGGGTTGTCATGGTTGTAGATGTAGGAACTTGGAGCTATGGGTATGTTGAATAAATTCGTGCAAATACTTTCAAAACGAGATGACGGAAAAGAATAAATTTGATACATTCATCTCCTCCGAAACAACGAAAAATGAACTTGTTCTTTACATATGGCCAAGAATCCATACGGTAATGTCGATTAATTCTACAAGGATCTACTGAAGCAAAATGAGTTGCACGAAAAATGGGTGCAAAACGATTAGATGGTAAATTAAAAAGAAAGAAAAAGAGTATTTCTACCCGAACAAACTAGTATATTTTCCATACGAACGAACGTATGATGATCCATCAAAGATAGCCACCACATTCCCAATTCCATCGAATATCGTTGTCTTTGGTGTTCCTGAAAATTACAAGGCCAAAGGTCAGTCATATAATTGTCTATGTTGTAACTTCACTTTCTGACAGTACTTGCCTTTTCAACTTCCAAGGCAAAGTACTGTCAACGTGAAGCAATAGATGTCCTCTGCGCAAAAAATTTACAAGTCAAAAAGGTCGCAGGAAGGATGCGCAAAACCATCAACCAGAACAAGTATTGCACACATGTTTATTTGGTTTTGGAAAACATAAAAGCTGTAATTACTCAGAGATTAGCACAACCAGCTAAAACACCTTCAGAAATGCTTACGAACTGAGATATTAAGCGCAGAACTAACCTTGTCTTAAAACGTTCACACAATTCCAATTACGCACTACCAATTAAAGTTCTATGCACTCAGGGAACTGGATTCAAGTTTTGACTTCACTTCGTCAAGGCAAGCTTCAAGATCCCGATATTCTTCCATGTCCACGAAACTCCCCGCCTGAAATTCCCAATTGTATTTATTTAGTCAAAACAGAGATTCTACTATTCAATTTTTTTCTGAAATACCAAATGTCTTGCCTGTCTAATTATGTTCTTCAGGTGCATCTCAGCTGCAAGAAGTTCACGACGGCTACCAGTAGACAGAGAAATTTCCATATACACCTTGCAGAGTTCCAAGGATGACTGAGCAAACTTTTTAAATCGATCTTTATCTTTCCACAAATCAGATCCCTGACAGTAAATCATTGTGAATATATGGCACTATAACTGGTTTTGAGATTTGCGTTTTCTAGAAAGGAAAAAAAAACTATAAATAAATGAAAAAGGAAAACATATAAATCAGAATAAAAAGAAACTCCATGTTCATCACAGCATGCAATGTGCTTACCCACCGTGAACTAATGAGTAGAACTTTATCACATATTTATGTATCATTTTAATTGTTTTATTTGTTTTTTCTACAAAAAATTGTGACTTTAAGGTAAAAATTCACACGCTTCTGAAACTAGTCTATACAATAATTTTTTAATGCTCTAAATAGTGAGTACAAGACCATACAAAATGCGTCGATGCACATGCCTCACTCTTAACAATGCCACAGTTTTAACCTTGGTTTGTTTTTGTATCAGTAGTTGTTATACTCACTCACCGATATTTATAAGTAAATATATAAAGTAGAGTGTTATTAAGATCAATCCGGAAAGGAAGACTGAGATAACCACCAGATGCAAAGACACGTCAAGTGTTTAACAACTTCCCCACACGTGTAGAAATACTTTCGGTTTTACAACCACATCCTACTTATTAACCAATTTTCAGTATAAAGCACTACTAAACTTAATGTTCGATAGAAACTTAAAACTAGAAAGCCACTGCCAACCTGATATGATCTAACTTGCTTTAATAAAGCTTCCGAGCACATTGTCAGGTCTCCTTTCATTTTGTGCCACCGTGCATACAATCCCCAAATATCTGCTCCATTTCCACTTTTAACTACCTACAAAAGGGGAAAAAGAAGAAAATATTACATGTTTTTTATTGGAAACTTAGTATTTTATCACCAACCAAAACAAAACTCATTGCTTCTTCTGCAGATATAAAACTCGCAAAAACGCTATCAGACAGATAGACAAAGAAAAACAAAACTATAAATAATAAAAAATGAAACAAATTCTTGAAGGAAACTACATAGAAGAAGATAGCTTGATAATTCAAAAAGCTTTGAAATAGATATTGTGGAACTGTTGTACACCATTTCATTGGCACACTCCATCCAACGTATACATATTAGAAAAATAAACCCGGAGTCCAATGCCCAGAAATTTCTTATTAGTAAAGTTACACAACTTTGAGAGAGTGTGGGCGCTAAACTCTTAATAGTAACACATCGACAGAGTATGGAGAGCCCAGATATATGACACATGTATATCTAAATATGCCAGAGATCTAATACCCCATCTCTGTAGCAAGGTGCCCTAACCTTACTGGCCTTCTCATTTTCTACGCGAACAAAACAAAGAATTACACATCGTAAACCCAAAATCGTAAACTATAACTTACCAACTAGTACTATGGTCTAGTAGTATTCCTCCCCCTTTAAGGTCTCGAGTTCAACTCACAAGGATGGCGAGGACGTATTATATTGTGATGAGCTTGACACATAGTGGCTGGCCCATTGTGTGGCCTAGCCCAATCCCCCTCAATTAGAGTAGAATATCCCCCTCCCCTTAAGAGTAGAATATCGTTGTATCAAAAACTATAATTAAGTTAACCTATGTTAAAATCCCAAATAATTGCCAGCCCACTTCCTACTTAAGCTTTTGAGAATAGAAGAAAAAACAAGATTTATATTCGGTATCGGAGCTGACTTTCACCTCTCTGTAATAAGATTCCCACTATAAAGTATAAACTGAATTTGACATGTTTGACCATCTAGTTATGGAGAGGAACCAACATGTGAGGCAAGTATTAGTATATAAAATGACAGTTAGACCTTGGTCAACATCATAAAAAAGGTCATACCCAGTGCACAAGGCTCCCGCTTTACGCAGAGTCTGGGAGAGGTGAATGTCGGCTAGCCTTACCCCCATTTATGAAGAGACTGCTCCCAAGTCTCGAACCCGAGACCTACCGCTCATGGGCGAAGGCACTTGCCATCGCACCAAGTGCGACCTCTAAAAATGAAAAATTTCGGTAAATGGATAAAAACTTCCAAAAAAAGTATAAGGCTCAGAAAAATCGTCTTCTTCACCGCTAACAGCTTAGCCTACATTCGTGTTGCACAGCCTTCCATGAAAGAGCTAAAACAAATCTACCCGTAACAGAAATTTTCTAATGCTTTGCATCGAAGTGCACCTTGAGGCACACCTAAAAAAACTTTTAAGGCAGTAGTTCAATCCCTAGAGATGATTCATTTAATTGCAGATGCAACAGATAATATTCCTCTTAAGGAACTCACCCAATGATGAATTTCATGTACAAAATTGGAAGCAATTTAGCCAAACTTAATAAACCACCCAACAAGGCAAGGACACGCATATAGGAAACGTAAAATAGAATTAGAGAAAAGCAACAAAAGTGTAAATGCAATACCTAGATCATGGTGATTGCTTGTCAAATCCTTACCCTTCGAAATAACATCTAAAATTTAGAATATAGTGATAAACAAACCATGACAAGCAATAACAGATGCCAGTGAACTGTCTTTGACTCTATTTGTTTCTCTTCATACAAACATATACGGTAAAAATTTGGGTGGGGAAGCATAAGCAAAATAAACATGAAATTTTATTAATGAAGTCATACCTTCTGTAAAACTTTTCCGAGGAAATCTACTAAGTGTTTAATTTCCCGAGATTTTGCAACCTCAGATTCTGCATTTGATAAACCATTCCAAATATTTATTTGAGAATTTACAGAACACTCTTGATTGGGAGAGAGATTTTTATCCATCATTGCCGGAGTCATATTTGAAGACATTCTTTCCACCTCAGCCACAACTCTTTCCATAAATTCAGCATCAACTCTTTTATTATTAGTCATATCCAAGACCATCTGCACAGCCTCTAGAGCCTATAACAAACAATAAAAAAATTAAGAACAGCCGAAAAGTAATACAGAATGATGGGAATAATAACCATCCACACAAAGAAAACTGAAAGTGACAAAAGGATATAACAATGGAAGCCCTAAGATACCCAAACAGTGAATGTGAAAAGAAAGATTATAGATTTAATCCGAGGTATTTAAAATTCATAAAACTTAAGAGCTTTTGTATTGAGTTTGATAATCATTCTCATCAAGATGCAGTTTTAATTACAGAAAGAATTGCCATATCACTTTAGAAAAAAAGAAGGAAAAACCCCAGTTTTTTGTATTTTCCTCATAAAGGAGGAGGGGGAGGGCGTCAGGTAGTCGACAGTCGACACTCCATGATCACGTCGAATCCTTATGAAATAGCTTTTTCCAATAAACAACCTACGAAGGCAAGCTTACACAGCTATGTCAAGTAAAAATAAATATGCTACTTCTCCAAACCAAACAATTACCTGACCAATATTGCCAACATCTAAGGCAACATGACTGTAGTTCTCCCAAAGTTGCCAGCTGTTTCGCCTGCCACAAGTCATGTTCAGTCAGCACATAATCCGAGCTGTCAATGACAAATAAAAGTTTTCACAAGTTTGGGTGGGTTGGGGGGAATGTGAGAGAGAGAGGAGAGATTGATATAAAATAACAGTTTAGTCAACAGAGAAAGACAGAACTTGAACTTCAGGGCTTCTCTAAAGGCAACAAAGGATTCTTTATTCCTCTTTTTTATCATATGCCTGCAAAAGTGGTACAGCAAGAGGAAAACAATTAGTTTTAATGATTTTCCAAAATAATAATCAATAACTAATACATCATTACTGCTATATTATTTACACTAGAAAAAATTGTATATTCATACAACAAAAAGAAAATCAAAATGACTTCTCACTAACTCTTAATGACTTGGAATATATTCATCATTCATTATTCCATTTAAATTGCCAAGAAGAAAATGTTTTATGCAATATTTCGCCAATATTTCCTAGTTTTAGACATTGATCAAAGACATGAGCCACCATTAAAATCAAGATGTCAAATTCCAAGATAAGATTTGTATATAAAATATGATCCAAAAGCTCAGAAGGGCTTCAGCACCCACTGTAACCACTGTAACCATAAAAAGCAAACGCTTAAATGTTATGACAATATTAATAGGTGAACAACAAACAAAACCAAAGAGGAAAACTTAAGAGTGGAATGTAAGACAGAGTAAGGTGAAGAAAGCATACAAACAAGCAATATTATTCCATGCCTCCCCGTTTTCAGGATCAAGTTGAACAGCCCGAGTAAAGGCATCCAATGCCTTTTCAGTATCCCTAGCCTGTAATATCCCCTCAGCAATAAGTTTAAAACTTGTAAAAAGGAATAATGATAAAAGGAGAATATACAGTATGACTCTTCACATTTTCATAGATCATGACAATCTATAAAGAGAGTATTAATGGAAAGTGATAATGCAACATTTCATGGATCCCATAACTACCTTTAATGCAGCAGACCCAAGTGCAAACCAGCCATCAGGATACAAAGAATTCAAGGCCATTGCAGACTCCCTGGAAAACGACATGCAGAATATGATTGTGCATCTAAATCAATTATGAAATACAAAATTCTTATATAAACAATTCATTTCTTTCACATAAGGGCAGTGAGGGGGACAAAGGCTTTAAAAGGAAAAAAAAAATACCATAAGGTTTTTGAGATTTCATAATCCCCTCTATTGTATGCACTACGAGCAAGAGACCGCTGTCAAATAGAAAAGAAATATTAAAAATCTATAAACATAATAGTGAAAATGTTTATTATACAGACAGAGTTCATGACATAACCTTTGCTCGAGTCGATCTATCATTTGAAACTTCCAGGGCTTTTTCAAAGCAGGCATCATCATTAGTAACATCACCCAATGAGCACCTATATATTATTTCCAAGATGGAAGCAACTTGCTCTTAGATATTCTGTCATATAAATACACAGATATGTATAAATAAATAAAAACTACTAAACAAACCAAGCAAACGATTAATCGCATGCATGGAGACAACAAATAGTGGGGCCATCCATACTAAATAGAGACTCAAGACAAAAAAGATGGAAACAAAACGATGTGCCCCAAGTTAGTACTGCTATTAATAAATAACAAATAATCTCCAGTTTACTTACAGGACGTATAAGATTTCTTTAAATCTGAAATTTGGTATTTTCTTTTGGTTTCAAGTCATGCATTACCATATAAGTAGCATGAAGATATGGATGCATCTCAATATGGTAAAAAAAAATACGAGCCATGGAAAATGGATACAGAAAATAGGGGACTTGGTAGGCCACATCAAATTTCATAATCAAATAACAGTAAATTCACAAACAGTGCACAAAGATTAGGCATGCAAGCATAAAATATCTCATATTTTGTAGATGTAGATGGATCGCTAAATAGGCTTCAAACTGTGAACAGAAAATATCTCACTCGTATTCAAAATTTCAAACACTCCATCTAATGAGGAAAATTAAAGGTAAATCTATTAGTGGTCTATTTTGAATAAGAGAAATGTCAAATTTTGCATTTAACCTTGAGGACATTAGAAGAGACCAAACGATATATTTACTTAACTAACATGAGAAAAGAAGTTTCTTGATAAGTTAAAACAATTCACCAATGAAAACTTAACACATACCATAACCTGGGGTCATTGGGTGTTTCAGAAAGTCGTTTCCTGATTAGTTCAACAGCTGCTGCTTTCTTCTCCAATAGGCTGTTTTAGTATGATAGCTCACATGAGACAATTTGGATACAAAGTTGAAAAATAAAAATTGATACAAGTAAGAGACTTCCAATTTAAAAAACTGTTATGTGCATCATACCGGTAGCAGAATATAAGATTATCCCATAATTCTAGATCCTCAAAAGTTTTAACCGCCTCCCCTATCAGACCACAGCTGACTAAAAGTTCACCATATTCCCTACAATGAATCCAGAAAAAAAAATACACAAAACGAGAACTTTAAATAAGAACCAACAGATAGAAGAATACAAAAAAAATCGAGTTAAAAGAACACCACTATGTGAAAGATGAATATATACTTCCGCAAGGCAGGAATTGTGGGGATATAAACGTCATAGCAGAAAAGAATCCTTTCCGCCACTCCTGGAGAAGGGTCAGAGATACCCTGAACCTGAAATAAATAAAAATATTTTCTGACTTTGTAAAATGGACTTTCAAAAAAACTTGACTAACTGACATGCAAGAGAAACAGAGCACTGATCTTTAAAGCATGAACACCATGAAAAGAAGCAGGGATCAAAAAAGTGCTCAATCCATCAAACCAATATTAAACAGGCTATTATATGTGTAACTCCACATGAAAGGAATCGTTATCAGAAATAAGGTGACCACTTAGGACAGCGAAACCAAGGTTGTAAGTTGTAAGAGTCAACAGTATAAGCATGAGCCAAATCAACCTTCTCTCTTTACATGATAGTGTGAGTATTTGATGTGCATATATATTTATATTTTACTAGTGGCTTGTAAAAGGATGAAAAATAAGCCATGCTTAAAGGAAAGAAAAACAAGAAGGTGATAACATTAAAAAATTTGGGAAAATGATATCTTTTAAAATAAGCCATGCCGTGTCATCTTTTAAAATTTCTCAGCTGCAAACTAAAAAGGATATCTGAGGCTTAAGAAGTAAATGCATGATCCTGTGAGCTGGATAAATTTTATAAACAGGAGAAAAAAGAGTCTCTGATTGGGGAGAACAGAAAACATGCCAAGGAAGAAGCTTGCAATCTTCAACAAATGCCAGGTCATACCAATTTTTCCATCATCAGTAATGCACGTTCCTTTGTGCGACTACGTGCCGACTCCCACCGAATCCGTAGGATGTGACAGAAGCCTCGTATCTGACGAAAAGAAAAAATATACCTCATTAGATATGACCAAGTTAAGCAATATCAATTAGATACAAAATAAGTGTAATTGGCAATAGAAGTTGTCTTTTTTTTTTGGGGGGGGGGGGGGGGGGGGCGGCATAAAACGAAGTAAAACTCTCAAGGTGCAATGCTATGATATGATACCATTTCATAGATGAACTATGTATTTTGGGTGCTGAAATTGTTTGTTTGCTGGAAGAACTTAGTAAGTTCACAAGGATTAGGTTCCCAGAACACAGAATTACTAGTAAGAAATTTTTTTGACCCTTTGGTAAGTAGCCCAGACAAATGAAGACAAAGTACAAAAGAAAATTCTAGAGCAATGTCACATGGTCTGGACCTGATGCTGACTGTGAGGACAAAGTCCCACATCCGTGAGGGACCAAACCATGCAAGGGCTTATAAGAGGTTGGGCTACCCCATATTGCCAATTAGTTTTAAGTGGAACTTCAATGACCTCCTGTAATACTGATGCAGCCATATGACAAAGTTTTAGAGAAGGCTTACTTCAGTGAGTGTGGGTCTTGACTCTTGATGATAAGTAAAATTTGCATAATTCCACGTGTATAGATTACTGATATGAGATAGTAATCTCACCCCTCTTGGTAATTATACATCTACATGGTCTAGTAAGTTGTTATAGTGCTTAAAGATATGGAGGAGTACTCTGTGTAGACCTTATGTCACTTTCTCATGAACTCTCCAGTTGATGATCTACACACGTATTTGTTTGCTGTTTTTTATACTAAACAGTGATTTATCTCTTAGTGCATGTTTTAGCTAAATCAACTGGCACTTGGGAGACTTCATAAAGCTCACCGACCAAAACAGGTTCCATTTCTAACAATATGAAAGATAAGTCGTCAAACTTTTACAATATATTGAACACTGAAATTGTTAACTGTTATCAAAAAGAATGATTCAACAAAAGTAGAAGATATACTGAAAATAATAAACCATACAATGCCTTGATGTCATACTTACAATAAAGTATGACGACTGCTGAGAATCAATTGCCTCTATGTAAGGAGCCATTTCCCATCCTGAAACACAGAGTGAATTAATGAGAAATAAAAAAGTAGGGGGTCAACCATATGTAAGAAAATTATTGTTCTCCAAGAATACAACTATAAAATCAGGGAACATGAAATTTAAATTTTGTTACTCCACTGCGTGTACGTTGTATGGATACGGCCAATATACTAAATCGATAACTTTACCAGGTAACCAAGGTATTTCTAGCAAAAGAACCCTCAAGAATATGGGCCTGAATAAGTTTACAAGCTCATTCATGTTCCTAAAATCAAGGTCACGTTCTCAAGAAGATGTTTCTGATTCGTGTACACCAAAAAATTTAGCACTTGCATACGAATAAATGCTTGTGTTTCTACCAAAGCTAAAATAACAAAATGCCCATCCCGGAACTTTAAGACAGGAACACAGGAGAAGTAGTCAGCTCTGCTATTCACAAGCGCAGGCACACACTTTTAAGAGTACATATATGTATATATAAAGGAAACTTACTTTGCATGTCATCATGCCGTGTGCTCTTTTCAATTAGAAGGCACTTAGCCAGGATCACTGCCTGATGGATTGCACTCAAAGCGGCAGCAGCAGTACCATCAACTTGAATGCCTTCTGGTTTAGTTCCAGAATTGTCATCATTCGCTAACAATTTTGGGGTCATCAATATGTCAGAGGCCTCATGGTTTTCAGATGGATTTATATTCTTTCTGCCAATACTAGAATCGCATGTCTTGGAGCCAGGGCTTTCTGAGGGGCAGCTACCACCACTGCTCGATGAAGTTGGGTTTGCTAAAAGTATCATTTGTGCCTTTGGTTCTACCTTTAGGGAAAAATGATATGCAAAGCTAAGAAGCAACTTTGATATTAAAAAAACAGAAATAACAAAATTCGTGTTAAATGCATTCAGCATTTACCTGATGTACAGTACGGAAGCCAAGTACACCTGTAAGAGAAAGCTGAAGACCAGCTGCTGCTTCAGCTGATTCAAAATGTACCCTGCACCACAAAGGAAGCTCAGCTATCTAAATTAAGACAATATTGATAACTAAAATAAAAGAATAGCCTAATCACCATACAAATAAAGATACGGATTGGTTTAAAAACAATGATAAAGGGAAAAGAAAATTTTAAAAAGTGAAAATGTGGAGATTGTACTTCTTGCGAGACACCCAAATTAACTTCTCGTTGACTGAAAATGAAGCTTGTACTTCTTGTGAGACACCCAAATTAACTTCTCATTAACTGAAAATGAAACTTTATGCAGTTGCAAACAAAATCACACCACCCCTCACCCAGCGCACACACACGAGCACACAACAATACACCCATTATGAGGAGATAAAAAAAACAATTTTATGCTGCAAAACAAAAGTACTTGGAATGCTCAACTTATCTAATAATTATATAGACTATGCTTAATAAATTTGAGTTTTGAAAACCCTATTTCCATACCACAAAGAAAGGAACTGCATAAACTTTAATTTCTATAAATGTTTTTAAGATTACCTCCAATATGCTAACTGACTGGTTAACAATTTGCTTTATTTACACATGTAAAATTATCTAAAATATTAATCAACCATTCAAAAATCTACTTACGCTGTAACACACACATAGAAACCCATTCATATATGCTGAAAATGAATAATACAATGGATTTTAGTAATTTTAGTGCATAAGTTAAATCTTAAACATATTATTCAACAATTAAAATGTGGGGAAATTTGTAGGTCTATAGACTGATGAAAATAACATGCCTCAATAAAATTTAAAACTCTTGCCTATTTTGGCAATCCTAGAAAAAATAAATCAAGCACTTGTATTTTATTGGAGGAGTTAACAAGAAATATCAGTTCAACTTTATTTGATCACGAGTGAGAGCCTTCACAATTACACAATAACTCGATGGTAAATGAAATGGTTTCTTTAGAATGTTGTTATTAAGATATTTAGTAATAACAAAATAACCAAATTTCCAAAAAGATAAAACTATCCTTGACAAATCACCTGCATGAATCAACTCGTGCATAGGTGTATTCCATCATTCCAGCTTCCAGATGAATCGTTGAGACAAGTGACGAACCCTCGCCATTTTGTAAATTGTTACCCCAGTAGCTTGTTACTTTCTCCAGTGTACCAAAATGATTCAAAGTTTCATTTGTACAGACTTGCAAAAGATTGAACAGAGAAGAAGAACGGTCATCAAGAATTCTTTGATGGAGAAAGGTGATCCTAATGAGCCACCATGAAATGCTCCTAATTCCATACGTAGAAGGCACACTCGCTTCAAATAGCAAATCTTTCACCTTCATGGCCAACATCTTTGCATACACTATATACTACAAAACAACAACAAACCATTGCACATATCAAATATGGTTGTATACGAGTCTACAAGACAACTAAAACCAACTATCATTCAAGTTTTGTACAGAGTCAAAGACTAGAAATACCAAAGAACAATTAAACTTGAGAAGAGACACAACACGGGCACATGGACACGCACATTTAACCGGAATTTGAATACGTAGTTGCTTCTAAATGTAAGTTAAAACCCAGTTCAGAATTCGTGTGAACTTTCAAAGAAATTATTGCACATGGTAAGTAGTTAAACTAATTAAGAAACGCGAAATTATGACTCTGTCTTAAGGAAATACTCCAAGCATATAAATAAATTCACAATTTTAAACTTGCAAAAATATAAAAGTTGGTACCTGAATATTGATTAACTTTCCAAGCAAGTCAGACCCAGCAGCCATAAGCTGATTGCGCGCCCAATTGTCCCACTCATCGCATTTGGGCACCGCCAGCGGCAGAGGACACTTCGGCAACCCCTCCAACGGTCTAAATTTCCAATTTTCCAAAAAATTGAATTAACCCACAAAGAAAAATCAATTAATCAACAAACAAAATATTAAAAAAAAAAATTGGGGACTTACCCAGTGACGTTGCATTGAGTGAAAGCGAAAAAGGCTGCCACAGCAATGCACAGAACGACTATGACTCTATAGGCCTTGTCCTTGCCGCCATCGTTTTCTTCCTCTTCACATTCCCTGGATACAAAGGATTCCACTCGATCGAGCAACCCGGAGTACACTCGGTCGGCCGACTCCGCTGAGTCTCCGAGCGATTGTATCGAGTCAGACTCGGCGAATTTGAAAACGACGCGTTCTAGGTCGGGGGAGGTGAGGGCTTGGAGGTATTGCCCGGACTCGATGGAAGTTAGGAGGTCGTTGATTAGAGGGTGGAGGGGGTGAGCGGGAAGTGTTTCATCGCGCCGTTGAGAACGGTGTGAGAAATCGGACGGCGGAGATGGGAGGGTGCAGCGGAGGAGACGAAGCTCGTACAAGCGGAGGATGGCGAGTTCCGGCAACGTTTCGGACATGTTGCTGTGAGGTGTGGAGCGAAATGTTTCGGAAGTCAGTGAGAGAAGGGAGGTTAGGGTTTTATAGTGGATCAGAGCGTGGGGTTTTGGGTTTTAGAGTGGACTTGTGATTGAATGCGGTACGGTCTGTTGGAAAATATAAAAATAAGTATTTTAGGGATTTGATTTAATTAGTAATTTTACTTTGATTTGGTTTAGATTTCTGTTTAGTGGCAAATTATGGTTTTATAAATACCTTCTAATAAAGTGTTTGTTGTAGTCTTAATTTAGTTAGTATGTGATTCTGAGGATCTTAATAAATTATGATCGAATTATGGCTTTATAAATACTTTCTAATAAAGTGTTTGTTGTAGTCTTAATTTAGTTAGGATATGATTCTGAGAATCATAATAAATTATGATCGAATTCGACACAATATTTTTGACAGTTTTCTAATTACAATGTATTACTTAAAAGGTAAGGATTCTACCCTCTTACTCGTATTAAAAATAAAAAATTGAATTCACCATATTCTCTCCTTTCTCTCTGCTTGCCACCTTCTCCCTTTCCCTGTAAGTCTTAAGTTAAATAGGCTTACAATAATATTAAAGTATTGTGAATTGTGAGATTGTAGAGAATTATAAATTTACGAACTCAACCAACCCTTGCTAGCTAGGGAGAATTAAGTTATTGCAGGAGAAATAAGAAAAAAGAGTGGAGAAAAAAACGTGGGAAATTTTTAACCTTTGTAATTTACTATTTTGCCTAGATAAAATTGGGAGTTGAATTTTACACTACTCTCCCACATCTATCTTAATTTTTGACCATCGAATTGCACACAAAACCTGCATCCATCACCCTTTTCACTCTTCGTCCCTCCTTTCCAATACAAATTTTCACCATCTCTAACCCAGAAAAAAAAAAAAACAAAAAAATAATGGTTATCAAACAGACTCGAACAATTGTCATTTCCACTCAAAATGCAGTCAAATTGTCAAAATTATGAATCGAAAACACTTGGGGCATAACATCTGTTTGTTTACATGATAGAAAGAACTTTGAGATGAGATATACCAAATATGTTAACAGAAAAGCGAACGAGTGAGTGCAGATAAAATTAAGACAGCCACCATTTACAGCTGATTTCACCTCTCTCGTCTATCTCTTTAATTTAAAGGAATAAGTTGGAAATGCAGCAAAAATAGTCGCCCTGAAGGAAATCGGGAAGACGTTAACAGGCTGTTTAGTCCCATGCTATGTTTCGCCGGACCGATATAAAAGGCGATTTGGTTGAACCATAGTACCACATACGAAGGACCAGTTACACAAAATTGTCAACGAAAAGCGCCAAATATTATCAATCCCCCATATACTTCTGTTTCTTGGCCGTGTTCATATATGGTCTGATGACCCATTCATTCTGGGCTTCATCCTGATCCATTGTTCCTAACCTTATCTGCAACATCAAAGCGAAAAAACGAGTGTAAACACGAACAAGTAATGCTATGAAACATTAAACAGTATACTGGGAATAAACATAGCACGAACATGACCAATAAATCTAAGTGATTTGATTAGCACCGGCACGACTTAGTAAGGAGGTATTGGGTTCGATAGGTAAACAACACTTATCAGTATGCTTGGTGTGTGTATGTGATGTTGCTTTCTTTGTATTAAACAGGAAAGAAATTTAAAGTAAAAAATCTCAGCGGACAGCAGGAACATTTTGAGCAAACTAGGTAAAGCAGAAAAATTCTAACTAAGGTCCAGACGACACAACCAACACCAATATGTGAATGCAAAAGGAAACACAAGCCATATCCTTGCAAGAAGCACAAATTTCTCAACAATGAAGATATGGTAATGAGTACTAACCTTAAAAAGCCTCAATTCAAACCGAGGACCGATCTCCTTCAGCTCAATAGATTTAGGACCTCCAGGCTTCTCATAAGTATGGTGCCTGTAAGTTCTCAAAACGTTAATGGAACTACAAAACAACCATTTTCACTTAACAAAAATTTGATCCCTCGATATATAAGAAATATAATGAGTACAATGGTACAATTGCTCCTAAGCAATGGTTAAAGACAACAGAAAAAAGGGGAAAAGAAAATGCACAAAAAAGGAAAAAACAGTTATTCAAATCTAATGAGCAAATAAAACAGTTACATAATATATGTTCTGACCAAATAAAAGGCGCCCGAGTTCGTATTATTCAAGAAAGCCCTATCTACATTCACCAGCATGTGCATATAGTAGAATTTATGGGAAATGTGAAAATCATTGTTGATATATCAACAACCATCCTTAAGGGTGCGTTTGGTACGCAGACGGGACGGAACGGGACGGGACGGGACGGGACGGAACGGGACGGGACGGGACGGAACGAAGGTGTAATTTTTGAAAAAGACATGGGGTATATTTGTCTTAAAATGGTAAAACATTGTGTTCCACAGACGTGGAACAAACCCGTTCCAGAGGGGGCAGGTGGGACGCAAAAACACCCAAAATCTGTCCCGTGGAACAGCCCGTTCCACCCATTTTTGGCGCACCAAACGCGGGACGGAACGCCTCGTCCGGTTCCGTCCCGTCCCGTTCCACGTACCAAACGCACCCTAACAAACCAACCTGAATGAAATGTAGTCAGAGCGATTGGCGAAAGTGATTATGCGTTTTGTATCTGGCTTTGGCACTGGAAAGAGATGCTTTAAAATATTTGCTGCCCTCTCACCCAACTACGAACAATCAAGAAAAGAAAATCGTATTCAATAGAACAGTCAACAGGTTAGTAACTACAAAGGCCAACTCAAAAAGATGCAGTGATGCAAGTGTGCATAAGATTAAGATGTAGCAGGAGTGGATGGATCAGCATTAGTAGGAATAGTAATCAGAGAGAGAGAGACAGAGATGAAAGATGGCCTCATCTAATTATATCACCATCAAGGTAGCTTATCAATAGCTCAATATGTAGTCATAGACAGAACAGCAACATTGAAATTCCTCACATGATTTTCATAGTAGGAGGTATGTCATAAACTCTTTGGAGATAACTATAATCAATCATCCTCATCTCTGAACCTTATAAACTATCCCTAATTGGATCAATGGGGTCTGATCTATCTTGGCATAATGTACGGAGTAAAGCAAGTCAAGCTGCTGGAATCTTTAATTGAGCTATGATACCTTGGTCGTGAAATTGTCAAGTATCACGTGTGGATAAACCTGAGGCATCGTTCCCATGGCCTTCTTGTCTTTGATGTCATGTCTTGTGACCTATAACAACAGTACTATTAGCACAGTGCTCAAAATAAATAAGTCAGAAAAGCAATAATGTAAAAACGGGTATTGGTTAATACAAATGTTCATCATGATTGGCAATCTACAATTGTTGTCAGTATCAAACCTTCATTTTATGGTTCTTTGCACTAAGAAGCTGCTGCTTTGTTTTTACCAATTTTTTAAGGGCTTTGTTTTTACCAATTTTTTAAGGAATTAGAGTCGCTCAAGTTTCCTGGAGGACTGTAAAAGTGGTACATGGATCTTTCGAGGGTGATCTCAAGCCATTGACTTGCCGATTATGATTGATTTTGAATATCTGGATCCAAGTTTATTATGATTGATTTTGAATCGCTGGATCCAAGTTTATTATGATTGATTTTGAATCGCTGGATCCAAGTTTACCAATATACATCCATTTAACTCTTTTCATTCAATAAAAAAAACTATTATAGTAAATGATTTAGAAGCTATGAGGCTTTCTTGCTGGGTTTAGGCAAAACAGTTTCATCTTCAAAATTGATCTTCTTCAACTTTCTCTTTACCTTACACTCTAGCATTAACCAGACTTGTACAATCAACCATTGAAAATCACAAATCTGAAAACCCAAGGCCATATCTCCCAAAAGAACTGTTACTAGAAACCTCTGATTCCTGAAAGCAGTGAAATGAAATCCTTTCTAGCCCTATTCAAACCTCTAGATCATGATCCTTCTCTTTCATTTTTCAAAATTCTATCTTGGCCTCACTTTCATAATTTTTGCTGCTGAAGGTCCTAAGAAATTCTATGTTGTCCGGATTCCTTTTCTGCTGTCCTACATCAGTCTTAATACCAAGATAATTACAAAAATTATCACACTACGTACCACATTGAGTAGTTGAAAATAAGCTGTTGGACCAAAAGGAAGGTGGCTTATAATCAAACCATCTGGTACACCACGATGTTCATGAACCAGCACAACATCCGTAAATTCGTGTGAACGGCATGTTTCAATAATTTCAGAAATAACCTGCAGGATTTGGAGAAATAAAATATCAATGTATGCTCAAGTATGGAAAGGGCCAAAGCATCAGAACCATCAATGATAGGCACATCCTTAAATGTCATTGTGTTCTCAAGTAAAGGGGTCAATCTAGCATTACTTAAATGTCATCATCTTCCCACAACGCAATGGTTGGGTAATGCATGTTGAATTGGTGATTCATAAGAAGTGATCAAACACCATCGTGCAGAAAAATATGTGCAAATCAATTTAGAGTACCGCTCTGTCTATTGTCTATTTTCTAGTTGGAAGGCTAATACAAATAACATATAATTACATAATGATTCATTAATACAGTTTTGACGGAGTAAATGATCCATTAATTATATATCTCCATAATCAATAACAATATAAAACTAGGCAGAAAAGTGGACCAACCTGACCACCACGATTCATTTGTTGCGCATTGGGAAAAACGAGTTTCAGTTCCTGCAACAAAAGTGTCATTGAACGACAATCAATAATCAACACTGGCCTTGCATAATATTAGTACCACAAAGTGAACACAATAGTGCAGCAAAACTGATTAAAACCATGTGAAGCACAAGGAAAGAGGCTAGGCCAACCTTAGTAAATTGTATAAGAGGAGCACTCGGATCCCGGGAAGTAGTCAGCAAAATTTTCGGATCTCTCTGAGTTGCGTTTGCATACTCATCATCTATATGTGACCTCGGGACTGGGATTCCGAAATGAAAGCCATGAAGAATCGACATCATAATCGAATGAAAACTAAAGCATTACATGTTCAAACTACCCAAAATATTACAAATTGTCAATTACATAAGAACTTGAATACATTGCTACATTATTTACACACAAAAAAAGGAACTTTCATATATAAATGATCATAAATCGAAAAACTTTCATAAACCCCCGTACCGGCAGTGTTTTCGTCCTCTAAATCGATCTCTTGACGAAGGGCAGCCTCCTCGTTCCGAAGCTCGGTGGGTATCGGTTTCCCCTCTGCAAAGAAAACAAGTGTCCCAAAATTGTTACAAATTCAATCACTTCCAAAACAAAATTTCAAATTAGAAACAAGAACATATACACACATATGTATCGAGAGAGAGAGAGAGAGAGAGAGAGAGAGAGAGAGAGAGAACCTTCTAGAGCTTCTTTGATCTTGCGCTTCTTCTCATAGAGCAAGCGTTGTTTGCCTTCCAAGCTCTTTCTGTACAAGTACTCCTTCGTCAACCTAATTTTTCGGCGCAGCATAATTGCTCTCTCTGCAACACAACCTAGAGAGAGAAAGTGAAAACGAGGGGGAGAGAGAGAGAGTAGGGGTTTAGGGATATGGCAGGTCACTCCATCTTGCTTGCTTACCTCCAGAAGGTGCGGACATAGGGTTTTAGCACGGCAGTTCGAATCCTAGCCGTCCACTTTCCGTTACAATCTTAGCCGTCAATGTTTAATCCCACGGCTTCTATTAAAACTTGCCAAACACAAAATGACGAAATTGCACTAAATCCACATAGTTTACAATAACTCTCATTTTCGTCACTATAGTTTATTTGCTACATTTTTGCCCTTGAATTTTAGTTTTTTTCACTTTAGAAATTTTGCCGTACTCAACACATTAGACTAATAAAAAAAAAAACACATTGGACCAATAAAACCAACATAATGAAACTACAAAGACGAAAATACAACAAAAATAAAATACATATATAAAATTGAAAACAAGGCAAAACACAATAACAAAACACTTATAATAACATGTGTCCCGTTCATAAAAAAAATAAAAAATAAGTAACCCTTACCTTTGACTTTTAGAGAAGGAGAAAGACAAAACGGAATAACATATGTGATTATCTCACCATTTTGTTTTTGGATTAAACAAGCTTATAATAACAGCTGCAAAATTCCTTAATAATTCTTACTTCCCCTCCTCATTTCTTTGTTTACTTTACTTTCATGTCTAAAATCCTATTGGGTAGTGCTTTAGGAGGAAGATGCAACAGAAGCCAATTTGTCTAGCAACAAAAGCCAAAGAAAAAAGGGCACTTTAGGAGGAAGATGCAACTCCCTAAAACTTCATCGTTACTTATTCATATTAGCGCCTATGATAAACACGCATACTGACTTCATGATAAAGCTACCATCACTAGTTGGTCTCCATATACACTTGTCTAGTTATACAAACAATTCAAGTAATTTTGTGCTCAAATTCAAGCTACGTTAGAACTTGACCCTTTTTTTATACAACGATATATTTACAAGTGAACAGAGTAAGTTGTAGTACTTAGTGAAAGAGCTTGAGAGATTTAAATAAAGCAAAATGTGAACATCCAAATAATTGTAGCTTCACTCAACTCGCGTACACTTAAGTAAAAGAAAAAACTCACGTACATTTGTTTCTTCACAATTTAAATTAATCTAATATGTGGAAAGTAAATTAAAATAAAACATATTATCTAAATCAACTGATCTAACTCGTTTCCACTTTGCCATTACACTAAAATAACAAGTGGCTAAGAATTTGACTGGGGCCAAATTTGGCCCAATACCGAAATCAGAAGAACAGCTAAGCCCAACCAACTCGTGCAAAACTAAAAGAAGAAAATGATGCCTTCAGCAACGAGTAGGGTTTAAGCGAACTGCTGCCTCCCTGCTTCCTCGATCGACCTGCGATTCATTCAACCTCCATATCCTCCTTCGCATTCACGCTCTCTCTCTCTCTCTCTCGCCGAACAATAAATGGCTTCCTTCTGCAGATCAGCTCTAATGGCGGGCTCAAGGTCCATAGCTCGCTCAAGAGCCCTCAGCCAAACCTCCCTGAACTCCCTAAACCCCGCAGCCATGGCATCCCCGTTTGCTTCCGCCACCAGAACAATTCCTTGCGCTACAAGGTAAGGTCTTCTCAAATCCCTCCAAGTCAGCCAATTTTGACAATTTCTGTGGCTTTAGAAACCCAGTGTTAACAAATATCTGTTATTGTTATTGTGATTAGATTCGTTTCGGTGTTGGGATGCATGGAGTCAATGATGCCGCTTCACAGTGCCATTGCTTCTGCTCGGCTTACATCCAACATTGCCGTCGATTCCACCTGCTGGAGTTCCCTTTCTCTTGGTAACCCACTTACCCAATTTTTAAATTTTTTAACTGATTTTTTTCTTGTTGAATTGTTTTCTTTATCTGTGTTTTTGGAATGGGTGTTTAATTTTGTTAATTTCACGTATAGCTATATCGCTAACGAGATGTAGGGAGTGTTTTCTAGTCCTTTTTCGTGTGAAATAATTGGGATTCGTTGGATTTTTTTAATGGTTTAGTAGACAAAATGAAGAGTTAAATCTTAACAAAGTTGCCCTTTTATCCATTATCCGTCATTCTCTCATTCATTTCCAGAATCAAAACT
This sequence comes from Malus sylvestris, assembly GCF_916048215.2. Lineage (NCBI taxonomy): Eukaryota > Viridiplantae > Streptophyta > Magnoliopsida > Rosales > Rosaceae > Malus > Malus sylvestris. The sequence goes on along the minus strand of NC_062269.1, from coordinate 3,727,744 downwards.
CGGGTCAGTGTCAAATTTGGATAATAATTCAAGTTTCTAGTGCACAGATGTGATTACTGCATTCTGTTAATTAACAAATAGCTCTTAAGCTAGTCGTTTCTTGTCTAGTGGCGCACTGATTACCTCTTTCTGCATTGGGTGTCTATTTCTGACTCATTTTTTCTACATCGTGGTATAGGTCTTGCATCACCGTTGTGACAAGGCCCGCTGGCTATGTGAGGTAATCGGTGCTTAGGGTTTCCCTTCTGAGTCATGTCTTGAAATTTTGGACACTGTATTGCGTAGCTTATGCCAGCTTCGTTAATTCAGCTATTTAGTTGCTGTTGCTAAACTTCTGTTAGATTGTTCAGTGGTACCTTTGAGCACCATTCTTATTCTGCTCTTGTTTTCAGTTTACATGAGTAATTCATGGAATTGCAGTTTCTTATTGTGGTATAAATGATCCACATGGATGCATTGAGTTTTCTTTGCAACTTTCTGTGGTGTGTATTTTGTAATGTGAAGGTGAAACAACTAGATTACTATTCAAGGCTTGAGTTATTTAATAATTGATATTTTGAGCAATTATATTACTATCTATGGTTATCAAAACGAAAATTATACATAAATAAATGTGCAAGGCTGGTTGTAAATCGATGGGGATGGAGAAATTTAAGCCTATTTTAGGCGACAGCGTTATTCAGCCATACCTGTTTGTGTTCATTTCATCGCCAATATCCACTTACCTTTGTAGCAGAAGAGTGAAAAGATGGGATATTCTGTTGCAATTTTGCATATACTTAAAATATTCCTGTTTGAGCCCTTGGTTTAGACAGAGAAAAATAATAAAAGAAGCTAGAGATCTTCAAGTTAACATCTTCTTATTGCACTCAAAACATCCTGTCATCCATATGGTGATGCAACTCTGGTTCCATGAAAGAACCACTGACTTTGATATTCACCTCACTAGAAATACGATGCAGTTAGTTGTCATTTTCCCTTTGAATTTGTTGTATTAAATTTAGGCTCATCTTAGACACATTCTTCTTCAACATATTATATCCTACTCACCAGTACAATTTGTTTTTCTCTTCGTCGGTAGAATTTCTTCATCTACTGATCTTCCTATTTGCTTCATTGGTTTTTCTAGAGGCTGCAGTTCCTCGGTGACAAGGACTCCATGCTCCGATCATTTCAGGCTTTCAAATTGGCTTGCATATTGGTTCCTCCATCCTTTGTTCTTTTCCTTTTTTCAATGCTTTATGGAAATTGCTTTGTGTAAGTTACATTAGGCATTCCTGAAAAATAGTTTTACTGTCTTGAATGTTTACATGCTAGTGTGCACATTGACATTTACTCTGGTACCTTTCTAAGGACCACCGAGGACATTTGCTGTGTTTTTTGTTCAACCACAGCTTGTGTTAGTAAGTGATTTCGGGCATTTTGACTAACGTTAAACTTGGTATTTGCCTATCCTTCAATGTAGGACTTAGGGATAGTCAAAATCAAGAGTTTAGAAACGAATAGCTCTTCATGGGTTTCAAAGTGACCAATGACTAATAGAGAGAACTGAGATAGTCCCTTAGGGATCACCCTGATGTTTAGGAATTCGGTTTTCTTTTAGGTGATCCTAAATAGTAAGTTCTAGTCACATTAGTGGCTCTTGTACTCTATGACTGTTGCCAGTTATTTACTACGTACGAAATGTCCACACCAATGATTGCTGAACAAGAATATCTTATTGCACTGTCTGTTTTGAATGATGCAAATTGCTTAATTACCTTATTATTTCTGCTATTACTGCATATTCTGATCACATGTGAAGTTCATGTTCTAATACTCTCCAATAAAACCTAATGACGGGGTTAAAGCACCCTCCACCTAAACTACTCAAACTTCTAATTCATTAACTGTGTGATCTCTTTACATGTGCTTCTTTAGTAAATAGCAATAGCATGATTTCTGTTGAATGAGTTCAAGCTCGGCTAATTATAAATTATTCTTGGATAGGGCTCCTCGACCGAAGCTGAGCATGAACCCAACTTAACCAAGCAACCTTGCCCTGATTCGGCCAAGTTGTACTGTACTGCTCCCCTTCCTTGTGTGCCCATGGCATATAAATTGCTATTTGTTAAATGGTTTTCGTTATCAATTTTGTTTTTGCTTGAACTAGACATTTTGATTGTGATGGTTTGCGATGTAATGCCTGGCCTGAAGAATTAATGGAACAATAGGAATGTTGCATTCTCTTTGTATGGTTTGGTTACTACTTACAAGTATAGGGTCTGTACCAGTTAGGTTCATGTGATGCACGAGCTTATTTGGGTTGAGGGCCTTCTTTCTGTCAATTCAAGCTCTGCCTTGTAAAAGCCGAAAGAATCACCTTCTAGCATATATATTTGATTACCGAATCTATAGCGCATGGATAAAATGTGACGATGTTATTGCTACTAACAAAACGTAGTGGCGTGTTATCGAAGACGGGCTTTTAACAATTCTGGTGATCGTCCTCTTGTTGTGTATGGCATTGACAATCTTGTTTACAACATCTACTAATTCGAAACGTAATTTTAAAGCCATATTTGACTGGTATGCGCTTTGCCTTGTGTGGATCCTATTTCAATGGGAACTTGATGAGTAATACCGTTCAGAAATTCCATCCAAAATAAAGAGTTCCAAACGGAGTAGACCGTTGTTCTACATTATAACAAGTTTAGAGATCATTACTTACTTACAATTTTTTAGTTTAGGGACCGAAGCTCCAATTGAAAATTCCAATGTGGATTGAATAATTCCATTTTGAGTATGAAAGTTTTCAAAAATTTTATATGGAATTTATAATGTACATATCTGATGTAAAATTCTGAAATTTCTTAAACTTATTACTATAGAACATTGAATTGTTATTGGCATTTTAAAATTTTCATTTTGAACTCCAAATTTTCTATAATTGAAAGAAAAATACACTTGTTAGGAGTGTAAAATAAGATTTTTGAAGTGCTAATAACAATTTTTGAAAAACAATTCATGCATATTCTTATTTTATCATGTTTATTGTTAGTTTTATTGGATATGCTTCATTTCTTATTTTGTATATTCAATCATATTAAAAGTGATTATATTCATATGTACTATTTTATCTTGTCTTATATTAAAAGTGATTATATTGGCTTGGTTTGGCACGAGTTGAGCGTGAGAAAGCCCAGCGAGAAAGGTGCTGGCTTTGTGTGTTTGGAAGGGCATAAGGCCCAGCAAGTCAAACCTAGGCCTAGAGCCTAGTTCACACACGTAGCAAAGTTGCTATAAGATCCCACATCTCTTAGGGGAGTGAATCCTGTAAGCCTTATATGTATATTCTCATCTCTACCTAGTACGAGGTCTTTTGGGAACTCATTGGCTTCAGATTTCATCGGAACTTCGAAGTTAAGTGAGTCTGTGCGAGAGCAATCCCATGATGGGTGACCCATTGGGAAGTTCTCGTGTGAGTTCCCAGAAAAAAAAACCGTGAGGGCGAGGTCAGGGCCCAAAGCGGACAATATCATGCTATGGTAGAGTTGAGCCCGGGATGTGGCGGAGGCCTGGGCCAGATGTGACAAATTGGTATCAGAGCCAATCCCTGGCCGGATGTGTGCCGACGATGACGTTGAGCCCCTAAGGGGGTGGATTGTAAGATCCCACATCGGCCAAAGGAGTGGATCCTGTAAGCCTTATATGTATATTCCATCTCTACCTAGTACAAGGCCTTTGGGGAACTCACTGGCTTTGGATTCCATCGGAATTCCGAAGTTAAGCGAGTTCACGAGAGCAATCCTATGATAGGTGACCCATTGGGAAATTATTGTGTGAATTCCCAGAAACAAAACAGTGAGAGCGTGGTCGGGGCCCAAAGCAGACAATATCGTGTTATGGTGGAGTTGAGCCTTGGATGTGGTGGGGGCCAAGGCCAAGATGGCCAAGATGTGACAGCTGCTGTTGTCTCACGGTGCAGCTAGTTCCCTTTTTTTTTCTTTTTTTTTTTGAAATTTATAAGGTTGTAGAAACCCTAATATGCTTCTAATTTATGAATATATTTTGACTCACAAATTTCACATAGCAATTTAATTGCGTAATGCATGAAACAAATATATATATATTGACAAATATAGAAAACATATACAATATATATATGTATATATATATATATATATATATATCGGAAGGAAAATATAAACATAGGGGGTTCATGCATCATGGGGAATGTTTTCATGCTTCAAGGTCGTTTCAAATATCCTACTTTATTTTAAGCGTACCTGATTGGTAGAAAACAACAGGAGCCTTTGAATGTGTAGAAGATCCTTCTCGGAAAACTGGAATTGCATCTATAATGTGTTGTATCACGTTTAACATAGAAAACTTAAATTGAATCAATATCATGTATATCAATTCAAAATAATAAATTAATCATAAAAAATAATGATTAAAACGTAATACTCCCCTGATTTGATAGTAATTGAAGCTATTGTCAAATTTGATAGTAATTCTCTTCTGCCAATTCATGTATCACCACATAAGATTTGACATTTCGGTTGAAGAATATTAGTGTTATCTTTTTTTATTATTAAAGCTTATGTGAACATTTTAACCTCTTATCTAGCTAGAGATAAAGCCAAAAAAGTTATTCGCGCAGCCAAACAGGGGCTCAGCAAAACTGTAGGAGCTATTTATGAAACTGGACTAAGAACAAGGCTACTATTTATGAAAGTGGACCAAGAACTAGACACTATTTATGAAACTGAATCAAGAACTAGGCCACTATTTATGGAAGTGGAACAAGATCCATGCACTATTTATGAAATTGGACTAATAAGGAGACAATATTTATGAAACTTGACCAATAAGTAGACATTGTTTATGAAACCCAATCAAGAATGAGACACTATTTCTAAAACTAAACCAATAGGTGGAAACTATTTGTGAAACTAGACTAAGATAGAAACACTGTTTATGAAATTGAACCAATAACTAAGCATTATTCATGAAATTGGACCCATAACTAGCCACTGTTTATGAAACTAGACCAATAAGTAAACACTATTTATGAAACTGGACTAATAAGTAAACATTATTTATTCGGAATAATGTGGGTTATGTTGCTGTAATTCCAAAAAATAATGTTTATTGTGTTCCTTTCCAGAGATAGTGTAGATTATTTTGATTTAGTTTTCATAAATAGTGTGGGCTATTTTGCTGTAGTTCTAGAAATAGTATGAGTTATTTTGGCTCTGTTTCAAAAATAATGTAGGTTATGTTGCTATAGCTTCAAAAATAATGTGTGTTATTTTGGTTTAGTTTAAGAAATAGTATGATTTATTTTTGTTCAGTTTCAGAAATAGTGTAAGTTATTTTCCTATAGTTTCAGAAATAGTGTGAGTTATTTTGGTTTAGTTTCAGAAATAGTGCAGGTTATTTTGCTGTAATTTCAGAAATAGTGTGAGTTATTTTGATTTAGTTCCAGAAATAGTGTAGATTATTTTGCTGTGGTTTCAGAAATAGTGTGAGTTATTTTGCTATAGTTTCAGAAATAGCGTTGATTATTTTGCTGCAATTCCATAAATAGTGTTGATTATTTTGGTTCAATTTGAGAAACAGTGTGAGTTATTTTGTTGTACTTCTAGAAACAATGTGGGCTATTTTGGTTCAGTTTCTGAAATAGTGTGAGTTATCTTCATTCATCTTGAGAAATATTGTAGTTATTTCTTCACCTTCTCAACCATCTTTTCTCTCTTTTTTCACATCTCTAGTTGTAGACCACATCACTGCCGCACCGCATCACCATTAAAATCATCGTGACAAACCAAAATCAAACCAGCACCCAAAACTTGGATCCCACCATCTTCTCATGCTTCATCTTTGTTGTCTTCTTGTTGGCTTGGATTTGCCATCATCTCCCAAACCGAAGGCGCTTCGGTGGGATCTCACAGATGGAAAATTTTTGGTATTCAACACCACCTACACCAAACGAGCGCCACCACCTAAAAACATTATATAAGCTTATGTATCGATAAGAAAAATCCATGGGTGTAGAACTCTGCCATTTTTATTAATGATATCAAATTTTGCGAACAAACGCATGAGCAACTGACGATACATAGATTGCAAAGAGAAACTTCCTCATGGCGCTTTGAATGTCGTGTAGGGATTCCATCCAGTTTCAGTTCAAGGACAGACATTTCCAGTCTCTTTGTTTCTTCGCCAGATCACATTTCTCTACTGACAATAGTTTTAAGTTTATGCTTTGCTAATGACAAAATAATGTAGTTCTAGACGTAGACAAGTTAACTAGACAGTGTAAACATTCATATTCAAACTTTTTTTTATGTAACAATATTATATTAAAATATCGCTCAAATGAGAAATATTGTTACAAGCAAATCCCACATTTGCGAAGTTTGAGAGAAAAAGATGATTCCACATTTCCACTTGTGCAGCAGAGTCAATGATTATGATATATGTAATCACCATCATTATTAAGCATTGGTGATTTGGATAATAAAGGCAAATATAATGGGCAATGTGGTATTGAAACATTTTGAGACACATTTGGCAGCATCTTTCATTTCACTTTAGTGTAGAAAGACTGACTAGTCACCAAGGGCCCTCAGAGACTCCCAGTCACTGAAGAACTCTCCTTCTTTGCATGTTCTGTTACAGAAGATAAAAGAAATTTAAAAAATATGGGGATGAATCGTTTTCTTCGATCCAATCTCAGAACCCAGGTATCAAATCTTAAATCCCAAACACTCGTTTGGTTTTTTTTTGGATTACATCTTCCTGTATGTGTTTTCTGATTGACAAAGACAGAAGAACAACATAATATTACAAGCAACTGCATCATATTGAATCAAAACTCTATTTTAACTTCTTCCGACTTCTTAATGTCATCCCAAAAACCAAAATTGCACTCTTCATCTGAGGATCTGTAAGAGATTTGAACAAACATCCCGTATCTTAGCTAGGGGGCCAAAAGAATTAACAAGAATTGAAGAATTGAAAATGATTTCTGGTCTCTTTGTTTCTTCGCCGAACCTTCTTGCCCATTTCTCTGAGATTGTCGTTGACTATTAGCAGTTGGTTCCCTCTCGTCAGCTTTGCATCCTCTGTCGCCATCTCCTCTTCTTCTATGCTTGATTCTTTGAACAGGAACAAGAAGGAAAAAAAACCTAATTTGATCGAGTTCCTAAAGGCCAAAAATCCCTAGCTGGATAACAGAAAGCAATCAATTCAAAACCCTAAATTAAAAAATTTGCAAAAGTGAAGTGATTGGCCTTTATAACTCAGTTCTTCGACATGACTAAACTAACGGAAAACAAAACAAACATAACCCAAAATCGTCAGGGTCAAAACAGAGAAATCAGTATGTTATTTTGGGTGGGCTATTTTAATTGGACTTGTTTAATATTGAACTTTGTACTAATTATTAAATAAAGTTATATGATGATTTTTCATTAAAACTCAAAGTTCATTTTTTCATTAGTTTTTCTTATGAATTATCAAATATGACTTGTGGATTAATATTTGATAAACATCAGAGTGAGATCTAATCGAATGTTTACATGATGTCAAAATCTGATTCTTTGAGTCGTGACGGGAACATAGATGATACATCATGTGTTTTTATGCAAGTGGTGGAAAATTTAATTTTTAAGTTATTAATCTTTTAAAACACATAACCCATCATTTATATAGGAACATATGGTGTATCACATCGTATGACGGTCACACTTAAAAATTATCTTCAAAATGAGTCAAAGGGCAGGTTTAATTGTAATTGTAACAGGACTCGTATCTCTATGCTTCTGGTACATGTGTGTCAGTCTTACTCTTCTAATAAGAGTTCGATGAGTGGATCCCAAAAAACAAGGAGTCGAATGGAGTCCTGAGTGGCCAGGGATCTGCTGTCCCCTAATTTGTATCTCGTTCATGTCTCCTTTTTAATTTTTGAACACGTGTCCTATGCCTTAACTCAAAGTTAACAGTGTTAACTTTTCTAATTCATTAAGGAAAATTAAAATAATAAACACAACAAAACTCAAACACTGGAAGTATTGAGTCGAAGCCGACGACAATTCTCACCGTCCTTGAAGCTTCTTTCCACTCTCTCTTTCTATCTCTCATCGGCGAAGCAGCGTAGGAGGATTGATAAATAAATGGGTAGCTGAAAAACATCAAAACAACCCATCAAAAATTACACAAACCCCAATTTCTAACCAAAACTAAAATTAAAATTCAAACTTCTCTAACTTCACCAATTGATAACTAAATGGGTAGCATGAACACATTAAAACAAGCAAATTGGTATTAATCCCAAAACAATTACAGAAAACCCATCATCTAAACTCACCAAACCAAATTAAAAATCCAAACTTTTCAAGTCTACCAATCGAAAACCAAACGGGCGGCTGGAAAAAATCAAAACAAGCAAATGGGTATTGAAATTCCAGCAACAAACACCAAATGAAGAAGAAGTTTCAGAATTGACCTGCAGTGAAATGTTGGTGAAACTAAATCCTGAAGATAAAGAAATGCCAATTCGCCGAAAAGCTGCGAGCGGGTTTCGAAGGAAGTCCGGGATCGGGTTTTGTTGGGGCGTGCGTGCAAGCGGGTTTACCGGAGGGGATATGTTGCAGACGGGAGGAGAGGAGGAGGCGATGGGCTCTGGCCTTCACTTTCCCCAGAAAATGGCCGCATCTCTCTTAATGAATTAGAAAAGTTAACACTGTTAACTTTAAGTTAAGGCATAGGACACGTGTTTAAAAATTGAAGAGGAGACATGGACGAAACATATATTTGGGGACAGCAGATCCCTAGCCGTCCTGAGTTCCTAACTCTCTTCTAATAAAGACGTAGTGGAGTTGTTCTTGGTGCCCTAAACCAAGATAAGCAGCCGCCTCTCCGCCTCGTTCTTGGTCTCCCGCAGTTGCAGTCGCAGTCTGACGTCATGATGAAAGCTATGGGTAAAATTCTCTCCCCCTTCAGGGTAGAAGCACACAAGAATAATATCGATAACAATATTTCTCAGCTCCCAATAATTCGTCCTTATAATACTAGTTTGAGATCAATGGCACTGGTATTTGCTCCTCCTAACAGTAAATATCCACCACAGAGGCCACTGAAATTATGCTCAAATTTCTCTTCAAATGAGATTAATATTGAGGAGGAGGAGGATGTAACGGAATTGGAATCCGAATCGGGGTTGGAGTTGGAGAGTGTTAACACTAACCCCTGCATTGATCTGTTGCGTTTTCTGTTGGCTGTAGAGGTGAATTCCTCCTACAGGCAGAAAGCCTCCGCCTCCTCTCACAGATATCTAAACCAGCAACTTCTGCCGCTGGCCTGGTTCCACAGTCCCCTCACCACCCTCAAGCTCATTCGTTATCTCGGACAAACCACCGACTATGAATTGTTCTACAGTGCCTTGCTATGGCTCCACCACAACCACCCCAAAACCTTAGCCTCCAACATCGAGCCCCTTGCCGGCAACTCCGGTCGCGATTTTGTCGAGATTATCTACCGCCTTGTTCTTCTACAACTAATCAGCAGCCAACACTCAAATTCTGATGACGTCCGTTGTCGAATCAGAGACAAGACCATTGCCATTGCCAACAAGGCTGCCGAGATGTACCATCGCGACCCTGATTTTCAGTTTTTACACGACCGGGTTTCTGGTTTTTTCGCAAACTACCTAAAGTCTGATATTGAAAAGTTGAAGAGCAAGAACAAGAGGATGAATGAGAACGAGGATGGTGATGATAATTATATCGAGTTTAGCTGGGCTGCGGCATGTCTCCCATACGCTGGCTACCGGGCTGCCACGCAGCTGTGTGAAAGCATTGCGAGGAAGCTTTTTCCGCGACAAGATGGATACCAAGGTCTTGAAGAGGTACGTCCGAAAAAAAAAAGTATTGAAGAGGAGGCCGATTACACGTCAAGAGCGCGAAGCCGGCTGACCAAGGAGGTTTTGCTGCCAGTGAGGAGGATGACATGTTATGACACTTTTGGCGGCAAGTGTAGGATTAAACAGTATCTGGAGGACGTGAAAGCCGGCCGCTGCGAGATTAAGATTGATGATGAACCTACTTCGCTGCTGCTGCTTCCGCATAGGGTGATACACTATGTGGACAATCCCGATGTAGGGGACGTTGCTCAACTTCACTGGAAGGCAATGGTGGAGGACTTGTTCAACAAAGGCAAGTGGAAGAATTGCTTGGCTGTATGTAACGTCTCGAAGCCCACGAGTCTGCGAGGTCAGGATGTGTCGGTGGCTTTTGGGTTACTGGTGTCTCAGCTGAGTGAACAGCCCTGGAAAGGAAAGGTCGTCCCTTTCGCTCGATATCCTGATCTGCGTCTGATACAAGGTGGAAATGATCTCAAGTCCCAGTGTGCATTTCTGAGGGGCATGGACCACACCGAAACTTGTCCTTTCCACACGGTGCTTGATTTGATCCTCCAAGAGGCTGTGAATGCCAATTTGAAGCCGGAGCAAATGATCAAGAAGGTGCTAGTTTTCACTCATTATGGCTTTGAGATATCTAATGCCGACGGTCACTGGCCAACTACTTACCGGGCAATACAAAGAAAGTTTGAGGAGAAAGGTTATGGGGATGCGGTGCCACACATAGTGTTCTGGCAGTTGTGGAACAAGGGCGCTGCCGGCAACTGTGTCGAGCCTCCTTCAAGAATACCAGGGGTGACCATCCTCACCGGCTACTCGGACAATTTCATCAAGTTGTTCCTGGATACTGAGGGGGAAGTTGGCCCCAAGCATGCCCTGGAATCCGCCATCTGTGACAAAGAGTACTTAAATCTTGCTGTGGTGGACTGACTCAGTTGTCATGATCGATCGTTACGTTTATTTTAGTTTAAGTTATGGTCCTCGTGGACACTTGCGCTTAATTTGTTTCGGCTTACTTATTAATGCCTACGTTCGACCGGATGTTGTTCATTTCACAAGCCTTATAGAACTTGGGAAGCACAACATTCTAAAGCATGGCAAGTCTTCAGGAGAGCGTATACTTTCAAATTTGGTATTAACTGTAGGCTTTCTCAAGTCATTTTGCTAGGGGAATAGATCCATCCACCCTCTTCTATCATGGCTCCAAGGCCAATTCTCTCTTAATATTTTGTTTTGCGCAATTTATCCTGTTCAGAATAAGTTCCGCAGTTATGCCTTTGATGAGATTTTAAACCACATTGGTTTTGGGATATGTCATTTGACCTTCAAGGATTGAGTTTCTGGACGAGCTGATGATTTTGCAGTTTAAATCATCTTTTTCGAAGTCATTTAATGTCGTCTGTGATCAATGAATAGCAAGTCCCTTGCACGAGTGAGACGTCAACAAATTCGTTGGTTTGATTACTGGCTCGTAATGAATTGAAGGTAGTTATGGCCCCGAACTCGGCCATATATAGCAGGTTATAGTTCAATATACAAAGGCTTTGAGGGGCCAGTAGCTAAATCTTCAAAAGCATTCAAAGCCTCAACCAGATGGATCCACTCCACTCTCGTCTAATGCATTTACAGGACTTTTGCTGTATCAGAATCATCAGAGCCATACTTGCCTTTGAAGAAAGCGATAAAACTGAAGAATGCCATAGCGCGCATGATCAAGGACCTGTTGTAAAAGAAAAATAAACAAGGTGAAATCATTGCTACAATTATAATTTGGAGAGAGTCCACTCAGCGTCCGAGTCCGACGGTTCGTGGCAAACTGAAATCAGTTGCTCTTCCTCTTCGGCCTTCCGTCTCCGCCGCTCTGGTTGCTTTGCTGTGTAAGTAACACAACGACGGAGAAGCAGCCAAATGGCGCAAGCTAAAGAGTCCACGTCGTCGAGTCCGCTGACCCAACCCGACTTTGAAGATGTTTCCAGGTCTCCGCCAAGCTCCCCCAACTCCTCCACTCGCAAGGTCTGTCTGTCTCTCTGTCACCTTGCCGCCACTTTAGAAAACCTCTTCCCCAATTTGGAAATTGAATCATTTTGTTTTTGTGGCAGTTTGGGGATTTGATTAGAGCATGAAATTTGAAAGAAGCATAATTAATAGTTGAATGCTGAAATTTTCCTAATTAGCTTAGGCAGATAGAGAAATGTTGTATTAGAAACCTGCAAGAACAAGATGATTTTGGATTGAAAAATTGGGGGTTTGGAATTTGAATAAAATCATGGAAAGATATAATTGTTGGGTAGCTAGCTATGATTGAGGTTGTTATGATGGTAAGTCAAGGGGCTTGTAGCTCAGTTGGTTCCCGAGTTCGAATCCCCCTTCCCCAAGTATTTGCTTATGTAAAAAAAAAAAAAATGCCAAAAACTTATTTTGATCTCTTGGATAAACTACAAATGGAAATGGGTAGTCTTGAGAAATGAATCCGCAGTAACAACTCGAAATGTAAAGTGTTGCTAATTTCTTCATACTCGTTTCAAGTTTGAAGTTCCATTTGTTGTGCAAATATTAATAGCTTACGCTTTCATGACCTCTATAAAGAATGTCACAAAAGGTTTGAAAAATGCTAAACAGAAGGGGGTGTAATAGTCCATGATAGTGGTGCGAAGTAGATTTTGTACCAACGGGTTTTAGGCACTTATGTTAGTTGTTTTCCTCTATCTAGTCTTATTTAAAGTCATCATTTACTGGATCTGTTTGTGCCGGAGTTTTTGTTGGTTGTTTTTCAATGCATAAAGTATACCAAACACCTTGTGTATTCAGTATACCATTTACCCTTGAATTTGATCAGGCCTGCTATGCAGTGCTTCAGAGTTGGGTCTCCAAGAAATTCATGACTGGATGGTAATGTGCATAAATTGGGTTTGGTTATTTTCTTATTATATAATCTTTTGTAATATATAAAGTTTGATCGTAACAACAAAAGATTTGAACTGTGAATTTGCAGTATGGTTCTCTTTCCTGTCACTGTTACGTTCTTCATCACTTGGTGGTTTGTTCAGTTTGTAGATGGTTTTTCCAGCCCAATATATGCCAGGCTTGGGGTTAGCATATTTGGTATGACTCCAAAGAGTTCTTACTTACATATTTTTCTGCATGTTTTGAAATACTAGTAATACTTTTGACCAAAAAAATTGGGGGAAATTCTGGTGGTACCATATGCCTTGAATAGGTTTTGTGGAAGTTTCCAAGTAGTTCAAGTTGCAGTAACTATCAAAGAGGAGCAAAAAATTAGAAGAAGGCCGATGTGAATCATCAAGCCTCTTATATACCATTTTTGGGTAGCATTTTTCAGTTCATGTGGGGAAATTTTTTACAATGTGGAGTATCTTTAATTTATTTGGTCTAAGTAGAATCATATCTTAAGATCATACCAAGTTTTGCTGGATAATGGATTAAATGTTCGTCAATTTCATCGTGGGTAGTTAATTGTTTAATCTATGTCCTTGTGTGCTTCAGTATTGATTACTTCTTTTTTATTGTTGCAGGCCTAGGATTTGTTACATCCCTACTTTTTATATTCTTGATTGGTATTTTTGCTTCATCATGGATGGGTGAGACAGTTTTCTGGATTGGAGAATGGTTCATAAAACGATTGCCCTTTATGAAGCACATATACTCGGCCTCTAAACAGATTAGTTCTGCGATCTCTCCAGGTAATTGCCTTTATTTCGATTTATATGTCCATTCTTATATGTTCTTGTAAAGTTTTTGCATGGCTCCGTCCTAATTATTTTAGGGTTTATATTCTCCTCTATCACATCTGGGCTATAAAGGAGCTTAGCTACTTGCAAGCATGTTGGCCTCACTTGATAAAGGCTACACCTGAGCTCGTTTGTTCAACAGATGAACCAATCCAAGCTTAGCTTAGGCTTGTAAAAATAACAATCCAAGCCCAAAAATTAGTTGGTTAAATCATTAGGCTCACCAACCTATCTGAAGTGGCTCTTTGTATGATTTTTCCGCCAGAAAGTATACCATATAATGGTGAATTCTGATGCTTGAATGTTTTTGTCAACTCCCATGTAGGCTTTCACCACGCTGTTTGACTTAAGTTGAATAATCATGTGAACTTGAAATATAAGTTCCCTTGCTTGGGTACTAGGGAGACACAGACGATTCCCTATCTAAGATAAACCTCTGACCCCTGTTATTGCCATTGTAAAGAAAAAGTGGTGAGCGCACACATGTAATGGTCTTCCTAATTCAAACAAATAGTTTTGTTTATATTATTTGGTAGGCTGCATTAGTTTCTCCGGAGCTAGTAAAAGTTGGTGATGCCGTCTACTTTCTGAGTGTGTGGTTTGGTGCATGGTAGAATTAGTGTATTTCTGATATGGAATTCATTCAGTGCTTTTCTTTTCTTCGTCTCCATTTAGCTATACCCAGAAATTAATTCTCTTTCTATTGGACAGATCAAAAGACCACTGCTTTTAAAGAGGTTGCAATTATCCGTCATCCTCGACTTGGTGAATATGCATTTGGTTTTATAACATCATCTGTAACCCTTCAGGTATGTTGAACTGTCCAGCTATTAGAAGATCTACCTTACACATGTTATGTTAGAACTTCATGTATAACCACCTCGACATAGTTTAATGTTCTATTTGTCAACAGATTGGTGTGTGTTTGGAAGAAGCAGGTATAGTTTGTATGTTCAGATTTTGTTTGTCCCAATTTTGACCTTGCTGGTTTTCCCCTTATATTAGAAGCTGGTGGTGGCTTAGTGGTTGTTAATGCACAAGAGAGGTATCTGTCAGATAAACTATTTGATCCCCTTGAAAAGCAGTTTCTTGTGTCTGAAAAAGGTTTCCTTTTTTGCTGTTCTTTCTCGAAAAAGTAACGGTTGGTTAGTTTTGGCACCTTCTCGGAAGTACAGAACTGGTTTCTTTGGCATTATTATTATCTTTTCCTATACAGTTCATGCGGGAGATTTTTAAGTTCATTAAATGTAAAGAATTTCTTAGAAGCAGGAGATGGATTATGTTGGTTGTTAATGCATTGGAGAGGAATAACTTTGGGAACAGCTATTTGACTCCCTCAAAAGACAGTTTCTTGTGTCTGAATAAAAGGGTTCTCTGTTTGCTTTTCTTTTGTTGAAAAAGAAAAGGTTGGCTAATTTTGGCACCTCCTAGAAGTACAAAATTGGTTTCTCTGGCATTATTTTATTTTTCCAAGTACAGTTCTTAATTTAAATGTAAAGAAGAATTTTTTATATTTAAAGGTCGCTCTATCAACTTTACCCGGGACACACAAAAGAAGTACTTTGATCCTATTAGTCGGGGAAGGGTGAAGAAGCTAGGACAGAAGGGTAGAGTTCAAGAGAGCAAAATGCGTTTAGGAACGTGGAATATAGGAACCTTAACGGGAAAATCTATGGAAGTAGTGGAAGTTATGGTGAGGAGAAGGATAAATATTATGTGCCTACAAGAAACTAAGTGGGTTGGTAGTAAGGCAAAGGATCTAGAAAACTCAGGGTTTAAACTTTGGTATTCGGGCACAAATAGAACGAGAAACGGTGTTGGCATCATCGTGGACAAGACCTTGGTACAAGATGTTGTAGATGTCAAGAGGGTAGGAGATAGAATCATGGCAATCAAGATTGTAATAGGACAAGAACTTATCAATGTGATTAGTGCGTACGCACCTCAAGTAGGGTTGGATACGAGTTCGAAGGAGAAATTTTGGGAAGATCTTGGAGACTTGGTGCAAGGAATTGCTCAGACGGAGAAGTTATTTATAGGAGGAGATTTAAATGGACACGTGGGCAGGGAGACAGGCAACTATGGAGGTTTTCATGGTGGTCATGGTTTTGGGGAGAGAAACGAGGATGGGGAAGCTATCTTGGATTTTGCAATGGCATATGATCTCTTCTTAGCCAACACCTTCTTTAAGAAGAGAGAAGAACATGTGATCACCTACAAGAGTGGGTCGTCAAAAACACAAATAGATTTTCTTCTAATGAGGAAAGGGGATCGTATAACTTGTAAGGATTGCAAAGTTATACCAGGAGAGAGCGTGGCTAATCAACATCGCTTGTTGGTGATGGATGTACATATCAAAAGAGTAAGACAAAAGAACAAGACTTGGAAGTGCCCAAGAACTAGATGGTGGAATCTAAAAGAAGAAAAAGAAGCCATTTTCAAAGAGAAGGTAATCACCCAATGTGTGTGGGATAGAGAGGGGGAAGCTAGCCAAATGTGGGATTCCATGGCTAGTTGTATCCGAAAAGTAGCAAAAGAGGTATTAGGAGAGTCCAAGGGTTTTGCCCCACACCAAAAGGAATCTTGGTGGTGGAATGAGGAGGTACAAACAAAGGTGAAGGCTAAGAAGGAATGTTGTAAAGCCTTATACAAGGAGAGGACCGATGAAAATGGTGAAAGGTATAGAAAAGCGAAGCAAGAGGCGAAGAAAGCTGTCAGAGAAGCTAAGTTAGCGGCTTACGACGATATGTATAAACGACTAGATACCAAAGAAGGAGAGTTGGATATCTATAAACTATCTAGAGCAAGGGAAAAGAAGACAAGGGACCTAAACCAAGTGAGGTGCATCAAGGATGAGGATGGAAAGGTTCTTGCTACAGAGAACGCGGTTAAAGACAGATGGAGAGGTTATTTTCATAATCTTTTCAATGAAGGACATGAAATGAGTGCTTCTTTAGGGGAGTTGAGTAACTCAGAAGAGTGTAGAAACTACTCTTTTTATCGTCGAATCCGGAAGGAAGAAGTGGTTGTAGCTTTGAAGAAGATGAAGCATAAAAAAGCAATAGGCTCAGACGATATACCAATCGAAGTGTGGAAACTTTTGGGAGAGACAGGTATAACATGGCTCACTGACCTTTTCAATAGGATTTTGAAAACGAAGAAGATGCCAAATGAGTGGCGAACGAGCACTTTGGTGCCTATCTACAAGAATAAGGGCGACGTACAAAATTGCATGAACTATAGGGGTATTAAGCTAATGAGTCATACAATGAAGCTCTGGGAGAGAGTCATTGAGCATAGATTGAGGCAAGAGACACGGGTTTCGGACAACCAATTCGGGTTCATGCCAGGGCGCTCAACCATGGAGGCAATCTATCTCTTACGAAGATTGATGGAAAGATATAGAGATGGGAAAAAGGATTTACACATGGTCTTTATAGATTTGGAAAAAGTGTATGATAGGGTCCCAAGAGACATTCTTTGGAGGATTTTAGAGAAGAAAGGAGTACGAGTAGCATATATCCAAGCTATAAAGGATATGTATGAAGGAGCAAAGACTGCCGTAAGAACTCATGAAGGACAAACCGAAAGCTTTCCCATAACTGTAGGATTACATCAAGGCTCATCCTTAAGTCCTTACCTTTTTGCGTTGGTAATGGATGAGTTAACAGGACATATTCAAGATGATATTCCTTGGTGTATGCTTTTCGCAGACGATATAGTGTTGATAGATGAAACTCAGGAAGGGGTAAATGCAAAGCTTAACCTTTGGAGAGAAGTGTTGGAATCTAAAGGTCTTCGCCTAAGCCGATCAAAGACAGAATATATGGAGTGCAAGTTCAGTGCAAATGGAGGCCAAAACGAGTTAGGGGTGAGGATCGGAGATCAAGAAATACCAAAGAGCGACCGTTTTCGTTACCTAGGATCTATCTTGCAAAAGAACGGAGAATTAGATGGAGATCTCAACCATAGAATACAAGCTGGATGGATGAAGTGGAAGAGTGCATCCGGCGTGTTGTGTGACCGCCGTATGCCACTGAAGCTCAAGGAAAAATTTTATAGGACGGCAATAAGGCCGGCGATGCTGTATGGCACAGAATGTTGGGCGGTGAAACATCAACACGTACACAAAATGGGTGTAGCGGAGATGAGGATGCTTCATTGGATGTGTGGGCACACGAGAAAGGATAAGATTAGGAATGAGGATATCCGGGGTAAAGTAGGAGTAGCCGAAATTGAAGGAAAGATGAGAGAAAATCGGTTACGGTGGTTTGGACATGTGCAAAGAAGGCCTACTGACGCTCCGATTAGAAGATGCGACTATGGGACAGAGGTTCAGGGCCCAAGGTGTAGAGGAAGACCTAGGAAAACTTTGGAAGAGACTCTAAGAAAAGACTTAGAGTACTTGGATCTAACGAAGGACATGACACAGGATCGAGCACAATGGCGTTCTAAGATTCATATAGCCGATCCCACTCAGTGACTTGGATTTTCCAAGTCTCCAACCGAGAAGTTTTCCTCACTCGGGAAATTAAGGGAACACTACCCCAACCTACATGCTCCACTCAGAAAGCTTCAACATACAAGTTTCAACAAAAGAAAATTCAAAGAACTTAGCGAAGAAGGCTTTGGTGTATTTAACACAATACGTTGAAATGAAGGAAAACTTATTTATTGATATCCCCGATAAGCTACAAATATGTACATATACATGAGTCAAAATAAACACACAAGAGGGAGCCTTCACAAAGGTTGCTTAGGAGAAGTCTCAGCAGTCGGTAGAGCCCCAGAAAGAGAAGGCACCGGAGGGGGATCATTTGGAGCCTCAGTACTGGACAGAACCCTAGAAGGAGGAGGCATCAGAGGTTGATCATTTGGAGCTTCATTACGCGGTACAGCGCCAGAAGACGAAGGCAATAAATGCCTTTGGAACAAACCCACAAATCTCTGATGATCAAGTAAAACCTGACCATCAGTTTCCTTCATCTGGTCAAGCTTCCTCTTCATGTTTGTAGCATAGTCATGTGCGAGCCGGTGCAACTGTTTATTCTCATGCTTGAGCCCCCTAATCTCCTGTTTGAGACTCATCACTTCAGCCGCCAATGATTCAACTTGGCGGGTTCGAGCAAATAGGCGTTGGGCCATATTAGACACAGAACCTGCACACTGAACACTGAGAGCCAGCGAATCCTTAACAGCTAACTCATCAGACCGTTTGGAAAGTAGTCTGTTATCTTTGGGAGTGAGAAGGTTCCTGGCCACCACCGCAGCGGTCATATCATTCTTCATCACGGAATCCCCAACGGTAAGAGGACCAGTAGGGGAGACGAATGATGGGCGCCATATGTTGTCTGGAGAAGGCGGGGCTGCCTCTTCAACAAGGTTCAAGTCAAAACGACGGTCGGAGGGGCCAGACATTTTCAAAGGTGTTGAAGAGAGAAGAGGTCGGACAAATCAAGATCTTAGAAGTGCAAGAATGAAGCTTCTACTGGTGGAGATTCAAGTGTGCTTTGGAACTTAATGCCAGCCCCTATAAAAATCTGCACTCGACGGAGCTTCAGAAATCGAAGAGGCGCCTGCTCAGAAATCGAAGAGGCGTTTGCTTTCTCAAAAGCTGGGCTGCTTAGAGATCACGAGGGTTGATCTCAGAAATCGAAGAGGCGTTTGCTTTCTCAAAAGTTGGGCTGCTCAAAGACCACGAAGGCCGATCTCAGAAATCGAAGAGGCGCTCGCTTTCTCAAAAGCTGGGCTCCCCAGAGACCACGAGGGCCGATCTCAGAAATCGAAGAGGCACCTACTTTTCTAGCCTTGTCAGCACCTGTCACACGCACACTCAGCTTTGCGGAAATTATGGGCATTCTGTCAAAGACTTCTGGGGAAGTAGAAAACACATGAATCTTACTGTTCAATCACCCACTTCCCACACGCAACAATAGCTCATGGGTACCACTGATAACTTTGCCAAAGTTCTCTGCCAAAGTTGAGCACGTGAAGCTGGCAGCTCCCACTACATCGCTCTGACCAAGAAGGGTAAAAGAATAGCAAAGAAACAGCACTAACAAAGTTTAGACCCATAAATTTTGAAGGTCTAGCTACCATATTATTACCCACAAGGGTAAAGGAACAGTACCACTGCTGGATAATTGGAAAGTCCCTGTGTGTCAACCTCTGTGCTTCGTGGCAAGGTAGACTAGCAAACATGCCCAACCTTTACTCACATTCGAGAAAACACTCCCAATAAGATTGCTTGCTCCAAAATCGAAAAGGCACCGTCCTCCGAATCTCAAGAGCCAGACTCCCAACATGACTACTTTCTTAAAAATCGAAGAGAGGGTAAAGGAACAGTACCATTGCTGGATAATTGGAAAGTCCCTGTGTGTCAACCTCTGTGCTTCGTGGCAAGGTAGACTAGCAAACATGCCCAACCTTTACTCACATTCGAGAAAACACTCCCAACAAGATTGCTTGCTCCAAAATCGAAGAGGCACCGCCCTCCGAATCTCGAGAGCCAGACTCCTAACATGATTACTTTCTAAAAAATCGAAGAGACACTGCTCCCCGAATCTCGAGAGCCAGACCCCCAGCATGATTGCTTTCTCAAAAATCGATGAGGCATCGTTCTCCGAATCAATCGAAGAGGCGCTCGCTTTCTCAAAAGCTGGGCTGCTCAGAGACCACAAGGGCCGATCTCAGAAATCGAAGAGGCACCTACTTTTCTAGCCTTGTCAGCACCTGTCACACGCACACTCAGCTTTGCAGAAATTATGGGCATTCTGTCGAAGACTTCTGGTGAAGTAGAAAGCACATGAATCTTACTGTTCAATCACCCACTTCCCACACGCAACAATAGCTCATGGGTACCACAGATAACTTTGCCAAAGTTCTCTGCCAAAGTTGAGCACGTGAAACTTGCATCTCCCACTACATCGCTCTGACCAAGAAAGGTAAAAGAATAGCAAAGAAACAGCACTAACAAAGTTTAGACACATAAATTTTGAAGGTCTAGCTACCATATTATTACCCACAAGGGTAAAGGAATAGTACCACTGCTGGATAATTGGAAAGTCCCTGTGTGTCAACCTCTATGCTTTGTGGCAAGGTAGACTAGCAAACATGCCCAACCTTTACTCACATTCGAGAAAACACTCCCAACAAGATTGCTTGCTCCAAAATCGAAGAGGCACCGTCCTCCGAATCTCGAGAGCCAGACTCCCAACATGACTACTTTCTCAAAATCGAAGAGAGGGTAAAGGAACAGTACCATTGCTGGATAATTGGAAAGTCCCTGTGTGTCAACCTTTGTGCTTCGTGGCAAGGTAGACTAGCAAACATGCCCAACCTTTACTCACATTCGAGACAACACTCCCAACAAGATTGCTTGCTCCAAAATCGAAGAGGCATCGCCCTCCGAATCTCGAGAGCCAGACTCCCAACATGATTACTTCCTCAAAAATCGAAGAGACACTGCTCTCCGAATCTCGAGAGTCAAACCCCCAGCATGATTGCTTTCTCAAAAATCGAAGAGGCATCGTTCTCCGAATCTCGAGAGCCAGATACCACAGACCACTTTTTCAAAGTGCTCTGACAGAGTTAAAACATGTGAAACTGGCAGCTCCCACTACCGTGCTATGACCAAGCAGGGTAAAGGAATAGCATTACTACTTGTTGTTAGGGAGACTCCTATATATGTCGACCTCCATCCCCAACGGACAGGCAGACCTGCAAAAATGCTCAACCCTTCATCATATCTGAGAGGGCACTCCCAACGAAGCCTTTCGAAATATTCAGCTTTCTTTCCCCCCGATAATACCTCTGCAAACAAGCTATACTAGAGCAAGAATATCTCATATCATCAGGGTTAAAAGCAAGAGTATCCCATATCATGCTTTTTCCCTGTCTTTTCTTTTGGCCTTGTTTTTACCTGCAAGACAAGGAGAAAGAGAGCAATCAGTCAGCACTTGGAATCAAGCTTCTAGCCAGGAACTGACTGCCTGGAACCCCTTACCTGATTACTTACCTGGCATTGCTCTCAAGTACTCATCTTCAACATCTTATGTTTCCAGGGAAGATTCCGCATCTGCTTGAGGAACAGATAGGGCAAGTGCGAAGGATACAAGGAAGCATGTGGAGACAAGCGTAACAGCACACGTGCCGATACATCCATTACTCTGTCAAAAGCAAAAGTATCCCATATCAGCAGGGTGGAACGTACTCTAGATTTGATGGACTTGTTTTGACCCTCAAATTCTTCAGTCGGCCTTATACTCTGGAGGAAACCAGAAAACCCTCCAGCTCAGTTCAAGAATAAGCCTGTGGAAAGTTACTTCTTCAAAAGCAAAAGTATCTCATATCATCTCTTCTCATTTTTCTTCTCTTTATCCTTCATGCTGCTGTAAGATGGGGAGAAGGTGAACAATCAGTCGGAGCTCTGATTGCTTACCTTGTCTGTCACCTTTTTCAGCAGACCCCCTAGCTCGGCGACTTGGGGGACTCCTACTACATGGTTTGTATCACGCTTGACCAAGCCTGAAACTACAAGTAAGCTTCAAGTGAAATTGATACATTACCTTGTGCATCTCCACCAGTTAAAGATACCACCCCTGGATGGAGGAAGAGTACTTCCAGAGAAGATGCCACATCTACCTATGAGACAGATAAGGCAAGTCAAGACGACACCACACTCCGATACTTAGAAGTTTCGTGATTACGAGATCATTCTCCCACAATATTTCCTAATGTCATTTGTACTAAATCATTCACTTGTACTCACTAAAGGAGAGCTTGAACCTATGTACTTGTGTAAACCCTTCACAATTAATGAGAACTCTTCTATTCCGTGGACGTAGCCAATCTGGGTGAACCACGTACATCTTGTGTTTGCTTTCCTATCTCTATCCATTTATATACTTATCCACACTAATGACCGGAGCAATCTAGCGAAGATCACAAAAAGCGACCGTTTTCGCTACCTAGGATCTATCTTGCAAGAGAACGGAGAATTAGATGGAGATCTCAACCATAGAATACGAGCTGGATGGAAAGAGTGCATCCGGCGTGTTGTGTGACCGTCGTAGGCCACTGAAGCTCAAGGGAAAATTTTATAGGACGGCAATAAGGCCAGCGATGTTGTATGGCACAGAATGTTGGGTGGTGAAGCATCAACACGTACACAAAATGGGTGTAGCGGAGATGAGGATGCTTCGTGGGATGTGTGGGCACACGAGAAAGGATAAGATTGGGAATGAGGATATCCGAGGTAAAGTAGGAGTAGCCGAAATTGTAGGAAAGATGAGAGAAAATCGGCTCCGGTGATTTGGACATGTGCAAAGAAGGCCGATTGACGCTCCGGTTCGAAGATGTGACTACGGGACAGAGGTTCAGGGCCGAAGGGGTAGAGGAAGACCTAGGAAAACTTTGGAAGAGACTCTAAGAAAAGACTTAGAGTACTTGGATCTAACGGAGGACATGACACAAAACCGAGCGCAATGGCGTTCTAGGATTCATATAGCCGACCCCACTTAGTGGGAAAAGGCTTTGTTGTTGTTGTTGTTGTAAAGGTCGCTCTATTGTTATTTACACTTGTAGTAGGAAAATACTATGGATATCACCAATTTTTACATGCAATCCGCAAAGCAATACTTTAATTTAAAAAAAAAAAAGTATTTGGATAAGATTAACAGTTATATTGCAACAGCCTTCTAAAAGGAAAGAAAGGAACAGTTTTATGCAATATAAGCTGCAATACAGAGGAGGCCAAGAATAAAGTTGATAAAACTCGGCTTTCTCAAATAATATGTTTGTTGTTCAGGAATTTTAAGAGCTCAATGAAAAATGAAAAATAAATCAGTTTAAGTTGTATGCCAGAAAAAGCAAATCTTATCCTTTATCCTTGATTTGAATTCAGTGGAGGAAATTGGATTCAAGTGTTTTTGCTCAGGATGGTTTTGTCTTCGAACATGGTTCGACCCTTTTCACACTGATCCGATTACTTGGGGTATAGTGTATAAGTTGTCGTGCAACTTGATTGTTCTGCTCTTTTAACATGGACACATACATTTTTTGCATTTTCCCACTCCTTTCACTACTCTCCCAAAGGATAAGTCATTTGACTTGGAAGATGATTTTGTGAGCAATATTGTCATTTTTCCCTAGTTTTGAGCAGATGTTGAAGAAGTTTTGTAGAGTAGTACTATTATTTCATAACATTTTGACAATCGTTTCTCCCCTGGAATGCAGAGATCATAATCTCAGTTGGTATGACGATGCCACAAGTGATTTCCCCAATTGAAAGGTTTCCTCATCAGAGTGACAGGATTCCACCGAACAGAATGGCATCCCTTTAAAAACAAATGATACGGAGAGCTTATAGGACAGGCGCAGATGTACGCAACATGGTATGTTCCTCGTACGGTAACTGCTCTGCTTGCTCACAAAACACGGCTAGACATGAGGACATGAGAAAACATGAGAAGAGCTTTATTTGTTTGTTCATGGACTTGTGGCTAGGGTTTGCATTTTGAATTTCGTATTGTATATTTCACTGCTATGATGTATATTCAGTATACCTTTAATGTTGAAATGAAATATAGAAATGCTGTTATGATGATTTCAGGGAAAGTATTTTCAAACCCCCATTTTCTCCCACTAAACACCACTCTATTTCTAGCAGTTTGATTGAGCAAATCAATGAAGAATCAACGGACATAAATTAACGCTGTTTTGAGTATAAAATATCATCAAATTACAATTCGTTATAAGGGGAATGCATACTTGCGTGTATGGAGCAAAGTATTTAAGTTGACAAGTGATTTACAGTTTACACACGTCATTATTCTTTTCCTAAACATTCCTATCAATTTCTAGCTGTTTGATTGAAAAAATAAAAAATAATCAATGGATGGAAATGAGCAGGGTGTGTTGAAAAAAAAAAATAGAAGGATTTTTGTACATATAGTTCTCAGGGAGCTGGAATAGCTCAGCTGGTTAGAGCGTGTGGCTGTTAACCACAAGGTTGAAAGGTTCAATCCCTTTAGCGTTTGCTTTTCCTTTGAGAAATGTTTATGTAGCTGAATGGCTCAGTTGAAAGTGTGTAAAACTGACCACTTAAAAAGTGTCACTCAGTATTACGGTCTGAGGGTATTCCTCTTCAGTTGGAAGTGAGAGGTCTTAGTTCGAATCTATTGTGTGGTTTAGCCGAACTTTCCCCCTCACCAGTGTTAAAATATCGATGTACTTAAAAATAAAATAAAAAACCTCAAAGCCCATGTAATTTTGGTTTTATGTAGCCCAATGCAAAGCCCATCATTGGCTCCAACTCGTCTCTTTCTTTTCCTCCAGCACAAGAAAACACTCGGCATTCCTTCTTCAGCTCGATCTCACTCTCCGTTCTTCATCTCGACTTCTTGTTCTTCGTCTGTGCGCAATCATCAATCTCCAAGGTATTTTAACAACCCCTAATTTCTCCCAATATTTTCGATTTACATTACCCAGTCTATGAAATCAAACAAGTTTTCGATTTCTAGGGTTTATCCTGGAACACGATCATCAATTTAATTTTTCATCTGAATTTTGTGCTTCTCAGAGGTGGACTTTAAGAGCTAGCTATGAAGCTTGACACTAGCGGTCTCGAATCACACGCGCCGCATCTCTTCGGCGAGAGCAGTGGGTTTCTCGACGGCGTTTCCGGTCCTCCGTCTTTCGAGGTTCCCACTACCAATGATGTGAGTTTCCATATGTTTTTAGTGCTCTCTTTTCCGTCGTGGTTCCTAGTCTCCTCTGTGTGGTAGAATTTTTGGCTGATTTTTGTTTGTGTGTTTTTTTATTCTTCTGCTGTTTCAGTTTGATGGATTTCAGAAGGAAGCTATCCAGATGGTGAAGCCTGCAAAGGGGACAACCACGCTTGCATTCATCTTCAAGGATGGAGTCATGGTTGCTGCCGATTCTCGAGCTTCAATGGGAGGCTATATCTGTAAGATGCATTGCTTTATCACATATATTATGACATAATTGTATGCTTTGCTTTGTGCCATCAAGTGTTTGTGAAGATTTAAGTTTTCGAGTGATTTTGATGAAGTGCTCTATTAATCGAATTGGCATATTCCCAGAGTGGATATTTTATGTCTGCATACCAGTGTACCTTGTCATGTTAGTGTAGGTGTCCTATTGTGTCTGTCATGTCTGCATACCGATGGATCTTATCTTTGTATACGGAACTTGGGTTCACATTTACAATCTTCTTCCTTATCTTTTCAGCGTCACAATCTGTGAAGAAGATTATTGAAATCAATCCGTACATGCTCGGTACAATGGCTGGAGGAGCTGCTGACTGCCAGTTTTGGCACAGAAATTTGGGGATTAAGGTAATGCATTTATTGTGTTTTCTTAATTTGAAGTTTACAACTTTAGACTTGTCATCTATAATTCTTTTCGAAGGTCTGGACTTGTATCTATTCTATGCTCCGTATACTTTCATGTTGCTTGTACGAGGACTTGGATCATCAATATGATTGAGAAACTTATCACGACGGGAATTGCATTGTAGTGTAGTGGTGTCATATTTATGTTCACTTACAAAGGGGATAACAATTGTCTTGTTTAATTTGACTTATACTAACAACCAATTGTTTTGTAAAAATCAGTGTCGGCTTCATGAGTTAGCAAATAAGCGCAGAATTTCTGTTACTGGAGCATCGAAGCTGTTGGCAAATATTTTGTACTCTTACCGTGGAATGGGTCTCTCTGTTGGGACCATGATTGCTGGCTGGGACGAAACAGTAAGAAGATACAAATCATGTCACATGAAATTTTGTCATTTATACTCATGTAATGTGTATCCTTGTTGGAGTGCAGGGTCCTGGACTGTATTATGTTGACAGTGAGGGAGGCCGTTTGAAAGGAATGAGGTTTTCTGTTGGTTCGGGCTCGCCTTACGCTTATGGTGTTCTGGATAATGGGTGTGTGCTTCACTTTCACCCCTTTAGTTTTGTTTGTCTATTGGTGCAATGATGTTGAACCATTTTTTCTGCATTGTCTTTTCTAGTTGTCTTTATTAAGTATTTAACACAAGAATAGCAAGTGCATAGGATTTCTCTACATAATAATCACAAGCAAGTGTTTAGGATTTTGGTTATAGATACGAATCACAGGCAAGTGGTAGTGTAAAATGTACATGTTTCCTTACTTTGAACATCCTCGCTGTTTGAGAAGAAAAGTTTGAAATAAAATGAATTTGAAAATAGATTTGGAAGGAGTTGCGAAGGTGGGAGATGTAACTTGTCTACTTGAAATTTGCTTCCCTTATGCACTGGCCCACTATGCTTTTCCTTTGCTTTGCTTTTGGTAGAGGTTCAATTAGTAATCAGGATAACTGGCATATGGGAATCATTTAAGCCCCTTGCCCTGATGTTATGGTTGTAGCACAAGCACAGCCATGCTTGTTGTTTACCTTATCAGAAATTGAATTTGTCTTTCAATGCCATTGATTATGGCATTCCGTCTTCCCTTCTTTCATCATCTATTGTATCAAATATATTAAAGTTTTCTCTGAGTTCTGGCCAATTGCAATTTCGTCAGTATAGCTGAGTTTTATTTGTATGCAGGAATTATCTTACTCTCTGTATACTTTGTTATGCACCCGTCATTCTTCTAACTCAAGTTGATTATGCTAGGTACCGGTATGACATGTCAGTCGAAGAAGCTGCTGAGTTGGCTAGAAGAGCTATCTATCATGCAACATTCCGTGATGGGGCCAGCGGGGGAGTGGCAAGCGGTAACTCTCTCTCTCTCTCTCTCTGCGCACATTCATGACTTTTATTTGTTTTTGAACTGGGGTGTTTTTTATTAGTCTATCACGTGGGGCCAAACGGATGGAAGAAGCTGTCCGGAGACGATGTTGGCGAACTTCACTACCACTATTACCCTGTAGTGGCAGGTTCTGTTGAGCAAGAAATGGTTGAAGTCTGATGGAAAATGGGAATACCAACTGTAGGATTTCATGGCCGATTCTGGGTTTATATGTGAAACTGTTTGTTGTATGAGGATTTCTTAGTTGACGTCACAACCTTCTGATCATTATTACATTCAATTGCGGATTTCATATAATTTGTTGGTGATGTTATTTCATTTGAATTAGACAGCTGATCACATTCGTGTCCGGTTTTTTTGTTCCCGCTATTCCATCTGTTGGTTTTTGTGTTCAGCAAATTGTGGCCATCCCCTTGGGTTTATCTCAAACCCACCTCCCTCTCTCTCACAAGAGTCTCTTGCTTTTCTGGGAGCTATAAGCCTTTAACCAAAAAAGTAAAATCTGAATCCTCATTGGTTTGTTACACCGAACCAAAATACTTTTAGTATGACAAGGGCAACAAAATGACCAAGAGGGTGCCTTTTTATGCGTTCATGTACAATGGACACCTCACCCTTGCCAGGTCCACTCGAGCCCTGTCCTCGGATCAACAGCAACCGAGCCAACGACAATCAGATCAACCTCGATTTTCTCATCTAATCCAATTGGCCTCCCATACGTAGGCAACTCCGACAGACGTACAAGCCTCTTTAATGGACCAGGACTCAACAAATGAGATTCAAGCACAGAGAAAAACCCAGTCCTTAAACGCGGTTGAGGAGTTAGCAACTTGTTCCCACCTGCACAAGATGAAGGGACTTACAATGGGATTTTACAAGTGAGCAGTAGCCATTGCTGGTTCCTGGTGCACGTTGAAACAATCTTCCATTTTCCATCAAGTGCCACTCGATTTATTTGTACAGCCATCCTTCATACCGTTCGTGCTGCTCGAGACCAACTTTTCTAATGGAGAGACGTAATGTAAGAGAACATTTTTTTTTAGAGAAGTGAATTCCGCACTCCTTTCTCCTCCTGCACACCACTTTCTATTTCTAGCCTTTGGACGAAATAATTCAAACGAGATTCAAGGAACATAAATAAACAAGGGTGTATAGAAGGAGAAAAAAGGTTGAGGCAACATGTTTCCTTCTTTTAGGGTAGATATTCTTTCTAATTCGAAACAATTGATTGTATTGATACTGAATTAATGTTTACAACTATGAGAATACAGTTTATATAGCCATCATGACTAACTAATTCAATAACAGCTATAACAACACAGCCACATTCTCAACTGTCTAACTAACTATTGTTGAGCTAGAATGATATATTCAACAGAAATAGATAGGATACATTATATCAAACAGTGATATATTCTAACAATGAAAATGTTATAAGGATAAATTTATACAGAAAGTCAACAACAAAATTATTGAGTAAACTTGTGAAAAAAATTAACAAAACTTCGTAATTGAGGCTTACATGAATGCAATGTGTGCAGAACATATACAACTCCTCTTAATCAAATTAGAAGCATATGACTCCCGGACAATAGAATTTCATATCGGAGATATAACTAATAGGAAAAATTAGTATCCGGTCCCTAGTTCTTACTGTTTATTAACTAAGACCTTATTGGTTATCAAATTTTGATTCAAGTCCTTAGCATTAATGTGATAATGAATTTACATGTTTATTATATAATTTTTTAATATAAAAATTAGTAATTAATTTAGGGTTTAATACTCACACCTCTATTAAACTTCTAATTATTTTTCAATTCAAACATTTCCAAAATAATAAAAAATTAAATTAAATTAAGTTTGTACCTATTAGTTTTTTTTATATATATAAAAAGATTCTTAATTTTTAATCTTAAATGTACCCATTCATATAATTTTTCAATTTTTTATTCTTAAATGTACCCATTCTCAAATATATCAATTTGTTATATGTAAAATGTACCCTTTTTTTAATATAAAATCCATTCAAATTTTTTAATCCATGTTTAAATTTATATGGATACATTTTTTTTCGTTGATTTAAGAATGTATCCATGTTTTGGTACAATAACTTTTTTTGTTAATTTTGGTTAATGTACCCATACATATATGTATACACACACACACACACACTATAATAGAGAGTATAATTTATATTTTATTATTTTTAATCCCATTAATTATGGGTTTTATTTAAAATCTCATTAATATAAACAATTACAAATTTCAATTTTTTAATTTTTAATTTAAAAAATATAGTAACTTACATTATTACATTAATGTCAGGGACCTCAATAAAAAACTAAAAACTAACAAGGTTTCAATAAAAAAATATTGATAGTTAGGGACCGCATCCAAAATGTCCCCTAACTAATATCAGGTTTGCATGTTAACCAATGGAACATTACGAAGTTTAACTACTAGTTTTTCATTCAAATTGTTAAACTAAATATTTATATTAAATAATTATTATAATATTAAATCCAACATAAACTAAACAACTAACCACGAGCTAGTGGTCTTAAAAACTGGTCTTAGGTTCAAAACCCGCTGCAAGGCTGGAAGCCAGACTTGTGGCCAGGAGGAAGGTGAAATACTTCTGTGACTCTTTCCGGCTTCCGGAAGAGGTGGATAACCATGGCTTGCCACAAGTTGTTCCCCTTTTTAGGAAAAAAAACATAAACTAAACAACTAAAAATAAAATAGTTATCAAACGATTCCTAAATTATTTGACATATAATGTTCTTCTAAAGCATGTCTAAGGGTAACAGCAGAAATGCGCGCTTACATGGGCGAATAGGCTCCAGTTATCAAGAATAGAGATTCAGAGAGATTCTAAAATTTTGATGCAAGTTCTTAAAAAAGCGATCAATGTGCCTTGGAATATACGATCAATTGTCCAAGATATTTGGTATGTAATGAATTATATATCATCACTCTTTATCCGCCATATCTATAGCGACAAAAATATGGGTGTCCATCGAGAATCTTCGTTGTAAATTTCTCAAGTGTTTAAAAAATAAAAATAAAAAGTAATGCATGTAGGTTAGGCAGTTGCCCATTCTCAAGGGAAGAACTCCTTTATATCCGATAAAATTTAAGCAACGGGGACATGGATGTTTGTCATTTGACTCATATATATCTTACCTATAAAATTCTTACAATTCACATCGTTTGATTTTATCATACAAAAATGAAAAGCGTCATCAGTTCTTGTAACTTCAGAAAGGTTGTGTTTTTGCTACAGATCATCTTCTTCGTTGAAGCCCAACATTTCTGTTGTGCTGATCCCACTTCTGGATTCACACCTGTGCATTTCACTGCACAAAATCGAAAGTTGCAGAAGCCGTATAACAAGTCTCCTCATGAGCGTTACGGTAATAAAGATGGAGTTGAAAAATTTTGGATCTACAACCACGACAAGCCCTTTCAAAAGCACAATCCAACCAGGCCACGCTCCGAAATCAGAATTTCTGTATGTATCTTTGTCCTCTCTCGCTTTCTCTTATACTTCTAGGCTTATACCGACCTTTGCACGTTTGGAACTGCTTTTGTACGAAGCGCTTTTATTACAAGCACACATCTTGACCCAGAAGCACTTTATTACAACATCAATCAATGTCCAATATTGTGATCTGTTTAGGCTTATATTCTCTCCATTTGAAAGTGCTCTTCGAAGTTGTTCTGTCAAAGAAAGATAGTTAGAAGCACTTTTGGTTGTCCACAAAGCATTTTTCAAGTCCCATTGAATTTCTTTCTTGTATATTAGGGAAGTTGATTTCATTTCATGCATGGACTTTGTTGTAGGGGTATGACTACACTTCCGGGGTTTGGCAATTTGAAGGCAATTTTCTTGTCCCACAAGGCACCTCAGGGGTCACAATAATGCAGATATTTGGTGCATCCAAACAAGCGACAGCTCTGCAACTGAGGGTCTATGATGGGGATTTGAAGTACTATGCTCACAATGTGGTAGCCCCTAATATCTACGATAAGTGGGTTAGGCTGAATGTGATTCACAACGTTGCTGCAGGGAAAGTGACAATTTTTATCGACGGCAAACGGAAGTTTGTCGCCAGAGATCACGGCCGAGCAACCTTTTACTTCAAGTATGGAGTTTATGGAGCCTTATCTCGTTCAAGTAACTACATGCAATCAAGTTGGAGAAGAATCAAACTTTTCAAAAAATGAAATATATATATCCATTGAGGGAGAAGAGAAAGGGCAGCTTGATGTACAAAATACTAAAATAGTTTTATACAATTATTCTTGCCATCGTGCTGCAGCGCGTCAAGAAATTTGTCATGTAAATAAAGAAATATACGACAAGCTTTAATACCATGTATTTGTGCAAGAATAAGAATAAGAAAAAAGAAATCTTGTTTATTCTCTCCTCATAAGCACAAGTAAAAATGTCAAAATGTGTCTGGGACCATCCTGGTCTCTTCATGACTCCGCCTCTGATAGTCTCCCTAGCATTTTCCTTTTCTGGAATAGTCACCAACAAAAGTATGGGATTCACGTTTGGGACATGTAATGTAAGCAAAAACCATAAATTTAACAGAACGTGCAACAGATTGCAACTCAACAAAACATTCGAGGTCAATATTACAATGTTGTGTAAGGGGGTAAATCTCAAAAGGGAGGGAGACTAGTTTTGTGTAACATTCATTGAGGGAGAAGGAGGGGGAGCTTGATGTTCAAAATATGATTGCAGATGAAATTGCTATTTTAGGAGCATAATTACAACAATATTTGTGAAAAGTTGAGACTTTGACGAATACAAAGTGGCCACTAATCGTAGATGACGAATTTGAAATCAATTTATTAATTGTCTCACTTTTATATATCATCATTGTATAAAAAACGAATATAAAGTGGTGTCATTAAACCTTCGGCAGGAGAAATCTATGAAGCAAAATCTTAGGCAAATAAGAAAAAGTGGCACGTACACGCTCCAGCAAGTCTGCAAACAAATAGTCAAAGACAAAAACCCAAAACTGGCATACAATCATGGTTGATTTTTCTTTGTTAATAGAGCATACAATTTGTTTTGACCAATAAAATGAAATACACACTTTTGTTCCCATAAGATTAAGCACAACCAGTTGTTTTTACTAGTATCCATCGCTCTAGTTGCTCCAATCCCAACTTTTTTTCTTCACTTTATTTCATATCTTACTCTTGATTTTATCTGTCGCAAACCATGTGTTCTTTTATACAAGCGATATTTACTTTACAAAATTTTAAACTACGGCGGGAAATAAAACTCAAATGCATGATGGAGAACATTTGCTCTAAACAAAAACTTTCTTCATTCCCTATACTCTATTGCGTCTCACCTTATCCCTGTGCTCTTCTTTAGTGTTTCACTTTGCCCATTCTGTCAACTAAGTTGAGAAAAACGTTTAGTTTTATTCATATGGTATGGGCTCTTTGGTATTTTCAACAGTAAATATAAGAATACAATAACGAAATTGTGAGTTTATAATGACAACTTAATTTTGGCCAAGGTTATAGTTTTTTTGTTTCCCATGCTAGAGTGACTTTTGTGGATTCAGATGGCCAAATGTGAGAACTAGTTTAAAAGACCAAAAAGTCCTTGCAACCCAAACGAAACTAATAGCTCCTTCAACCTAGTTGACAAGATTAGATAAAGTGAGACACCATAATCGTGTTAATGAGAGAGTAAGAATTTGTGTATATCTAAAAGTATAATATCGTTTGTTAAAAATAAAATAAAAAGCAGCCCTTTCTTGGGATGTTTCTCCTAACTGGGAGAGAGAGAGACTCTGGGGGAGATAGTGAGGTAATTTCATTATTCTTGTAGCATTGTCCTTTTAAATGCCAGTCACACTAGCACATAATGTTAGTGATCCACGAGAAAACAATAATGTTGATATGTTGTGAAACTCTCTTGATATAAAAAAAAAAAAAAAAAAAAGATGCACGTGTTATAACATAAGTGAATTAGTTATTCTATACGATGTAAAATTTTTAATATAAAATGGTGACGGAATCCAAATCCAAGTTCCAACACAAAACTACTGAATTAGGATTTACAACTGTTGTGTTTTAACAATGAAAAAGAATTTGCAGAATTAACTCGAATGTTGTGTTTGATAAGGTGAACTTCTGCAAGTTGGCGAAACCGGTTAACAAGTTTTGATCTGAAAGACTGGAGGGCAGTAAAAATTTCAGAAGTTCACGTTATCAAACACATTCAACCGGTCTCACCCTGAAAAGGCATCTCTCCCAGCAAAGTTTGAGGCTCACCGAACATAGAAGGAGGCCGAGTGTGCGTAGAATCCTGGTAATTAAATAGTTCGCCAAGATCATCCAGCTCCAAATATTGCCCATCGTCACCTCGCGGCATTTGACCCGTAGCACAGACAGAATTAGGCAAACTGGAGAAACTACATCCATCTTCACCTACTCTAGCCACCTTGCCCAAATCTCCTAAAGTGACGTAAATATCATTACTAACGACGTGAGGTGTAGCACTAGCATTTCCGATAGGAACAACATTACCAAGCTCCTGCAAATCATGAAGAAGTTTTACATTAACATACTTTAGAAGTTGAAAGAACACTTGCAAGATAATTTATTTGTACTAATGTACTTGCGGAATTTAAATTCGTTCTATAAACAGATACAGATGCTTGCATACAAGATATTCAAGATGCTCCAGTATACAATGAAATTTTCAAAAACGAAATTCAAAACCATCAACTTTGCAAGTTACGCCAACTATTTATAAACTCGGACAGTCCCGCCATCCAATTTTAAACTCTAGCTTCAACAAAAATAACATCTGTACTATAATTATTAACACTGACTTCATGGTTCCAGCTTCCACATAAAAAGGCTAATTTGTATCTTTCGACAAGCTCATTGACATCAGTGACAAAGGCAAAAAAGAAAACTACATATGCATTGGAAAGCTATAGCATGAGCATAAAGTGTCACAACATGAACCTGCCTCAATTGTATGGTAGCGACTATTCCACCACTCAAAAAATGTAAATTCATATCATGATTGGCAGTTCCACTAACAACTAAATCATGAATGTTATAAACTGTTTAGAGAGGAGAGATGGGTGCAATACGCACCTCATTTTTTTCGTTTTCTTTGATTAAGGAAGGGCTTTCTTCCGAGAAGCAAGCCAATATTGACAGGATATCATCATCATTGGAAGTATGGGGCTCCTCAACTGTAGCATGATTACTGGAAACCAGTTGGGGAACATGGCAAGAAAGTGGTACAGCATCTGATATGCACGATTCAGATGAAGGACGTATGTGTATACTTTCATGGGAATACGTGCTAGTAGTGATGGAACTATTGTAGTTACTCGGCAGCACAAGGTTTGGTTCAGGCATATTTGCATGTGGGACTGCTTCTGAACAATTTTCAGCCTCATCATCACTCCAGTCTTCCTCCATAAGGGGCGCACCATACTGTGCACCATTTTTTGGCCCTGGCCCTTCTTTTTGAAAAATGGTACAGAGCACATACGATTCCTGTAACATGAAAATATAGAAAAAGTAATCAACACCGACTAGCCATCCAAAGCAGTATAACAAATTGTACAAACTCACAGTCCAATGCAGAAGCATGAAAAAATTCTAATCAGTTGAAACATTCAAGAATAAAAATTCTTTACAAAAGGAAAGTATATTACAAACTCATTGCAGAGTGCCAAACTAATTTAACAGAAAACAAGGAAGAATACAAAATTATGAGAGGAAAAGTATCATTTACCTGAGGCACGCCACGATTAGCTAGGTCCTTAGATTCAAGCCTATACTCATGCATAACCCAGTCTGTTCGCTCTCCTTTTGGAGCTCGACCTGTATGAAAAATCAATGTTTTTATCTTTCCTGCAACTTCACCATTGTAAAGAACAGATCTGTCATTTCCCGTGGCCTTCCAGTACCCACGTTCAGTTGTACGTTTCGCTCTAGCCCCAGTTGGATACTTCCTTTCTGTCGGACAAAAGAAGTACCATTTTAAATCTCCACTTTGCCAGCTAGATTTTTCTGAAAAATAAAAGCACAACAGTCAGAAACTACATAACACAAAGCAGGAAAGGCAAGAAAGAAGATAAGTTAGAATGACATATTACCTGGAAGATCCCAAGGAGCATACTTATGAATGTCGACCTCTGCAACAAAGTTATAAGGGAGTCTTTTCCCCATTACTTTCCTCTTCAAATAAAATTGTACAAGCTCTACATCAGTTGGAGAAAACCGAAAACCAGGAGGCAACGATGATTTCCCTTTCCCCATCAGAAAATACAAATATACACTCTCAACTATCTGACAATAGCCTTAATTCCCAATGTGGAAGTTCGTCACAAAATGCGAAGAAAACAGCGCCCCTCCCTCAAGTCCAATGATGGAACAAGATCTTCCGCAAACACGAGAGCATACCTTGGTGCATAAAACAAAACAATCGAATAATTGATGGTTGTTTGTAGTAGTTGATCAAAAGACATTGGATGCACCCCTGTTATCCAACATTATTAGACACACACACACACTCAGAAAAAGCAGCAGAAAACTAGAGGAAAAAAAACATAACAGAACTTGATATCTGGAAAACATAATTCGGGCTATGAACTCATTAAAATTGAACCGATGAAAGCAACACATTTCACATTTAAGATAACGAACCCTATACAAAAACTAGACACGACAATTGTCAACAAAAAATTAAATAATAAAAAAAGAAGGAAAAATCAAACCTAGATCATAAAACCATCAGAATCATCTTAAACAATTAAACCCAAATAGTAAAAACGATCACGAAATCCGGACAAGGGTAATTAAAACC
Organism: Malus sylvestris; assembly: GCF_916048215.2. NCBI lineage: Eukaryota > Viridiplantae > Streptophyta > Magnoliopsida > Rosales > Rosaceae > Malus > Malus sylvestris. Next base: position 3,691,401 of record NC_062269.1, on the reverse strand, counting down.
CAACAGAACCCTAGCCCGCCAAATCAACGTCCTTTAATCCACTTTCATCATCTTTCCACATTCACATCCGGAATTTACCAAATACTCAGTAAGGGACACTGCAGATAGAAAAACCCTAAATTAAGAAAAAGGAAAGACATTTCATAGCATAGAGAGAAAGAGAGCGTGATGAGAAAAACCTAACGGTGAAATCATCAGGGCTTGGCGAGAGAACGAAAACAAAATGATCAAAACCTAAAATGAAAAGGAAAATGCTGAGGTCGACGTAAACAGTGAACGAAGAGAGAGAAACGTACCTTACGATGGGGGAAATTGGCGACGGCGGAAGGAATGGGGGGAGCGGCGTCGATGGCGGGAATGGGAGGGCAGGAGTGGAAGCGCAAACTGGAGGAGAGAGCTGCTTCGGGCGAGTTCAGGGGTACTTGTTCTCCATGATCGGGGTTTATGGGGTTTAGGGGTTTGAATTCTCTGACAAAAATGTTTCTTTTTATTATTTTATTTTTTGACGTAAATGAAACGGGGTTTTTATAGACATTCTGGCCTGACCCAGATGTAGATGGGCTTTAAAATCGTCTACCCAAATGCAGCCCGGACCTAGATGCTATGTTCTCTCAACTTGCATCTTCTTTCGATTTTCTTACTCAACTCTCAATTTTTTATTTTTTAATACAATCATACATTTACGCTTTCACGAGATTTGAACTAATGATCTCTTTCTAACAAGTGAAGAAAAATAATACCAAACTGTAATATCAAGTGGCTATTCAACTCTCAATTTGTTTCTTAATCATTTTATAATGTGTCAATTTCTTCACACCACATCTTAATGCATCACATTTTATTTTTATTATTTGCGCTATGAGAAAGGGAGAAAGTAATTTCCAATTTGATTAAAAAAATTAACAAACTTGACGGTAGGGACAAACACAAAGTTGGCAGCTTTCCAAGGATGGGGGTTCTCTCCCCTCTTGTTTTCGTTTCCCTCCCCACCTCTCGCAGTTTTTTTTTCATCTCTTTTCCTCTACCTTTTTTTTCTTCTCTCTCTCTACAAAAATGAAATCTTGAGCGTTCAAAAAAGATGAGAGGGATGAGAGGGAAAAAGAGAAAAAAAAAGGAAAGAGAATCTTTGTCCACTTCTCAAAGCGCTTAGATATGTTATTTGCACTCTCATCGAAATTCCTCATTTCACATTAGTGGGAATTAAGAAACTGTTATTTTAGAGATAGGTAAGTACCAAAAGACGAAAATAAACTTTTCAACTGTTAACGCAAAAAATTGGTAAGATAACAAGTAGTGGTATATGGTGGATGATATGGTTTAGAGTAAGAGTGCAATTGGTTGAACGAGTTAGATGGTCAACCCATTCCTAACAAAATTCCTAATTCGAGTTTGGGTTGAGTTAAGGTTCATGCAGGTTTATTCAGGTTTGAGTTTAAATTGGATCCGACCTTACTCAAGTTAGGTTCAATTTTGTGCAACTTTATCAAATTCAATCTTATAACACATTATTTTATAAGATAAACTGATCTCAAATTTTGAACCAAAAAAACCATTTAAAATTCAATTTTACACATTATCAACCATACAAAAGATAAACCAAATAGCGTGAGACAAATTTCTAAACATGCAAATTTGAAACTAAATTACAAGAATACCAAAGTTTTAACCAAAAGAAACGTAAAAGCAACACTATCATTTAGTGTTCAAATGAAAACCAAACAACAAACTTCACGTATAGCCCTTCGAAACTTTGTAACTGGCTTATATAATAGAAATGGATGGGTAACATGTGCATAAGCAATTCTGGCAACAAATGGAGTTAGGTTTGGGTCCACATGGGTGGAAAAACCATCAACTGGACCCAACCCAATAAATAATTTGGTTGAAGTCGTGTTGAGTTTGTGCGGGTGTTTACTTCATTTTAACCCGTCCCATTCATTCTAACCTGCCTGATTGGGTTTGAAATCGGCTTGGGTATGGACAGATTCAGATTGGCCCAACCCAAGTTGCACCCCTAGTTTTGAGTAAGAAAACCAGGAGGTTTTAGGGTTTCCACCTCGTTTCTTAGGTGTCTAAGGTTTGGAGGTTCTTTCACCTAAATACAAGAAGAAAACAAGAATCAAAGGGTACATGTGTGGCACCGGCCTAACTGCTCTGATGTCTTTGACAATATATAAGAGGTAGAGAATAATCTAGGGATAAGAGAGATAAGGGTTTGTATTCTTACATTTTTTTTGCTTAGCCTTCTTTAGGTATTCCCCTCCATCTTATATAGGCCTCGGCATACAACAACAACGACAACAACCAAGCCTTATCTCACTGGGCCTCAACACGATTCTAAAAAAATATTTTCCCTCAATCCTAGAAACACCATGTTCAAAAATAATCACAAAGCATCAAACAATTAAAATTTGGAGTGCATTAGCTTTTGAAACAGGTGCAGGTATCAACCGGAGCCTAGCATCGGTAGCCAGTTCAATGTAAAAACATTCTACTACTACGTTTGATAAGAAAATGGAACATGCAATATATGTGAGACCATCAAACAAACATTAAAGCAAGAATCATAACACTTCTTTTAGATCACTGAAAACAGCTGCAAAGATAAACACAATATAAATCCTCAAATGCAAATCCCAGCTCGAACGAGTACAAACATACACAGCATCTTCCATATACACCGCAAAATTTAATCAGCCACTTAAATCATTTCCAGAACCAAATAAGTCATCACTTTCAATCTCGGAAGCAAATCACCCAATGCCTAACAAATGAGAATATAAAATTGCAAGCAAACATAGCAAAACCAGAAATGGCCACTGCCAAATATTTCAATATTATCGAATCTATCTTTACCTAGAGTTCAGTTCCAAGTAATCCCAAAAGTGTACTGGACAATTATCGAAGTATTGATGCTAACTAAATGGAACCTCTGGAGTTTCAAGCAAAGTTCCGATCAAAATGAGGACGCGTGTTGTGTCCTTTTACATGGCAATCTCATAATGAGTCAAAAAGTAACTGTTCCACGAATAAAAAGGTCGTACCCAGTGCACAAGGCTCCCGCTTTACGCAGGGTCTGGGAGAGGTGAATGTCGGCTAGCCTTACCCAGTGCACAATCTTATAAATTTGTTCCACGAATGATGAAACAAATTTATAAGGCAAATTGTAACTTCAAAGTTTTCAACATGTTCAGAATGTGTACATTACCACAGTACAACAATTATTCCTTTCTCACAGTATACAATTAGACCTTCACCTACCTCATTTCTTATCAGTTCAGTGACAACTAAAGCATTGACATGCGATTTTGAAGGCATGATTCTATGATCTCATAGGCTAGTCCTGTCCAAGAATAAATCATCAGAAACATCTAAATTTAGTGTGCTGTGAGGTTTAGTTCATCTCCGCTGTGGTTTAGCAGTAGGCGAAACCGGACATCCAAAGTGCAAAATCAGGAAAGCCGCGAAAGTACAGACAAAGAAACCTAAATGAGGATAGTTTGAAAGAGAATCCCATGCCACTAGAATCTTTTGATTACAACCAGAAAGCAAATGGAGAAGATTACCATTTTCCAGCATAAGGTTTGAGATATCCAATCACTTAGACTTCTTTCCTTGCTTCTTCTTAATAACTTCGTCGACATACATTATACCCTTTCCCTTGTAGACCTCGGGTGGCTTACAACTACGAACAGCGGCAGCAAACTGGTGCACCCTATCTTTATCAATTCCGGTGCAGCAAACTACATTGTTCTTGAAGCAGAAAACCCGAACAGCAGGAGGAACGGTCAATTCAACCTCATGACTGTAACCCAATTTCAGATACAACATGCGTCCTTCGGCTTCCGCTCGGGCCTTGTAACCCACACCCACAATCTTAAGAAATCGAAAAAATTTGGCTTCCATTTGAATAGATGCTCCTGAAAACACCCAAACCCAGTAATCATTTCGTCTTACTGTTATCAAATTAAGCTAATTAAATTCACATTTCAAACCACATGCAAGTAACATCCACGTTCCAATACAAAAAACTGGAAAACAAAATAAAAAACCCAGAAAATATTATAAAAATTCAAAATTTTGATGGACCCAAATTTTCCTCAATCTCACAGAGCACTAAAAATCCAGCAAATGAATATATGCATGTTTGTTTCTTTATGTATGTATAAATCTGTTTATATATACTGAATATATATGTAGAGAGAGAGAGAGAGAGTAAGCAACTGGAGATTATTGCAACCAGTAAGAGGTCATAGGCATACCCTATTTGCTGCAGAACCCCTTAGAGTGCGGCAATCGGCGGAAGGCGGAAGTTTTATGGGTTCAGAGGAGGAGGAGACGCTTTGAGAGACCCAAGGAGATTTGAGTGTAAAATCGAAAGTTGGTTGGGGATGGGAAATAAATTGGACTGCATTGTTGATTCAAAGCCCAATGTTTGTTCTCTGGATCGGACCTAAAGCTCAATAATTTCAGCATACTTCATTGGGCTAATGATCAAATTGATGAAGCGCTGATCCAATGCGGTAACCGAGTGATTCCCGCACTTTTTTTTGACCTCTTACACTCTTTTTGTTATGAACTCCCGTACATTTGTGGTAATTGGTATGAAATCATAACATTTACATTACTATACCATGTATAGTTATTGTCACGTTGAGAATCTGAGATACTTAAGTGCGACTATTAGAATTAGCCTTAGCAAAATCATGCACTACTTGATAACATGATACAAACACGTGAAAAATTAGTATATAGGTCGAGCCTTAAAGGGTCATGTTGATAACAAATGGACTTGGTAGTGGCTCATTAAGAAATTAAGTTAATGTATTTTATTTTTATTTAAGATATTGAATATATAAATTGGATATGAACATTTTTGTCAATTAATAATTTTATCTCTTCAAATGTTTGGTTATACACATTATTGTCACACAGTTGGTTGGGGATTTGAGACGAAGTATTTAGGCTGAATTACATAATCAGTCAATCATAATAAGATATTGAACTCACAAGGGCTAGGAATGCACTACTAGATCTACAACGTTATTTGTGTCTGTTGACCCTAAAAACTACCAAGCCTACGTGGCGCGCAGGCCGAGTAATTAATGAGCTAACTACGTCCTTCGGTGAATGCGGGACGTGCCAACTCGTCGGCCGAGCTCGGCCGAGGAGTAAATTTGTTGATGTTGCGTTGGGTCGCGCTACTGACTTCTGCGTCTTGCGATTGCGGCCGAGAAAGGAACACGTCTCGGCCTCTTGGGCTCTCGAACCTGAAGACAAGGTTACTATTCTTACGAAGTTCGATATCAAATTCGGCTTTCAATGTGCCGAATGTAATAACTGTAACGCCTCACTTCGCCGAGAAGGCTGATGAGATGACCTCGACCAATAAGGATTTAGAAACCCTTCTCGACCGAGACTTGGATAGGTAATCAATCGTTCTCGCCACAGTGCTGTTGATGCCAACGGAAGATACTGCGAGACCGACTGACTCTACGGTGACAGAGCTATCTATGCCGACTTAAGATATCACCGGTTGCTTCCACAGTGCTGTTGATGCCAACGGAAGATGTGTCAGCGAAAAAAGAAAAAGAAAAATCACAAGTTGTGAGAGTTTGCGCAGGGCAATTTTGTATTGATTTTGTGGTCTTGAATGATGGTCTGCCGCTTAGTATTTATAGAGATCTGCATGCTCAAGTCGTGGAAACCAATCCCAATTGTACTGTGACTCTAAGTCTTTATCTGTTGCTAATCCCACACCTTATCACATCAACCACAACTTGCCGACATCTTGAGAACCTGACCTTCCATCAAATTCGGCTTTCAAATATTTATCCTGATGCAATCTTGGCAATATTCAATGCACTTTGTTGTTTTGATTATGTAGAGAATAAAAGAATATTATTTTATTCTTTACCATCTCTATCTTTCGCATGCCCCAAGAGACCATATCCATTTTAAATTATATCTCCTTTTAGATGGCACTTATCACTAACTTTTTGCTTGGTCAAGTTCCAACTTGATCCATTCTCATCCATGCAGATCCTTTTTCACATCTTTGTGCTGATCACTCCACGTATACACAAATTGCATGAAAGGTCCCTCACCCACACGCATATGCATCTCGCATGGAAGAAAATCTGTAACGCTAAACGGCTTCGATCACTCGAGCCGATTGTGTAATTTTAGGCCCAAACAAATTCATTATTAAAGATAACTATTATGATTAAAAATCATAATATTATCCTAACAACAAAATTATCCGAACTTTTCTATCTGACGGTGTGGAGCTATGCTTACTCAACGGCCTCGATCGCTTGGACCGATGATGTAAAATCGGGTCCAAACAGTGTCATATGATTTTTTTACTTTTTGTGTTATTAAATGTGAATCAGACAATGTGAATATTGTGAATTACCTTTTTTGACCACAACAACCCACCACTTGTAAACGAACGTTTAATCCTAAAGTAACTGTTGGGTTGGTTGAATTACAAACGTAAATTAATGTGTTACTATTTGAAGCAAATTTGATGTCTTGTTTCATATGCTCTTCATTAACTAGTGTTGGTTGCATTGTCACGGTCGTCAACTGATCACAAATGAAGTGTTGCTTGCATATCAAGATCGGTTTATGCTTTGTGAATATGAAATAGTCATATAACCAGAAAAATTAACCATAATAATTACAGCAATGCAAAAAAAGTTTCCGCCAATCGGTTTAATTTTGTACATAATTTTGTTTAATTAATTAACTTTTAGTTTGACTTCAAACAACTTCAGTTGCAGAACCAAATGGTTGAGTCTCACATAGGTTAGTTTTCTAGTACAAAAGATTTTCATACCGCAAACAGGTATTCGACGTCCTATATCTATTATTTCTCCTTCCAGGGGCCGAGGGGAGAGCGAGAGTCGAACTCTGATCAGATAGAGTTCTTTCGTTGCTACCCGCATGCAGAAATGGTTGCTCCAGAAACCAATTATATTCATCATCAAGTACCCCAAGTAACCATAACAAAAGTTGTTCTTTCGTTGCTTGCTGTTCTAGGGTTTGTTCTCTACTTGTTTGCCGGTCTTGTGTACATGTCGGAAACCTATTCTCCGAAACCCAGATCCCTTAAAGTGCTCTTGCATTCTTTGACGACATCAAACTTCCATCTCAAATCCAGACAGCCATTGAACGCCAGCGAATGGGAATCAACCATAACGATAAAGAACTACCACGCGGACAACATCAAAATACTCATCAACAGCCTCGAGAGCGTCCTTTATTACAAAGACAAAGCATTTTCATGCGCGTCGCAGCCCAAAGTGCCAATACGAATCCAGAGCCATAAGCAGCGGACAGTGAACCTGATATTTAAGAATTCATCATGTCCGGATGGTCCTTCTTCGAATCCAGCGCTAAATGACGAGGCGATTAGAGAAAGGTGCAGATCAGGGCGTGTGAGGTTGAGCATGCAGATGAAGATGGTGCTTGCATCTGACATTATTAGATCACCTTTTTCTGGCAGATTTTCAGTTCTTGATTATAGGTATTTAGAGGCATTGCATATTGAGTTTGTGCATGGAATAAGAAAGGGGAGATTGGTTGGTGGTGATGTACAGATGAAGAGAAATTCCACTTTGTCAAGTCACGCTTATTAGTCAATTCCTTTTAGATTACTTGATTCTTTTTTTTTTTTTCATATTATTTTTCTTCGACGTTTAGGGTTTAGGGTTAATTGAAAGGGTGAATAGATTTCTTGTTCGTAATCAATCAATTTTTTTCTTTCTAACTTATTCAGAAAACCAGAAATTCAAGTTTGAAACTGTGTAGGAAAAATAATGCATGGAAAAATGGATGATTATCTGGTGATCATACATCTCTTCTAGAGTAAAATTCTCCAAACGTATATATTTAGACTAGGTTGAGTTTTAACAAACTAAACGTAAACTCAGATTATAAGTGGTGGACATATTACATCTTCATATTCAACTCACTGTGTCCCAGATTTAATTATTCGCCTTCCCGTAGTATAGCTTACTAGCATAAGATAGCCTTGCCAATCTTGATGGCTGACTCCAAAATTATAGCTTACTAGCATAAGATAGCCTTGCCAATCTTGATGGCTGACTCCAAAATTTAGGAGACAAAATTATATGCGGAGAGGATGAGATCTACGCTGATGCCGGTGAATACGCAAAGCATTCAGAGGGTCTTTTGGGAGTTTGAGGCAAAAAGGGGATGGATGATTCGAGATCACAGAGGAGGAAGATGTATTAAGATTTGAGAAAGATCAGAGATGGATTAGTGGTCCGTCACTAATCACACTGACAAAGTCCCAAACTTAAATCATTACTTGTGAATTCAATAAATGTAAAGTTTTATCATAAAAAATCCGGATGAAATAGGAGTTAAGACAATTTGATTTAAGTTGTGGTTTGTTATGCAATCGTGTGAGACTTTTTTACTTTATTCAGCTAAAAATTCTTCAGCACCCCTACCATTATGTCCACCATATACTACCACCATCTTGCCATTGTCGTAACCACTGTCACCACCCTTACTAACCTAACATTGTGATGCCACTACCACCATCTTTCCATGGCCGTTGCCACAATCTTGCCATGCTCATCACCACCACCGTCCACTTCCACCTCTAAACACAATGTCGTCTACAAGCACAACCATCACCACACCCCATGCCATGGTCGTCAGCACCTCTAGAGACTTTGGTTGCATCTACTACTACCATTTCACCCACCACCTCTGCTACCACCATCGTTGCTAGGTGTCAACCATCTCACCACCAAATTCCGGCAACAAATTTTACATCTTCCAAAAATAATAATTTCCATAAAATATAAGTTTCTTACTCAAACCTAGATTAATTGTAAAAACTTATGAAAGTCAAACTCTGCAAATGGCGTTTACTGAGGTGGTAGAAAACAATTATACCTATACATCATGTTGCTGATTCGATCCTTACTGATTTTCCTTCTCCTAACAACTTACTATTTAATTCACTAATATTATCGTTTGTAAGGAAAAAAACAAAAGTAATTTGAAACTCTTATTTTGTTTTCTTGACTTATTCATAAAGATTGTAAAAGTTACAACGATTTATTTCAAGAATAATACTAGGCAGACTAATTTTTTATAGCAAATTTGTAAACCACGCGACGTGCCATCAATAGAAAATAAGCACGTTAAACAACATTTAAATAATAATATAATCAAAAGTCATATCGTGTAATTTAAAATGAGTAATGTTAGAAAGACTAAATGTGTAGACAAAGTTTTGAAAATTAAAGGATATGAAAATTAATGATTGATTTATTACTTAAACGTTTGATAAACGTGATTATTCTTATTGGTGACACATTATTTAGTTTGTAAATTTAGTCTTCCTATTATTATTTATTTAAAATAAATGGTATCCCTAACATTTCCCTGACTTCGGGATGATTTGGGAGTGAGGTGCTTAAAAAAAAGCACTCATGAAAAAAAGCTGTGAGGGTTTTAGGTGTTTGGTAAACTGAAAAAAATGGCTTATTTTGAAAGCTGCTGTAAGAATAAGCTGAAATTAAAGGAAAAAGCTGAAGCTGCTATTTGCAGCTTTGGAAAACTGTTTTTTTTTCAAAGTACACGGAGCTACAGTGCTCCTTTAATGAAAAGACTCACTATCAGACTGCTTATTTTTTTTTTTTTCAAAAGCACTTTTACAAAAAAGTTTACCAAACACTCTGCTGATTTATTTCACAGCCGCTTATTCTCACAGCACAGCCGCTTATTCTCACAGCATTTTTTTTTCAAAGCATAACAATACCAAACCAGCCTTTCCTCATCAAGATTCAACTCATTCGAGGCATCTACACTCGCATGACACGTGTAATATGCACTCAAGCCTACTTCTCAAAATCACCATTTAACCCGTATGATAGCCTTCTCCATTGTGTTTGAAAGCGGGAAGATCGTCCTATGTAAATTAAAAAAAGCAAAAACCAGAATTCAAACCGATTTCTTATTTTCTTTGAAAAATGAAAACATCGAAATCGAAAATACGAATTCAATGATCTTGTCAACCAAAAGACGCAATTTTTTTTCCAATTTTGAATTGTGAATTTTTAATTTGTGATTAGGGAGATGGATTTCCATGCGATGAAGGGCTGATTTGGTATTGCTGTGCTTTGAAAAAAAGCTGTTGTGAGAATAAGCGGCTGTGCTGTGAGAATAAGCGACTGTGAAATAAAGTAGTAGAGTGTTTGGTAAATTTTTTTGTAAAAGTGCTTTTGGAAAAAAAAAAGCTTTATGATAGTGTTTGGTAAACTTTTATGTAAAACAGCTGTGACTGTGTGAAATGACCAAAAAGGGTATAATACTAGATGTGCTATTAATTTAATTTTCTTAACAAATAAAAGTGAATTATAATATACTTTATTTTTAAAAGAAAAATATTTATAAACTTTATCTTAAATATTAATTAGTATGACAAACTACTTCAATTGAAATATTTTATACTGAATAGCTAGGATTCATTAATACAATATTGTTAATGTACTTGAAAGTAGTCTAATTAGATGCATTCATTAAACTTGCCGCTATTCTATTTCTTAATGCTTCTATCTCATGGAATCCTTCAACTTGATAATTTTGGTATTCTTCATCATCATCATCACTATTATCACTCTCTTCACAATAGTCCCTGGGGTCATCAAAATGACGATCACGTTCAGAATACCTCCGTATGTAGTTATGAAGAGCCATTGTAGCAATGACAATCTTCACTTTCATCTTTTCTTACAAATAGCCACTGGAAAATGAAAATTGAGGAATTTAGAAGGTTTGTTCAATTTCATACCATTCAAAAAACAAAATTTTGGTCATATACCTACTTCATATAAGAAAGTACATGTATATGTCAAACAAATCATATCAATACCAATATTTGAAAGTGATGTAATTGAAAAACTTTAGTGGTTAACAACAAACGACTAAATAAGCATTTAGTTCCACCTACTTTTTCCTTTTATTTGGGGGAGGGGAATGGTGAGTGACAAACACTTGCCATGTTGATGCAGCCCAAAAATGGGAACCACCAAGGAAAAAACAAGCAGACAGAAATATTGCACCACATGTGAATCATTGCTCATATAGTTTAAGTGATCATAGCAAAATTCAAAGTAAAGCACAACTAGTGTGGTTCTCCAACTAAATTAACTAGGAATTAAAAGTCACGATGGGCTGCAGAACACAACATCTGAAACTAAATTAACCATAAACCATAACTTTTTTAAACAACTGGCTTCATAACAAAGGTTCACAACATGAATGTGTTAGTTTTCAAAAAGTATAACACCAATATTGAGCTCTCCATTAACCTAACTATAGAAATGTGAACTTCGATTTTCATTTACCATCGTATCCATACCATCCCCACCAAAACTTCACATTGAGTTAATATAGGCAGTAAATATTAATTATTTACATACACACAAACGCAAACAGCAGTTGGCAGATCAAATTCACATTTCCACATTGAAATTCACAATATTTACCCTAAAAACATCATAAAGTTCAATCACAAACAAAGAGAGGTGAGCCTGTTCAATGTCAACCCCCATTGGGAGAGGGGCTTACAATTGTAAGGCTTCCAAATTGTAAGATGAGTAAGGTTTGAGGAAAGACCCTATTCGAGAATAGGTGTCAAACCGTTGCAGTAAGCAATTGACAATTTCTCGAGAGGGTTGAGGTTCATGCCATGTGGAAGGGTGTCCAATTTTGAGCAACTGGCCAATGTAAAAAAGGTTGGCGGCTCTTGTTGGCAACCCTCCACTGGGGAAGCAAACAAGTCTTCCACAATTTCGAAGATAGAAAAATTGCAGACTGGTAAGGTGGCATAGGCCCTTGGGTAGGGATTTAAGGTTTTCACAATCATAGATATCAATGAATTCGAAACAAGTGTTATCTTGTAAGAAGCTATCGCTTATTGACTCCAGTTGGTCACAACAAATGCAACAAAATTAAGCACGGAAAACAAAAAACCCGAAATTTCGACTACCAACCTCATCGCCCGTTCCCGCTTAACTAAGAAGATAATGAAATCTACTCCCCAGCGCACAAATTTTCTTGTCTCTCAAATTTTCTTGTTTCCTCCACAAACCCTAATTTTTTCCCCAATTTTTCCCCAATTGTTTTCTCCATCCCCAGTTTTCTCGACACCAATACACTCATCCCTTTGCTCTTTCCCACCCCTCTTTCACTCTCCCCATCCCCAAATTAAAAAAATCCAAACAAATAAATAACAAAATTTTAGAGAAGAGAAGCTTACCAGAGGAAAGAGGGAAGCCGACGGTGATAGAAGGAGGGAAGGCGACGGCTGGCGCTGAGACCGACGGAGAGAGAGGAAAAGGAGGAGGAGGAGAAGATGTGCAGCTGTAGGCAACATAAGAGAAGAGGGCGATTTCAGGAGGGCGTACGAGAGAGAAAATGGCGTGAATGTGTGAATTCCAGGAGGGCGTGCGAGAGAGAAGGCAGAGAGAAACGAGGGCAACATTGGTAATTTGAAAATTTCATTAAAAGAATTACTGTAGCTATGGTCTTGATCAGTATGTTGTTCGAACCATACATTTTTCCAGCACATCACTTCCAAGGGCACCCTTTTGCACACTTTGCTATGACTTTCAATTTCTCATTCCTAGGAAAATGGATTTCTCCATATCCATTCACTAGGGAGTACATGATGACAGCTCGTTTAAATTAGACATGATCCCTGAAAACAAGCCCGAGTGTAAGAGTGCGATTCTTCATGTCTGTTTTCTCATTGAACTTTGGAAATCGCTCATGTTTTTTGCCTCCTTCATCATCCCAAGAGTGTACACTCTCAAGAGCATCATAGTTATAGTTTGGATCATCAACCACATTTTGTTCGACATTTGCAATATCAAATTCTTCTTCCCTTTGCTCTTCTTCTCTTTCCCGTCTTTGCTCAGATTGCCTTGCACTTTTTTACTCAGAATGCCTTGGACTTGCACTTCTTTGCTCAGATTGCCTTGCACTTCTTTGCTCAGAATCTCTTTCATCAAACTTGGAAAACACTGGGTTATCGGCATCACTCCCATATTCACTCTCTTCAAAGTCACTATCATCTTTTTCAGTAGTTTCTTCATTCTCTTCTTCAACATTCCCCTCTCCTACATCCCCCTCGCCTACATTCCCCTTCAAACTAATAGGTACATCAAAGAATACTTCAGTATCCCCCTCTCCTACATCCCCCTCGTCTACATTCCCCTCTCCTACATCCCCCTCAGTATCCTCTTCTCTTACCTCAGCCACAGATTTCCCCTTACTCTTATCTAGCCCTTCACAATTTTTGTCTTTCTGACCATTCCCTTCTTCAACATTTATCTCTCCTACCTCAGTCACACATATTTGTACTATTTGAGATGTGCAACAATCATCTACTTTTGGACCTTCAATAGCTAGCAAGCCTTTATATCTTATTGGTTTACGTGTTGCTGGCCCAACATCTTCCCCTGAACTACTTATCTCCTCAATAACCACTTTACTTGGACCTATGACTTCCATGGAATTCAGAAACCGTTGCTCTTGGGTTACGACTTCTTCTGTCGTTAATTCTTCGATGTACATCTCAATCACTTTGTCTTTTGGTACAAAATTGCACATGGACAGAACATCGGAATCACTTTGAATCTGCTTCAAACCATTGGAAAGGTCCATGTTGGGAATCTTGAAATAATAGTTCATGAACCGCTCAATGTATCCAACTGCCTCCACCATATCATCTATCATCGGTAGTGACATGAGGTCTTTATCATAGTTATCTATATATGTCACTTTTCCCCCAACGTACATGTCATAACTTATCTCCCCACCATGATGCAATTCAATAGAGAATAGTTCTGGAACAATTGAAATTCACACAAACAAACCTTAATGAAAAGCCAACAACAAACATAAGCAATTGCATTTTAACCTAAAAAACCATTCTATATGCAACTATATGCAATTGCAACAAACCACAACTATATGCAAACAGCCAAAGCACATTAACCATTTCTCAACAACAACAAACCACCTTATCTTCACAAGAATAAACAAACCAACAAAGAAACAAACCCACTATCCAACCACCTTATCTTCACAACAATAAACAAAGCAACAAAGCAACCAACCCATTATCCAACAACTCAGTAACCATTTTGAATTAAGAAAGCATAAACCGTCTTTTCAAACAAGAATAAACAATGCTAGAAAAATAAAAAAAAACCCACATTCAACCCATTCCAACACCGTAAGAACCGTTTCGAATTAACAAAGCATAAACCACATTTTCAAACAAGAATAAACAATGCTAAAAGAATAAAAAAACACAAATTCAACCCATTCCAACACCGTAAAAACCGTTTTGAATTAACAAAGCATAAACCACATTTTCAAACAAGAATAAACAATGCTATAAGAATAAAAAAAACCCACATTCAACCCATTCCAACACCGTAAGAACCGTTTCGAATTAACAAAGCATAAATCCACCTTTTCAAACAAGAATAAACAAAAAAAATAAGCACACTATACATTTGGAATCATCAAAAGCACAAAAGACTTACAATAGGTAGGCGTCGTTTCGTCGGGATTATCGTGCACATACCACCCCATGGTGAATCCTTCGATTTTCCTTCGAAGCCAATGGAACCCAGATGAAAGCCCTTTCCAACACCAATGAAGTCGGGGAAACGAGTCGACAAGATGATTTGGGTTTTTCGCTGAATTTCTGATCTGATTGATCGAGATTTGGAGCCGTGAGAACTAGGGTTAGGGTTCTTGATTTTCTGGATTTGGGAATGGGGAATTAGATCGGCAGGATTTGGGTATCGGGGGAGGGAAAGCAATTCGATTGGCACACTTTACAACGTTCCCTTACATTTTTAAAATTTTTTAAATTTAAATTTAAATTTTAGTGGAATATCCATGTGTCGTCATTTGAGAAAGCCACGTGTATTAGAAATCTAGCTGGATTCCATTTGGCGGGAAAACATTGGGTGTGGTGATACGTGGAATCCATCTAGGCGAGGATCTGGGCCCTGGATCAAGTCATGTCAGCATTTAACTGATCAATCCACGGACAAGCTAACAAAGGTATAACATTGGACCAAATTCTAAAGATGAGGTATGACATTGTCAATTTTAAAAGATGAGGTATGAAAGTGTCTTGATGGCAATAGTTGAGGTAG
The DNA here is from genome assembly GCF_916048215.2 of Malus sylvestris. Lineage (NCBI taxonomy): Eukaryota > Viridiplantae > Streptophyta > Magnoliopsida > Rosales > Rosaceae > Malus > Malus sylvestris. The sequence continues at coordinate 3,676,165 of NC_062269.1, read as the reverse complement.
TTTTTTGTACTTTACCCAAGAAAATTTCACAAACACAAAGACATAACTAGTTACCAAGTCATTGATGAAAAATGTGCAACCTCAGAGGGTATTGGAGGAGCTTGGAAAGAAGTAGTTGAGGTGACCCTTGAAGCATACCTCATGCATATATTCATTAGTTTTTTGCTAGTTTACAATATTTTTTGTAATGGTACTTTTTGATGGAACAACCATTTTTAGTATGCTATTGTAATGGATTGCTTCTTTCAAATGTGAGTGTCAGATGCTAAAATAAAATGTCTGCAAAATGTAGTATCATACAGTTCATTTTATGCATGGAGATTTTAAATTCTATCTCGATCACACGTTGATCTTTTAACATTGTGTTTTGATATGTTTTTGAGCAGTTTGGATCTTCAAAATGATGGAACTTTAGAAGGTAGATTGGAATGGTTAAACTTGTTTTTCAGGTAACTAGGGGTGATTTTCCCAGCAATTGCATCAAAAATAAGGTTTCCAATTTTCATTTCAAAGATTCCTATGGTTAAATGTAGAACTTAAGAATAAACTATTAAAACTAACAATAAACATGATAAAAATACACAAGTTTTAATTTTTTGGGATTCTTAGGTCTTGTTTGGCAGCTCGGACTATAATGACTATTTATAGTGTAAGTTTGTAACATTTTGAGGAAAAAAATGGAATTTTAAAAATCTTTAAATGCATTCCAATTTCTATCCAAATTATTTCGGAATTGGATTTGGAAATTTAATGACAAAATTGTAAAAATCCAATACAACTTGCAGCCTCCCTAGGCTAATCTGTTAAAACATATCTAGATTCTCCTCTTCCATTTTCTCTCTCCTCCTGTCCTCTTTTAGTTGAAGGCTCACGATGATGTCATGTCAACATCTTATGTTGACTTCTTCATAGAGACATACATAGGAAAGTGAGAGAAGGGGATGGGTGAGAATTTGAAGGGGAGAATTATGCTCCCATCTCGAGATACGTAGTGGTTGTAGAGATGGACATGGTGTGATAAAAGCAACAATGGTAGTGGTGGCAACGGAAGTGGCAGTGATCTGACGTGATGTTAATGGTGGCAACAATACTCACAACAGACATGAGTTTGCGCATTCCACCACAATGACATCACCATCTCGAAACAAAAAAGCAAAACCTTTTCAATTTTACCATTTTCAAAACCAAATCCAACTCCCAAAATTTGAACCCAGAAAATAAAAAACCCAGATACCTAAACCAGATTCAACCCCTATCTCCCACCTTTGAGCCAATAACACATGCATCCCGCCTCCTACTCAAAATTCAACCCCCATCTCACACACGGAGGCAAAGGAAAAACAAAGGGAACAACAAAGCAAGGAGCAACTTGGTACAGAGAACATGAGGGCGAAATAAGGGAGAAAGAGGGGTGAGGGGAGGAAGATAGTGGGGAGAAAACAATAGGAAAACTTGATTCTAGAAAAGAACAAAAGAAAAAGTAGAAGTAATAATATAATATTAATAAATATAAATTAAATTAATAATAAAATATTAATAGGTACAAATTAAATAATATAATATTTGAATTATGTTTCTTAGTCCGACACTATACCAAACGCTTTACTAAATCAGTTCAGCTTAGTCTATTCCAATCCAGTGTAGCTTAGTCCCTGAAGTTAGTCCAGTCCGAGATAGTTCGGTGCAACAAACGTACCTATAAAGTGATATATTTCAGTTGTACATATTCATTCAAATTTTCATAAACACTATATAAATTGCTTTCAGCTCTAGTACTCTTGTAGCCATTCTCAAATTTTACTAATTTGAAATGCATAATTAAAAGTGATGAGAAGCATAACGAATGCAAACAATAGATGCATATGGTTATGACTAATATTAACAAAATACTTGTAAAACACCCCTATATTACCGTATGGTAACATTATATAGATTATCAGAGCTTTATCACAAAATCAACTCTTAATTAAAAAATTGTTTTTTAACTATATAAGGAAACATCGGTATCTAACTTGGACTTATACAAGAAAAGATTATATACAATACATACCAAAAAGAGTGTAGTAGCGTAAACATTATCGCATAACCACTCCAAATGACTCTTTGGTCTCCCATTCAACATTAGATCATTTGGAAGTTTAACTCGTCCTCTTGCAGGTGTTTCATATGACAGGTAATGCCGATGTAACCGATGCCTAAATTGAGAGTACAACTTCATCATCTTCTTTTCAATATATTCAATCATCTTTCGGATGGGAAAGGTCCACCACAAATAATACTTATTATTGAACATAAATATATGCAAGTGAGTGTTTGAAAATACTATAAATAAACTGAATTAATTCAGACTCACAAGCAACTGGAAGGTAAATCTACATTAGAGCTTGAGCATCTTTAATTTTGAAAATCATGAAAGTATAAGAATTTCATGTATGTATAAACAAAGGTAAATTTGCATCAAAACATAATTAGATTAGAGCATAATATAGAAATTTTAAAAGCTGACTTATCAAATTATAGACGTTCAATCACTTTACTAGTTTCAGCTTCCTATCTTCCCAACAAAACATTTTCTATTTAACACTGATATCTCAACTTTTGGTTGTACACCACAAACTACAAATCACAGGGCATAATACATTTCTGCAACAACGTTCATCATAACAGAAGGAAGGGAAAAGGAAGAGCACCACCAAATTGGGAAGCCAAAAATGTTTACTTGTTATAATTCCATGTCAAAAAAATGATTTAGTATCAATTCAATTGTTGAACCATAGGATTTTCCAGTATTAGTCTTGCGCCTTTTACGGCTGACCCAATTAAACACCACACTTATTTATCATTATGTATCAATAGATGGTGCCTTTGTCTTGATTTTTTTTTCACAAGATGATTACCTAAACTACAGAATGGAAAATTCGAACTTAGAGTGCAAATGAGTGAGCACACTACCTTACTCAACTTGCATACCTCACATTTGGTCTTTGGTATTTGGTGACGAGGATTTGATTTGATAATAGACGAATAAATTAACTAGTGTGAACCCACAATGAGTCTGTACGAAAAAACGCACATCATAAAGGGTTGAGTGCATGTATCAAGGTGTACACCAAATTTCTTAACATTCATCCAGAAAGTTCTGTAGTTCTCATGTCCATTTGCTCATTGCTTCTATTGGTCGCCAGTAGCCGTAACAAAAAAAGGAAGACAAATAGCAAATTAAAACTAAAGTTTCACATTCTATGGACCTAGTTAAAGCTAAGAACATCTCACATACTAAACCGACTTCTATAAATTTATATACCACATCGCTCTTCTTCAAAATAAATACACAATCACAATAAATTGGTTCCTTTTATTGTTTCTACAAATTCACCCCATTATTCATCATTGATTTTCGAAGAGAAAGGAAATTGATAACCGGGTGTCTAAGCTTGGCAACTAAACAACTGATTGAAGAAGAAAATCCAAAAACAATTAAAGAAATATAGGGAAAGAAATAGGTACCTTGTTGTCGACTGAAGAACTCGATAAAATACCTAATTTCTCTTTCCCCAATCTGGTCATGTTATGCCAGAGAGAGGAAAGACTTATATAATGAGCACCAGGGGGTGAGAGGGTGGCCAAGGGAGGGAGACGAAGGAAAGGTGGTGGTCGCCGTAGCTGGCAACCACTAGGTGGTTGGTCGTCGGAGTCGAGGTGAGAGAGTAAAGAAAGGGAAGCTGAAGACGGCAGGGATGGGTGAGAACAGAAGCAAATAGGTTTTTCAATTTGGAAAGGGATCATCTCCGGATCCTTCCTCCAAATCCACCAAATCAGGAGATCTGAATCATTAAAATTTGATCCAACGGTTAAAATTATTATAACTTTTAAAGTAATCCTTGCGCGACGATGTATGTTTCATTGCGCAATGGTTTTTTTTTTACTAGTGATATCATGCAAACATATTTGAATTAGTCAAAAATCTCTCTTGCCAAAAAATTAAGGTGGGAGTTCATGACTAAAGAAATTCAACTAGTCTCAACGCATGACAGTCTTGTGATAAATTGATTAAAATGCATTGTTTCTTCGACCCAAAGGTGTTGACTGCGGAAACAATACATATAAACATTTTGCAGTTTATGGGGTTAAACTCCAAAGAAAACATATGAAGGATTTATTCAAGGCAAAGGCAAGTGTTTTTATTGATTACGAATTACATCGATTGCCCTTGTTCTTGGTGAAGCAAGAGGCCAGGACAAGTACACTTTCCATAAGGTGGTATAAATTTCCTGAGCAGGCGTTTACTTAAAGATCTCCATCACCCAAAAATTACAGACAAAACATTCATATTTAATGCCACTAATCCTGCACCAGTTGCCAAAGCCATGAACTCTTCTCGGCTCTGCTCCTTTCCTCCCTGGTTTTGAGTCATCATAAGCACATCAATTTGGGAGGTGCTCTTCACGGCGGTGCTAGTCTCTGGCATTACTGGAATAAGTGCTTCCACGATAATCACTTTCCCATCGTCTGGTATAGCATTGTAACAATTTTCCAACAGCTTTAGGCAGTGCTGGTCTCTCCAATCGTGAAGTATCAACTACAAATTTATTAAAAAGATACATTGTTTCCATTGTACGTATGACCTCAAACTGAAAAGGAAAAACAAAATTAATGCTCAAGAAATTGAAAAATTACCTTCTTAAAAATGGCATCCCCAGATGGAACACTTGCAAACATGTCTCCTCCAACATGTTCCACCCCTGCAAAAATAAATTAACTCCTATTTTAAGTTGCAAAGCTTGTGCATGATAAATAAACTAGGAAGAAAAATAATTCCCGCATTTCTTTTGCTTCTTTTGTACATCTTTGTATATTTATGTCTTTTGATTCTCTATATGATTTATTCAACCTGAAGCTAAAACATAAGTGTGTAGGGAAAGCAAAATGGTGAGTGTGCGGACATCACGTTCCAACTAACTATTACGAATCAAATTAACTAAAGTGATCTTTACTAGGATATGAAGCGGCAATGTTTTATGACATGAGGCAAGTCGTAATTGATACCCTAAATATGGGGATGCTTAGAAGTGATTAGACTAATAGTGACTCCCAAACCACCACCAACATCAACAAGTAGGGTAATTTTCTCAAAACCCTTGTAGAGATGAAGAATCTTCTTGGTGACAATATTGGTGTGGTTAAAAATTGTTGTGTTGAAAACTTGATTAAACCTGGGCTCTAAACCTAGGTACTCAAAAGAATGCTTTCCATGGACCCTGTTAAATGGAATTCCTCCTTCAACAACTGCATCTTTCAGTTGGGACCTATCAATGTGAATGTGTATCGCCCAAGTTAGAGTTAAAAAGATAAATTACTATTTTTTGAGTATTGCTTTCTGGACTTGCCACAATGTGAAACAATAGTCTTTTTGAATAACATTCTTGATAATTCCTTTTAAAATAAAAGGTTTAAAGGGGGCCAAAAAGGGACGAAGTTTGAATGGAGTTATTCAAAAAAATTATTGTTTTCCATTGTAACAAGTTTAGAGACCAATATTTAGGGATATTTAATTTAAAGACCAAAGTTCCAATTGAACTAAAATTCAGAACCATTGCTCTAATTATCTCTAATAATTTTTCTAAAACAAAATATAGATGAATAAAAAGAGAAAAGGGTTACGACAATGGTTAATTAGTAGGGGCAAGAGAGCAGTACTTGTTGGAGTTTGTATGCAAATTGTCACATATCGTTAGTGTATATATTATCAAGATACTTACTATTATATTCTTCATATTAATAGTAATTTGGTGTGAATAATATGTTATAGGTCTGTTGGTAAAAGACCAAAGAACTATTTGGATAAGCCAAATTCAAAATTTCATATTTATCTCTTCAAATTTGAATTTGACTTATTCGGGCAATTTCTTAACTTCCTAATACCTGTTGGGAAAGGATACTTAGTATCCTATATAATACCAAAGAGGTCAGACACGAAAACAGAAGAATAATTATATACATCTACTGCATATAATATACATATCATTTGGAAGAGAAAGCATTCAAAAGTTCGCCATAATTCAAAGTTCCGGTGCTGGAACTTTGAAGTATAGATAGTTGGATCCTGGGGGACGGACGCCCGTTGAACTACAAGCATGGAGTAGGGGCGCAATTCTGTCTTCAGGACACTGCAAAATCTGCAGGCCTCTATCTTTTCGATCAAGTCAGTTTTCCTACTTTCTTGTTTCTTTTAGTTTACAATATTACAATTACGAATTGGTTGTAATACGATATTAGATTACAGTTATTTCAGTTGTTTATTACAATTTGTTATCAATAAAGTTGTATTCTGATTGTTTTGTTCCAACAGTACTAAACAAACCAGGATTCTAGGACGACCTTGTCTTGCGACAAAGCCATCATGGGACCTAAAGAAACACCATCCTCATCAGTCACAAAGTAGTTGGACACAGGACCAATGCTGTAGACCCTCTGAGAATCAGACCCATCTTCTTCATTAGCAACGACAGAGCAGCTGAGAATAGAGTAACTGGCTAGGAGCCTTGGAATACGATCCAACATCATCGGTGCCTCAGAATTCCTGGTGCCGCTGCCGATATGGGCTGCAATCTCTGACGAAGACAGCTTGGCACCAGGACCGGCTTTCGCTATGATGTCGAAAACGCCTAGCTCAATTGCTGATTGCATAGACATGGACAACACAGAAGAAAACACCAGCTGCATGGCACAGCTAATGTTTTCCTCTTCTTCCAGCTGCAGGGCCATTGGCCTTTCTATATTTGTATTGTGATACTTAATGCCACCTGTGTTGGAATATATTAGTATTTTAGGTATTATATTGTTTGGGTTTTCTTATAAGTTTAGTTTGGGCTTAGCCTGTTAGCATTCCGGTTAGGGTTAGTTTATTATAAATAGCATGCTTGTTAGTCAGTTAAGAACAAGTTATTCACAATGTAGTCTCTTAGGGTTTTGTAGCCGTTCCGGCATTCTAGTTTGTTTAATAATATTCCTATTATTTTGTTAGGCTTGTTCGTTGCGCACTCTGATATTCAATTGGTATCAGAGCAGGTTTGATTCTTAGGGATTTAATCTGCTTCTGTTCGTTATCGGTGTTTGTCTTTTTCCGTTGTTTATTTTTTCAGTTTCGATCGTGGAATATTTTCATTTTCTGGTTAGTTTTTGGGTTGTCATTCATAGTCGGAAAAGAGGAAAAAAAGAAAGAAGTTTTTGGAATTGAAGTTTGGACTCGCGCCGACGCTGGATCCAGTTGATCCATCATCTACTATTGTTCCCGTATATGCTGTTGCCTATATTCTCAACCAGCATCCATTGCCGCACCGAACCCACCACCAACCACCAGCCTTCGTACCAGGTCTGCCCCGTTGTCCGTATGTGAACTGTTCCGCAATAGGCCATCGTTGCACCACTCACCTGCCGCACCCACCATCACCTGCATGATCCACCGATGCTGCAACAACTCGCATCTCCGCATCACTACCATGCCGCTTAATCAACCCGCACTCGACCCGTACCAGTACCTGACCTGCCACTGTTGCTCTGCATCCATGATTTCCCTGTTGTAACCTGTCAATACCACCAATGCACCCTTGTCGTACCATCTTCGCAAGCCCAGATCCCATGAACTTGTACTAGATCCAGCTGCAATCTGTGAGTTTGTATCCGCCAGTCTAGAAACAAAAAGAAGAAAAAAAGAAAAAAAAATTTTTTGGCTGTTTGAGGTTTTTATTACGAAATAATTATTGTAGTTATTATCTTATTATTGTGATTATGATAATATCTTCCTGACTTAGGAAAATGTTATCATAGTTATTATAATATTATAATCATTATAATTTACCTCTTCTAGCATAAGTCAAATGCCACAAATTGTGGATCACGACTTACATGCCGTAATAGTGGCTATGTGCTTAATTGTAATATTTGTATATAATACCTTGTACAGAAAGAATTATGCAATTAGAAGAAAATCATTCACCCAATTGTCTATTACTCAAACCCTAGTCAATTTGCCCTGCAAAATCTTCCTTTGGTTTCTTAAGATGGTATCAAAGCACCATCATGGTGCCTTATTTCTTACTTCTCAAAAACACCATGTCAAATCAAATCAACTTTTCCCTTGTCAGAAAACACAAAATTCAATCTTTGAACACCGTGGCAAATCAAACACTTCTAGAAAAGACAAAACCAATTCTCAAAAATTTTCCACAACATCAAATACATATTTGGCCCACACGGGCAGAGAGGAAAAATGGGTTGTTGGCTGTTTGCCACCCATTTTATGGTTTGGAGGTTTTGAGGCCCACACGGGCATAAGAAAAAATAGGTTGTTTGGTCTTTTTTGGTTTAAAGTCCGAGGACCACTAGTTGTTCGCCTGTTTGGGATTGTTATGTGATCATTTGAGTACTTGGACAAGTGTCTACTTGAGTGATAATTGTGTTTGTTCGTTGTTTCTAGAATTGAGATATGAAAATCTCGTCCGTTTAGTGACGGGTTCTTTCCATACTCTCAACACTAGCCAGTTTGAACTAGAATCAGTTTGCAAGAAGCAAGAAGCAAGTCAAGTCAAGTCAAGTCAAGTAATCAAGAACCAGTTCGCCAATTCGCCAGTCAAGTCAAGTCAAGTTTGCATGTCTGCCAGTCCGCCTAACGGAGCCAGTCCGCATCTGCTTGTTTGCAAACCCATGTCGTATACCACCATGAGTTTGACGGGGGGTGTTGAAATATATTAGTATTTTAGGTATTATATTGTTTGGGTTTTCTTATAAGTTTAGTTTGGGCTTAGCCTGTTAGTATTAGGGTTAGGGTTAATTTATTATAAATAGCATGCTTGTTAGTCAGTTGAGAACAAGTTATTCACAATGTAGTCTCTTAGGGTTTTGTAACCGTTCCGGCATTCTAGTTTGTTTAATAATATTCGTATTATTTTGTTAGTCTTATTCTTTGTACACTCTGATATTCAATTACCTGAATGTGTTTACTTATCTTCTCTATATAGAAAACCAGAACTTCCTTTTGGTCAATTCGTGCTTTATATTTTAAGTCTTGATACAAATTTTAGTTTATCAAGTGAGCTTAGCTTGCGGCACTGATATTTGAATTTTTGTTTAACTCCCTCTACTTTATACGCCCGTCTATTTTACATGAATCGATCAGACTTCCACCTAAATGTACAAGTGCAATTCTACTAGAAGTCTGCATAACTCTCATCAATGTGGGGTCTGTCGAAACATTCAAAGTCTACAAATGTTATAGAATTCCATATTCAATGCATGATAAGATGAATGTTCAATCGTGGATCATGTGGCCTCTATTACAAACTACGGTCATGAATCATTGTTTATGTGGGGGAGATCATGAGAATAAATTAAAATATGATACGTGACTAATTAAGATTTTTTTGTTGTTGCTCTACACTTCACGGCACTACTTCACTATGGCGGAGGGACGAAGAGACGAGGATTGGCCTAGGGCGCCTATCCTGACCTTTTCTTTTCAACCCTCCTCCAATTATCATGCTTCATTCATTTACAGTCATGCTCTTATTTGTCAACAATGCAACAAATTCAAACATATATCTCTATATACTAAAACCCAACCAGGGTGGTACTGTGGATGACCAGTGTGATGACCGTTTTGCCCCCTCGGTTTATCATTCCTTTCCTCCTTTGTGGCCAGCTTTGTACAGTGAGATTACGGTTTTGCCCATTAGATGCACGTGTCGACCATCTCTGTGCGACGCCTGCTATCCACTTTTCTTCACACTTTTTCCCTTCTGTTTCAATTTTTCCCCACGCGTCGATCATCGATGGACCTTCTTTCGACTTCTTCTCTGCTTTCGCTTCTCTTTGTCTCTCTCGCCATTCTCGGTTGCTGCTATTCTAAACTCTAGCTTTCTGTCTCCAAAACGCTGATTTTTCTCCCCCTCCAACCTTCCATCTTTCTCTCAGGAATTATCGACAACGGTGCAATTAGATCCGATTCAATTTTTTTACCCTAAAAGTTGGCGTTTCCTGGTGAATTTTACGGCTTTCTCAGTGTGGGTGTTTTTTTTTTTTTTTTTTTTTGTGGTTTTAGATATGCAGATGGGTTTTGTGTTTATGTTTGCTTTTTGTGATTCTGTTTGTAGGCTCGGATCCTCCTATTGTTCTTCTTCACCCAAACCAGCGGCCCCACCTTCGATTGATACCGACGGAAACACCACGAATTGAGGCGCAACACCAATACTAACAATTATAAGAAAAGAGCTCCAAACCCGCAAAGGTATTATGTTTTTTTTTTGTTCTGGGCTTTGAGCTGTTTGGATACTGAGAATAAGTTTTTCATTTTTTTTTCATTATTTTGTTTCTGGGTTGCCTTCAATTAAGAGATTTAGGGAATGGGTTTAGCGTGAATTTAAATTCTGGGATATCCCTTGAGGAAAATCTTGGTCAGATTCTGTTATCTGTTGTCATCAACCATTGAATTGGTTTTGGAGTTTTCGTTTGATCAAAGAGATAGAGTGTTTTTATTGGGTGAAACTTTTATCGGTGAGATTTTTAGTTAGGCTATGTTTTGGGTTTTGGCAAATTTCTAGCGTGTTTATGCATGTGGTTTTTATTATAGACTTGGAAGAAAATGGGATTGAGGGTGAGGGGAAAACGGCAGAGAAAGCATGGAAGAGATATTTGGGATTAGGGATAGGAAAACAGATGAAAAGAATATGATAGAGGAATGGGTTCAGTTCATTTTCACTATTTTTTTTACTAATTTGGGATTTTGTTTGGGTTTGAGGCCATCATTGGCGTTAAGACGTTTATTGTCAGACCGTGTGTGTTTTTTGCTAACTTTTATTGGTAATTTTTATGTTGTTCTTACGATTTTGTGTGGTAGGGTTTCTAAATTTTATCGTTGATCATTTGGTTTTTTTTGTGTGTTGGTTTGTTTGTTTTGCAGGTTGTGTTTGTGCTGGGACAACATTTTCCACCTTCTGTTTGCACTGGGATGACTGCATTTTAAAACTGTTGTGGGTGAGATTTACGTATGGAATCATTCCATTTTTTTTCCCAAATATGTGTATTTAGTTCTCTTTAATTTTAAGTTATAAAAATTAAATTTTTATTTGAGCAATATTTTATTAGTTTATGTTATGTGTTGTGATCAGGAATTCTGTTGGATTGGGGAATTTTTGTTTGATGAGAGAGATGAGGAGTTTTTTTGGTTTGAATTTTTTATTGGACCAATTTGCAATTGGATTGCATTATGCCTTTTTGCATCAATCTTATGCAAGCACTTCATTGTTTTAAATACTATTTGAAGAGAGCTGGGTTGCAGGTTGGATATAAAATGTTAAGGTGAGATAAAATCGAGATACCAAGGGTGGAAGAATGATTTAGAATTGGGGGACGAAAACAGAGGGATAGGGTTGACCTCATTTAGATTATTTTTTTTAATTGATTCAGGACTTACATGTATCATCATCCTACATACTAAAACTCAGTTTTGAGTACTATTGATGACCAGTGGCTGGACCCATTTGTCCATCGCTTTTTCCTCTGATTCCCTTGCTGTTTTCACATTTGTACAGTCGAATGGTTGTTTTGCCCCTCGCTTTTTTTTTTTTTTATATTTTTTGTCTTTTATGTTTTTCTGTGTTGGCACAAGGTTACACCAGTATTAAACAACTACAGGTCCTCCAAAGGTCAGCTTAATACCATATTTCATCAAGTTCGGTATAAATAGATCTTTATTTTTTACTACAGTTAAATACATGGACATGCCTCCACAAATACAGATTAGTTCTTGGTTTTGTGTTCAGTAAAGTTGACATAGAAAATCTTCCCATTGTCTACCAAAATCCTCCACACATGAAAACATAAATTCTTACTCAAAAAACACATATTACAATACTGCTGTATCTGTTGTTTTTTATTAAATTAACGCACTGTTTTCAATTTTATATCCAACACAAAAGAAAATGCTCTTACACAATGTGGTTACTTACATTTTATAACTTATCTACCACATGTTAATCTGAGTTATATAAACAGGAAAACAACAGTTATCAATCAGACTTGGAGCCCCATGTTTGGTAAACGCATTTAACTAGCCTTACTTTTAATACCGAAATCCAAGTTTTATTCTCTTAAATCTGCCTGTGTTTCCAGACCTTGCAAACGTATTTGAAGCGTTGTTGCCACAACTTCTGCTATATCCCAATCCCTCTGACCCTTTAAACGGAGAGGCTGCAACTTTAATGATGCGTTTCCGAGCTACTTATGAACAAGGAGTTAAAGGTATTGATTGCTTTTTAGGTTCGTGTCTCCCTGTCATCATGCATCTGTTTTCTGTAGTTTTTCACTTAAGTTTCGACTTCAATGTATTCATGTCGCGATTAGTGCTAATTTGAACATGGATTCTTCAATTGCAATCTTTTGAGTAGTGTTAAGCCTTTTGTTACATTATAGTGCTACTCTTACTCCTGCAAATGTCAGCTTAAATGTGCTTTGAGAACCTTGCATTCTGTTATGTTTTGAGAAGTAAACTTAAGTTGATAAAAACAGAATGGTTATCAAATGGTACCTTAATTTCTGCATAAAAATGAGTTATAATGTGCATTATCGAATACTAAGTTGTGTATTTTCTTTAATTGTTTCCTCGAGAGCATTCCAATGGATCACTAAACATGATTATGCAAGCAAACATCGTTTTGTATTCTTTTTTCTTTTTCTCAAACATTTTAAATTTGAATTTCATATATCTTTACAAAAAAAGATAAAATATGTATATACAAAGCTAAAGAAAATATTGGCAGCCCTTCAAATAGATTCATAAGCTTTATTCAGCTATTTCACTTCAGTTTCTTTTACAAATGTGTAATCATTTTAAGTTAATAATTATTATTTTTTATCTTAGAATTCTTTTACTCTGTTCTATATATTTATAAATATATGAATTTCAATAATGAATGTATGAACTTCACCAAAAAACTCAAGTACAGATCTCTAAAGCTCTTTGTCCCTGAACATTTACTTTCCACAAGAAGGTTCATCTCTCTCTCTCTCACATCTTTTTAAATGCATAAATGTTTTCTAAGCTGAAATACACTTCTCAGACAGATGTGATTATTGGGTTGGATTTTTCTTATTAACCTTCGTAAAATAGTGGCTTTAATTTTTCAGGCAAAAGTTTTTATGCAACCTCATTACTTGCAGAATTTGGTTTGGTCAACCTTTAATGCCTTATCGTCGGAATAAGTTAAAGGTAAGGGTCACCAAATCATACTATTTTCGTTGCTATTTATTTCCTTGCTGAACACGATGAAGCGAACTCTCTTCATTTGCATTCTTGCATTTAAATTTGCATGTCGGTTTATGGTAAATAATATTCAATTTTCATTGTCTTCGATTCTACTGAGTTGCAATTTTATCATCTATTTATAAAACCCATTTAGACTCAAAATTTTTTTGTGTGGTAAAACTTAAACTGAAGCATTATGTATATCCAAGATTGAAGAAGAAATTTAAGTTAAAATTAGATGGACACCCAATACTAGGGGTGATGTTGCCAAGGTTGTAACCATATCAGTAGTTGATTTTATAAATAAAGTGAAATACAAGACTAACCCAACAGGTATCATAAAATTATGTTGAACTACTTTTTTCTCTCTCTTGGTACTCAAGATATCATTCCTCACTTGGCCAAAAACGATAGATTATCCCTCATGATGTGCTTTCCATGTTTGAATATTTTGTTCATTCAGTTTCAAGTGTTTTCTTTTTGTGTATAAGAATATCTTAGTAACTCATTGTTTTTTCTTTCCTCTAGGTGGTACAATAGTTCTATCCGATGATGGTCGCTATTTTTCAAAGGATGCTGTGGAAATTCAAGATTGAAAACCGCTGGCTTTCCATCTTTTTAAACAAGTTACCTTTGTAAGGTATCAAAACTACAATTTTTCTATAGCAAATAAAATTCTTTCCTTCACTATGATAATTTTGTTTAGATTAATTAATGTTACATTGATACTAACTCAAATTTATACACTGCTAGAAAGTCAATTTGTAATCCCGCAGCAACGCGCGGGCATTACTAGCTAGTCTATATACTAAAACTCAGTCGGGTGGGTACTATGGATGACCAGTAGGCAGACGATTTTGCCCCTGCCTTTTTCCTCCGGTTGTTCTTCTCTTTGGTTTTTGGGGCAGCAAAATGCCATTTTTGCCCATTGCTTCCACACGTTTGTCATCAATGGATCCTCTATTTGAGGGGATGTAGTCAAACTAATATTTTAAAAGATTTTAATAGTGATATTTGATAGGATTTAAGAGGATTAAAGACTCCTACAAAATTCATATGGATTTTTAAAGAATTTGAATGGATTGTGGTGGAAGGATTTGAAATCCTAAGGGGTGTGGTTGACACACCCCATCCCGAAGGAGGGCGTGCTGGCCGTCACGTGAGAGTGACGTAACCATTTACACAGTTCGGAAGCTCTTAAAATACAATTACTAAATGGAAACCCCCGAGGGTGAGTCCTACTTTTGTGAATTCTGTCAGAACGCCGTTGGGTTCCTCGTGGCCACCAAAGCTCTGCTAACTTAAACCTGGAGGGGCGAAAAACAAAATTGAGTGGGTCAGCAAAACAAAGCTTTTCGAAAATCTTTCATTTAAAACATTTCTAACCCCTCGCTGTAAAACCTGTATACTTTCCCGGAAAATAGCATATATAAACATATATATAAGCAAATATCTCAAATCACTATCCTTTAATACTTTTCAGAAAAATATGCCATGCCAAGTGTCCAAAAACATAATATAGATGCATCAATATAAATCAGGTGAAAATAAATCAACCGGAGACCCTGAAGTGGTCCTGTACGGCTGATTCTAAAGCTCAACATCCAATCCAACCGGAGTCACCTCGGTGACCTGTACGGTTCAACTCTGCACGTCACTCAAAACTACATATAGTAGTCTGTACGATGACAGGTGTATAAATACGCTCTAGTGCTTCTCTCATCAATCATCAGCGCGCATAACTAAGGTCACCCACTAGTCGGAATCACATCTAGTGATCTGTACGACTAGCATGTCGGAACCCTCACATGGTCTGTACGACATCCACCTACTTGGATCCAAGACGAGCGTGCAGTGTGGTGAATAATAATATAAGCACTAACACCTAGGGGCAGGTTATGAGCTTTCAATGCAATTCATATAAAATAATTCATCTGAATAATAATAAAACTCACATGTGCGTCCACCGTGTCAATTCACATATATATATATATATATATATATATATATATATATATATATATATATATATGCATCAATTATGAATTCATATAGCTCATATCATTCATATCATGCATGCATGGCATTTTAGAAACATACTTTCATTAAAACTCAATTTCTGGGAAAATTCATAGTATATAGGTATAAATAGAAAGTACTGCCCACTCACATGGAGTTCGCCCTACAACTCCCTACCACAATACGCCAAGGCGTCATAACGATCGGCGCCTAAAACAATAATCAAATCCAACCTCAGAATTCATATCGAT
The DNA here is from genome assembly GCF_916048215.2 of Malus sylvestris. Taxonomy (NCBI): domain Eukaryota; kingdom Viridiplantae; phylum Streptophyta; class Magnoliopsida; order Rosales; family Rosaceae; genus Malus; species Malus sylvestris. The sequence continues at coordinate 3,660,598 of NC_062269.1, read as the reverse complement.
AGAATATATGACTTATATAAAATACGTCACTACGAAGTTCGATCCGGAAGATCTGCCACTCAGATTTTAAATCCATAACTTCCAGAGGTCCACAATATATCTCTAGGACAACATCCTAAAATTTCATTACCATCCAACGGTCGGATCTCCGTCAATTAACAAAACTAAGTGACGGTTAATATTCTATATTATTGACTTACAACTCCAATTCCGGAAGATCCGCAAATCGGATTCCCAATCCGTAAATTCCTAAAATCCTCAAATATTACGTATTACAACGCATCAAAGTTTAGTGATGATCCAACGGTCGGATCGTCAATTCACCTTTTCACCTAAATGTGAAACTATAAAACGTTATTTAAAGCACCTAACCAACAATTCTTAATAACTTCTCTTACGGTGCTCAAATTGGGTATATGAATATACCACATTGACCTACTCGATGTCACGAACATCGACAAATTTTTAAAATAATTATTTGATTTGGCACGCGCCCCCACGCGCCAGGGAAAGCACAGGTCCACTCGCGCCCACGCGCACCTTCTTCCTCGCGAGCTCGCCAGACTGGTTTTTCCGATGGCCGGAAAACTGGGGAATTTTCAAATGCTTCGTTCTCCTTCGTTTCTCAACCATTTTCTTCGTATAATATATCAATTTGAAGCCCTCAACATGTAGAATCATAATATACTACTTTTAAGCTTCAAAAACAACTAAATCTCACCGGACAAATCCAAGAAAAACCGGCCAAACTTAACCCTCGTGATCCCGACGTCCAAATCCTTCCAACGAAGCACTCCGAGCTTCCTTGGGACCTTTCGAAGCTCACTATAAGCTTAGAATTCCCTGAAACACAACATATTACGAGTACATGAACAGTGACCAAAAATGAAGGTTCGGGTTTCACGTGATTTCGAGGGTTTCACTTCCTAAAACTAGTACCATTCAACTCAGAACGTCAAAAGGATGAAGAACCATACCTTAATAGCTTCGATCCGTGACGTTTGGAAGGTTTGTGAGTGTGGTCCGTACGTTTGAGGGTAAGAGAGAGAGAGAGTCGAGATGGAGGAGAGAGAGGGAGAGAGAGGCACGGGGGAAGGAGAGAAGGAGAGAGGTCTTGCGTGGCCCAACCAAAACAAATCCTCACCATCCATTTAATCCCTAATCACAATATTTACAAACAAATAAATTTAATCCAACTTATAAAATTAATCCAAATAACGTCACACCCACGTACCTTAATACCCGCTAAGGGTAAATCCGTCATTTCACATTCCCGTCAAATGTATCTCCGGGACGGGCTGTGACAGTGGTTGGATTCTTTTTAGTCTTGATTATATATACTTTTAGCTTTCAAATCCCATAAAATCCACAATTTATTGAAATCATCCAAAATCTTAATTTTTTTAATACTCTTAGATTTGGATGGATTTTAAAATCTTTTAATTGAATACACCTAGATTTTAAATGATTCTAAAATCCTTTAATTGACTACATTTAAATTTGAATGGATTCTAAAAGGGAAATTTTATTTAAACCCATTTAACTTATTTTTACACCCAACTTACTCTTTGCACCCATTTGATTTTGAGTTAATTAGAATTAGATGCCTCATTTTAGATTTTTCTAAATTAAACATCTGTTACTTTTCAACTTTTGATTAAAGTGCTTTTAATTTTAATTAAACTTTATATTCCAGGTATATTCTTAATTTAAGTATTTTATAAATTCTTTTAAATCCATTTCTATGTAAAAAAAATGCACTCAATAATATTCATTAATTTATTGTTATTTTTATGGAATCTCATCCCTTCCTCAATTTAAGGATTCAATTATATCTACTGGGGTTCAAGATTAATTGGATGAAATATAGTTTTTCCAATTTCCAACTCAACATATAAAAAAACAAGAGTTCGTTTATAATTAAAATTGAGATGTAGACTAGACTGCCTAATTTCATGCAACTGAAAATAAATTTGAATTTTTTAACAACTACTTATAGTAGAAACTTGAACTAAGAGTTTTCACATTTTTATTTTTATTTAAAATGAGTCCTTATTCCAATAATTAATTATTTAGAGTTGAAAAAATATTTTTTAGTACAATGTTTTAATGTGAAAAGTTATCTTTTTTTTTGGGTTACACAACTTACACATAACGTACCATAAGTTTTGTACGTACCAAAATAAGTATAATACAACGTACTAATAACTTGGTACGTACTAAATAAAGAATTGCATAACGTACCAAAAGCAATATTTTATAACGTACCAAAATACTAATGCATACCCAGATTAAATTTATATAACGTACCAATAACGTACAAAATGATTGGTACGTTATATTTAATATATCTGTTTGGTACGCTATATTTAATATATGTGCATGTTATATTTCATAATTGTATGTTAATAGGATGTTTATGTGTTTTTAGAATTTAAAACAACAAATTATTTGAATAAGAAAAATTCATTTTGAACGAATTATGATAAGATAAGATAGGAAGTTTGTGGTGATTTTAGAATATTTGTGATATTATTTTCTGAACTAGTTGGTTAATTAAATACAATAAAAATCATAATTTTTAATTAAAAATTAGTAGAAGAATGTTTGATCAAAAGTTTAAAAGTTATAGATGTTTGATTAAAAAATTCAAATTTGAGGCATCTATATCAAAATGCCCCTTTGATTTTTAACTAAATTATTAATATCTCTTTAAATCCAAATTTAATACCTAATATACCCCCATAAACCCAATTCAATATGTGAATTTATTTTTACACCTAATTCAATAGGATGACCTTTGCAGACCGCTAGGGGAGTTCTTGCTATTGTTAATGGTGTTTCTGGGTATGGAACTTATGTTGGCTTGCTTATATACCCTATGACGTTTTACGATTCGAAAAAGAACAAGAAATCCAGGGAAATTTGGTTTAAGAAACTCCAAGTAGTGGACACATAATTCATCTGTTGATTTCAGAAGTTCTGATCTTCTCATTTTTTTGGCTTGGCAGTTGGGCTGAACAGGATGTGGATCCTTCATTGTTCCCCAAAGAAGTGATGGCCAACGCCTCAAATCTTGTGGGAGATGAGGATGTAGTTTCTCTCAAAACCAAGTACCACTTTCACTATTGTTAAGTAGAATTTCGAGCTTGTGTAAATTTCGTGTTTGCTATGAAACCCAAGGCACGTCCCATATAGCTAGGGGTGGTTCGGTATGGGATCTCATACCGAAACCCTAATCCCGATTCCCAAACCGAAATTTTAGGGAATCCCAATTTCAATACCGATCCCAAACCAAATTTTCGGAAATCCCAATTTTCGGGAATCCCGAAATAGTTTCGGAATTTCAGAACAAATCGGGAATCTCGGAATGGTTTTGGGCTTTTGACTAAATTTGACATATCATGCTTTTGGGCTAAAATTCAACATTTTATATTGAAAATTTGGGCTTTTGGGCAGGTTGCCAATCTGCGGCCCAATCTGTTGTTAGACTAAAATCTGCAATCTGTGCAATCTGTTGCGGCCCAATCTATGCAATTTGAAATCTGAATCTGTGCACAATAGTCAATAGCTATGCAATCTGAAATCGGAATCTGTGCACAATAGTCAGTAGCTATGTGATCTGATCTACCTATTTAATTTCTACCAATAACATATGTGATCTACCTATTCAATTTCTACTACACATGCATGCAATAAAAATAAACTAAGTAACAAATCCAAAAGCAAAAAAAAAAAATAGTTACAAGCTAAGGTTTTAAAATAAATAAAGTAACAAACTCAAAAGCAAAAAAATTAGTTACGAGCCAAAGTTTCAAAATAATTAAGTTACAAACCAAAAGCAAAAAAGCAAAGCTTAACGTTTATGAAGATTGTTGGCCTCTTCGGCCTTTTGATCTTGTTGATGCTTATGGTTGCTCCCTTCTTGTTGGTACTTGTACTCTTCCAATCACAACCACAACCACAGTTCAGCATATATCCAAATTCCAATCAATAAAGCACAATAGCACATATCCAATTCAAATGCAATAACATTAACATATTCAATATGTGCAAAGTAAGAGAAAACAATTAAAGAGAATTAAAGAGAATTCATATATATTCATAAAGAGGAAACACAATTAAAGAGTCATATGACTCATATCTATTCATAAAGAGAATTCATATTTATTCATATCTAACTAATGTCCATACCACATAAACAACACAAACATGTGAATGCAAAATGAAGATATAGTACTAACCTTAAAAAGCCTCAATTCAAACCAAGGACCGAATACACTTGAGTTGTTATTACAGTGGGTGCAGTACACTCGGATCTGATCCAAAAGAACAGATAATGTTATGCAAATGCTTGAGGATCTAATCAGTTAGTCATTAGAAGTTTCAGAGAGAAAGAAAAGAGCAAAAACAAGTTCTCAATGCTTGCTAAATCGAAAAACAAGTTTTAGAGAATCTCCAATATGAAACCATTTTTCAAATATGTAATAGTTAACAATCTGTATATGGACAACAAAAGAAAATTGATATATCATGGTAACATTTTAGACTAACTTTTTAATCCACTTCCCTGCAATCAATATGTTTTTAATCCATATTCCGAGTCCAATACTAATCAACACCATTTACAACCCACGACCCTCATCCCCTCACCCAAAAGAAATATAAAACAAACAAAGAAAGAAGCGAAATGCCTCGGTCTGTTCGAATGCATATGACCCATATTTCATATATTTAACACAAACAAGGGAACAACAACAACAGCTTGTACCACACTCCATTAACTTTCTTTCGAATATAAGCCCATAACTAAACAAAACCTTAACAAACTGTGCCTTGACGTGCAAGCAATTTCCATTTTATAACCCCATCCATTCCAATAAATTTAAATTACAGAATCACACGCAGTTAAATATGCTAAGAATAATTATAAAAACTTATTAATTAATCGAGCTTCCATTTTTATAAAATTATGGAACTGGTGCAGCATATATGAATAACCCTAAATCAACTGCAGTGACAAAATTTACGAAAAGAATGAATAGGATACCTGAGTACCTCACTAAAATCCATTTGAAAAATTTACGAAAAGAACGAATGGGGTACCTCAGTACCTTGCCAAAATTTACGAAAAAAGCTCTGATTGCAAAAGGTATTTTAGAAAACATTTAAATCAGGCTCCCTCCCCCCTTTAACCTCTCATATTCCCTCTGCAACCTCTCGATTCAAAATCCCTAATTCCAAAAGCCCTAATTCAGAAACCCTAATTTCAGAAATTCCTAATTCAGAAACCCAAATTCAAATTTTCTAATTGAATTTGGAATCAAACAATTTGTATGAACTTTGGTTGAGTTTATTGCAGGAATTTCTTACCTTTTGCAGTGAGGATAAGTGCGGAATGAGACCGAAAGCTCGATTTAGGAGCCGAATTCGGATGGTAAGGACAGTGGATAAAGGCGATTCAGGTGAGGAGGGATGATTGAGAGGAATGAGGACTGGTGTGGGTAGATTCGGGATTCAGGTGACGGATGTTGGAGGAGAGACAAATCGGCGAGGAGATACTGAGGTGAGGTTTTAGGTCTGAGGTTGAGAGACCGAGAAAGAGAGAGCGAGAGAGAGTCAGACACGGGTTGGGGTTGATAACTTTGATTTACATGCAACGGTTGAGATTAAATCTCAACATAATCCAACGGCTATTAAAATTCTAATTATATATTTAAAAATTAAATAATATATATATATATATATATTTTGGTTCGGTTTGGGAATACCGAAATCCCAAAAACGTGAGACCGATTTCCGTACCCAAATTTCGGGATAGGTTCGGTATTGGGTACCAAAATTTTCAGGAATTTCGGTTTGAGAATTTTTCGGTTGGGTTTCAGGAATCTTTCAGTTCGGTTTGGTATTTTTGGGATTTTTTTTCAGCCCTACATATAGCAGGTGAACAACAATCCTCATATTCTGATAGGAAAGGTACATGCTTATACCTCCTTGATAGGTTCTGCTACGGTGTAAGTTCATCATTTCGTTTAAGAAATCTTCGTTGTATTTTGCCATATTTGTTCAAGAGATTCTTACTTTAGCTTTCCTTTATCTAAGTAGAATTATAACCAAAATACTCATCTTCTAAACTTTGAAAAATTGAAATCGAACGAACAAAAAATTCATAAATTGAGTCATACCTTGATTGGAGGATTCAAAACTTCAAAATCACCATCCATCAATAGAAAAATTTATTTTTCTCTATGAGAGCTTTTAGGGTTTTAGTCAGAATGAACGTAGGATAAACAAACGATGACCGTATGGTTTAATTATAGTGTTTGGGTTTATTGATAAATTTGGGTTTTATTATTAATTTCATTTTGTACTTAATAGTAATTATGCAATAGAGTAAAATAGACAATTAACATTCAAAATTTTAAGTTGGGTATAAAAAGAGATTGCATGGATTTAAATAAAATTTCCCATTCTAAAATCCTTTAAAATCTTTTAATTGACTACAGTAGTATTTTAAAGTCCTCTCAAATTGGACTGTGTTCTCGATTTTTCTTTTGCTTTCTGTTGCTTTTTCACATCATTCTCACAAATCTCTCTTCTGCTGTTCTCGGGCTTACTAAATCTCGCCTTCGATTCCAACAAGTGCGATCAATCTCGCCCTTCAATTCCCTTCATAATCCTCATTTTCCACATCTCTGCGCTCATTCGCCTGAACGAAAACCCGGATCGATTTCTTCCTCTGAAATTAAACCCTAATTTTGCCCCCAAACGAATTGGAACACAGTCAAATTCAATTTCTAATTCAAGTTGTACTGATTCTAGGGATATAATCTAGTGTTTCCAGGTGAGTTTTGCATGTTTATGAGCGTGTATGATTTGGGTTGATAAATTTCCTTCACTGTCAACCTCTATCTGCTTATTTCATCATTTTTAGTTGGGAAATTGAAATATTGAATTGGATAATTGGAAGATTTGGGTTTCTTTGAACTTCGTAGTCTCAATAGCGTTTTCGGTTTAAGTTTTGTTAATTGGTTAGGGAAAATGGGGGACCTGTTCTTCAAAGACTTCTTTGAATTGGTGATGTGATGTATAATATACAGTAATCAGGATTTATGGGTTTCTGGGTAATTAGGGTTTATGGGTTTCTGGGTGCTGTGATACATAGTTAGGGTAATCAGTAGTGTTGATGCACAAAATCAGTGAGGACTTTGGTACAACAGAAAGTGTTAAGTTTGTGACCTTCGCTAAATTGCTTCGGTCACTAGTGTGGATAAGTATGTAAATGGATGGAGACAGGGAAGCAAACACAAGATGTACGTGGTTCACCCAGATTGGCTACGTCCACGGAGTAGAGGAGTTCTCATTAATTGTGAAGGTTTTACACAAGTACATAGGTTCAAGCTCTCCTTTAGTGAGTACAAGTGAATGATTTAGTACAAATGACATTAGAAAATATTGTGAGAGAATGATCTCTATTTATATAAGAGAGTTTCTAGTTTCATTCTGACATTGACACGTGTCGTGTTGTGATTGGCTTCTGATATTGACACGTGTCGTGCTATGATTGGTTTCTGATGTCAACACGTGTTGCGCTGTGATTGGCCTCTTAGTTGGAGGGAAATTCTTCTGGGTCCTTGACTGTATAACGTTGACCGGTGCTCAGTAGTTTTGGGATTGGTCAAGTATGGTACAAACAGTACTCCCTTAAGTTCCTGAGTGAGGGAAGCTTCTCGGTTGGGGACTTGCAAGATCCAAGCCATTAAGTAATCACGAAACTTCTAAGTACCAAAGTGTGGTATCATTTTCACTTGCCTTATCTATCTCATACGTAGTTGTGGCATTTTCTCTGTAAGTACTTTTCCTCCATCCAGGGGTGGTATCTTTAATCGATGAAGATGCACAAGGTAATGTATCAATTTCACTTAAAGCTTACTTATAATTTTGGGCTTGGTCAAGTGTGATACAAAACCCTATAGTAGGAGTCCCCCAAGTCGCCGAGCTAGGAGATTTGCCGAAAGAGGTAACAGATAAGGTAAGCAATCAGACTTCCAAGCAAGCAACCTGGATCAGAGGTTCGACTTCGGCTTCCGGTTGATTGTTCTCCTTCTCCTTGTGTCGTAAACAGCAACAAGGATAAGGAGAAGCAAATGGAGAAGAGATGATATGAGATACTTTTGCTTTTGAAGAAGTAACTTTCCACAGGCTTATTCTTGAACTGGGGTGGAGGGTTTTCTGGTTCCCTCTAGAGTATAAGGCCGACTCAAAAATTTGAGGGTCAAAACAAGTCCATCAAATCTAGAGTACGTTCGACCTTGATGATATGGGATACTTTTGCTGTTGACAAAGTAGTGGATGTATCGGCATGTGTTCTGTTACGCTTGTCTCCACATGCTTCCTTGTATCCTTCTCACTTGCCCTATCTGTTCCTTAGGCAGATGTGGTATCTTCTCTGGAAGCATAAGATGTTGAAGATGAGTACTCGAGAGCAATGCCAGGTAAGTAATCAGGCAATCAGTTCCTGACTAGAAGCTTGATTCCAAGTGCTGACTGATTGCTCTCTTTCTCCTTGTCTTGTAGGTAAGAACAAGGCCAAAGGAAAAGACAGGGAAAAAGCTTGATATGGGATACTTTTGCTTTTAACCCTGATGATATGAGATACTCTTGCTCTGGTGTGGCTTGTTTGCAGAGGTATTATCGGGAGGAAAAGAAGCTGAGTATTTGCAGGTTTGCCTGGATGTGGAGGATGGAGGTCGACATATATAAGAGTCTCCCTAACAACAAGTAGTAGTGTTATTCCTTTACCTTTCTTGGTCGTAGCAATGTAGTGGGAGCTGCAAGCTTCACATGTTTTAACTTTGTCAGAGCACTTTGAAAAAATGGTATGTGGTATCTGGAAAGCTGATGTTGCGTGTGAAGATTGCAAACAAGCTTTATCCAAGGAAATCTGGCTATCAAAGTTTAGAGAGTGATGCCTCTTCGATTTTCGAACAAGCAATCCTGTCGGGGATCTGGCTCTCGAGATTCGGAGAGCGGTGCCTCTTCGATTTTTGAGAAAGCAATCCTGTTGGCAGTCTGGCTCTTGAGATTTGGAGAGCGGTGCCTCTTCGATTTTTGAGAAAGTAATCCTGTTGGGAGTCTGGCTCTCGAGATTCGGAGGGCGGTGCCTCTTCGATTTTTGAGCTAGTAATAATGTTATTCCTTTACCCTTCTTGGTCATAGCAATGTAGTGGGAGCTGCAAACTTCACATGTTTTAACTTTGTCAGAGCGCTTTGAAAAAGTGGTATGTGGTATCTGGAAAGCTGATGTTGTGTGTGAAGATTGCAGACAAGCTTAATCCAAGGAAATCTAGCTCTTGAAGTTCGGAGAGCGGTGCTTCTTCGATTTTCGAACAAGCAATCCTGTCGGGGATCTGGGTCTCGAGATTCAGAGAACGGTGCCTCTTCGATTTTTGAGAAAGCAATCATATTGGGAGTCTGACTCTTGAAATTCGAAGAGCAGTGTCTCTTCGATTTTTGAGAAAGTAATCATGTTGGGAGTCTGGCTCTCGAGATTCAGAGAGTGGTTCCTCTTCGATTTTTGAGCAAGCAATCTTGTTGGGAGTGTTTTCTCGAATGTGAGTAAGGGTTGGGCATTTTTGCCAGTCCACCTTGCCATAGAGCACAGAGGTTGACACACATTGGGACTTTCTAGTTATTAAGCAGTGGTCCTGTTCCTTTACCCTTGTGGGTAATAGTAGGGTAGCTGGACCTTCAAAATTTATGTGTCTAAACTTTGTCAGAGATCTTTGGCAAAGTTATTTGTGGTACCCGAGGAGCTGATGTTAAGTATGGAAAGTGGTGCCTCTTCGAAATTCGGAGAGTGGTGCCTCTTCGATTTTTGAACCAACGGTCATGTTGCCTTTTCTTTTATAAAGGCACCAATTGTGTGCAAGGAGTACATTCAGAGAGTTATTGCTTGTAGGAATTTTCCCCTTACTTCAGAGATTTATTGCACTTCATTTCTCGTTCATCATTACTGAGAATGTCTGGCCCATCCGACCGTCGTTTTGACTTGAACTTTGGTGAAGAGGCAGCCATGCCTTCTCAAGACAACATATGGCGTCCCATCATTTTTATCCCCTACTGGTCCTCTTACCGTTGATGACTCTATGATGAAGAATGATATGACCGCTGTGGTAGTGGCCAGGAACCTTCTCACTCCTAAAGATAACAGACTACTTTCCAAACGGTCTGATGAGTTGGCTGTTAAGGATTCTCTGGCTCTCAGTGTTCAGTGTGCAGGTTCTGTGTCTAATATGGTCCAACGCCTATTTGCTCGAACTCGCCAAGTTGAATCATTGGTGGCTAAAGTGATGAGTCTCAAACAGGAGATCAGAGGGCTCAAGCATGAGAATAAACAGTTGCACAGGCTCACATATGACTATGCTACAAACATGAAGATGAAGCTTGACCAGCTGCAGGAATCTGATGGTCAGATTTTGCTTGATCTTCAGAGGTTTGTGGGTTTATTCCAAAGGCATTTATTGCCTTCGTCTTCTGGGGCTATACCGCGTAATGAAGTTCCGAATGATCAACCTTCGGTGCCTCCTCCTTCTGAGGTTCTGCCCAGTACTGAGGCTCCGAATGATCACCCTCCGGTGCCTACTCTTTCTGGGGCTCTGCCGACTGCTGAGACTTTTCATGAGCAACCTTTGTGAAAGCTCCCTCTTGTTTGTTTATTTTGATTCATGTATATGTACATATTTGTAACTTATCGGAGATATCAATAAACAAGCTTTGTTTCATTTCAACGTATTGTGTTAAATACACCAAGGCATTCTTCACTAAGTTCTTTGAATTTTTCTTTTGTTGAAGCTTGTATGTTGAAGCTTTGAGAGTGAAGCATGTATGTTGAGGTTTTGTGAGTGAAGCATGTAGGTTGAGGTAGTGCTCCCTTAATTTCCCGAGTGAGGAAAACTTCTCGTTTGGAGACTTGAAAAATCCAAATCACTAAGTGGTCGTGAGACTTCCGAGTATCAAGGTGCAGTAGCATATGGTAGGAGTCCTCCCAAGTCTCCGGTTGAGGGAGTTGACGAATGAGGCACTTCCTTTCTAAGTGATAGCCCAAAACTCCTTCTTCATATATATTTGTTATGAAAGTTGTTAGGCCCAAAGAAGATGAGGCCTAGGCAATTTTTTTTTTCGAAATTTTTTTTCGAATTCTTTTTTTCGAATTCTTTTTTTCGATTTTTGAATTTTTGAATTTTTGAATTTTTGAATTTCCAAATTTTTGAATTTTCGAATTTTTGAATTTTTGAATTTTCGAATTTCCAAAAAATATATATTTTGAAGCTTTGTAGGTGAAGCTTTGAGGTTAAAGCTTTGTAGGTGAAGCTTTGAGGTTGAAGCTTTGTTGGGCACCATGAATTGATTTTGCTTCACACTATCTTGATCAAGATAGTGTGAAGCTTGGTAGGTGAAGCTTTTGTGGGTGAAACCTTTGTGGGTGAAGCTTTTGTGGGTCAAGCTTTTGTAGGTGAAACTTTTGTGGGTCAAGCTTTTGTAGGTGAAGCTTTTGTGGGTCAAGTTTTTGTGGGTCAAGCTTTTGTAGGTGAATCTTTTGTGGGTGAAGCTTTTATGTTGAAGCTTTTGTGGGTGAAGCTTTTGTATTGAAGCTTTTGTAAGTGAAGCTTTGGAGTTGAAGCTTTGTAGGTGAAGCTTTGGAGTTGAAACTTTGTAGGTGAAGCTTTGAGGTTGAAACTTTGTTGGGCACCATGAATTAATTTTTTGCTTCACACTATCTTGATCAAGATAGTGTGAAGCTTTTGTAGGTGAAGTTTTTGTGTTAAAGCTTTGTAGGTGAAGCTTTTGTGTTAAAGCTTTGTAGGTGAAGCTTTTGTGGGTCAAGCTTTGGAGTTGAAGCTTTTGTTGGGTACCATGAATTGATTTTGCTTCACACTATCTTGATCAAGATAGTGTGAAGCTTTTGAAAATTTGTAGTTGTCCTCCATTGATGAAGCTTTTGTTGGTGAAGCTTTTATGGGTGGAGCTTTTGTTGGGTACCATGAATTGATTTTGCTTCACACTATCTTGATCAAGATAGTGTGAAGCTTTTGAGAATTTGTAGTTGTCCTTCATTGATGAAGCTTTGGAGTTGAAGCTTTTGTTGAATTTCCCTTTTTTTTTTTTTGGGAAACTAGAAATTTGAAAATGTGGGAAAGACAATATATATAAATTTTGCTTCCACAATGTTGAGCAAGAGATTGTGATGCAAGCCACACCTTGTAGTAGTCGAAGGTTTAGATGAACCATATAAATTGAATTTGCTTCGAACAGTCTTGAATTTGCTTCGAAGGTTTGAGAATTGTAGTTGCCCTCCATTGATGAAGCTTTTGTTGGCACCATAAATTGGTTTTGCTTCACACTGTCTTGATCAAGAGTGTGTGAAGCTTTTGAGAATTGTGGTTGAACTCCTTTGATGAAGCTTTTGTTGGTACCATAAATTGATTTTGCTTCACACTGTCTTGATCAAGAGTGTGTGAAGCTTTTGAGAATTGTGGTTACCCTCCATTGATGAAGCTCTTGTTGGCACCATAAATTGGTTTTGCTTCACACTGTCTTGATCAAGAGTGTGTGAAGCTTTTGAGAATTGTGGTTGCCCTCCATTGATGAAGCTCTTGTTGGCACCATAAATTGGTTTTGCTTCACACTATCTTGATCAAGAGTGTGTGAAGCTTTTGAGAATTGTGGTTGCCCTCCATTGATGAAGCTCTTGTTGGCACCATAAATTGGTTTTGCTTCACATTGTATTGATCAAGAGTGTGTGAAGCTTTTGAGAATTGTGGTTGCCCTTCATTGATGAAGCTCTTGTTGTCACCATTAATTGATTTTGCTTCACACTGTCTTGATCAAGAGTGTGTGAAGCTTTTGAGAATTCTGGTTGCCCTCCATTGATGAAGCTCTTGTTGTCACCATAAATTGATTTTGCTTCACACTGTCTTGATCAAGAGTGTGTGAAGCTTTTGAGAATTGTGGTTGCCCTCCATTGATGAAGCTTTTGTTGGCACCATAAATTGATTTTGCTTCACACTGTCTTGATCAAGAGTGTGTGAAGCTTTTGAGAATTGTGGTTGCCCTCCATTGATGAAGCTTTTATTGGCACCATAAATTGGTTTTGTCTCACACTGTCTTGATCAAAAGTGTGTGAAGCTTTTGAGAATTGTGGTTACCCTCCATTGATGAAGCTCTTGTTGGCACCATAAATTGATTTTGCTTCACACTGTCTTGATCAAGAGTGTGTGAAGCTTTATACGAGTTGTAGTGTTTGCATTGTTGGAGTGGGGAAATGTTTGAAGCAGATGCAAGAGGGCTGAATAGCTTGATCTTCGTATGTCATGCACTGAAGTTGTTGTTAGCTTGCAATAAGGCTTTGTTGGTGACTATAACTGTTGTTAGGCATAAGTGCTCCCCTAGTTGAGTTGTCAAGCTTGAGGGTTTTTGATTATTTGTGAATGCTAGGAGTTCACATGTACAAGTTGTACCACTCATCTTCTAGTAGGTGGAATGAATGGTGAGTTGCTTTCATCACTTGGCTGGTGGTACAAAGGTGAGTTCCTTCTTCCCCTGGTTGGTGGCATGAATAGCAAGTTGCCAAATGATATTAGAGTACGGGTTGTACATTTCATCACCTGGTTGGTGGCATGAAGGAGAGTACAGGTTGTACATTTCATCACCTGGTTGGTGGCATAAAGATGAGTTTCTTCTTCACCTGGTTAGTGGCATGAGTGGAAAGTTGCCAAATGATATTAGAGTACGGGTTGTACATTTCATCGCTTGGTTGGTGGCATGAAGGAGAGTACGGGTTGTACATTTCATCACCTAGTTGGTGGCATAAAGATGAGTTCCTTCTTCACCTGGTTGGTGGCATAAGTGGCAAGTTGCCAAATGATATTAGAGTACGGGTTGTACATTTCATCACCTGGTTGGTGGCATGAAGGAGAGTACGAGTTGTACATTTCATCACCTGGTTAGTTGCATAAATGGCAAGTTGCCAAATGATATTAGAGTACGGGTTGTACATTTCATCACCTGGTTGGTGGCATGAAGATGAGTTCTTTTTTCACCTGATTGGTGGCATGAGTGGCAAGGTGTCTAGGCACATTGTAGCAAGTGTTGAATGACACAAAATATGTTGAACCCTTTCAAAGCACAATTGGCTTATGTATGAATGTGTTGGAATGTATGATTGGACGAATATACTGTGAAGCTGTTCGTTTATTTGTATAGTCTTGTTGACATATACTTAGACTTTGTTTCATGTTGGAAGCATTCATGTTGAAGCTTTGAACCCGAGTGTTTCATTGCTAGAAATGTAAAAGGATTAGGATCAAGTTGTCTAAATCACCTCTTTATTGAATTCATGCCAAATAGTCTTCGTTACATAGAATGCCGAACGACTGAAGGTTAACACTTGTACAATATGAGTTTACTTGTAATAGTACTTCAAGTGATCAGCGTTCCATGGATGGCCAAGGATCTTGCCATCTGAGCTTCTAAGCTTGTAGGAGCCAGGGCGACTGATGCCAATAACTTCAAACGGTCCATCCCAGTTTGGACTAAGTGTTCCTTCACTCGGGACTCTGTCGCAGAGTAATCTTTTCTTCAATACCCAGTCCCCCACTTTGAAAGAACGAGGTTTGACCCTTGAGTCATAGTAGTTAGAGATGCGCTGCTTGTAGGCGACATTCCTCAAATGAGCCTGGTTTCTGTGTTCCTCGACTAGATCTAAGTTGAGGGTAAGTTGTTTGTCATTTTCGTTTTGCATATAGTTCTGGACTCAGAACGTTGCTTGCTCAAGCTCAACTAGGACAAATGCTTATGTACCAAACGTAAGTGAGAATGGGGTTTCTCCTGTTGATGTTCGATACGAAATGCGATATGACCAAAGAACTTGGGGTACAAATTCTGGCCAACAACCTTTAGCCTTGTCCAAGCTAGTTTTCAAAGTTCACTTGATTATTTTGTTGATGGCTTCAACTTGTCCATTAGACTGGGGATGAGCTAGGGAGGCAAAACATAAGTTGATGTTGAACTTAGAGCAAAACATCATGAACTTATTGTTGTCGAACTGTCGCCCATTGTTAGTGACTATCACATTGGGAATGCCGAATCTGCAAATGATGTTCTTCCATACAAAGTCTTCTATTTTTGCCTCAGTAATGGTTGTCAAGGGTTCTACTTCGGCCCACTTTGTGAAGTAGTCAACTGCAACGATTGCATAGCGAACCTTGCCCATCCCTGCAGGCATTGGGCCGATCAAATCAAGTCCCCATTAGGCGAAGGGCCAAGGGCTGATCATAGGAGTGAGCGGCTCTGGAGGGGAGTGAGGAATAGTTGCGTAGCGTTGACACTTATCACATGAGCAGGATATTCTGCTGACATCTTAGTGGAGTGTTGGCCAGTAATATCTTTAGTGAAAAGCCTTGTGTGCTAGGGATCGAGATCCAGCATGATCTCCGCAGACTCCTTCATGTATTTCCTGAAGGACAGTTTCTGCCTCTGCAGGCGTAAGGCATCTTAGGTATGGTAGGTTAAAACCCCGCTTGTAGAGTTGGTCATTAATGATCAAGTAACGGGTAGCCTTGTATCGAATCTGCTTAGCTTGGACTTTGTCATTTGGAAGGGTGTCATGAGCAAAGAATCTATAAATCGAGGTAATCCAACTATCTCCTTGTTGTAAGTTGCACACTTCCGCAGCCATGGTGCTTAGTGCTGCCAACAATTCAACCTGAATTTTTCTCCCAATCTTTTCTTCTACCGCTGAGGCGAGGTGAACCAAAGCATCTGCATGACTGTTTGCCGCTCGAGGAATTTAGGTGATCTGGTAGTGGAAGTGCTTGAGCAACAATTGTGTTTGTGCCAGATATGCTGCCATGGAGCTATCCTTAGCGTCAAAGTTGTTGGTGACCTGGTTAACTACCAATTGGGAGTCACTGAAGATATCAATTCGTTTAACCCCAAGGTGTTTGGCCAAACGTAAGCCTACTAGGAGGGCTTCATATTCGGCCTCATTGTTCGACGCCTTGAATTTGAAAAGAAGAGCATACTCAATCACGATGATGATTGGTAAGCACGATGATGGAGTGTGCTTACCAAGCCTACATGGAGTCTATATGTTGATGGCTCGTCCAAGAATTTTTCTCCTAAATTCCTCGAGCGGCACGATGATGGACGAGCCATATTGGTAAGCACGACAGATACGCCCTGAATTTTTCTCCCAATCTTTTCTTCTACCACTTTGTTAGAGGCCGTAAAGACTAGTCCTGCTCCACAACCCTGTTTCTTGGACGAGCCATCAACATATAGACTCCATGCTAGGGCTGTTGGTTCTATTTTCTGAGATTCCAAGGGTAATGAAACCACTTTTTTAGGCGTAGAAACAATGTCAACAGGATATGCGAAGTTGACGATGAAGTTGCCACTGCTTGGCCCTTCTCAACTGGCTTTGGTTGGTAGGAGATGTCAAACTCACCCAATGCTATCGCCTATTTGATCATTCGCCCGGAAGTGTCAGGACTTTGGAGTATCTGTCGAAGAGGATGATTGGTAAGCACGATGATGGAGTGTGCTTGGAAGTAAGGGCAAAGTTTTCGAGCAGACATGACCAATGCTATAGCCAATTTCTCAATGTTGGAGTATCGTGTCTCCACATCTTGTAAGGCCTTACTAGTGTAGTAGACATGCCGTTCGACATTACCATCATTTCGAATGAGAACGTAACTTACTGCTGAAGCCGATACCGACAGATAGATAATGAGAGTGTCACCAACCTCAGGTTTGGAGAGCAAATGGGCTTTACTCATGTAGTCTTTGAGGTTCTTGAATGCCTCAGCATATTCATCAGTCCATGTAATGTACTTCTTACTTCCCTTAAGTGCTTTGAAGAAAAGAGCACATCTGTCGATGGCCTTAGAGATGAACCTAGTTAAGGCTGCCACCTTGCCAGTAAGGCTCTGGATGTTTTTTGAAGTTACCGGTTCCTTCATGTCGAGGATTGTTTTGATCTTCTCGGGATTAGCCTCAATGCCTCGTTGGCTTATCATGGAGCCTAAGAATTTGCCAGAGCCTACGCCGAGGCACATTTGTTGGGGTTCAACCTCATTCGATACTTCTTCAGAATGGTGAAAGTTTCAGATAGGTTAGTGATGTGTTGGTCAGCATGTTTGTTCTTAGCTAGCATATCATCAACCTAAACTTCCATGCTCTTCCCAATCTGTTCGGTGAACATTGAATTAACCAGTCTCTGATAAGTCGCTCCTGCATTCTTTAGGTCGAAGGGCATGACTTTATAGCAATATAGTCCCCTGTCAATAGTGAAGGCTGTGTGTTCTTGGTCCTAAGGGTTCATGAGGATTTGGTTGTATCCTGAGTAAGCATCCATGAAGCTCAGGAGTTCACACCCTGCCGTAAAGTCTATAAGTTTGTCTATGAGAGGAAGAGGAAAGCTATCCTTCATGCATCCTTTGTTTAGGTCAGTGTAATCGACACACATTCTCCACAAGACCTTTTGGAGCAGGAGACTTTCCTTGGTCGGATTCTTCTTAACAAGGACAACATTTGCTACCCACGTTGGATAATTGACTTCGCGGATGAAGCTTATGCATTTGAGTTTTTCAACTTCTGCCTTCATTGCCTCGTACCGTTCAGCGTCATAAGATCTTCGCTTATGTCTCACTGGCTTGGTCTTGGGGTCAATACTTAAGCGATGACAGATTATATCGGGAGAGATGCATGGCATGTCCTCGTATGACCAGGCGAAGATCTCAGTGTTCTCTTGTAAAAAAAGAGATCAATGCCAACCGAATGGGTGGTAACAAGGTGGTACCAATCTTCACCATGCAATCCGGATAATCTTTTGAGATAGAGACCTTCTCCAACTCTTCAGCGGGTTGTGCTTGCTGGGTGAAAGAGTCATCTCGAGGATCGTCGGGTTGACTGTTGCCACCGTGAAGATCTAAGTTGGCTTCGTTTGGGCTGGTCTTTATGACTTGGTCATGTATAGAAAGGATTTCCTTGGGCACAGGCAGGTGTTGTTGCTTGACCGAAGTGTTGTAACATGATCGTGCACTAAGTTGATCTCCTTTGATGTAACCATTGCCACAGGGGGGTTGAAAATTTCATCAACAACATATGTGTGGATACCATGGCCTTGAGATCATTGATGCATGTGCGTCCGAAGATGACATTGTATTCCGTTGGGCAATCAACCACCAGGAACTTAGTGGCAATGGTAGCTGTGTAAGGGCCTGTACCAATGGTGAAAGGTAAGTGTATGCTCCCTAAAGGTTGCACGATATCACCGGAGAAGCTTATCAGATGGGAAATCGAACGGTCGAGCAAGTGTTCAGCTATATTAAGTGTCCTGAAAGCTTTAGCAAACATGATATTGACCGAAGCCCCCGTGTCTACCAGGATTCGTCGTACTTCAAAATTGGTTATGTAAGCTTCCACGATCAGTGGGTCGTTGTGAGAGTAGATGATACCTCTTTCTTCCTCAGGGTAGAAACATATTGGATCCCAGTTAGGCTTTTGATACTTACCTCCCCTGATGTCTTCCACGTGAAACACTTGGTGGCCAGACCTTAAAGCTCGTTCACTATTTTTCATGGCCCTGTTGGAAGATTTAGATATGGGCGTGCCACCACTTATGGAATATATCACATTTACCTGGCGTTGGTTACGGTTACCCCTTAGAGGGTGAATGAGGAATTGATCAACTTTTCCTTCACGTGCCAAAGCTTCAATATGATCATGAAGGGTGATACACTTCTTGCCGTCATGGCCGTTATGCTCGTGGTAGCAGCAAAACGTGCCCGTGTTCTTCATGGGCTTGTAATCCATGTGCCTCGGCTTTGGCTTCGGTATCAAGTGTGTTATGCTGGGGTAAATGGCCACTCATGTGCCATTCAAAGGTGTGTATGCCTCATACCTCAGGGTAGGGACTGTCCTGACACGTGCTTGACCCACTGTGTTGACTGCCTGAGATCGGGGATTATCATGGCAATACCCTTGGTTATCGCGGTAGTGTCCCTTACTCTTTTTACTAAAATGAGACTGGTAAGGATGGAAATATTTCCTTTTGCCCTGAGATTGATATGTCTGTTGACTTGGCAAAGTATTAAGTAAGGCAAGGGGAGGCACCGCTGCCGTTTGGAAGGTCGAGGTCTTCTCTTTTGGTTGGATCTGGCTTCCATTCCCTACTTGCTGATAAAGGGTGGTTGTGGGAGGTTTCCCTTGATATGTCCTTGCCTCGGCGGAGGCATGGTTGTAAGCCTGTGCCATCACCTCAGAGTAAGTCTTCCAAGAGTTGGCATTGATCATGTACTTAAAGAAACAATCACGTAGGCCTACTGTGAAGGCCTTGAGGGCGGTCTTGTCATCTGCCTCAGCGTAACGAGAATACTCATGGCTGAAACGACCAGCGTACTCTCGTAGTGACTCGTCCGGCTTCTGGCGAATAGTGTACAAGTTATCTGCAAAATGCAAGCGATCGGTCTGGAAGATGTGTTGAGAGACAAACAGTTTCCTTAGTTCCTCAAATGATTCTACTGTCTCAGGTGGAAGACGGCAATACCAATTTAAAGCTCCGTCAGAGAGGGTGGAGGGGAAAAGAAGACATCGCTCTTCGTCGGTGTGCATTCGATATGCCATGGTGGACTCAAAGAGGTTAAGGTGTTCAATTGGGTCCTCCATTCTAGTATAGAGTTGTAAACCAAGCTTTTGTTTTGTCTTCGCTTGAAGGGGGTGTCGAGGATCCTCCTTGTGAGAGGGCCAGGCCTGGGTTGGTTCCAGTCAGGTATCTCGGCCTAACGTTCGGCCTTCAACTTGTTTACTTCCTCAATGAGCTGTAGGACAATGAGGTATTGAGTGGAGTCATGTACCACTGAGATTTTCTTTTGTCAGTCTCTATCGCCTCTTAGAAGTAGGAAATTTTGAGCAAGGGCGTGTGATTTTTCCTTGGACTCGCCGTATTGACTTCTAGGGCGAGTCTGTCGGAATACCCCAGAGTCCCCTGTACCTTCATGTTCCTCTAGGACATGTCGTTCCTTCCCTAGATTGGCAGCTGGCCTAGGTCATGGGAAGGGACCGAGTCTTTCATAAACCCTTGAGTCATTGATCTTCTAGCATATGTGGAGGGGATTCTCTCGACGTTGCTTTAGAAAGTCTCGACAGTCACGATAAACGGTTTTTTATCTTTCCAACCCTTCTGCAATGAGGTGTCTTCTTCCACTTCTCCTGCTTCGGGTCGAAGCAGCTGGGTTGAGAGAAGTCTCATGTTGATCAATGTTTTGATGATTAGCTCGCTCCTCATCAGGGATACCCATGTCGAAGGCAGGTGACCCTCCGTGTTGGGGGGCACCCAGATGATGGTTGATGTCCGCAGGGGCAACAAGCTCGCGTGTTTGAGTACGCATAGTTTCATGGAGCGTCTCAAAGAGCTTCTCATACTGCTCTTGGAGGACCTCATTCTTCATTGCTATCTTGTTATTTGAGCTTATAGCTCATCGACTTTAGCTTGAAGAGCAACCCTCTTTCATTCCTTCTTTCGTTGCTTCGCACTAGGTGCAAGAGGGGTGTCATTCTATGTGTTGTGGCTTCCTTCGCTCCCCATGTTGGAGAGGGATGCCTGGTCAAAAGAAAGTGTACGAATGGTGGAAACCAGCTTGACAAAGCTGAAGAGAGTGGGAATAAGTGTCGTTCCCACAGACGACGCCAAATGTTGATGCACAAAATCAGTGAGGACTTTGGTACAACAGAAAGTGTTAATTTTGTGACCTTCGCTAAATTACTTCAGTCACTAGTGTGGATAAGTATGTAAATGGATGGAGACAGGGAAGCAAACACAAGATGTACGTGGTTCACCCAGATTGGCTATGTCCACGGAGTATATGAGTTCTCATTGATTGTGAAGGGTTTACACAAGTACATAAGTTCAAGCTCTCCTTTAGTCAGTACAAGTGAATGATTTAGTACAAATGACATTAGGAAATATTGTGAGAGAATGATTTCTATTTATAGAAGAGATTTTCTAGTTTCATTCTGACATTGACACGTGTTGTGTTGTGATTGGCTTCTGATATTGACATGTGTCGTGCTATGATTGGTTTCTGATGTCGACATGTGTCGCGCTGTGATTGGCCTCCTGGTTAGAGGGAAACTCTTCTGGGTCCTTGACGGTATAACGTTGACCGGTGTTCAGTAGTTTCGGGATTGGTCAAGTATGGTACAAACAAGTAGTAATATATGTGAAATGGGTTTCTGGGTTTCCATCAAAATATAAAACTGAAGTAGAACACCAGGAATACAAGTAAAGGAATGTTCTTGACTGAATGAAGTTTTGTTTTGGGCTGAGATTACAAGTGGAAAGCAAATGGCTTTCAACCATTTAGGGTTTTATGAACTGACCTAAGGAGTAAAGCTAAATAGTTAAGTTGTCATGCAATTTTTGTTTTTGGGTTCCTTCAAATTTATTAGTATTTTTGTATGAAATATGCTCTTTTCGGCCCGCGGCCATTGTTGTTCCATGTTAAGCACCAAAGGAACGCAACTATCACTTTTGGACTTCATGTCCCTCCTCTACACCCCCTCCCTCTCCTTTGGTTGTTCTTTTCCAAACCCAAAACTCCGTCTCTCCTCAATTTTCCTCTCTGCCTCCCTTCCCCATAAATCATCCCCACCTCATCCTTTGCTCTGATCTGTAGACTTTCGACCGAATATGGTTGCCAACCTTATTTCCCTTCCTCACTGTCCCCCCCAATACAGCTTGCCGGATTTCCATCGAGGCCAAGTGTACTGGGACTTCGGTTAAAGTAAGGGTATTTTACATACCCCCTTAGCCTCACCTTCTATCCATGTGTTACTATGTTTGTACATATTTTCTAGGATTCGTGAATGGAATTTGGATCTGGTGATTATCTTTTGGTTTTGCATCTTTAGTATAGAAATATGGATGTGGTGTGCTTCTTGGTGTGGGTTTTGTACTTTTGTGCTGCGATGTTTTGTTCGTTTTCACCACTCGATCATTTTCTCTAGTGTTGCTACTTTGGTAACCGCTGGCAAGACTTTCATGGCGGTGGTGGCGGACGTTGTTTTCTATGGTCGAAAATTAGGATTTGGGTTCCCGTTTTAGTTTATTGATTTGGGCTGGGCTTTTATGTATTGTTTCCCCCAATGTATTTGAGTTATTTTGCATTCCTTTGAGTTGGCTTGTAACCTACTATCAAATTAATGCATTTATCTTTTCAAACCAAAAAAATAAAAAATAAAAAATGAAAACATAATCCAAGCTTCCAAATACTCATCAATAGTAATGTGTGTTTTTAATTTTTGGTTAATAAAGTTTATATTAGCACCTCACGTAATATTAAGTACACCCACAAGACATTTTATTATTAAATGAGGTGTTTATTCTAATATGCAATTACTATTTAAGCTGTATATGAATTAAAAAAAAACAAATTAGTTTGTAAATACACCCAACTATTTATCTACATGTATTCTAAGATTGGTTTTCTCCAAGCTCTTAACACAGATGATGAAAAAAAAAAAAAAAAGTTATTTTTGTCGAATGAAATATGAAATCAATGTTTTAGAGGTTGCGATGTCGTCTTAAAGTATATGGTGTTGGAACATATAAAACTTGCGATAAGTGAAAAATGAATGACCCAGACTCAAACGAAATATCACCAGTGTCCGCAATAGGGAGGGTCACACCATTACTAACAACCTTGTCATTAGAACCATACCCAATGATGAGTAGCACCGGTATCCGAATACCATGATGGATCAGAAGAAGCAATATGCATACCAGCAAAAGCATGAGAAATATCATCACCTGAACGAGTAGCTTGAGGACACAACGCAACAATGTGGCCAAATTGGTTGCAGGCCCAACACTGAGCTATACGGTTGACAAGGGTTGGTCCAAGGATACCAGGGCGTTGTTGCACATCACCACGCTAACCACATCGCTCAGCACCACCAGACTGATTAGAGCGTCCACCACCATTACTGCGAGGAGCCCGAACCAGAAGCACTATTAGACAAACCAACAACAGAATTACGGCCAGAAAGTAGTAGGAGTTGAAGCAACAGCCTGATTCATAGCGTGCTTGGATTCAAAGACCATGAGCCGAGTAATCAAATCATTAAACGGCGACAGAGGTGGAAAGTTGGTGAGCATAAACACCCAATTCTTACCGCCAAAAGGCCTCATCTCTAGTCAAATATATACGTACACATTTTGCCATAATATATCTCCTTGTAGTTTTAAGAAAAATATTTTGCTGATCATGTTCACGTACATAGGAGTTTCTGAGATGCGAATTATGAGCCGGAGTTATTTTTATTTATACAAACATCTAGACATAGCTCAAATAAATAATAATCAAGCATAACACTATTTTGCTGATCATCTTCACATACATAGTTGTTTACTTAAAGATCTCCATCACGCAAAGGCTGGCGACAAAACATTCATATTTAATGCCACTAAATCCAGCACCAGTTGCCAAAGTCATGAACTCTTCTCGGCTCCGCTCCTTTCCTCCCCTTTTTTGACTCAGCATAAGCACATCAAGTAGAGAGGTGCTCTTCACGGCGGTGCTAGTCTCTGGCATCACTGGAAGAAGTGCTTCCACAATAATCACTTTTCCATCGTCTGGAATAGCATTGTAACAATTTTCCAACAGCTTTAGGCAGTGTTGGTCACTCCAATTGTGAAGTACCCACTACAAATTTATCGAAAGATACATTGTAACCATTGTTCGTATGACCTCAAACTGAATAGGAAAACAAAATTAATGCTCGGGAAAATGAAAATTAACCTTCAACAAAATGGCATCCCCAGATGGAACACTTGTAAACATGTCTCCTCCAACATGTTCCACACCTGCAAAAATAAATTAATTCCTATTTTAAGTTGCATGGCTTGTGCATGATAAATAAAATAAGAAGAAAATTAATTCCCGCATGTCGTTTGCTTCTTTTGTTTATCTTTGTATATTTATGTCTTTTTATTCTCTGCATGATTTATTTAACCTGAAGCTAAAACATAAGTGTGTAGGGAAAGGAAAATAGTGAGTGTGCGAACATCACGTTCCAACTAACTATTACAAATCAAATTAACTAAAGTGATCTTTACCAGGATATGAAGTGGCATCTTTTATGACATGAGGCAAGTCATAATTGATACCCTTAATATGGGGATGCTTAGAAGTGATTAGACTAATAGTGACTCCCAAACCACCACCAACATCAACAAGTTGGGTAATTTTCTCAAAACCCTCGTAGACATGAAGAATCTTCTTCGTGACAATAGTGGTGAGGTTAAACATTGCTGTGTTGAAAACTTGACTAAACCTGGAGTCTAAACCTAGGTACTCATAAGACTGCTTGCCATGGACCCTGTGAAATGGAATTCCTCCTTCAACAACTGCATCCTTCAGTTGGGACCTATCAATGTCAATGTGTATCACCCAAGTTAGAGTTAAAAAGATAAATTACTATATTTTTTTTTTTTTGAAACAAGATAATTACTATTAATTAGGCTAATTAGAAAATAAAAGCTAGAGAGACAATTTCTTTTCTACAATGACTGATGTGGCAATTTCTAATTTTCTGTGAATAAATAACTTGTAAGTGATTCCATAATGAAACAAATGAAAAATTGCCAAATGAGTTTATAGTGAGTCTTGCATAATAGAAAAGTTATTTTCAAGTTATATTGGTTTCTTTTTCATAGTAATTTGAAAAAATTGGAGCAATTTTGGCACAATTT
Organism: Malus sylvestris; assembly: GCF_916048215.2. Taxonomy (NCBI): domain Eukaryota; kingdom Viridiplantae; phylum Streptophyta; class Magnoliopsida; order Rosales; family Rosaceae; genus Malus; species Malus sylvestris. The sequence goes on along the minus strand of NC_062269.1, from coordinate 3,635,781 downwards.
GAGCTTTGGTTCCTGAACTAATTTTTTTTTGAGTATTGCTTTCTGAACTTAGTGGGAAAAGGCTTTGTTGTTGTTGTTGTTGTTATTGCTTTCTGAACTTGTCATAATATGAAGCAATAGTTCTTTTGAATAACATTCTTGGTAATTTCGTTTTAGAATAAAAGGTTCAAAGAGGCCAAAAAGGGACGAAGTTTGAATGGAGTTATAAAAAAAAATTATTGTTTTCCATTGTAACAAGTTTAGAGACTAATATTTAGGGATATTTAATTTAAAGACCAAAGTTCCAATTGAACTAAAATTCAGAACTATTGCTCTAATTATCTCTAATAATTCTACTAAAACAAAATATAGATGAATAAAAAGAGAAAAGGGTCAAGACAATGGTTAATTAGTAGGGGCAAGAGAGTAGTACTAAACAGACCAGGAGTCTAGGACGACCTTGTCTTGCGACAATGCCATCATGGGACCTAAAGAAATACCATCCTCATCAGTCACAAAGTAGTTGGACACAGGACCAATGCTGTAGACCCTCTGAGAATCAGACCCATCTTCTTCATTAGCAACGACAGAGCAGCTGAGAATAGAGTAACTGGCTAGGAGCCTTAGAATACGATCCAACATCATCGGTGCCTCAGAATTCCTGGTGCCGCTGCCGATATGGGCTGCAATCTCTGACGAAGACAGCTTGGCACCAGGACCGGCTTTCGCTATGATGTCGAAAACGCCTAGCTCGATTGCTGATTTCATAGACATGGACAACACAGAAGAAAACACCAGCTGCATGGCACAGCCGAAGGTTTCCTCTTCTTCCAGCTGCAGGGCCATTGGACTGTCTATATTTGTATTGTGATACTTAAGGCCACCTGAATGTGTTTACTTATCTTCTCTATATATAAAGCCAGAACTTCCTTTTGGTCAATTCCTGCTTTATATTTTAAGTCCTGAAACAAATTTTAGCTTGCGGCACCGATATTTAAATTTTTGTTTAACTCCCTCTATTTTATACGCCCGTCTATTTTACATGACTCGATCGAACTTTCACCTAAATGTACAAGTGCAATTCTACTAGAAGTCTGCATAACTCTATCATCTATGCGGGGTCTGTCGAAACATTCAAACTCAACAAATGTTATAGAATTCCATATTCAATACATGATAATGTATTGAAAGCGGGAGAATTGTCATGAGAATCAATTAAAATAAGTGACTAATTAAGAAATTTTTGTTGTTGCTCTACCCTTCAAAGTACTTCACTATGGCGGAGGGACGAAGAGACAAGGAATGGCCTAGGGCGCCTATACTGACCTTTTCTTTTCAACCCTCCTCCAATTATCATGCTTCATACATTTACAGTCATGCTTCATACATCTACATTAAACCTTCACTTTTAAATTTTAAAAACAATCTACTTTGATCTTTCTCTTTCACGGTGCAACCCAGAAGCAGGACTCCAAGTTAGGCTTAGCAATTCCTGACACGACCCGATAACCCGACACGACACGACACAAAATTAACAGGTGTTCGGGTCAACACGATAAAGAATCGGGTTGTTATCGGGTAACCCGATAAGCACCTGTTAAGATAACGGATTGGTTCGGGTATACACGTGGGTAACACGATACACGATAAGCAAAATATTAATTTTATAATTTTATAACCCTAAAAAATACTATAATAATTATATATATATTAATTTAACAATTTTATACCCCTAAAAACTATAATTATATATATATATTAAATTAAATATTAAAAATTGGTGACCATTGGATCGGCTTAAGTATACATACCATTCAATTTTTTAAGTGTTATATGTACAAAATCAATAAATTTAAATCTACTTAATAAATATATATCATTGAACTCAATGGGATACGAATTCTATGAAACTAATTTCAACGATCCAACCGTCAAACTTGTTTGTATATGCTTCAAGATTGGATCAGCAAAAAATCGCAAAAAACAAACATTCAGAGATCAAATTATGGGACAAAACTTTTCAATGGTTATCAACGAAAAATCACGATTTAACGGTTATTTTAACTCTGATTTCGATAATTTTTTATAGCTACACTCCTCGACCCTATATGAATACAATGAATGAATTCGATCTTCAATTTAAAATATTTACACTAGTGGATACCACAAAATCTTATGTTATACTTAATGAAAGTATGAATAACCTCTGAAGTGTTAGTGAATCTATTGTTTTGATGTGATACGCATTCTACGAAACAAGTTTCAACGATCCAACCGTCAAACATATTTGAATATACTTCGAGATCGCATACGCCAAAAATTGCAAAAAACAAACATTCAGAGATCAAGTAATGGGACAATACTTTTCGACGGTTATAAACAAAAAATCACGATTTAACTTTTATTTTAACTTCGATTTTGAGGATTTTTTACAACTACACTCCTTGACCCTATATGAATACAATGAATGAATTCGATCTTCAATTTAAAATATTTACACTAGTGGATACCACAAAATCTTATGTTATACTTAATGAAAGTATAAATAAATTCTAAGTGTTAGTGAATCTATCGTGATGAGAAAAACCTAACAGTGAAATCATTAGGGCTTGGCGAGAGAACAAAAACAAAATGATCAAAACCTAAAAAGAAAAGGAAAATGCTGAGGCCGACGTAAACAGTGAACGAAGAGAGAGAAACGTACCTTACGATGGGGGAATTGGCGACGGCGGAAGGAATGGGGGGAGCGGCGTCGATGGCAGGAATGGGAGGGCGGGAGTGGAAGTGCAAACTGGAGGAGAGAGCTACTTCGGGCGAGTTCAAGGGTACTTGTTCTCCATGATCGGGGTTTATGGGGTTTAGGGGTTTGAATTCTCTGACAAAAATGTTTCTTTTTATTATTTTATTTTTTGACGTAAATGAAACGGGGTTTTTAGAGACATTCTGGCCTGACCCAGATGTAGATGGGCTTTAAAATCCTCTGCCCAAATGCAGCCCAGACCTAGATGCTATGCTCCTTCAACTTATCTTCTTTCGATTGTCTTACTCAACTCTCAATTTTTTATTTTTTAATACAATCATACATTTACGCTATCAGGTGGGTTCACGAGATTCGAACTAATGACCTTCCCCTAACAAGTGAAAAAGTAATACTAAGCTATAGTATCAAGTGACTATTCAACTCTCAATTTGTTTATTCAACTCTCAATTTGTTTCTTAACCTTATAGAGCGTGCCAATTTCTTCACACCACATCTTAATGCATCACATTTTATTTTTATTATTTGCGCTACGAGACAATAACAACAACAAAAAAACCTTTTCCCTCTAAGTGGGGTTGGCTAAAAAAATGGCCCATGCAGGTCTCGAACCTACGATCTTCGTGTTATTAGCGCGACGCACTACGAGAAAGGGAGAAAATAATTTCCAATTTGATAAAAAAAAAAGGGTGTGCTATCCACACACCCCTTTTTACTTCTCCCACACCCCTTGTTAATTTCTATCCTTTGATCTTCTTCAATTCATCCTATCCAATGGCCAAAAATTAAAAGGGTGTGAGAGAAGTAAAAAAAGTTGTGTGGATATCACATCCCAAAAAAAATTAATAGACTTGATAGTAGGGACAAACACAAAGTTGGCAGCTTTCCAAGGATGGGGTTCTCTACCCTTTTGTTTTCGTTTCCCTCCCTCCCTGTCCACCTCTCGCAGTTTTTTTTCATCTCTTTTCCTCTACATTTTTTTCTTCTCCCTATCTACAAAAATGAAATCTTGAGCGTTCAAAAAGGATGAGAGGAAAAAAGAGGGGAAAAACAGAAGAAAAGAGAATCTTTGTCCACTTCTCAAAACGCTTAGATATGTTGTTTGCACTCTTATCGAAATTCCTCATTTCACATTAGTGGGATTTAAAAAAACTATCATTTTAGAGATAGGTAAGTACTGAAAGGCGAAAATAAACTTTTCGACCTGTTAACGCAAAAAACTGGTAAGGTTAACAATTAGTGGTATATGGTGGGTGATATGGTTTAGAGTAAGAGTGCAATTGGTTGAACGAGCTAGATGGTTAACCCATTCCTAACAAAATTCCTAATTCGAGTTTGAATTAAGGTTCATGCAGGTTTATTCAGGTTCAAGTTTAAATTGGGTTTGGCCTTACTCGAGTGAGGTTCAATTTTGTGCAACTTTATCAAGTTCAGTCTTGTAACACATTATTTTATAAGATAAACTAATCTCAAATTTTGAACCAAAATAACTATTTAAAATTCAATTTTACACATCAGCAACCATACAAAAGATAAACCAAATAGCGTCAGATGAATTTCTAAATGTTCAACCATGCAAATTTGAAACTAAATTACAATAATACCAAAAGTTTTAGCAAAGAAAAAAACGTAAAAGCAACACTATCATTTCTTGTTCAAATGAAAACCAAACAACAAACTTCAAAGTATAGCCCATTGAAACTTTGTAACTAGCTTATATAATAGAAATGGATGGGTAACATGTGCGTAAGCAATTCATGCAAGAAATGGAGTTTGGTTTGGGTCCACATGGGTGAGAAAACCATCAACCGGACCCAACCCATTAAATAATCTCATTGAAGTCATGTTTGTTGTAAAATTGACGGTGGGTGCAGTGGAATAAATAAACAAGACACAAATTTACAAGGTTCCTCTACAGTCAGTGTGACTGGAGTACATCCTCGGGGCAGCAGTGATGCTTTCATTATAATCTGAAATAATAAGAGTACAAATATAACTCTCTCTATTATCTCCTCTCCTCTTCTTTCCTCTCTCTCTCTCTACCGTGAGTCTCTCTGTATTTCTGAAAGCATTACGGAGTGCTCTATTTATAAAGCAACTCCAAGCATACGTCTTTGACAATATGATCTTCTTTCATCTCCTAAGTCAAGATTGATTTTTATGGGCATTGAACATCTACCCAATGTTTTCAGTTTCTACGTGGGCATTCATTACCCACTATTATTTTCAACACTCCCCCTTGGATGCCCACATATCAACATCAGTTACCTCGTTAAAACCTTGATCTGTTTTGGATGCTCCCCCTGATGAGTATCTCCCCATGTTTTCAAATCATTTATGTTGATCGTTGATCATTCTACTTCAGTCTCTTAGTAAGAAGAGTAGCCGAAAGAGGTGCTTTACTTGTTGTTAACTTTCCACAGGCTTGTTCTTGAACTGGGCTGGAGGACCTTCTGCTAGACTTGATCCAAATGCCTGAATTTACTCCTTTTATCTGGAGCGGAATTTGATTCAAGGGTAGTGAACACTTGATCTTGAATCGGACTTGTGATTTCTTCAAGGACCTTCGTGGCTTGATCTTGAATGAAATTGGACCATGACGAGCTTCATGTGGCAAATGATCTTCAGTTTTGTCAGGGATGAATCAGCACACGTTTGTTGTGCTTGTCTCCACATGCTTCAATGTATCATTTTCACTTTCCTTACTTGCTCCCCTTGCTTAAGTAGTATTTTCCCTGCTTTTCCCCCATGCATGCGTGGCATCTTCTCCTGCAGTATTTGCCATCTGATGCAGGAGTGGAATGCAACCCTTGCATTTGGATGGTTCATCACTTCTTGGTGACTAGAAACCCAGCTCCAACAACAGTTGAAGATGACTACTCGAGAGCTAGGTAAGCAATCAGGAAAGGTTCCAGGCAGTCGGTTCCTTACCTGGAGTTTGAGTTGAGGTTCCGACATATTGCTTTCTTTATCCTTGTCTTTGCAGGTAAGAACAAGGACAAAGGAAATGACAGGGAGATTGCATGATATGAGATACTCTTCCTCTCGTCCCTGATGATATAAGATACTCTTGCTATGGTATGACTTGTTTGAAGAGGTATTCTCAGAGAGGAATAAAACTGAGTATGTTGAGAGGTTTGGTTGCAGATGCATCTTCGACAGTGAGAGAGAGAGTTAGGAGTTTTGGATGTGTGCCTTGCCATGGAGGATGAAAATCGACATATATAGGGATTTCTCCAATAGCAGGTAGTGGTGTGGATGTGACTTTGTCATCCACGCTTGTCGGCAACAGTGTTGTAGTTGGAATAGTGAAATTCACGCGTTTTCAACTTTATCAGAGATCTTTGACAAAATTGTACGTGATATCCAAAAGCTGAGATTGCGTCTGAAAAATGCCAACAAACTTTATTCAGGAAAATCTGGCTTTTGAAATTCAGAGAGTTGTGCCTCTTCAATATCTGAACAAGTGGCTCTGTTGCCTCTTCTTTTATAGAGGTATTTATTGTATTCAAATTTTCACACTTTGAAGATTTCCCACTTGTGAAAATTGTCTCTGCTGTATTTCTGAGATTTCACTATATCCAACATTTTTCTTTCATCAACTTCTGAAAATGGCTTGCCCATCTAACATTTGCTTAGATTTGAGTCTTAGGACTAATACAGGCGAGCCGCATCAGGATAATATATGTCGCCCGTCTTTCTTATCTTCAAATGGTCCTCTTACGGTTGGGGACTCTGTGATGAAGAATGACCTAATCGCTACAGTGGTAGCTAGGAATCTTCTCACTCCCAAGGATAACAGAATCCTTTCAAACCGATCTGATGAGGCTGCCATTCAAGACTCTTTGGCTCTTAGTATTCAATGTGCAGGCTCTGTATCCAATATGGGTCAACGCCTACTTGCTCGAACTCACCAAGTTGAATCATTGATGATTAAGGTGGCAAGTCTTAAACAAGAGATTAGAGGGCTCAAGCACGAGAACAGAGCGTTACACATGCTTGCAAATAATTATTCAACAAGCATGAAAAGAAAGCTCGATCAGCTACTGGAATCCGAAGGTCGGACGCAAAGTGACAATCAAGGGTTCAGGTCTTTATTCCAAAGACACCCATTTTCTCAACCGTCTGGAGTTTCACCAAGTACTGAGGTTCCAAATAATCAACCTCTGGTGCCTCCCCTTTCTGGAGTACTTCCGAGTACTGAGGCTTCACATGAGCAACCTTTGTGAATGTTCCCTCATGTTTTCATGTGTATGTCTGTAATTTCTCGGAGATATCAATAGATAAGCTTTATTTCATTCAATGTATTGTGTCAAATACAATAAAGCATATATTGCACTAAGATATGGTACTTCTGGACCAAATATCAATTTATCTTTACCCTCTCGAAGATAAATGATCATTCTTAGTTTCTACATATTTGAGTATTTAACTCATAATCTTCAATCCATATGATTCTTTAACATCATAAACATCATGGATAAGATTCGTGTTGGCATATTGTTCGATCTGCAGTTCGAGACAATATTTCTCTCAACACTTTATAATCTTTCTTGACTATTCAGGAGTCTCAATTTCATGTCATCGATTCTTGCAAGAGATTTTAGTATGTTGCAACAATATCATAATGATAGTACTCACTAAGGCAATTATACCATCCATTGGTATTGAGTACATAATTTATGCTTTACCCTTTGGGGGCTTACTTCAAGCAATATGAATCCTTCAGAGATTTTATACACTTCATGACACATTTTCCTTTGGAATTTATACAGATCAATTTGCTCCCATGTATAATTGAGGGATTTACTTATGGAGATACGATGTGGGCAACTCACAACCTTTCGTATATAATTCTCCATTCATATGAACTCATTTACAAGAGTATAATTTCAGGTTTCAATTAGTAATCTTATGTCATATCATGTGAGTGTAGTTCACTGTATTACAAATGCCCAATGTAACCTCCTTGGTTCAACATCTTTTGGCTATTTGTATTACATTCAAATATATAGGTTCATTTTCCCATGTTCTTACAAAATTGTAATGGAATTGCCTTTCTCCATCTTTGTTTTTCGTTGAAAAGAACGAGACTCAATATCAACATAGCTCATTGATGATTTTAGTAGCTACTTGTAAAAACGAAAATTACCATTGGTTATCATCAATCTGTGATCCCATATTCTCATGTGCATGCGCATGCATAAAAGCTTTTTATTTCTTTGGATATCCATTGCCTCTTCAAGGGCATTACACTATCTCTTCCAAGATAGTCGTAATTTAGAGAATGCGGATTATAACCTCTTCTTGAGCTTTACAGAGCTTGGATCTTAATCTCCACTTCCGGGAGTTGAGTCATTGGAACCTATACGTTTATCGTGCTTCATGCATGAGACATCAACATTCCCATGTCCACAGATTGTCCTTTTCTGGGATTTGTATCCATGCGGCAACTGTCATGCTTCTGGCATGCAACAGTTATGCTTCGGAAATGCAATAGTTCAGTAATGCAATATTCTTCTTCTTTCAAAGGACTAAACCTTTTTTATTCTGAGAGTTTGCCACGCTTCAAGCGTGCAACAGATAACTCATTTACTGCCTCATTATTTTGTCCAAACAGGGATATCAATTCTTGTAGGCACATTTGCAACAAGTATATGTGATTTCATCACTTTCGTTGCATCATTAAATGCATCTGGCATTTGATTGACACATCATTGCATCATTCAATTATTCTTACTTCATTTTCTCATTGATTGCTTCATGAATCAAAATATGACAAATTCTCTTCGTTCTTCTAGAACGATCATTTCTCGTCATTCTTCTGGAATGATATTTTCTCCCCCTAACGGCGGGAAGATTGTCTTATCAAAATGACAGTCCGTAAACCATGCAGTAAATATATCCCCTGTCAAGGGTTTTAAATATTGAATGATAGATGGTGTTCAACATCAATGCCCATTTCAGTACGTTGTGACAGTGCAATAGGCACATAAATAACACAACCAAAAACTCGTAAATGTATAATGTTTGGCTAGTGCCCAAACACGAGTTGTACTGAGAAATATTGATGGTTGGAAACTGGTCTCAACCGAACTTAATAATGCATCATGTAAAATGACATGTCCCCATGTAAAAACTGGCAATTTCGTTTTCATGAGCAGAGCGCGGGTAATCAATTTCATCCACTTAATAAATGCTTCTGCTAAACCATTTTAAGTATGGACATAAGGAACTTCTAGTCCTTATTAAATAGTCTATGGACTGAGACTTTTATGGCTTTTATTACGATTAAGTTGAGGCACTGTGGCACTTCAAACTTAAGGTACTTATCAAGAAACTTCATGTCCGATCTTGAGGATCTAGGGACTTCATGTTTGATCCTTTTTGAATGATGGAACTTCGGGTCCAATCATTTTTATATGATGAGGATCAAGAAACTGCAGGTTCTGATCTAATCAAGGAACTCTGGGTCCTTGTTATACTCATCGTAACAAAAGATAAGTACAATAAATAAATTGAAGCAATAAGCGGTAATTCCAGCCATAGTAAATAAATTGCATTTAAGTAAATAAAGCTTGTGATAAGGGCTTTAATACCATTCACATAAATCAAAACGTAAAGCAGTAGGCGGTAAAACCGTCCATGATAAATAAATTGCTTTAAAGTAAACAGAACTTGTGAAAGGGTTTTAAACCAACACCAATTCACATAAATAAATAAATATATATTTTTCTTCTTTCTTTTCAGATGGTACGACACCATCCAAAAAGTCTTCACCCTTTTGGTTTTTTTTTTCTTAGTTTCCACATGGTGTCTGACACACCATCATTTTTCCTTTTATTTTATTATTTTGTCTTATGTTTTCAAAAGGTGCTAATGCACCATCTCATTGCTTTTGCCTCTTTTTCTCTGCAAAAAACCCACATACTGTTACTTTTTCCATGGGAGAGGCCAGATAAGATATACCATTTCCCATCCCCGTGTTTTCTTAAATTTTTCTTGCATGGCCTAGAGAACATGGCATCGCGAAGCAAGAACTTCCATACAGGAATATAGATGACAGCAGGGTTGATGGAGGTACAAGAGAGGGAGGCCTGTGTGGAGTCAGTCTTGCCATCACCATCTCAGACAACCGAGTATTCATAGGAGTTCTTGAGATCCGTCGAAAACGACGCGATCTGGGTTTCCAAGTCTGATGAGATTCTTCTGGATCTCTGGAAACCAGTTGTCAGGTACGAGTTTTCTTATCTCGTGACGACTTCAGGTCGTTGTAAATTTCAATTCTCACCGGAATTCGGCGGGGCGCTTCTGGCGCGGTGGGAGATATAAAAAATGGACATACCTTTTATTCTGTGAGATTTTTGGCTAGCAGAGGTGGAAGGTAGATAATGCTTCACCGGATTTATGGCGTTGTGCTTTCCACTAACATGAGAGCTTTTCGTGCTGATAACGTGTTGTAAAATTGACGGTGGGTGCAGTGGAATAAATAAACAAGACACAAATTTATGAGGTTCCTCTACAGTCAGTGTGACTGGAGTACATCCTTGGGGCAGCAGTGATGCTTTCATTGTAATCTGAAATAATAAAAGTACAAAGATAACTCTCTCTATTATCTCCTCTCCTCTTCTTTCCTCTCTCTCTCTACCGTGAGTCTCTCTGTATTTCTGAAAGCATTACGGAGTGCTCTATTTATAGAGCAACTCCAAGCATACATCTTTGACAATATGATCTTCTTTCATCTCCTAAGTCAAGATTGATTTTTATGGGCATTGAACATCTACCCAATGTTTTCAGTTTCTACGTGGGCATTCATTACCCACTATTATTTTCAACAATGTTGAGTTTGTGCAGGTTTTTACTTTATGCTAACCCAATAAATATATACGTACACATTTTGTCATAATATATCTCCTTGTAGTTTTAAGAAAAATATTTTGCTGATCATGTTCACGTACATAGGTGTTTCTGAGATGCGAACTATGAGCCGGAGTTATTTTTATTTATACACACATCTAGACATAGCTCAAAGAAATAATAATCAAGCATAACACTATTTTGCTGATCATCTTCACATACATAGTTGTTTACTTAAAGATCTCCATCACCCAAAGGCTGGAGACAAAACATTCATATTTAATGCCACTAAATCCAGCACCAGTTTCCAAAGTCATGAACTCTTCTCGGCTCCGCTCCTTTCCTCCCCTTTTTTGACTCAGCATAAGCACATCAAGTAGGGAGGTGCTCTTCACGACGGTGCTAGTCTCTGGCATCACTGGAAGAAGTGCTTCCACAATAATCACTTTTCCATCGTCTGGAATAGCATTGTAACAATTTTCCAACAGCTTTAGGCAGTGTTGGTCACTCCAATTGTGAAGTACCCACTACAAATTTATCGAAAGATACATTGTAACCATTGTTCGTATGACCTCAAACTGAATAGGAAAACAAAATTAATACTCGGGAAAATGAAAATTAACCTTCAACAAAATGGCATCCCCAGATGGAACACTTGTAAACATGTCTCCTCCAACATGTTCCACCCTTGCAAAAATAAATTAATTCCTATTTTAAGTTGCATGACTTGTGCATGATAAATAAAATAAGAAGAAAAATAATTCCCGCATGTCGTTTGCTTCTTTTGTATATCTTTATATATTTATGCCTTTTGATTCTCTGTATGATTTATTTAATCTGAAGCTAAAACATAAGTGTGTAGGGAAAGAAAAATAGTGAGTGTGCGAACATCACGTTCCAACTAACTATTACGAATCAAATTAACTAAAGTGATCTTTACCAGGATATGAAGTGGCATGTTTTATGACATGAGGCAAGTCGTAATTGATACCCTTAATATGGGGATGCTTAGAAGTGATTAGACAAATAGTGACTCCCAAACCACCACCGACATCAACAAGTTGGGTAATTTTTTGAAAACCCTTGTAGAGATGAAGAATCTTCTTGGTGACAATAGTGGTGAGGTTGAACATTGCTGTGTTGAAAACTTGATTAAACCTGGAGTCTAAACCTAGGTACTCATAAGACTGCTTGCCATGGACCCTGTTAAATGGAATTCCTCCTTCAACAACTGCATCCTTCAGTTGGGACCTATCAATGTCAATGTGTATCACCCAAGTTAGAGTTAAAAAAATAAATTACTATTTTTTTTTTTGAAACAAGATAATTACTATTAATTAGGCTAATTAGAAAATAAAAGCTAGAGAGACCAATTTCTTTTCTACAATGACTGATGTGGCAATTTCTAATTTTTTTTGTGAATAAATAACTTGTAAGTGATTCCATAATGAAACAAATGAAAAATTACCAAATGAGTTTATAGTGAGTCATGCATAATAGAAAAGTTACTTTCAAGTTATATTGGTTTCTTTTTCAAAATAATTTGAAAAAATTGGAGCAATTTTGACACAATTTGAGCTTTGGTTCCTGAACTAATTTTTTTTTTAGTATTGCTTTCTGAACTTGTCATAATATGAAGCAATTGTTCTTTTGAATAACATTCTTGGTAATTTCCTTTTAGAATAAAAGGTTTAAAGAGGCCAAAAAGGGACGAAGTTTGAATGGAGTAAATAAAAAAAATTATTGTTTTCCATTGTAACAAGTTTAGAGACCAATATTTAGGGATATTTAATTGAAAGACCAAAGTTCCAATTGAACTAAAATTCAGAACTATTGCTCTAATTATCTCTAATAATTCTACTAAAACAAAATATAGATGAATAAAAAGAGAAAAGGGTCAAGACAATGGTTAATTAGTAGGGGCAAAAGAGTAGTACTAAACAGACCAGAAGTCTAGGACGACCTTGTCTTGCGACAATGCCATCATGGGACCTAAAGAAACACCATCCTCATCAGTCACAAAGTAGTTCGACACAGGACCAAGGCTGTAGACCCTCTGAGAATCAGACCCATCTTCTTCATTAGCAACGATAGAGCAGCTGAGAATAGAGTAACTGGCTAGGAGCCTTAGAATACGATCCAATATCATCGGTGCCTCAGAATTCCTGGTGCCGCTGTCGATATGGGTTGCAGTCTCTGACGAATACAGCTTGGCACCAGGACCGGCTTTCGCTATGAAGTCTGTTTATACCATATTTAGGGTCTCGTATAAGTACTCGGGGGACTTAAATGTAATTATGTAATAAAGGAAGGGGCAAATATGTAATAAGTGAGGAGTCCTTATTCTATAAAAGGACCCCTCACCCTCACAATTGGGGGAGGCCATTTCAGAGGCCAATTCCTAGGCCCTCTCACCCCCTCTCAAAGCTCTCACTCTCAGAGCTCTCTCTCCCTCGGATAAATACATAATCAGTGTGGACGTAGCCCAAACCTTGGGGTGAACCATGATACATCTTGTGTCATTTACATTTCTTGCAGATTCACGGTCGGATTTACGTTGTTCCAAGACCTCCGATTTTGTGCATCAACATTTGGCGCCGTCTGTGGGAATCGACACGGAAAACTATGTCGGTTCTCTCTCAATTTTTCATCTCTGCCGTGAATCTGCAAAATCCCAGAATCTGCAAAATCACAAAATCTGCAAAAACCCTCAAAACCCCCCAACTTTAATCGCCCTTTACTCTTCTTCTTCCTTCCAACTTCAAATCTCCGATCAGGATAATACAAGGGCATTTTCGAAATAAAAAAAAAGGAGAAAACAGTCAGACAAATTCTCTGATTCGTGGGAAATAATGGGTTGTGCGACGCTGGACCTCGCCGGAACTGTTTCTCTTAAACTCAACAACGATACCCACTTCCTCTGCTGCTCTCCGAAGCCTTTCCTCTCCTTTGTGGAGCTCATCCGCTCTCGACGCCATCCCAACGGCCCCCTTCCAACCTTCTCAGTTGTCGTGCTGACAAATCACTGCCGTCCTTTTCCCTTCGCGCCCAATCAACCACTACTGTTGCTCCTGAAGAAGAGCGGAGCTGAGCCGGAACTCGTCGTTGACCCGGACGATCTTATCGAGGTCACTGCGGACGGTGAAGTCGCGGAGGGAAAATGATGCAGTTTGTTTGCTGCTGCTGTAGTGGGAAACGTAACGAAAAGCAAAGATGTTTTGTGTTCATCTTAAACATCTCAGTCCCTTGAACTCAGTTGTTGCAGGAGCAGCAAAAACCACCAATCCAAATCGTGCCACGTCTGTCAATGGCAGACCAGGGTTGCTTCAAACGACTGCTTCAATGAAACTACTCTCTGTTGGTTTCTTGTGCATGACTGATGTGGCACAATCTCAGCCGTTAACCGTGGTTTCATCAACTGCCAAGCCATCCCAAAACATCACCGTTGATCATCACCCAAAAGATGACGACAAGAAGATCAGAGGGATGGTGGTGTTGATGAAGAAGAATGTTTTGGAGCTCAACGACCTTAAAACTTCATTCCTTGATCGTCTCCATGTTGTTTGGTACGGACGAACATGACCAGTCAACTCAGTTTCAGTTTGAAAACCAGCAGAAAACGCAGCAGATGCCGCTGATTATGAAGATCCTCAAAAAGAAGCAAAAGAATATAAGCTACAACTTGGCAAGTTGAAAAAAAAGGGCTACGCCATATCTCTGATCTGCACGCCCTCAGAAACTCCTGCTCAGAGCTCCTCAACTCCCAAATTCTCCGATCCAGTTCACGTCGCCAAGCTTCGCACAGCTTAAACGATGTAGCTTTCAGCTCATACTATCAATCCCAAGTTGCGTTTTAGATGGACCCATATCATGGAGCTGAGGTTCAATGTCGTGGTGAACAGAGAAAGTTGATAAAAGAATATAAGAATTTTTTTTCTAACGAATTAATGTGTCGACCACCAACTCAAAAAGAAAGAAACACCATCATCAAAAAACAAGCAAAGGCAATCATCCACTAGCAGTGGCACGGGCACCACCAACGGGTCCTCCACGAACTCCAACCATGCACTCACCTGTTATATATATTATCTCCACTGCAACTATTACCACAGAAATATCAGTGTCTAAGCAGTTGTCACTTTAGAGAAAAGCAAAAGAAAGCAAGTGGGTGGGATCAAAGCTGTCCTGTTACGTTTTATAGGAGAACATGCAGGAAAAGAGAAAAAGAAAAAGTGGTGCAGTCATGGAGGAGTCATGTGCTCACAAAGCAGAAAGTAAATGCAGAAAAGAAAAGAGAAAGCAAAAGCAAAGAATAAACACCCCACCAGAATGATGTGATTTACTTTTCTTGGCAGATGTATGATGTGATTTATTTTTCTTATCTCTCGGAAACATCTGTATAAACCCCATTAGAGGGTAATAATAAAAAAATAAATAAAAAAAAACGGCAAAGCCCAAAATAAATGGGCTGGAATGTTGTGTAGAGGGCAAAGGCCCATAAGCCCAAAAATAGCTCCAACCAGGCGATCAAAAGTACGCTCAGTACTCTACAATTATTCGACAACCTACCGCTATTACCACCAACCAGGTGATCAAAAGTACGCCTAGTACTCCAAAATTATTCGGCAACCTGCCGCTATTACCACCAACCAGGTGATGAAATGTACAACCCGTACTCTAAATATTATTTGGCAACTAGCCATTCATGCCACCAACCAGGTGATGAAATGTACAACCAGATAATGAAATGTACAACCCATACTCTAATATCATTTGGTAACTAGTCATTCATGCCACCAACCAGGTGATGAAATGTATAACCCGTACTCTTCTTCATGTCACCAACCAGGTGATCAAAAGTACGCCCAGTACTCCAAATTATACATGAGCATTACTCATGTCATTCATACATAAACATTCATGAGCATCACTCATGACAATCATACATAAACATTCATGACCATCATTCATGTCAACATTCATGAACATCACTCATGTTAACATTCATGAGCATCACTCATAACAACATCCATGAGCATCACTCATGTCAATCAACATAAACATTCATGAGCATCACTCATGTCAATCAGCTTCAAAAAGCTTCATTTACAGAGCTCTAGCTTCAAAAGCTTCATTTACAAAAGCTCCAGCTTCGAAAGCTTCATTTACAGAGTTCTAGCTTCAAAGCTTCACTTGCAAAGCTTCACCTACAAAGCTTCAGTGCAGGGTATACAAATACCGCCTCCGAACAACCGCCACTTTGGCCTATACATGGATTCAATTTGAAGTCTCCAGCCAACAGACTCTATTGACCGAAGACTTGGGGGACTACATTATGTACCATATATTGGGCCTCAACTAGGCCTCATGAAAATACTTGGGGGACTTAGCCCATTATTTATGTACTGACGAGCGAGCCATTATTCTATAAAAGGGACTCCCTCACTTTCATTAGAGAGCACTCATGAAAAATACTTGGGGGACTTAGTCCATCACTTATGTATTGAGGAGCGAGCCCTTATTTTATAAAAAGGACTCCCTCACCTTCGTTAGAGAGCACCGCCGCCAGCTGAGCAACCGCCTCGCCACGAGCATCACTCCTAACCCATTATTCATGTACTGAGGAGCGAGCCCTTATTTTATAAAAGGGACTCCCTCACCTTCGTTAGAGAGCACCACCGCCAGCTGAGCAACCACCTCGCCACGAGCATCACTCCTAACCCATTATTCATGTATTGAGGAGCGAGCCCTTATTTTATAAAAAGGACTCCCTCACCTTTGTTAGAGAGCATCGCCGCCAGCTGAGCAACCGCCTCGCCTCGAGCATCACTCCTAACCCATCATTTATGTATTGAGGAGCGAGCCCTTATTTTATAAAATGGACTCCTAAACCATCATTAGAGAGCATCAACTCTAGCCCATCATCCATATATTGAGGAGTGAGCCCTTATTCTATAAAAGGGACTCCCTCGCCTTCAAACGCCACAAGCCGAGCCAACCAAGGCAACATAAGCCACAAGCCGAGCAGCCTCGCAGCGTGTGCTACTTCTAGTTGAGCATTATTTCAGATTGAGCACCGTCTTATATCGAGCATCAGTTCAAGACAATATCTAGTTACTTCGGCCCACACATGGACTGAATTTCAAGTCTCAAGCCAAAAGACTCTCTTGACTAAAGACTTAGGAGACTACTGTTTATACCATATTTAGGGCCTCGTATTTAGACCTCGTATAAATACTCGGGGGACTTAAATGTAATTATGTAATAAAGGAAGGGGCAAATATGTAATAAGTGAGGAGTCCTTATTCTATAAAAGGACCCCTCACCCTCACAATTGGGGGAGGCCATTTCAGAGGCCAATTCCTAGGCCCTCTCACCCCCTCTCAAAGCTCTCACTCTCAGAGCTCTCTCTCCCTCAGATAAATACATAATCAGTGTGGACGTAACCCAAACTTTGGGGTGAACCACGATACATTTTGTGTCATTTACATTTCTTGCAGATTCACAGTCGGATTTACGTTGTTCCAAGACCTCGGATTTCGTACATCAACAATGTCAAAAACGCCTAGCTTGATTGCTGATTTCATAGACATGGACAGCACAGAAGAAAACACCAGATGCATGGCACAGCCGAAGTTTTCCTCTTCTTCCAGCTGCAGGGCCATTGGACTGTCTATATTTGTATTGTGATACTTAACGCCACCTGAATGTGTTTACTTATCTTCTCTATATATAAAGCCAGAACTTCCTTTTGGTCAATTCCTGCTTTATATTTTAAGTCCTGAAACAAATTTTAGCTTGCGGCACCGATATTTAAATTTTTGTTTAACTCCCTCTATTTTATACGCCCGTCTATTTTACATGACTCGATCAAACTTTCACCTAAATGTACAAGTGCAATTCTACTAGAAGTCTGCATAACTCTATCATCTATGTGGGGTCTGTCGAAACATTCAAACTCAACAAATGTTATAGAATTCCATATTCAATACATGATAATGTATTGAAAGCGGGAGAATTGTCATGAGAATCAATTAAAATAAGTGACTAATTAAGAAATTTTTGTTGTTGCTCTACCCTTCAAAGTACTTCACTATGGCGGAGGGACGAAGAGACAAGGAATGGCCTAGGGCGCCTATACTGACCTTTTCTTTTCAACCCTCCTCCAATTATCATGCTTCATACATTTACAGTCATGCTCTTATTTGTCAACAATGCAACAAATTTAAAAATATTCTTTCCTAATTCCAAATGCCAACTTCCAAGTCTGGTTACATCCCACCACTATTATTATATTTATATGACATCAAATTAATAATCTTTGACATTTGATAAACAACCTTAGCTTTTTTTTTTTTTCTTTAGTACAACGAATATATTTTACAATAAGGGGAGGGGGAAGTTAGGTTAAGCCATGTAATGGCAACCTAGTTTGGTATTGAATTCGTTATCCACAAGATTCGAACCTAAGACCTCTCACTTACAAGTAAAGAGGAATACTTCCAGACCGTAATAATGAATGACTATAAACAACCTTAACATTAAACCTTCACTCATAAATTAAAAAAAAAAATCTACATTAAACCTTCACTTATAAATTTTAAAAACAATCTACTATGATCTTTCTCTTTCACGGTGCAACCCAGAAGCAGGACTCCAAGTTAGGCTTGGCAATTCCTGACACGACCCGATAACCCGACACGACACGACACAAAATTAACAGGTGTTCGGGTCGACACGATAAAGAATCGGATTGTTATCGGGTAACCCGATAAGCACCTATTAAGATAACGGGTTGGTTCGGGTATATACGTGGGTAACACGATACACGATAAGCAAAATATTAATTTTATAATTTTATAACCCTAAAAAATACTATAATAATTATATATATTAATTTAACAATTTTATACCCCTAAAAACTATAATTATATATATATATATATATATTAAATTAAATATTAAAAATTGGTGACCATTGGATCGGCTTAAGTATACATACCATTCAATTTTTTAAGTGTTATATGTACAAAATCAATAAATTTAAATCTACTTAATAAATATATATCATTTAACTCTGATTTCGATAATTTTTTATAGCTACACTCCTCGACCCTATATGAATACAATGAATGAATTTGATCTTCAATTTAAAATATTTACACTAGTGGATACCACAAAATCTTATGTTATACTTAATGAAAGTATGAATAACCTCTGAAGTGTTAGTGAATCTATTGTTTTGATGTGATACGCATTCTACGAAACAAGTTTCAACGATCCAACCGTCAAACATATTTGAATATACTTCGAGATCGCATACGCCAAAAATTGCAAAAAACAAACATTCAGAGATCAAGTAATGGGACAATACTTTTCGACGGTTATAAACAAAAAATCATGATTTAACTTTTATTTTAACTTCGATTTTGAGGATTTTTTACAACTACAATCCTTGACCCTATATGAATACAATGAATGAATTTGATCTTCAATTTAAAATATTTACACTAGTGAATACCACAAAATCTTATGTTATACTTTATGAAAGTATAAATAAACTTTAAGTGTTAGTGAATCTATCGTGATGAGAAAAACCTAACAGTGAAATCATTAGGGCTTGGCGAGAGAACAAAAACAAAATGATCAAAACCTGAAAAGAAAAGGAAAATGCTGAGGCCGACGTAAACAGTGAACGAAGAGAGAGAAACGTACCTTACGATGGGGGAATTGGCGACGGCGGAAGGAATGGGGGGAGCGGCGTCGATGGCGGGAATGGGAGGGCGGGAGTGGAAGTGCAAACTGGAGGAGAGAGCTACTTCGGGCGAGTTCAAGGGTACTTGTTCTCCATGATCGGGGTTTATGGGGTTTAGGGGTTTGAATTCTCTGACAAAAATGTTTCTTTTTATTATTTTATTTTTTGACGTAAATGAAACGGGGTTTTTAGAGACATTCTGGCCTGACCCAGATGTAGATAGGCTTTAAAATCCTCTGCCCAAATGCAGCCCGGACCTAGATACTATGCTCCTTCAACTTATCTTCTTTCGATTTTCTTACTCAACACTAAGGGGAGGGGGAAGTTAGGTTAAACTATGTAATGGCAACCTAGTTTGGTATTGAATTCGTCATCCACAAGATTCGAACCTAAGACCTCTCACTTACAAGTAAAGAGGAATACTTCCAGACCGTAATAATGAATGACTATAAACAACCTTAACATTAAACCTTCACTCATAAATTAAAAAAAAAATCTACATTAAACCTTCACTTATAAATTTTAAAAACAATCTACTTTGATCTTTCTCTTTCACGGTGCAACCCAGAAGCAGGACTCCAAGTTAGGCTTGGCAATTCCTGACACGACCTGATAACCCAATACGACACGACACGAAATTAACAGGTGTTCGGGTCGACACAATAAAGAATCGGGTTGTTATCGGGTAACTCGATAAGCACCTATTAAGATAACGGATTGGTTCGGGTATACATGTGGGTAATATGATACACGCTAAGCAAAATATTAATTTTATAATTTTATAACCCTAAAAAATACTATAATAATTATATATATTAATTTAACAATTTTATACCCCCAAAAATTATAATTATATATATATATATATATTAAATTAAATATTAAAAATTGGTGACCATTGGATCGGCTTAAGTATACATACCATTCAATTTTTTAAGTGTTATATGTACAAAATCAATAAATTTAAATCTACTTAATAAAAAAAAAAAATATATATATATATATATATATATATATCATTGAACTCGATGGAATACGAATTCTATGAAACTAATTTCAACGATCCAACCATCAAACTTGTTTGTATATGCTTTGAGATTGCATTAGCAAAAAATTGCAAAAAAAAACATTCAAAGATCAAATAACGGGACAAAACTTTTCAACGGTTATCAACAAAAAATCACTATTTAACGGTTATTTTAACTCTGATTTCGATAATTTTTTACAGCTACACTCTTCGACCCTATATGAATACAATGAATGAATTCGATCTTCAATTTAAAATATTTACACTAGTGGATACCACAAAATCTTATGTTATACTTAATGAAAGTATGAATAAACTCTGAAGTGTTAGTGAATATATTGTTTTGATGTGATACGCATTCTACGAAACAAGTTTCAACGATCCAACCGTCAAACATATTTGTATATACTTCGAGATCGCATACGCCAAAAATTACAAAAAACAAACATTCAGAGATCAAGTAATGGGAAAATAATTTTCGACGGTTATAAACAAAAAATCACGATTTAACTGTTATTTTAACTTCGATTTTGAGGATTTTTTACAACTACACTCCTTGACCCTATATGAATACAATGAATGAATTCGATATTCAATTTAAAATATTTACACTAGTGGATACCACAAAATCTTATGTTATACTTAATAAAAGTATAAATAAACTCTAAGTGTTAGTGAATCTATCGTGATGAGAAAAACCTAACCGTGAAATCACTAGGGCTTGGCGATAGAACGAAAACAATATGATCAAAACCTAAAAAGAAAAGGAAAATACTGAGGTCGACGTAAGCAGTGAACGAAGAGAGAGAAACGTACCTTACGATGGGGGAATTGGCGATGGCGGAAGGAATGGGGGGGAGCGGCGTCGATGGCGGGAATGGGAGGGCGGGAGTGGAAGCGCAAACTGGAGGAGAGAGCTACTTCGGACGAGTTCAGGGGTACTTGTTCTCCATGATCGGGGTTTATGGGGTTTAGGGGTTTGAATTCTCTGACAAAAATGTTTCTTTTATTATTTTATTTTTTGACGTAAATGAAACGGGGTTTTTAGAGACATTCTGTCCTGACCCGGATGTAGATGGGCTTTAAAATCCTCTGCCCAAATGCAGCCCGGACCTAGATACTATGCTCCTTCAACTTATCTTCTTTCGATTTTCTTACTCAACTCTCAATTTTTTATTTTTTAATACAATCATACATTTATGCTATCAAGTGGGTTCACGAGATTCGAACTAATGACCTTCCCCTAACAAGTGAAAAAATAATACTAAACTATAGTATCAAGTGACTATTCAACTCTCAATTTGTTTCTTAATCCTTTTAGAGCGTGCCAATTTCTTCACACCACATCTTAATGCATCACATTTTATTTTTATTATTCGTGCTACGAGACAACAACAACAAAAAAACATTTTCCCACTAAATGAGGTCGGCTAAAAAAAATGGCCCATGCAAGTTTCGAACCTGCGACCTTCGTGTTATTAGCGCGACACACTACAAGAAAGGGAGAAAATAATTTCCAATTTGATAAAAATAAATAAACAGACTTGACAGTAGGGACAAATACAAAGTTGGCAGCTTTCCAAGGATGGGTTTCTCTCCCTTTCTATTTTCGTTTCCCTCCCTCCCTCCCCACCTCTCGCAGTTTTTTTTCATCTCTTTTCCTCTACTTGTTTTTCTTCTCCCTCTCTACAAAAATGAAATCTTGAGCGTTAAAAAAGGATGAGAGGAAAAAAGAGGGGAAAAAAAGAAGAAAAGAGAATCTTTATCCACTTCTCAAAGCTCTTAGATATGTTGTTTGCACTCTTATTGAAATTCCTCATTTCACATTAGTAGGATTTAAGAAACTATCATTTTAGAGACAGGTAAGTACTAAAAGGTGAAAATAAACTTTTCGACTTGTTAACGCCCTCTATTTCATACGCCCGTCTATTTTACATGACTCGATCGAACTTTCACCTAAATGTACAAGTGCAATTCTACTAGAAGTCAGCATAACTCTATCATCTATGTGGGGTCTGTCGAAACATTCAAACTCAACAATTGTTATAGAATTCCATATTCAATACATGATAATGTATTGAAAGCGGGAGAATTGTCATGAGAATCAATTAAAATAAGTGACTAATTAAGAAATTTTTGTTGTTGCTCTACCCTTCAAAGTACTACACTATGGCGGAGGGACGAAGAGACAAGGATTGGCCTAGGGCGCCTATACTGACCTTTGCTTTTCAACCCTCCTCCAATTATCATGCTTCATACATTTACAGTCATGCTTTTATTTGTCAACAATGCAACAAATTTAAAAGTATTCTTTCCTACTTCCAAATGCCAACTTTCACGTCTGGTTACATCCCACCACTATTAATATATTTATATGACATCAAATTAATAATCTTTGACATTTGATAAACAACCTTAATTTTTTTTTTTTAGTACAACGAATATATTTTACAGTAAACCATACAATGGCAACCTAGTTTGGTATTGAATTCACCATCCACAAGATTCGAATATAAAACATCTTACTTATAAGTAAAGAGAAATACTTCCAGACCGTAGTAATGAATGACTATAAACAACCTTAACATTAAACCTCAACTCATAAATTAAAAAAAAAATCTACATTAAACCTTCACTTATAAATTTAAAAAAAATCAACTTTCATCTTTCTCTTTCACAGTGCAACCTAGAAGCAGGACTCCAAGTCTACAAAGCTATTCTTCTTCTCATTTTTGAAATTCATATATATAGTCAAATACCAAAATTCAAGTTCATATATATAGTCAAATGCCAAAATTCAAATTAATTCGACAACTATAAGATTTGTAAAATCTATTTTGTTGTATATAACTTTTTATTGTTTATCTTTCTATCTTACCTTTTATTTATAAGTTAGTGTTTAGAATTTTTTGTTGATTCTCCCTATTAAAATTAAGAGTATAAATGACAAGGTTATCATGCAACGATTAATATTGTACATGTTTAGATGTGCTTTTAAAATAACTGAAAATGCTTTTTGGGAAAGTTTTTTTGTGTTCCAAAAGCATTGTAAGTGAATTTTGGAAGAATCACTAATTATGTACTTCTTGCAAGAAGCACTTAAGTTTCTTTTTAAGATTCACTTGCATTTAACTAATGATTGATTCTAAAAACTTTTTTTTTTTTTGTGAAGTTCTAAAAGCACTTTTTTTTGTGAATATTATAAAAGCACTTTCAATAAAAGCGTCTTCAGTCATTTTTAAAGCACTTTCAAACACATCATTATCTAGGAATATGTTATTATGATGTTTTGGTTATTAACTTTGTAATTGTTATCCGCCATGGCCGGCCCCCTTGGGAGAGAAGGTGACTGGCCTCTTGTGTGTTTTTCAGGTGTAATTGGTAGTTTAATTAGCCATTAATAGATTAATTAGGTAATAAATTCATTAATTAGCTAATTAACATAATTTAAAAGGAATGTTTTGTAGGTTACCTTGTGGAGAAGATATGATGAGTGATGGATGAAATAGGTTATAAATAAATACATATTTGGGCACTTTTGACTTGATTGAGGGATGATTGTCCACTGCTCGCGCGTAGGAATTCTGGTATGCCTCGAGGGTAATTTTGTCATTTTCACCCAAAAATCCACGTGTCGCCTCTTGATTATTTTTTGCTCCACAAATGCCCCCATACTTGTTGGATTGCTCGCAGAAAAGAGCAACAGGTGTAGAGATTTTCTTGCTTTTGGAAACTTTGGATTATTTCCTATTTTGATGTTGATTCCCTCTTTAATTGGAAATTAGATCTTTCTAGGAAAGGGAAATAAATTTCTCTCAAAGTCTATTTAAGTCCACCTTAAGTGGATTATTAAATCAACCTTGGAGAGCAATTTATTTTACCCTACAAGAGAGACAAAGTTTAGAGGATATTTGTTCCTCCTCATCTAGCAATCTTCTACATCTTGCACATGCAAAGGATTATCTTTCGTTGCTTACTTCGTCTTCTCTGCACCGCACCGAGGTAAGAAAAAATTAATTTTCCTCGTCTTCTTCTTGGAAGGTGATGTCGCGGGGCAGCTGTCGGGGTGGTGCGACACATCAGCTGGCAAGGGCTAGGAGTTGGCTCGGCATGGGCCGATAAGGTGTTGTGGTAAAGACCACTGCTTGGGCTGCATTGCTTGGCTAGAGCCAAAGGCAGCTTGTACGGCTGGGGCCGCGGATTAAAGGGCTGAGGCGTAGTGCTAGGTGAGTTGCATGGCTCATGTCCTTTGGGCTCTTAGACCTAGCGCGGGCCAGGCTGGCAATTAAGAGAAATAATGAGGTCGCGGGCCTTATGGGCTACTAGAATGCTAGGCATGCAAGCTTCCTGCCTACTGGTCTGAAAGAAAAAATGAAGGAAAAGCCAGTATGGGTTGACCTCCTCTGCTGAGTACATGAATGACGTTGGCTGCTTAGTTCTTTTCACAGGGAAAAATGTGGGCTGCTCCCGATAAAAGAGGTAAAGAGGATCAAGACGGATGCATCGGCTCGTCTAATCGCTGTCGTAGGGCCTATTATGAATAAAGGTGGAAAGAAGAGATCTTCCCTGCCTACTTAAAAGATGCCGGTTGAGAAGAATTGAAAGTTTTCTTCGATGCTCGTGAGGGTCCAGCCTACTGCCGAGAGGACTATGATTGACATAACTTCTTCTAATTGGAAGAAAAATGAGGTTGCTAGATCTGAGCTCGTGGCGTCTGCCATGTCAAGAATAGCTAGTGTGATAGCTAATAGGATTGCTCAGCGTAGAGGTCCTGTCATGCCCCTAATGCCGAAGTTTGTACCAAGATGTCCGTTGGGAGCTGAGTTGAGTTCATCTTTGGAAAGGCTTGCTATTATGAACAATGATAAGGTGGACTCTACTGCTAAAGTGGCGCTAAGGCCCACTTCTTCTGCTGCTGAGATTGATTTGCCTGCTTGGAAAAATGAGACTGCTCGCATGGGCAGCTGTGAGAAATCCACTAAGCCTGCTTCTGAGGAGGCTGCTAAGATCTGTGCGCTTTTGAAACTAGATCTGCTTGAAGACATGGACGCTTGTGCCAAGTTTGTCGATGACGTTAGAAAGGTTGTTTACCTAAGTTCCTTTGCGAAGCATACAGCCGAGTATAGGAAGACTGCTCTACTTGTAATGATGTAGAAGACGACTATTTTGGTAGCTCAGCCTATGTTCCTTGACTAAGAGGATACCAAGGCTGCCAAGGAGGTGGCAAAGGTTGTGGCAGCCGAAGCTTATTCTTTTGTCGATAAGATCATGAGGTTGGAATATGAGCTCGTCACTTTGAGACCACTCGCAAGAGATCGTTGACTTGAAGATTAGGCTCGTCGCGATCCAAGTTAAGTATGAAAGTGTAGAGAAAGAGATCGGATGTTACATACCTCATATTCAAGATCTTGAGCGTGCCGTTTATAAGCTTTGTATATGCACGCTAGCTTGTTTAACCTTTCACAAGAATGTGTGGTTGTATAAGTCTAGCGCGGCTTTACTGCTCGAAGGGTAAGCCGTAGGTAGTCTTCCGAAAATCATAGGCTACCTTAGTGCACTCGGTAGCAGCTTTAGAGTTCCAGGGCAGCCGTCCATCGAATGTACTGTGTAAGGGCCTGGTTCTCCACGGATTAGGCCAAGAGACCCAAAATCCTTCAGTTAGCTAAGCCTTGAAAAAGACCATTGTGGCTACTTCTAGGAATCCCGGTGCAAGTCATCGTGCATCTAGTTATACTAGGGCAGCCCGGCTCATCCCACGTCTGGATATTCAGAGTATAGAGTTTATCCTCCCGTCATGGAAAGCTGACCCATGTGGTGTCGGGGAATTGGTTTACCCTCTCGCACTGGAGAGCATGGTTGGTCCCTCAGGGGCGCAATTCCTGCGATGAGTTCCTAAGAAGGGCGCGATCTTTTTTTGAAGTGCAAGAATGATTAGTTATTGCAAGCATGCAGCCAAGCCATGTTGTGATTACTTCTAAATTCCTCATTGAAAAACGAGTGAAACGAACGAGAACTTAGCTTTAAGGTAGGAACTGCATAACAACTGGATAGTCCTCGACTTGTGAGGTGGTGCCCGTCGAGCTGCTTGAGTTTTCGGGCTTTGCTGTAGCGAGAGGTCACACATGGTACTTCCTCAAACTGTAAGCATTCCATTGCTTTTTGATCTTTTTGTCGTTTCATGGTGGCGAGGGTGTTATTACTCTTGCCAACTACTCTGCTAATCTTGTACAAACCTTTCCAGATGGGATCCATCTTTTTGGAAGCTTCTCTGCAAGCAGTGATGAAGGCTTTTCTTAGGACTAGATCCCCGGGCTGTAACTGCCGGATCTTGTCCTTTTTGTTGTAGCTAGAGAATAGCTGCTGCTGGTAGGCTGCGCACAAACTTGAAGTGCAAATTCAGAATCATACACTTGCAATCAAAGATTGAAAGCACAAGTGAATTCCGACAGAAGGAAATGAAACCAAACATTTATTGAGAGTTTGAGAGTTGTTCTAAATAAGCACACATACAAGAACGATTGCCTTGTTTTGGCAAAACACATTCTGGACATCTCAAAAAAAAATACATACGACCTACGATTGCAGCAGGGGTTCTGAATAATTACTGCACAAGACGACGACGTTTATATATGAACCCCTTATTGAAAAAGGGAATAGAAATTTATAAATCAACACTGAAAAACTCTTTTATCTTCTCATGGGATTACAGATAGACCTCAATACAATCCCCCTTCCAAAATCCATGTATCAAAGAATTAACGAACACTTTGCAAAACAAATTCATGTGTCAGATCCAGTCCCTTTGTATCTACACGCAACCAACCGCCCACGATTGCTCTAACCGTGAAGATTTATCCTTGAGAACAGAAACTGTTTGAAACAACTTTACCTTCCTTCGGTCGCGCACTTGGAACTTGGATCATTTCTTGCTTTCTGTCCAAACAGCTTTTCTACACAACTCACTGTATAGCGTGCGTACCTCAGTTACAATCCAGCCCGCAAACTTCTAGTACAATGCCACCTTTGTTCACAAATGGGTTGATTCGGACCCATAGCAGGGAGAATATGGATGCCAGAAGAATTGACCACACCACAATGATGGTGGGAAGTCTCTCTTGTCTTCCCACCAAACCTTTTAGGAACGGGTAAAGATGGACGATGACCCAAATGGCAAAGAACAGCCTACCAAAGAGAGGACCCCATGTTTCGTAACCATTGTTGATGGCATCCGAAACTCCAACTACGACTCCAATTATGTTTATGATCAATAAGCTCATGGGCGGGATCAAAAGTGACGTCCACTTGAAGAGGTATAGGTCGGAAAACTCTCCGTCATCTGCTGCTTTGGATGTGACAGTGAAGTTTGTGTTAACACCACCCAAAACCTTCAGCAGACCCTGGATGAGTGCGAAGAAGTGTGATGACGCACCACCAATCACCCAGAACTGTTCGTTCCTCCACCAGTCGTGGATGCCAACATGTCCCCACTGCATCTCGAGTATGCTCGTTGCAGCAATGGACAAGAAGAGAGCCATAAAAAGGATACTGGCATAGTTGCTAATCTGTTAATCAGAGAAAGCCAATATTAGCTGAAATCTAAAAGTTTTGATACATATGTACATATAGAAAGAGAAAATTACCTCAGGGACAATAAATTTCCCAGTAAGCAGACAGACAGCCGGCAAGGAACAGTAGGCAAGCAAGGGGATGGATGTCAAAGGATAAACAACCGAGTTTATATAAGAAAAGCGCTCCAACCATTTCAAACCACATCCGTATCCATACCAAATAGGGCAATGCCTGCTCAACAAAATTTCAACAGATCCCAAAGCCCACCGAAGCACCTGGTGAAGCCGATCTGAAAGATTAATAGGAGCAGAACCCTTGAATGCAGGTCTCTTGGGCATGCAATACACAGATCGCCAGCCATGGCAATGCATCTTGAAGCCCGTTAGGATATCCTCTGTAACAGAACCATAGATCCACCCAACCTGGAAAATAATTAAGATTTAGAAAACGGAAAAATGCCAAACATCAAATCTTAAGCACCTGAGAGTCAATCATTAGTCTAGTTTCTGAGATGGTACAGCATACCTCTTTTCCCCATTCTGATTTATCTTCATAGCCACAGCTAATGACATGGATGGCTTCCTTCAAGAGTGATGCAGAACTTGTTCCCTTTGGAACTCCACCGTCTTCCATAAGTGTTGAAGCAATGAAAACTGGCGACTGTCCAAACTTTTTCTCAAATTTTATTTGGGGAATCAGGGATGACTTTTCATTATCTATTCCTGCAAAAAGTTATAGTAGCAATGTAAATATCTGAGTTAAAGACAACCAACAGCATACAAAAATCAAAGTAATAATCCACATTCGCAAGTATATTGAGCAAAGGAAATTAAAGATTAATCTGTAACAAGAAAACAAACAACGGTTAGTCATGCAAACAACTTTTTACCTTCAATTCCCTCCTGAATATTTTCTAGTGCATGTATCTGCTTTGAGGTATCCTTGGCCTTCTTCTTTTTATCATTTGACTTGGATTTCTTGTTCTTCTTTCTAGATCCACAACACATGCAGCACCATTTTGGCCAACAATTGCAAGTCTTCCCTGGTGGTTTTTTCTTGGTAGGAGCATCATATCCGTAGAGTGCCTGCCTTCGGAAGACACACCCGGTTCCGACATAAATGGGCCCTTGGATCCCATCTAAACCTTTCATATTGATCTGCATTCAAATTATGAAAAGAAATTAGCTTCCACCAGAAAGAATCATGTTTTTGAAACTGACTCTCACATACCTACTTTTAGAATAAAATAAACAAAGAAAAAGGCCCTTACATCAAAGAATACAACGTTGCGATTTGAGTATCTATCATGAAGATCAATCCCATCAAATCTTTGAGGAAATTGTACATAACAGATCTTCTTTCCTGATTGGGGGTCCATCATGAAGCACATTGCTTCACGAAGAGCTTTGCTGTTGTTGATGTAGTGATCACAATCAACATTCAGTATGTAAGGAGCATTTGAGATGATTGCTGATACCCGCACCTAGATTTTGCCAACAAGTAAATAACAATTAGACAAATGAAAACATAAGAAAGCTCAGAGAGAGAGAGTTCTGAGAGAGTTCCGAGAGAGAGAGAGAGAGAGAGCTACCAAAGAATTCATAGCTCCAGCTTTCTTGTGGTGATCAAAACCCGGTCTCTTCTCACGAGACACATAAACAAGACGTGGTAATTCATTTCCTTCTACATCACGAACACCATTTTGACCAAGGAAAACCTGCAAAAAAAAAAATTTTGATTAATCTTAGGAATACTCAATTATAATGTGTAGAAGGGCCTGCAAAACATTTGGATTTGCTCTTCAACATGAATCTATTAATGAACAGCCCCTCACCTGAATCATCCCTGGATGATCCCTGACATTATTTCCAGGCCATGGAGTCCCGTCCTGCATTGTCCAACCCTCCTCAGGAACTTTCTGTGCTGTTGCGACCAACAAATTTATCCGAACTTTGAACTCTTCATACTCCCTCTGTACCAAAAAAATGACAACACCCGATCAGAGACGTCATCATCCAGCACTTAACCAAAAGTCTCACTATAATGATGCAAAGAAAAATTATGAAAAATCTTTTTCTTTTTTGGGTATCGAAAGCTCAGAAAAATGGTTGTCTTTCATACAAACAGTTGGTGACACCTATCCTTTTTCATTTTGGATTACTTATCCAAGAAACTACATGCCAGGCAAGAAACTTATCAAACAGTACCACAGACAGATGAAGGAGGTTGTTAACCTTAATGGCTCGACGTTCCCTGACAAATGTCGGATCAACTTTGTCTCTCAGATAGTCAACTTTTTGAGCAAAATACCACTCTGGGGCACGGGGTTCAATGCTGAACTTCTTGCAGAATGGAACCCACTTTCGTGCAAACTCAGATGTCTCTGAGAGGGCTTCAAAAGTGAGCATTGCAGCACCATCATCTGATACATAACATGCAACTTTGTCAACCGGATAATCTACGGCAAGGATGGACAGGACCGTGTTTGCTGTGATAAGTGGAGGTTCCTTCATAGGATCAACAGTACTAACAAACACATCTAGATCAGCCAACTCAGACGGCTTCCCTTCTTTCTCATACCTGAACAAATTTTTTCACACTAGATTAGAACAGATATTTCAAAAAGCTGCATCCAATGAGAAACGAGAGAGGGGGACAGAGAGAGA
Source organism: Malus sylvestris (assembly GCF_916048215.2). Taxonomy (NCBI): domain Eukaryota; kingdom Viridiplantae; phylum Streptophyta; class Magnoliopsida; order Rosales; family Rosaceae; genus Malus; species Malus sylvestris. The sequence continues at coordinate 3,605,170 of NC_062269.1, read as the reverse complement.
GAGAGAGAGGTGGCTACCTCAATGATAATCGATCAAGGTACGTTTCTCTCTCAATTGGATACCACTTAGGAAACTGATCCAATATCCATGACATGGCAAACCAAATCTCACATATTATAGAAGTTAACCACAGTCCATAGGCATTGTTGACCGGGTGGAGAATTCTATAGTGAAAAAAGAGGCCAAGAACTGTAAGACGGAGTAAGATAACCATCCTATAAGGATTTATCTTGCTAGAAGAAATAGGCAACTTCCTCGAAAGCGGCTGCCTGCCTTCATCCATCCTGTAAAGAAGGAAAGTAAAATCATCAGCTCTCTTTGGTTGAAACACAATTATAACACTTTAAGTAGTGACGTAGCTAAGTTTTAACCTTATGTCAAAAAAGACAATAAATATTGCACCATTTGGATTCTCCACTCACATGCATGGCAGTAAGTTGTTTACATCGAAAACTTATTTCCAACACCTAACCATTATCCGTTTTGATTCATATCAAGTATCAACATATTCTTCTCTCCATAATTGATGTAAAGAAGAAAAATACACAAACAGTAAACTAATATAACACGTAACCAATCTCTAACACCTAACACCTAACACCTAAAGAACACAATTTCACACAATAAGATAACAGGATAGTCACAGGAATATCAACATATTCTAAAGGAACACCTACTTTGGTAAATCGGGATCATCTGGTTCTCCATTATTGTCTCCACCATTATTTCCTCCTTGGTGCTTCACCACTTGAAGTTTCTCATTTTGCTTCTTCTTCCAGTCCTCCATTCTCTCCTTCCATGCAACAGTTCCATAACCATACACAGCTAAGTCTTTCTTAGGATCCATTGGCCTCGGTGGAACTGCATCATCAAGGCAACAATCAATCACACTCTTAAGAACGATTAAAGCCGACTCAGTAGCCACAAAATTGTTCTGACTTTATTGAACTTACAGGACATAGAGGAATCAGAAGATGGCATTGGATGAACCCGTTTTCCGCGACTCATAAATGGGGGAACAATAAGAGCATGCTTATCAGAGGCAATTCCAACATCCTTCACCAGATAAAAAAAACAACAAAATTTTCAACTTATCAGCCACGGATCAATTATTGCAATCGCTGACAAAGAGAACATCAAGCAGTTAAACCAATTCACCTCTTGGCCATAGGTCAGCAGAGGGATCTCGGAGGCAATGGAGGCAGAGTCAAACTCTGCTGGTGTGCTAATCCCCGAACCGTTGACATGCGAACCCCTTCCAATGTTAAGGCGAGCAGCCAGCACTGCCTCAGCAATGCTGTGAGGATCTCTCCTCTCACTGCTAGCAATATCAAACTCATTCTCCAAATCATCAATGTCATCCTCTTCTTCGTCGCCTTCAACTCTTGGACTCCCTATGAAAAAGATGAATCTTCAGTACTCTTTTTCGAGAATCACCGTGAATGCTCGGCACTAAATTTGTGAAGACGGAGAGAGACTCACCTTTGATGCGCTTGTATCGGGTTTTGCATTGCGGGCAAGCTTGATTGCCCTCGCGCCTTTCATACTCATAGCAAGATCTGCAAACGGGGAATGCACATTCATTGCAAGCAACAAATGGCTCCCCATCCACTGTAATCTCAATCTCATCTCCACAGATCTGGCAAATCTGCCCACTCAGTTCTTTAACAGATGTTACCTGCAAATTCGTAAAGTGCCAAAACGTTATCAATCTCTGTCAGATCAGGAAGATTAAACAATTAACAAAACAACAAAAACCAAGAGGGCAAAAATCCCCCATCTGCTAGCTGATTTCCTACAAAATCAACTGTTGCAGAAACACAGTTGCAAGCTCTATAGAATGAAAATCCATTTAATCCCTTAAAACCCTCAAAACTTTTGTAATTGCAGCTTGTAAATCTGAGAACTAGCAAGAGGTGGAAAATGCCATAAACCCAACAGAAGAAATAGAAGGAAAAATCCAATGTATTAATTTCAGGATCTAACAAATGCTAGAGAGAGATAGAAAGGGAGAGAAAGTATGAGCAAATGGGTATCTGCAAAATGTAGAAAATGTACAGATTTGGAAGGCTGTTAACATTTTGCAGTAGCAGAAATTGAAAGGTTGCGAGAGAGAGAGAGGACTTACTCTTGAAACCTCATCAGCATTGATGAGAACAAACTCATTCCTGTTGTGAGAACCTGCAATAAGTCTTCCTTTGGTATCCATAGCTGATATCCCTCAGCCACCCTACACAATCTGAGAGCCTTCAATCTCTACCCAAATAGATAGAGAGAGAAAGAGAGGTGAGAGAGAGACCCACTTCACAGCACCGCTTCCTCTGCCTTTCTCATCACTCAAAACCCCCCAAAAACAGAGCTTTACCACCTCCTCCTTCCTCTATCCCTCTCTATGTATGTTCTCTATCTTCTCAGGCACCCATTACAAGAAACAAAAACCCCACATTACACAATGAATAAAATACACAGCTTTGCAGACAGAGAGGAAGAGAGAGAGAGAGAGGGAGGCAGAAATAAAGAATGAGTGAATATAAAAAAGGATGAAATTAAAGAAATTAGAATAAATAAAGAAAATTAAATTAGAAAAAGGGGTTCTGTTTGTGAGCAATGAATGATTCTTTTCTTGAGAGAGAGAGAGAGAGAGAAATGTAGAGAGAGAGACCGAGTCCTCTAAGAAATTTGCTGTCTTGAAAAGAACACTCGGTGGCTTTCGATCTGTGACACGGTTTGCTGCCAAATTATAGAGAGGAGAGAGTAAAAAGATAAAAACTTTTTTTCACTTCTAGAGAGAGAAAGAGGGAGAGAAGAGAGAGAATCTGAAAGTGAAAGTGGGGAGTTGAAAATTCAACACTCAAAACACAGAAGGGACGAGATAGGGACAGAAATGAGAGAGAGAGAGAGAGAGAGTACATTGATGATTATTTAACTGGATCTACTCCCTCCTAAATTCCTAATTAATTAACCAGCAAAAACTAATTCTCCAAAAAGTAAATAAATAAATGGGTTTTAGAGTGGACCCAGATTTAGATTATGGAGGACAAGGCAGCAGTTGTGGTGGTCGGGCCAAGGGCGGGGGTGCCCCACCGGAGTGTCGGTGGCGCAGTGGAATGTGGAGGAGAGTGGGAGAAGGGGTAGTTCTGTAAAATAACACGCAGAAAAACAAGAAAAGAGTTGTTGGGTTTTTTGTGTGTACGTACGTAATTTGTCGGTGGCTTCGGTGGATGTCGTCCGATTCGGTTCGATACTTTCTCTCTCTTCTCACTCGCTCACTCTCTGTCGGTCACGGTCGATGTGCTGTCAAATGAGAGAGAGAGAAAGAGAGAGAGAGAGTTCGGAAGTTGTTCTTCGGAGGAGGAGAGAGAAAGAGAGAGAAGGAGGAGATGGAAGAAGCAGCAGATCCGTCTCCTCTTCCGTTTCACAGGACACGGTAGTACTTGGGTGAGTGCAGCGGGTGCCCGAAATACGGAAAAGTCCGGTAAAATATCGCGATAAATTTGATGAGATTCTGCTCTGCTGTCTATGAAGGGTTTACAAAGTGGTGGCCAACTATTTCATAGCTGTCTGTCTACCTTCCTTGAATTATTTTTAATTTATCAAAAACATTAAAAAATATTTGGTTTATGTTTTTTCTCTATGCTTGGTTAAGGTCATTTAGGAAAAAAAAACATACCTAAATAAGATTAAATTTTATTTTGTGTTTATGTTAATTGAACTCGAGGACATTTTCGGCAAAATAAAGACTTGACCAAATTAATATTAACAAAACGAGAGAGCCAGTCTATTAGGCTCATAGTTAGAAAGTAAATTGACAATTAAACATAACGCGTCAAATTAACAGACTAAGCATTCTAAATGTAAGTTCAATTGGCTTTTATATCAACGCTTGCAAGGAGCGTTATGAATTAATTTGCCCATCTGGTATAGAATGCGGAGTTGGCGAGCTACTCCCTAGTGAAAGCCAACCTTGTAGCACCATGGGGGGTCGAGAGTACGAGTAAGAACATTTATGTGTTAATGTGTAGTATTTATGTTAGATCAGATGAATTGAAGAAAATCAACGAACTGAAATTAATAAAAGATGTGTGAGAAGAAAATTTGGGTGTATAGATAGCATATTCCATATGTTAATGTATATGCATAACAGTATATATACACATCTATTGTTTCAAGTGACAAAGTTGGCTTGCATCAATTGTTTAGTCATTTTCCAAGTATCATTCATGCAAAATCAAGAAAGTCAAAATTGTTTTCGTCATTTGATTACATCATTATCATTTTGTTTCAGTGTTTTTATTTTATATGTTAACTCTTGAATTTTGAGCAAAGTCACACTCTCTAAAATAATAAACCATGTAAGAAATAGAATAAAAAAATTAAAAAGCAGAAAAATGTTTTTACATGCACCCTAACAAAATAAATAACAAATGATGAGTTGATTGGCGTTCACATACGGATAAAATTCAAGAATTTATTCCGAATGAGAGTATTATTATATGTTTATTCATTTAGGGTGATGATGGAGAGACTAAATTTTAAATTATTTTTTGTAAATTACATGATGTGACGATTAAATTCAGCTGTACACTTTTTTAAGTAAAAAATTTACCAGTATAAAGAGATAAATGTACCCATTGGTTGTTAGTTGTTTAAAGAATGAATAAGGTAGTTAGTAAATTAATTGAGTTGTATACTTATCCATTTACCTAATATGATGGGCTATTTACAAACAAATCACTCAATATTCTATTTTATTGTTAAAATTAAACATGAGTGCTGCTATGCATACTCACTTGTTATATTTTTACTTACTTTACAACTAAAATATAGATGATAAATTAGTATATCGTGATGAAAAAAAAAAGACAGGTGAATGGACACGGACACACTTTTAGTCACTTAAACAAATGTTTTGAAGTAGAAGAAAAGTTGAGCCCGACTCATTTTTACTACAATATAAATGCTGAGTTTTGTTCTTTTATATAATTTGAATTTTTAGTGTTTTTCATTGACATCCGTTCAGTATTCTTCGAAGTGCATGTTGTATAAATATATATTAGGGAATGGCCTTACAATAACGTGTGTAAAATTTTGTGAAAAAAAACAAATATCTCTATATTTCTTTTAACTAGCTATACATGTACGGATAAAATATTATTATTGGCACTATAAAATTCTTATTGCGCACTCTAAAATTTCTATATCTAAAATGAAATATATGCTTGCAAGGAGTGCACAATAAAAATTTTGAAATACTAATAATAGTTTCCTAAATATATTGTCCTTTGTATTATGTATATAGTATAGTTTTAATGAGTAATTATTAATAACTAGTTGACAGCCGCACATGGCAAGAGACAAAGAGGACCGATGTTAAGTTGAAGTAGTTAGGCAACCACTACGAGATGGCACAGTGGTTTGAGACAAATTTCAGGTATGTATTTCACACGGTACTTCTTGGATTCGTTTCCTGACGTTAGTGAATTGCACAATGGTGGCTAGGGAGGCTGAAATACTTCTATAAGTCTTCCCAGCCCATAGCAGAATAGACTGACATGACAAAGCCACTAACTGATCATTTAAAAAAACAAAATTGTAGTAGTTAGGAATTTGATCAAATTGTATAATTTATATTAAGTATATATTTGACGTGATATCTATTGGTATTGGGTCACAGTCATAACAGAAAATTCCAATTACCAAATCGGAAGAAAGAAATATAAGTAGCCACATCTTTTGTCTCTTTACGCCTCTTTTTGTTTAATTGTTGGTGTGCCATTAATTTATACAAAGTAATTTTTTGCAAGTATATCTCTAACAGATGGAATTTTATGTATTTGCCTAGTTGGTTGGCCCTTTTTCTTCTGTAAATTCCATTCTCGAACTTTTTCCTTTGTAACAGTAGGTTAATAAAGAAAAACAAGTTCACATACCATAGCAATTTTTTTTATATATTTATCTTATATAAAAAGTGAATGTCCCATAAAAGAAAAACAAGATATCCCATAAAAAGACCAATAAAAACGGTAACCCTATTCTTGAATGAGGGTATGAGGGAAATAACCTCAGTATTTGGACAAAAGTTCAAAATTTATCAATTGACATGAACCAATTCACTTGTTTAGATTCATAAATATAGAAATTTAGAATATTTTGTAACTAATGGATCAGATTTTGACCTAGATATGATCCGAATATGATGTAATTAATAGAATATGAATCGCGACTTCCAATCCGATTATCTGAATAAGATTTGAATTTGATAGTCTGATACAAATGGATCCTGATATGGATCAAGGTTGACCGATCAGACTTAGTATAACATATTATTTAATTTTTATAGAGGTGTGATATCCATACACCTTTTTTTACTTCTCACACACCCTTCTAATTTTCGGCCGTCGGATTTGATGAATTGAAGAAGATCAACGGACATAAATTAACAAAAGGTGTGTAAGAAGTAAAAATGGGTGTGTGGATAGCACACCCCTTTTTATATTGTTTATACTTTTGTGTAAGAGTAGTTTAAGTTTTTTATGAAATAAAAATACACTTATATCCTATTTTCTTATTATTCAACATTAAACTTTTAAATAAATAAAAAAGAAATGATATAACACAAGAATGAGGTTATTAATGATATTGTGATCTTTTCTAGGTCTTAAATTAAATCTGATAATAATCCAATTCGATCTGGATCGACAAGTCAAATCCGATGATCAGAATAGATTTCAAATATGTTAATTTGAATATATATGGATCCGAATATGGATAAGGTTGATCCAATCCATATACAACAGTAGCTGTAATGACGTCTAAGGAGGACGTCATATAGTGATAGTAGTAAGTCCTGTATACAAATTCAAAATTAGATGATTTTTTTTGGGGTCAACTAGATCGATCTTCTGCAACTAACGGGACTTTGCCGATTGAGTTGCGCAATATTGTGATGTTCCAACAGCTAATACTAATAATGATAAACATGAATAATATTATAACATTTGTTTTTCCTTCCACACTTTTGCAACATCTTAATCATGCATCTTCATATTTTAACCCGTCGAATGTCTTATACTTAACAATGCAGGATTCCAGGAAAAAGATTAAGGAACTAAATAATATGTGCTTCTAATTCCATGATATTAACTAAGTTAAACAAAATGGGTCGAATGAAATAAGACGAAATGTTATTGAAAACAACCCTAGATACTATAGCGATATTAATTGATTGTTTGGAATTGATTCTTTAGAAAACACTTATGTTTATATAAGTATCTTTCTTGAAAGTTCTTCTATTAGAAGTACATTGCATTTTTTTAATAAACATGTAAGTTGCCCACTATCAAAGAACATCTAACTTTTTTTGTCAAACATGATCAGAAATGTTTTTGATGATCTGAAACTGTTTTTAATTATTTTAAAAACATTTTCATATAGTACACTACTACTAATTATTTGGTCCAAAAATGGTTGAGTTGCCTATACATACTAGTAGTGTCACTCATCACAATACTTTATACCAAGAATAATATTACATCATCAAACACTAGATCATGGGAAATGATTTTTGTATATATATATATATATATATATTGTTCTTCTGTATATTTCTGTTTAAACCTTTTTTTTTTTTTTTTGCTTTATTCTATACAAATGTCAAAAATAAACTAAAATGTACATGAAATAAAATAAAAAAATAAATGTGAAAATCTCTTTCCTCGATCACAAAGAGAAAGAGTGTGCCCAGGCAGGCAAGAATGCATGTGTGTAAATTAGAATCCATGGCACGACAAATTGGCAATAGGGAATTAAATTTACAGAGATATGTATATTTCCAAAGCATATCCATGTGTATGATGAAGGGTGTCACATGTGCATACTGTTTCTTCAAGAGGCTAACTGCATATTGCGATATGCATGCTTTGCTCCAAATGAATAAAACAATTAGGTCAAGTGGGTTATTTGGATGCTTCTCTTACAGCTACCGCATTTATTTGCTAACTTATTGTTTGATATCCGATATCCTTAACAGAAACAGAACCTTTGAAGATCTTGAAAGTAGAAAGTGAAAGGCTCGAACTGAACCATGCATGTATCTCATGGACTCAAATATTGATGATATATATCCAGCTGATGCTCCACAAAAAAAAAGTTGGATTAATTAAAATTTTATTTACTCATTCACTTAATATTACGGATCTAGTGGTATTCATCTTCACTTTTAAGTAAGAGGTTATAAGTTTGATTGTCATCAAAAACGAATTTGAACCACATTATGGCTAGCCAAATGTGAGGCTAAGCACATCCTCTCCTCTTTAGTATATATAATATCGTTTGTTCAAAAGAATTTTAATTTATTCAAATATTTTGATCAAAGTTCAACATTTAAATGTTGCATGCACCATCTAGGGAATTTAACTCCCGCATTTATGAATTATATAACTCACATATTATGAAATTTAAACGAATTCAAATAGTATTTTGAAATATAATAATTATTTAAAAATCAATAATAGAGTATTATTGTTCTTCACATAGTTGTAGTAAAAAAAATAATGTACCCACGTAATTGTTCATATTTAAAAAAAATAATTATTGATATATTTTAAACATAAAAATAAATACATGTATTAATATGGGTACATTCATAAAAAAAAAGAATATGGGTACATATCAAAATTTAAATGATGGGTACAAATCAAAATTAAAAAAAATATATATGGGCATAAAAATTAGAAACATACGTGTGCGAATTAAAAACTAAAAGAATATCGGTAGAAATTTAAAATGTGGGTACAAAAAAAAGTATGTAGGTATATGTCATGATTAAAATTATAGGTAACTTAATTTTCTTTAAAAAGATGGGTACAAAAAGTGTCACATCCCGGCCCGAGCCCCTATCATATCATGAGCTCGACTCCATCGTATCACGATATTGTCCGTTTTGGGCCCCGACCACGCTCTCACGATTTTGTTTCTGGAAACTCACACGAGAACTTCCCAATGGATCACCCATCATGAGATTGCTCTTGTGCGAACTCGCTTAACTTCCGAGTTCCGATGGAACTTGAAGGCAGTGAGCTCTAAAAAGGCCTCGTGCTAGGTAAATTTGAGAATATACATATAAGGCTTACATGATCCACTCTTCTGGACGATATGGAATGTAACAATAAGAATTGACAATATACAAATTAAAAATAGAAATATGTGAAAAATTCTAAAAGAATTATTTATAATTGATTCAATAAGTTTTTCAATTTTAAAAATTAATTTAATATTCAAATAATTATGTAGACAAAGATATAAAAGATATAAAAAAATGTTGATAAAAATAAATAAAATACGGTTTCCATATATCAAAATAAAAATGAGAACCTAATTTATCTTTATAATTATTATTTTTATTAATAATCACTAAATGGCTATGTTGACCATTGGAGTTGCCGACACTCGGGAGTACTCGTTGCTAATTATAATTTAATATGTGCAATCAGTGGACCAAATGCTTTGCATTTAGCTAGGAGTGTAAATATTTTAAGCTATAAAATTATATATACTTGTGGTTAGTTAAAACGTCGCACATCCAAATCATGGGATTACATGCGAGAGCGATATATAGATTTGTATTTACTGAATAATGATACCTAGTTGTGGACGACCGTATTGAATACGACATTAAAAAAAGTATATATATATATATATATATATATATGATATATGGTGTATATATATATACACACACTTTACACTTTTTTTTACATTAGTGAAAACTTATATGACTTTATTTTTGTCAAAAAAACAAAAACAAAAACAAAAACAAAAACAAAATCAAAATGATTGTTTCTTTCTTGAAAACGACAACTTTGGTTTTGATAGCACAATGTCGTTCATGAGCACGAGTACACGATGATGATAAGGACGACGGTAGTGCATTTTTTGGTTTGGTCCATGAGGTCTGCCATGGCTTTGCCTTTTTTTGGGTACAATTAGCTTACTTGGCTTCTTTTTTTTTTTTTTTTTTTTTTTACTTTTTAGTCAAAATGGTTTTTGAGGTTTGCATAACACACGATTTTGATCTATGTAACATCCCACATCGATCAATGGAAAGGGGGTGATGTGTCTTATATGTACATGCCCAAAGCGAACAATACAATATTATATTGTCCGCTTTGGGCCCCGGTCACGCCATCGCGGTTTTGTTTCTGAGCACTCACACGAGAACTTCCTAGTAGGTCACCCATCCTGTGAATGCTCTCGCCCGAACTCGCTTAATTTCGGAGTTCCAATGGAATCCAAAGCCAATGAGTTCCCAAAATGTCTCGTGCTATATGGAGATGGGCATGTACATATAAGACACATCACTCATTTTCCGTTAGTTGATGTGGGATGTTACAATCCCTGAGATTTAAAATCAATAGAAGTGGTCCATGAGATTGTCCACCATCAATTATTTTAGTCATTCCGTTAAAAAACTCCGTTAAGTAGATGGTATAACACATAACTTTGGTCCCTAAGATTTGCAAAACACATAATTTTGGTCCTTGAAATTTGCATAACACATAACTTTGGTCCCTGAAATTGTCAACCATCCATCATTTTGGTCATTTCATTAAAAAGCTCAGGGACCACTTAATGGAGTTTTTTTAAAGAATGACCGAAATAATGGATGGTGAACAATCTCAAAGACCACTTCTATTGATTTTAAATCTCATTGACCAAAATTATGTGTTATGAAAATCTCAGGGACCATTTTAGATAATTTTTTTTTAAAGTAAAAGTACTGTTTATATAGAGACCTCAATACGTGTAGATGAAGGCCTTCCCTCTTTGTCTTGATGCCTTTCAATTTGGCGTTAAGCATCACCTATTGCATGTGTTGTCAAACACCACGACGACCAACGAACATAATCAAGGCCAAAACCCAAGGGTCGGTTCAGTGACCACGAACAACTTCAATTGGAGTTCGAATTCTTATGGATGCATTTTGTGGGTCATCGACTTTGTTTTGCTTTGCTGTTTAATTTAAAGGTCAAATGTACGTTGTAGTCTGTTGATGCACAAAATCAGTCAGGACTTTGATACAACAGAAAATGTTAAGTTTGTGACCTTCGCTAGATTCCTCCGGTCACTAGTGTGGATACGTATGCAAATGGATAGAGACAAGGAAGCAAACACAAGATGTACATGGTTCACCCAGATTGGCTACGTCCACAGAGTAGAAGAGTTCTCATTAATTGTGAAGGGTTTACACAAGTACATAGGTTCAAGCTCTCATTTAGTGAGTACTAGTGAATGATTTAGTACAAATGACATTAGGAAATATTGTGAGAGAATGATCTCTATTAATAGAAGAGAGTTTCATTTTGACATTAACACGTGTTGTGTTGTGATTAGCTTCTGATGTTGACACGTGTCGCATTATGATTGGCTTCTGATGTCTACGCGTGTCGCGCTATGATTGGCCTCCTAATTGGAGGGAAACTCTTTTGGATCCTTAATGGTATAACGTTGACTGGTGCTCAGTAGTTTCGGGATTGGTCAAGTATGGTACAAACAGTGTTCCCCTAAATTCCTGAGTGAGGCTCTCAAGAATTGGAGAGCGGTGTCTCTTCGATTTTTGAGCAAGCAATCTTATCGGGATTGTTTTCTCGAATGTGAGTAAAGGTTGGGCATTTTTCCCAGTCTGCCTTGCCACAGAGCATAGAGATTGACACACATATGGACTTTCCAGTTATCAAGCAGTGGTGTTGTTGCTTTACCCTTGTGGGTAATAATAGGGTAACTGGACATTCAAAATTTATGTGTTTAAATTTTGTCAGAAATCTTTGGCAAAATTATCTGTTGTACCCGAGGAGTTGATGTTGCGTGTGGAAAGTGGTGCCTCTTCGAAATTCGGAGAGTGGTGATGTTCCTTTACCCTTATGGGTAATAGTAGGGTAGCTGAACCTTTAAAATTTATGTGTCTAAACTTTGTCAGAGATCTTTGGCAAAGTTATCTGTGGTACTTGAGGAGCTGATGTTGCGTGTGGAAAGTGGTGCCTCTTCGAAATTCGGAGAGTGGTGCCCCTTCAATTTTTGAACCAACGACCATGTTGCCCTTTCTTTTATAAGGGCACCACCAATTGTGTGCAAGAAGTACATTTAGAGAGTTATTGCTTGTAAGAATTTTCCCCTTATTTTTGTACTTCAGAGATTTATTGGACCTTATTTCTCCTTTATCATTTCTGAAAATGTCTGGCCCATCCAACAGTCGTTTTGACTTGAACTTTGGTGAAGAGGCAGCTATGTCTCCTTAAGACAACATATGGCGCCCATCCTTCTTATCCCTTACTGGTCCTCTTACCGTTAGAGACTCTGTGATGAAGAATGATATGACTGTTGCGGTGGTGGCCAGGAACCTTCTCACTCCCAAAGATAACATACTACTTTCCAAACAGTCTGATGAGTTGGCTATGAAGGATTCCCTGGCTTTCAGTGTCAGTGTGCAGGTTCTGTGTCTAATATGGCCCAACATCTATTTGCTCGAACCCGCCAAGTTGAATCATTGGCAACTGAAGTGATAAGTCTCAAACAGAATATTAGAGGGCTCAAGCATGAGAATAAATAGTTGCACAGGCTCACACATGACTATGCTCCAAACATGAAGAAGAAGTTTGACCAGATGCAGGAATCTGATGGTTAGATTTTAATTGATCATCAGAGGTTTGTGGGTTTGTTCCAAATGCATTTATTGTCTTCGTCTTCTGGAGCTGTACCGCGTAATGAAGCTCTAAATGATCAACTTCTAATGCCTCATCCTTCTGGGGTTCTGTCCAGTACTGAGACTCTAAATGATCACCCTCTGGTGCCTTTTCTTTCTGTGGCTCTAACGACTGCTGAAACTTCTCTTAAGCAACCTTTGTGAAGGCTCCCTCTTGTTTGTTTATTTTGACTCATGTATATGTACATATTTTTAACTTATCGGAGATATCAATAAATAATTTTTGCTTTATTTTAACGTATTATGTTAAATACACCAAAGCCTTCTTCACCAAATTCTTTGAATTTTTTCTTTTGTTGAAGCTTGTATGTTGAAGATTTGTTATGAAGCATGTAGGTTGAGGTAGTGTTCCCTTAATTTCCCGAGTGAGGAAAACTTGTCGGTTGGAGACTTGAAAAATCCAAGTCACTGAGTTGTCATGAGACTTCCGAGTATCAAGGTGCAGTAGCATATGCTAGGAGTCCCCCAAGTCTTCGGACGAGGGAGTTGATGAATGAGGCATTTCTTTTCTAAGTGGTAGCCCAAAACTCCTCCTTCATATATATTTGTTATGAAAGTTGTTAGGCCCAAAGAAGATTAGGCTTAGGCAATTTTTTTTTTCGAAATTTTTTTTTTCAAATTTTCAAATTTTCGAATTTTCGAATTTCTGAAAATATATATTTTAAAGCTTTGTAAGTGAAGCTTTGGTGTTGAAGCTTTGTAGGTGAAGCTTTGAGGTTGAAGCTTTGTTGGGCACCATGAATTAATTTTGCTTCACACTATCTTGATCAAGATACTGTGAAGCTTTTGTATGTGAAACTTTTGTGTTGAAGCTTTGTAGGTGAAGCTTTTGTGGGTAAAGCTTTAATGGCTGAAGCTTTTGTAGGTGAAGTTTTTGTGGGTCAAGCTTTTGTGGGTGAAACTTTTATAGGTCAAGCATTTGTGGGTAAAGCTTTTGTAGGTGAAACTTTTATGAGTCAAGCTTTTGTAGGTCAAGCTTTTGTGGGTCAAGCTTTTGTGGGTCAAGCTTTTGTGGGTCAAGATTTTGTAGGTCAAGCTTTTGTGGGTCAAGTTTTTGTAGGTCAAGCTTTTGTGGGTGAAGCTTTTGTGTTAAAGCTTTTGTAGGTGAAGCTTTGGAGTTGAAGCGTTGTAGGTGAAGCTTTGGAGTTGAAGCTTTTGTTGCATGAATTGATTTTGCTTCACACTATCTTGATCAAGATAGTGTGAAGCTTTTGAGAATTTATAATTGTCATCCATTGATGAAGCTTTTATTGAATTTCCCATTTTCCTTTTTTTTTTTTGGGGAAAATTAGAAATTTGAAAATGTAGAAGAGACAACATATACAAATTTTGCTTCCACACTGTTGAGCAAGAGATTGTGATGCAAGCCATAACTTATAGTAGTCGAAGTGTGTGCCATCACCTCAGAGTTAGTCTTCCAAATGTTGGCATTGATCATATACTTGAAGAAACAATCACGTAGGCCTGTTGTGAAGGCCTTGATGGCGGTCTTGTCATCTACCTTAACGCAGCGAAAATACTCATGGCTGAAGCGATCGGCATACTCTCGTAGTGACTCGTCCTGCTTCTGGCGAACAGTGTACAAGTCATTTGCAGAATACAAACGATCGGTCTGGAAGATGTGTTGAGAGACAAACAGTTTCCTCAGTTCCTTAAATGAGTCTACTGTCTCAGGTGGAAGACGGCAATACCAGTTTAGAGCTCTTCCATAAAGGGTGGAGGGGAAGAGAAGACATCGTTCTTCGTCGGTGTGCATCCGATATGCCAAGGTGGACTAAAAAAGGTTAAGGTGTTCAATTGGGTCCTCTCTTCCAGTATAGAGTTGTAAACCAAGCTTTTGCTTTGTTTTCGCTTGAAGGGGGTGTTGAGGATCCTTCTTGTGAGAGGGCCAGGTCTGGGTTGGTTCCAATCAGGTATATCGGCCTGATGTTCGGCATTCAACTTGTTTACTTCCTCAATGAGTTGTAGGACAAGGAGGTCCTGAGTGGAGTTCCACTAGAATTTTCTTTCGTAAGTCTTCATCACCTCTTGGAAGTAGGAAAGTTTGAGCAAAGACGTGTGGTTTTTTCTTGGACTCGTCGTACTGACTTCTAGGGCGAGTTTGTTGGAATACCTTGGAGTTTTATGTACCTTCATGTTCATTTGGGACCTGTCGTTTCTTCCCTAGATTGGTAGTTGGCCTGGGTCGTGGGAGGGGACCCAGTCTTTCAGAAACCCTTGGGTCATTGATCTTCGAGCCTATGTGGAGGGGATTCTCTCGACGTTGCTTTAGGAAGTCTTGGCAGTCACGATAAACGGCGTTCGATCCTTCCAACCTTTCTGCAATGAGGTGTTTTCCTCCACTTCTTCTGCTTCGGGTCGAAGCATCTGGGTTGAGAGAAGTCTCATGTTGATCAATGTTTTGATGATGAGCTCGCTCCTCATCAGGGATACCCATGTCGAAGGGAAATGACCCTCTGTGTTGGGGGCACCCAGATGATGGTTGATGTCTACAGGGGCAACGAGCTTGCGTGTTTGAGTTCGCCTAGTTTCGTAGAGCGTCTCAAAGAGCTTCTCATACTACTTCTGGAGGACCTCATTCTTCATTGATATCTTGTTGTTTTGAGCTTCTAGCTCATTGACTTTAGCTTGAAGAACAACCTTATTTCCTTCATTCTTTCGTTGCTTCGCACTAGGTGCAAGAGGGGTGTCATTCTGTGTGCTGTGGCTTTCTTCATTCCTATGTTGGAGAGGGATACCTAGTAAAAAGAGATTGTACGAATGGTGGAAACCAGCTTGGTAAAGCTGAAGAGAGTGGGAATAAGTGTTGTTCCCACAGACGGCGCCAAATGTTGATGCACAAAATCAGTCAGGACTTTGGTACAACAGAAAGTGTTAAGTTTGTGACCTTCGCTAGATTCCTCCGGTCACTAGTGTGGATAAGTATGTAAATGGATAGAGACAGGGAAACAAACACAAGATGTACGTGGTTCACTCAGATTGGCTACATCCACAAAGTAGAAGAGTTCTCATTAATTGTGAAGGGTTTACACAAGTACATAGGTTCAAGCTCTCCTTTAGTGAGTACTAGTGAATGCTTTAGTACAAATGACATAGGAAATATTATGAGAGAATGATCTCTATTTATAGAAAAGAGTTTCTAGTTTCATTCTGACATTGACACGTGTCGTGTTGTGATTGATTTCTGATGTTGACACGTGTCGCGCTATGATTAGCTTCTGATGTCGACACGTGTCGCGCTGTGATTGGCCTTCTGGTTGGAGGGAAACTCTTCTGGGTCCTTAACGGTATAACGTTGACGGTACTCAATAGTTTCGGGATTGGTCAAGTATGGTATAAACATAGTCTTATGCAGTATCAGAGCTATATGATAAGTAAGATCAGTTTATCATTAATTTGTAGTGAGATACTTTATATATTTAAATAATATAAAAATATCATCAAGGCGAATGTTGACAATTCCCCAATTTATTTATTTATTTGGTCAAACATAAACTTCATTCATGGAAGAAAATGTTACAAGTGATAAACTTATGGCGTGTTTGTCGCACCAAACTATCTCGAAATAGACTAATTTCAAGGACTAAGCTGCATTCACTTAGATTGGACTAATCAGTATAAAAATTACGAAGTGTTTTAAAAACCTAATTAATTTTCTCCTTTGATCTTATTGCAACCAAATAATTAACTTTTTTCTACATTAGAATTAGATTGAACAAAAAGTCCCAAAATAAAATAGTAATTTTCAAAAAAACACATTACAATTACAAACCGTAAAATTCAACTTTTCGAAAACAAAAACAAAAAACTAAGTAAAGCTTACAAAATTACAAAGTGAAGCCCTTCAAATACGCCTAGCCCTCTCCTGAAACTTCTTAAACCACGGGTTCAAGAATCCATTAGCACCACCTGCTTGCTACCGTCCATGACAGTAAACGACTGCATTACAAATTCTCACTAACCTTCATTGCCAGCCACTTGATTCGCTTTTTGGTGGTAACGTCTAACGACGGTAGCATCACCTTGACCTCAATCAACACGCCGATTTTAACCGACAACGACGTCGTGTCAGCTGTGAGTTATAGTTGTCCTCCCAACTCAGGCCAAGCTCATAGCGCCTCTTAATCGAGGTGAGTCTAATTTATTCTAGTCCAAGACCATAACAAACCTAGGATTACAATCCTAATTAAGTTAGTCCAAGCCAGTCCCTTCTAAAAAGGGGTAACAAATGCACTCTTAAAGAAAAGTTGCTAGTTGGTCAAGTGGACAAAGAAACCTAAGCAAAGTACATGATAAGCCAATTAGACTTTGTTGTTGACACAAGACGCCAATGCCAAAAGCATCATGTACCTTATCAATCCACCGTTCAGGCTAGCTGATATGCGGTCAACATCAACAAAACGCAAGGGCCATAAAACAAAAACACAGATGCAAAATAGTGCGAAATGAACAAATCTAATTCTTGACTAAACAAAAACAATGATGCACAAAGAATACATTAATTTTCCTCTAAAAAGCTCAGCAAAATAAATATAAGTTGTTGATACACAAAACCGGAGGGGTCTTCGAACAACGTAAATTCGACCGTGAATCTGCAAGAAAGTAAAGAACACAAGATGTATCGTGGTTCACCCCAATGTTTGGGCTACGTCCACATTGATGTTGATATTGTTTCACTCTAAATGGTGAATATACAAGAAGGCTAGAAACAATGTGCTTTCTAGCCTATTTCTGTGTTTGCCTTCTCAATAAGGAGAGTGAAGAGTCATTTTATAGAATAAGGGATCCTCACTTATTACATATATACCCCTTCATTTATTACATAATTACATTTGAGTCCCTCGAGTATTTATACGAGGTCTAAATACGGAGACCCTAAATATGGTACAAACAGTAGTCCCCCAAGTCTTTAGTCAAGAGAATCTTTTAGCTGGAGATTTGAAATTCAGTCCATGTGTGGGCCGAAGTAACTAGATATCGTCTAGAACTGATATTCGATATGAGGCAGTGTTGAATGTGACCAAAACTAGCAACTATATCCACCACTCGAAGACCAGCAAAGGAAGACTTCTGATGCGAACAAAGCAAGAAGAAAAAACATCATCAAAAACGTAAAATGAGGTGACCCGCATGCCTAAACCAGCTGTAAAATGGTTTTGCACACCTTCATATAAGTGAGTGACGACTCGCTCTCGAGATGGGTAGCAAACACCATGGACAATAAAGGCTTCTCAATTGAAAGCAAACATGGAGCAGGTAATTGAAGAATTTGTGGGTGAAAGATTAGGAGGGTAAAAGAAAGCTCTCGTGTGATGCATAGAGGAAGGATATTTAAGTAGTTGTTTAGGGTTAAAGATTAGAGATAAATTTGAGACTAATTTAGTTCTGGTGCAGCAAAACCGAAATTCTCCAAAAGGTGAGTGAAAAATCAAAAGAAGGGGACGAAGCACCCAATCTGAGACCAAGCTCAAGCCCATCACCACTGAAATTTAAGAATTGTTGCTCACCATCGCCTTCTCCTAGTTCAAGAGAGAGATACTGGAAGGGTCACACTCCATAGGGATGAAGATGGATAGAAGAAAGAAGAAAGTCTTTTTCATCAAATGGCGGTTGTGGGTTGCTTGCAAATAACAGTGGGAGAGGGGACAATGAAAAGAAGGAGGAGGTGCTAGGTAAAGGAAAATGAGGGGGAGAGAGATGAGGCGAGGGAATGGAGGCAGGACACGGGGGTAAGGGAAATGAGGTAAGGCACATGGGTAATGGTAAGCAAAACGAGGTAAGGGAAAATGAGGGAGAGAAAGAAGAGGTGTGAGGGGGGGGGGATGCAAGGCACAGGGATAAGGGAAACAGATGGAGCGTGATCGTGCATCGTGTTGGAGGGGACGAGGTAGACGATAGGGTGTACATAGCATGTACCCGATAATTCTCATATTTATAAGGTGTACATAGCATGTACCCAACATTGCTTGTGTATTACATATATATATATATATATGTAGACCAAATAAATGTATGATAGTTTGTCACAAGCCATATGCTAATATGTACATATATACACGCAGAAAGAGAGATTGATTTATTTTATTTTTTTTGCAGGGAAAAGACAGAAAATATATTATTTTCACTATGACTAATACCAAAGTTATACTTGTCCACATAAGAACAAAAAGTAAATAGTAAATTGAAAGCAATACCCCTGACAACTAGAAGTTATACATAAGGAATTTTCAAAAGCTGAGTTAGAAAAATCAACTCCTATTTATTCATTTGTTATGCTTTAATTAATTTTTAGTTGTAAAATTCCTTTAATGTTCCAAAGTACGTTAGGTTTTTCTCTAGTTTGATTGTTTCTTTTCCTCTAATTTATGATGTTATCAACATCTTATATGTTATAACGACCCGTCCCCAAAAATTGTAGTCTTTATAATTTTTAAATGTGAATTTACGGAAATACCTTTCAAGGCAAAGACGTTGACTTTTGTTGATTGTCTTGTCATGTCATGTAAGGTTCATTTTCTTGGTGTATGCTCGTAGTACTCGTCGCTACGAACACATGGGCGCAAACATATGTAATTTGGAGTTATAACGAAAGAGTTATTAACAAATGAAGTCGAGGGCAAAATTGTAAATTTATTATTTTCTGGAATGCTCCAAATTTTTTGAGCAAAATCTGGAAAGCCACGTGTGTGGCCCAGATTAAATGGAAGAAAAGTTGGGCGGTGGAGATGAAAGATAAAAGAAAGGGAGGAGGATGGGCGTTGCCCAATCGAGAGAAAAGAGAGAAGTGAGTGATCAATGGGAAATAGAAGAAAGGAAGAGAAAGAAGAGAGTGAGGGACCACTGGATCACCCATGACCTGGTTCTTCCCCGCCGACTCGACCCGTTCTGCAGCCATTCCGACGGTTTTCTGTCGATTTTTTCTCCAAATTGCAGTCATTCACCACTTGGAACTTCTCATCGACCCTTATTCTTCAATTTCCACCTATGATTGATGGATTTTTTACCTTATGTTTCACAAGAACACCCACGTAGGCTCCGAGAGGTGCACGATGATGAATCTGCCATTCTTGCAATGATTTCTTTCAATTGTTACCACCAATAACCTTCCCTTGAGCTCAGGAACAATACACAATCATTAGTTGAAGCGTTGGAGTTGATTTGAGGATAAATCAAGATCACCCAAATTCTAGGGTTCCAAAAGGTTCTTGGTGATTTGGAGCTTTTCCCGGCCACAAGTATAAAACTTTACTTGTTAAGATCTTCATTTTTATGAAGTTTGAGAATTTTTAGAAATAGTTGATTTTTCGGGCAAGTCGGGACGACCGACCAGCCATGTACGGTGGCGCGTGGGCCAAGGCATCCCCTGACCTTCCTAGGCTAAATTTGATTCTCTAATTTCGTATGTGAAGTATGACTGATGAATTTTCATCGTTTGAACCTAGTTTCATTAAGGTCTGCAGGTAAATTCAGGTGAGTTATTATGTAATTGAAATGGTTGAATTATATAAGCATGCACATATACATTTAGAGCTCATCATTGTTGCACCCTTGTGCTAGTGCTCCCGGCCTGGGCCAGGGGCACAGCCTTCACGTGATTGTTCACCTCCTGCACCGCACGCTCGCCTTGGATCCAAGTTAGGTAATAACCTGTTGTACAGGTCATATTAGGTGACTCTGACTCGTAAGTGACCCGATTAAGTGACTCTGATTCGTGTGCTAGCATAGACTGATGGGCAATATGTCCCGTCGTACAGGTAACATCAGGTGACTTCGACTAGCATGTTAGTTTATACTGATCTTACACATGGCTTACATTTATTATTATTGAGATATTGTGGCATGGCATGCTTCCATTTTTACTGCATCTATGCATTCATTTTTCGTACCTATGTAGTATTATTTTTGGGAAACTATACAGGTTTTATGGTAAGAGGTTATAACAATTTTAAAAGGTTTTTATTAAAACTTTATTTTCAGGCCCACTCACCCTTGTTTTTCTCACTTCCAGGTTCTAGTAGCAGAGTTTTCGTACCTACAATGATTATCGACAATTCTTGGGGTAGACGATTATCATCGATGGTATAATTCTCACCTTATTTTACTGTACTGTACTTATGCTATGTCATCACGTGTGAAATGGGTTCATACTCACTCGCTGCGCACTCTTGTACTTAGGCACTTTTAGGTTTAAATTTATGGGGTTTTAGATCTTATACCCTTCGATTTGGAGAGCAACTCTAATGATTAGTCACGAATGAAGCTTTTCGCAATATGTGTTCGTCTCTACGTATATTTCCACTGTTTCACTGCAGGGTCTTATTATTATGGGAAAGTGGACGTCGAAACACTTCTAGCAGCTGGTTTGGTGCGTTGTAGGATTGTATGGTATCGCGATCGAGGCATGAATCGGACGATCTAGGCATATTCGCACATGATGAGCAAAACGATGTTTTGGTATCTTCGGGCTCACTAGCTTATTGAGACAATGATGAGTTATCGGAATTACAACAGATTGTAATATCGATGACTTAATTGTTGGGTTCACTAATCAAGTGAGCAAGACAGCTCATCTACGACAACACTTACTAGTTAGCTATGGTTCAGAGTCATTCTCGAAGTTAGTGACACAACGACTATTTGGCGAGGTCCATTTTCATTTTGGGTTTTGATATGGGTATTTCTGCCATTACAAATTTTTGGTGAGTTATTTACACTCTTGGTTTTAAACTCAATACAAATATTTGAATCGTAAGTTTATATATATATATATATATATATCTATTTTTGATATTTTATTATATGTATATTCTTTTTTCCTTATGTTTTACGTAATAATTGGTGTTTTCAACCTTACGGTTTATACGGGTATTATACTACTATATTATCGAGGAAGGAAGAAGGTATGAGCTTGGAGGTATGAAAGATGAATAATTGCAATCCGATCGCGACGGAATGACATTCTTTTTTATGTAGCCGCTCTAACTCAATAATTGTTGCAAAGAAATTGTAATAGTATTTTATTTGATGGAGGGGACTGATGGAATGGCATGGTAGGCATTAGCTTTCTTTTGAGCAACTCAACCCAATGAAAAGCAATACAAATACAATGCAGTGTCCAAATTGTCCCACTCTTTTTGCAGGGTAGGTGCATGAGTAAATCACTAGATGAGTTTTGTCATAACGGAAATGTTACTCTTTTATATTTGAAAAATCACAGATTTAAGTAATGAAAATAGCTTATTTGCAAAGAAAAAGTAAGCATCTGTACAATAGACGTTCCCCTCCCCCTCCCTCTCCCCCTCCCCCTCCCCCTCCTTGCAACCCTCGTAAAACGAAAAACCTTATTGGCCAGAGATGACCTTTTCGTGCATGAGCAAAACAACTCAGGCTTGGGATGGTTTCCACCTCAAGGGAAACAGTCCTATTGGGGGATGGACCAAGTTACTTTGCTTCTTGTTTTAATGGCCAATGACTATGTATCTTTCAGTTATGCTCGTGCCAAACCTGTATTCTATTTGTGTGAGTCATCAATTGGCATTCTTCCATGCTGCATTTCTAAGTCATTTTATTTTGTAATTATCCTTGATCATCTCCCAAACAATCCATGTTAAATCAGATGATTATAAAATCCCAAACAATCCATGTTACCAATCAAATGATAAGATGTTGTTTCATTTTAGTTTTAGTGGTGTGCTATCCACACACCTATTTTTACTTTATACACACCATTTTAATTTGTGGCCGTCAAACCAACTGAATTAATGAATATCAAATGACATAAATTAATAAGGAATGTATGAGAAGTAAAAAAATATGTGCAGATAGCACAATCCTGTTTTTATTGACAAAATCAACACTAAACCGCATGACGTTTCAATCATCACAAATATATAAATACGAACAAACATACAGAGGGAAAAGGATATTCGTAAACATTTTTTAGCAACGCGTGGTAAAAATAGTTATAAGTGATTAGAGTATAAAAGTCCTCACTCGGCAGTCACTTGATCAAGCATTTTACAAAATTGACACTGATTTTCCCAAAGGTTTATAAATTATACGTTAGAATATTATGCAACTCCCCGGCTAGCATTTATATATGACGTCAAACACATTATTTCTAGCTTAACCTAGTCAATTAAACTTGGTTACCTGTGAAACAACAATTTGACTTAGGGTTTGACAATTAATCCTACTAAGTACTAACCGCTAAAGCTGGATTAGTAATAATTAACTTTGCAAATAGCACCCAGATTTTGACTGCTAAAATCTGCAACACATAACACATAGCTTTGCAAATTGCAAGTAGATTTGAATTCTTTGCATTGGTGGCTATCATTGGCCGATCAAAACACGTGCAAAATACCATTGGCTATGTGTGGGAGCTTCTTATTTTTTAAGAAAAACTAATGAAAATGATTCGAAAATTTTGAGTTTTAACTATAAAAACAAAATAAAGGGTAAAGTAAATAGTACCATAATTGATTTTTTTTAGTGTAAAAATGTAGTTTTTCGTTAAAATAAACAGTACCGTGAACTTTTCATTAAAACTCCCAATTTTTTCATCTTTTTCATTCTTTTCGTCTTTAATTTTTGAATTTTTGTTTTTTGTGATTTTGCATCTCAGTTTTTCTATCTTAGTTATTCTTAATTATCGTTTAGTATTTGGGAGTTAGCTCTATACTTTGCCGCAAATCTCTTGCCCTCACATCAATTCTCTCTTTGTTGTTGAATTCCTTACGATAGATTCCTTCTTTCTCAACTCTCCGAGTCATATCTTGGCGGGCTGCGATTTTTTTTGCGACTATGCCTCTTGTTGGTCGATTGAAGATGTACATGACGGTGCCTCAATCTTCGCATGACCACATTCTCGTGTGTCTTTTGACACGTTTCTTCTGTTCGCTTTTTGGTTGTGAAGTTCTCGACAACAGCCGTTGTTTGGATATTCAGATTATTGTTGCAACGGTATTTTATACCTTTCTTCGTTGAATGTGTGTAAGTTTTGGTGAGCTGATATATATAGTCCTTATGCTGGAGAAATTTTTAGTTGTCACGAGAACACAAATGATATACCATTTGTTTTAATAAGAATTGTGAGAAATTTTATTTTTTAGGTTATTAGCTTTTTAGCACATATCCCATCATTTCTTTAGTGACACATATCCCACCATTTGTTTAGTGACACTAGATGACTCTGATTCGTGTGCTAGCATAGACTGATGAGCAATAGGTCCAGATGTACAGGTCACATCAGGTGACTCCGACTGATCTTACACCTGTTTTGCATTTATTATTATTGAGATATTGTGGCATGGCATGCTTCTGTTTTTACTACACTTGTGCATTCATTTTCCGTACCTATGTAGTATTATTTTCTGGAAACTATATTGGTTTTATGGCGAGGGGTTATAACGCTTTCAAAATGTTTTTATTAAAACTTTATTTTCAGACTCACTCACCCTTATTTTTCACCCCTCCAAGTTCTTGTAGCAAAGTTTTCATACCGACAAGGATTATCGGCAATTCTTAGGGTAGACAATTACCATCGATGATATAATTCTCATCATATTTTACTGTACTATACTTATGCTCTGTCATCACGTGTGAATGAGTTCATACCCGCTCCGCTCACCAGGCACTCTTGTACTTAGGCAGTTTTAGATTTAAATTTATTCACATCTTCTACATTAATACACTTTATGGCTTTGTCACCTTCCAGGTGTCGGCTAACACAGTCCGATTCGGAGTTCTAGTGGACATCCAGGGTCGGGGTGTGTCAGTGGACATCCCGGGTCGGAGTGTGTCAGTGGACATCCCGGGTCGGGGTGTGTCATATGTTCTTAAAAGGTATGGTATAAGATCCTACTAAAGCGTTACATTTTTTTTCTTGTGATAAAAGAAGACAACTGGTGGTAAGTCAATGTTATCCACCCTTTCCAAGCCCAAAGAGGCTATGAAGAATTTCACCATGCATGTTGCCACAATCAAACAGATTCACCAGCTTGAAGAGACTATGGAGAATGTACATGTGAATGTCAATCAACATGTTCTTATTATACGTTACTATTTTTGTATGTAAATTCAATTTACGACCTTCTTAATAAAATTAAAAACAAAACGTCACTAAACAAATATCATTCACATTATATATTATCAACTATGTGTGCTAATAATTAAAAAAGTTTTTCACATGTAAGCTTTTGATAACATCAAACTTTTAGGGAAAAAAAATAATTCAAATTTAATAATTAAGAGAGAAAAATCAATTTCTTTATGATCAAAATAATTGACATGAAGAAAGTTATAGATAAAGAGATCGCAAACGGCTGCCCTTGGATTAAGTTTCGGAACACTAGAGAATTAAGAAAAGCTCCCAACTTTATTGATAATGGAATGAAAAGATATGATTCAAATAAAACCCCAAAAATAGAGTATAAAGTTTCACGAAACTTAATAACAAAAAGAAAAAAATGGGAAGAAAAATAAAACAAGATTAACCGAAATAGTTCAAATCTGTTTTTGACCTATTAAACTACCCCAAACACCCGAAATCCATCTTAGGTTGTGGCCAGGCCATGAGCTTGATCCATCTCGCCGTTTCATTTTCGAGAAAGTATCTTAAACAGAAAAATGACATCGAATGGGAAAGTACATTCCACGAAACCCTAATAGCAAACATCAATAAAATGACAAAGTATCAGAATAGCTAAAACGGTTGAAATATATTTTTGATCCATAAACGACCTCAAATACTAGAAATCCATCATGGGTCGCAGCAATGCGATGAGTTTCTCTGTCTCATTGTTTCTTTACCTTAAAGATATCTGAAACTGAAAACAGATTTAAAAAACTATAAAAGTACTTTTCACGTCAAAATTACTATTCATGTTAGAATTCGCCAATTGGAGATGCTCTTTAAAGTTTGAATGATAAAGTGTATGTCAATTGGACCAAGTTACTTTGCTTCTTGTTTTAATGGCCAATGACTATGATCTTTCAGTTATGCTCGTGCCAAACCCCCTCGCCCCCACCCCTTGTGTTTATTCTATTTGTGTGAGTCATCAATTGGCATTCTTCCATGTGCATTTCTAAAGGCTGGTTTGGTATTGCTGTGCTTTGAAAAAAAACTGCTGTGAGAATAAGCGGTTGTGAAATAAATCAGCAGAGTGTTTGGTAAACTTTTTTGTAAAAGTACTTTTGAAAGAAAAAAAAGCAGTTTGATAGTGGGTCTTTTCATTAAATGAGCACTATAGCTTCGTGTGCTTAGAAAAAAAAGCCAGTTTTCCAAAGCTGCAAATAGCAGCTTCAGCTTTTTCCTTTAATTTCAGCTTATTCTCACAGCAGCTTCCAAAATAAGCCATTTTTTTTAGTTTACCAAACACCTAAAACCTTCACAGCTTTTTTTCATGGGTACTTTTTTTTAAGCACCTCACTCCCAAACAACCCCTAAGTCATTTTATTTTGGGTAATTACTTGATCATCTCCCAAACAATCCATGTAACGTCCCACTTCATCCAATGGAGTGATCCTTAAATGTATATTATCATCCCTACCTAGCACGAAGCTTTTTGATAGCTCATTGGCTTCGGGTTCTGTCGAAACTCCGAAGTTAAGCGAGAATGTGGCCAGAGCACTCCTATGATGGGTGACCTACTGGGGAAGTTGCTCGTGAGTTCCCAGAAACAAAATCGTGAGGGCATGATTAGGGCCCAAATAGGATAATATCGTGCTACGATGGTGGAGCGGGCCTGAGAAGTGATCCACCCCGGGCCGGAATGTGACAATCCATGTTAAATCAGATGATTTTAAAATACATATCAAGTCACCAATCAAATGATAAGATGTTGTTTCATTTTAGTTTTAGTAGTGTGCTATCCACACATCCATTTTTACTTCAAACACATCTTAATTTGCGACTGTCGAATAAACTGAATTAATGAATATCAAATGACAAAAATGAACAAGAAATGTACGAAAAGTAAAAAAATGTGTGTAAATAGCACACTCCTATTTTATTGACAAAATCAACACTTAACCACCTAACGTTTCAATCGTCACAAGTATATAACTGCGAACAAACATACAGAGGGAAAAGGATATTCGTAAACGTTTTTTTAGCAACGCGTGGTAAAAATAGTTATAAGTGATTAGATTATAAAAGCCCTCACTCGGCAGTCACTTGATCAAGCATTTTACAAAATTGACGATGATTTTCCCAAAGGTTTATAAATTATACGTTAGAATATTATGCAACTCCCCAGCTAGCATTTATATAGGACGTCAAACACATTATTTCTAACTTAACCTAGTCAATTAAACTTGGTTACCTGTGAAACAACAATTTGACTTAGGGTTTGACAATTAATCCTACTAACCCTAGTTAAAGCTGGATTAGTAATAATTAACCTTGCAAATAGCACCCAGATTTTGACTGCTAAAATCTGCAACACATAACACATAGCTTTGCAAATTGCAAGTGGATTTAAAGTCTTTGTATCGGATTCTTAATACTTTTCATCTGTTGTCGGTAGCTATCATTGGCCGATCAAAACACGTGCCAAATACCATTAGCTATTCGTGGCAGCCTCTTATTTTTTAAGAAAAACTAATGAAAATGATTCGAAAGTTTTGAGTTTTAACTATAAAAATAAAATAAATAGTAACATAATTGATTTTTTAGTGTAAAAATATATTTTTTCATTAAAATGAACAGTACCACAGACTTTTTGTTAAAACTTCCCATTTTTTCTAATCATTTTTCATTCTTTACGTCTTTAATTTATTGTTTTTTGTTTTTTGTGATTTAGCATCTCAGTTTTTCTGAGTTTTTATCTTAGTTATTCTTAACTCTCGTTTAGTATTTGGGAGTTAGGTCTATCATCTGCCGCAAATCTCTTGCCCTCACGTCAATTCTCTCTTTGTTGTTGAATTCCTTACGATGGATTCCTTCTTTCTCAACTCTCCGAGTCATATCTTGGCGGGCTGCCATTTTTTTTTGTGACCATGCCTCTTGTTGGTCGATTGAAGATTGTACATGATGGTGCCTCAATCTTCGCATGACCACGTTCTCGTGTGTCTTTTGACACGTTTCTTCTGTTGGCTTTTTGGTTGTGAAGTTCTCGACAACAGCTGTTGTTTGGAATTCCAGATTACTGTTGCAACGGTATTTTGTACCATTCTTCGTTAAATGTGTGTAAGTTTTGGTGAGCTGATATATCTAGTCCTTATGCTTGAGAAATTTTTAATTGTAACGGAAACATAAGTGGTACAACACTTATTTTAGTAGGAATGGTGAAAATTTTTATTTTTTAAGTTATTAACTTTTTAGCACACATACCCCATCATTTATTTAGTGATATATGATGTATCGATTGTACTGAAAAATTTCTCTTCATGCTCAAGCGAAAAAGAAGGATGACGAGAAGGTTCAGATAACGAGAAGTGCTAAATTGACCAATAGAAAAATCCAAGTTGTAGGCTTTAAGTTGAAGGTGATTACTATCTTTCACCAAAATATAAAAATAATAAAGTAATTCACAATCATGGGTTTTGATGATTGATTACTACAGTCGATAAACAAAAGTTTTGTTGAAATCACATTCAAGCCACGTGGATAACGAGCCCACACAACAACACGTATAATGTGGGTCCCGCAATCACGATCATATTGGTGGGTCCCTTCCCCAGAGGAGAAACTTTTCTGATTGTTGATGGACACAGCTGGCTGTTCCTTCTTTATGTCTGGTGGCGATTGCAAAGCAAAAGCTATGAGAAAAACCCCAAAAACAAAATATGAAAAGTGAAAAATCGTGTGTTTATTGGAAAGACATCGTTTCCGAATTTCTCCTCTAATTCTAAAGCCTAAGCATTAAGTAATTTGGGTTTTTGAAATTTAATTTAATAATAAAAAATTATTATAATTTTTAAAATATTTTACTAACTTCTTTATTTTTAACTGTTAGATCAAATTTTAAAAATCTGAATCACTTAATTCTTGAATTTTTAACGAAGAAATTTGGAATCCAGATAGTTGAAGATCGAACAGTGCCAGATTTGCCACGTGTATTCAGACCCGTAGACTGGCCGCGGAATTGATTTCGTATCTGTAGCTTTCAGTAGCTGTCAGAGCTGTTAGTGGACCCAAAAAAATAATATTGTTTCTAAAATAATAATTTTGAAATAAAAAAAAAGAAGAAGAAATTGTTCTCTTCGGGTTGAGAGCTTGCTCGGTTGCTTCATGTGAAATGCTATTTTGTCGGTGGAAAAAAACATGTTGGAAAAAGCTCGCCCCTATTTTCGAGCGAAAATTAAACGCGGGTGCTTTCAATTTATGTGAAAAATAAAAGAGAGATGCTACGCAGGATTTATAAAAGGAGATATTTTATGAATTATCTACTATCTACAAATATTATAAAATATTATATTAAATATGACGTGCGGAGAATTCATGAAAAAATTCGAATATGTTTGGTATCATATTTGAAATTTTTTATAATTTTTCAAAACATTTCTTAAAAATAATTTTCTTTAAAACTAAAAAACTTGATTGATTTGTGATTTAAAAATTTTAAATTTTACGACTTAAACTAAACAAAGAGATTTAAAAAAAGGGGGTCGCAATAGAGGGAGAAAGAGGAGAGAGGATGAAAGAAAATAAGAGATGATTAAAGGAAAGAGAAAGAAAAGAGAGGATCAGACGAGATAGAGAGGAAGATGAGCGAGATAAAGAACCGCGAGAATGAAGACAACGGATTGGAGGAGAGACGAAAAAGATAAAAAAAAAAAAAGAGGAGAGATAAGAAGAAGAGAGAGGGAGAAATATTTGGAGTAAGAGGGGAGGGGGGTAAGAGAAAAGAAATTAGTAAGTTTAAAAACTCTAAAAACTCGTTTTTTATGTTTATTGGAGTTAGTTTTGAGTTCAGTTTTTTTAAATAATCCTACTAAATAAGTTTTTAAAGCTTAAAATTTGAAAATTGTTTTTGATATTAAAAAGTGGGATTCAAGTAGAATATCAAACAGACGCTTATCCTTTTGGAGGTTTTCATTACATTTCTCAAATAAAATCCTTGATCTGGAGATAAACTTAATAATTTTCGTAAAAAAAAATGATATGATCAAATGTCTGGATGTTTTGGAACCCGTCTCATGTACGAAAGAGGTTTAGTTCCTTTTATATCTTGTAGGCTTTTTATGATACGACCAAACGTCTACGCGTTTTGGATTCAACTGACATCTAAATCAGTGATTACTTACCGAGAAAACAATATCTTTGACCCAATGGGAAATTAGCAATAAAATAAGAACGTGAAGTACTCATTTTTGGTGAGGTTGATGATGAAAATAAATTCACATGTTGCTTGAAACGTTGAATTCTCTAAGCTCATGTGATATGATGAGGTCGATGATGTAAAGGATACTACCTTTTGAATTTTATACGTTTGGTGATTTATCAAG
This sequence comes from Malus sylvestris, assembly GCF_916048215.2. Classification (NCBI taxonomy): domain Eukaryota; kingdom Viridiplantae; phylum Streptophyta; class Magnoliopsida; order Rosales; family Rosaceae; genus Malus; species Malus sylvestris. The sequence goes on along the minus strand of NC_062269.1, from coordinate 3,574,959 downwards.
TACTTATTAACTAGTTTGTTAAGCTTAATCATATGATGCTAATCATGTTTTAGTGATGAAATTATTAGCGAACTAAGCCCAACCAAGCCCAAAATTAAAACTTGCATGTAAAGCCCTAAATACTCAAAGCCCAGTAGTTCATCCCTCCAACAATATTTGTTGCTAAACTGTTCGATAATTAATTACCGACACACGAAAGAATAAAGTTGTCAATAGTTCCGTTACAGTATAATATAAAAAGATAAAGTTCCATTTAAATTAAAATGTAACGGAAACTTTTCAACGCACTGTATATTGAAAAGACCGTGACTTGTGAGCCACAATGTTAATTAAGTCGAATTATTTTTCATGGCATTATTATTATGATATACGGATTTTTTTTTAGTAAATTGTAACAATAATTTTAATTTAATTAGAGTAATGATTCCTCCACTAAAAATTTATTACTATTGGTCTCTTAACTCATCAAAACGTGCAACTATGGTCTCTCAACTAATCATTACCATTGGTCCCTCAATTTTAATCCAACTAAATAAATGGTTCCTCAACTTTAACTCAATTGGAGCAATGGTCCCTTAACTTTAACTCAATTGATAAGTTGAGGACCAATAATAATGAATTTTTAGTTAAGAGATCATTGCTCTAATTTGATTAAAGTTGAGGAACCATTGCTATAATTTATTTATTTATTTTTTATACTCACTTGTGAATACATAAGTGTTATACTATGCATGCTAGTAATTTTGATACTCACTTGATACACAATTATGATATATGGAATATTTTTTTATTTTATTTCATGAACTCTAAAAGCGGACATATCAAACTTCAATTTTAATATTTTATGCATATTACACACATGAAATGATAAAGTTCCATAATAGTGTTTGTAGTACATATCAACATCAGGTTGACTCTAATTCTTTGATCTTTTTTCGTGAAAGGTAATTTAGAATTGTGATAATTCATGGTGTCGGTTGATTATCTATAATCTATAATGATGGTATAATCTCCATAAAGCTCTAGTTGTGAGAAAAACTTGCATGCACAAGTACACTACTATATTGACGCTCTACTATGTCTTTAAAATAAAGATATATATATATATATATATATATATATATATATATATATATATATATATATATAAGTATTTATACACATATTTGTATTCAATTGGCACATGTAAGTTGTTATCTTAAGATGCATTGCCATTGTGACAACTCGTCCCTAGTTCTAGAATTTTATAAATTTTTAAGGTGTGAATTTACGAAAATGCCCTTAGAGGCGAGGGTATTGACTTACATTGACCAACGTATAGTGAGACGTATGAAATATTCCTTTAGCATATTTCTGTAGTACTCGACAATACGGCTGCGTAGACGCAAGTAGAAGCGGATTGGGGTATTGATATTACCATTTATTATTTTTTTTTAAGTACCATTACATTATTTTAAGAGTAACTTTGGTAAGAATTGAGGGAAGAGGAAGAGAGAGAAGAAGGGGGAACGGGAGAGAGAAGAAAGAAGGGCTGCTGCCCAATCAGAGGAGAGGAAAAGAGGAGACTAACCAACCAGAGAGAAGAGAAAGGAGGGAGAAATCGGGTCTCTTCCTTAACCCGTGCGACCCGACCGAGTATCAAGGCCAAATCCGTGCATTTTCTCCCCAATTCCCGGTGAATTGTGTTGAATCATTACCTGGAAATACTACCCTAACCCTCTCCCTTCCATTTTCATCCCAAAATTAGAAGAATGTGGTGATATTTTGAAGGAAAAACAGACGGTGGGCCGTGTGGGTGTATGACGACAATCCGTAAAAACTGAAGCTAACCCAACCAATTACCACCACCCATAGACTCCCCTCAACCTCAGAAACAAAGCCCAAACACTTGTGGAGGCGTCAGAGTGAGCATGGAGGTCGAATCAAAGCACACCCTCTTTAGGGTTTCCGACAGATTTATGTAAAATTGAGGTATTTCTCGGCCAAATTGGCCTTGGTCACAGGTACGAAACTTACTCTACTCATTGAAATCTTCATGCTTGTAAATTTTGGTAATTTTTGGAAATAGTTGGATTTTCCGGCGAATCGGGGCGGCCGACTGCCACCCATGGCGGCGCATGGCCAAGGGACCGTCGATGCTACTCTTAGGTTAAATTAGATGCCTTGAGTTTAGTTTTGGTAATTGTATACCGTAGGTTGATCATTTGAACCTAAATCCCTTACGATACGCTACTTGGTAAAATGTGAATCGACGATCCGACCGTTGGATCGTCACCAAGCTTTAATATATTATAGTACATAATATTTGTTTGTACCATACTTGACCAATCCCGAAACTACCGAGCACCGGCCAACGCTATATTGTCAAGGACCCAGAAGAGTTCCCCTCTGACCAGGAGGCCAATCACTACTCGACACGTGTCAAGATTAGAAGCCAATCAGAGCGCAGCACGTGTCAACATCAAGAACCAATCATAACATGACACATGTCAATGTGACAAAGCTACAAGTTTTTCTATAAATAGGGGTCATTCCCCCACAATATTGCCTAATGCCATTTGTGTTAAATCATTCACAAGAACTCACTAAATTGAGAGCTTGATCCTTTGTACTTGTGTAAGCCCTTCACTACTAATAAGAACTCCTCTACTCCGTGGACGTAGCCAATCTGGGTGAACCACGTACATCCTGTGTTTGCTTCTCTGTCTCTATTCATTTACGTACTTATCCTCACTAGTGACCGAAGCAACCAAGCGAAGGTCATAAAACCTGACACTTTCTGTTGTACCAAAGTCTTCGCTGATTTTGTGCATCAACATTTGGCGCCGTCTGTGGGAAACGACACTTATTCCTACTCTCTTCAGCTGTGTCAAGCTGGTTTCTATCATTCGTACACTTTCTTTTGACCAGGCATCCCTCTCCAACATGGGAAGCGAAGGAAGCCACAGCACACAGAATGACACCCCCCATTGCACATAGTGCGAAACAACGAAAGAAGGAAGGAAAACGAGTTCTTCTTCAAGCTAAAGTCGATGAGTTGGAAGCTCAGAACAACAAGATAGCAATGAGGAATGAGGTCCTCCAGGAGCAATATGAGAAGCTCTTCGAGACACTCCACGAAGCTAGGCAAGCTCAGACACGCGAGCTTGTTGCCCCCGTGGAAGTCAACCATCAACTGGGTGCCCTCCAACATGGAGGGTCACATGCATTCGACATAGATATCCCTGATAGGGAACAGATTACCCCTCGACTTGATAATCAACATGAGGCTTCTCTTAACCCAGTTGCTTCAACCCGAACCATGAGAAGTGGAGGGAGACACCTCTTTACTGAAGGGGCAGAAGGATCGAAAGCCGTCTTTCGCGATTGTCGGGATTTCCTAAAGCAACGTCGAGAGAATTCCATCCATATAAGCTCAAAGATTAATGACCCAAGGATTTCTGAGAGACTCGGTCCCCTGCCACGGCCCAAGCCGGCCACCAATTTGGGGAAGGGGCAACAAGTCCCAGAGAGACATGAGGGTACAGGGGACTCAGAGGTGTTCCGACAGACATACCCTGGAAGCCAGTACAGCGAGTCCAGGGAAAAATCACATGCCCTTGATCAAACCTTCCTAATTCCAAGAGGAGATGGAGATTTACGAAAGAAAGCTCCAGTGACACATAACTCCGCTCAGGACCCCCTTGTCCTACAACTTCTTGAGGAAGTAAACAAGTTGAAGGCTGAACGTCAGGCTGAAATACCTGACTGGAACCAACCCAGGCCTGGCCCTCTTACAAGGAGGATCCTCAACACCCCCCTTCAAGCAAAGACAAAGCAAAAGCTTGGCTTGCAACTTTATACTGGAAAAGAGGACCCGATTGAGCACCTTAACCTCTTTGAGTCCACCATGGCATACCGGATGCACACCGACGAAGAGCGATGTCTTCTCTTCCCCTCCACCCTCTCTGGTGGAGCTCTAAATTGGTATTGTCGTCTTACACCTGAGACGGTAGACTCATTTGAGGAATTGAGGAAACTATTTGTTTCCCAACACATTTTCCAAACCGATCGCTTGCACTCTGCAGATGACTTGTACACTATCCGCCAGAAGCCAGACGAGTCATTACGTATGTATGCTGGCCGCTTCAGCCATGAATACTCCCGGTGTGCCGAGGCAGATGACAAGACTGCCCTCAAAGCCTTCACGGCGGGCCTACGTGATTGTTTCTTTAAATACATGATCAATGCCAATACTTGGAAGACTTACTCTGAGGTGATGGCGCAGGCTTATAACCATGCCTCCGCCGAGGCAAAGACATATCAGGAGAAACCCCCTACAACCATCCTTTATCAACAAGTGGGAGGTGGAAGCCAGACTCACCTAAATGAGAAGACCTCGACTTCCCAAACAGCAGTGGCACCTCCCCATGCCTTGCATAATGCTTCACCGAATCAACAGACATATCAATTTCAAGGCAAGAGGAAGGATTTCCATCCTCACCACTCTCCTTTCAGTAAAAAGAGTAAGGGACACTATCCCGATAACCAAGGGTATCGCCACAATAACGCTCGCCCCCAGGCAGTCAATGCAGTGGGTCAAACCCGCGTCAAGATACCCCCTACCCCAAGGTATGAGACATACACGCCCTTGAATGCCACATGCGCGGCCATTTACCCCAGCATAGCTCACCTGATACCAAAACCAAAGCCGAGGCACCCAGATTACATGCCCCCGAATAACGCGGGCACGTTTTGTTGCTACCATGAGCATAACGGCCATGATAGCGAGAAATGTATCATCCTCCGTGATCGTATTGAAGCTTTGGCACGAGAAGGAAAAATTGATCAATTCCTTCTTCACCCTCAAAGGGATAACCGTAACCAACGCCAGGTGAATGTCATATATTCCATAAGCGGCGGCACACCCATATCTGAATCTTCCAATAGGGCCATGAAAAACAGTGAACGAAGTCTGAGGCCTGGTCACCAAGTGTTTCACGTGGAAGACATCAGGGGAGGGAAGTATCAAAAACCTAACTGGGATCCGATATGTTTCTACCCTGAGGAAGAAAAAGGCATCATCTACCCTCATAACGACCCATTGATTGTGGAGGCTCACATAGCCAACTTTGATGTTCGACGAATCCTCGTAGACACAGGGGCTTCAGTCAATATCATGTTTGCCGAAGCTTTCAGGGCGCTCAGTGTAGCTGAACACTTGCTCGATCGCTCGATTTCTCCTCTGATAAGCTTCTCCGGTGATATCGTGCAACCCTTAGGGAGCATACATTTACCCTTTACTATTGGTACAGGCCCTTACACGGCTACCATTACCATTAACTTCCTAGTGGTTGACTGCCCAACGGCATACAATGTCATCTTTGGGCGCACAGGCATCAATGATCTCAAGGCTATGGTATCCACGCATATGCTGTTGATGAAATTTCCAACCCCCCATGGCAACGGCTACATCAGAGGAGATCAGCTTAGTGCACGATCATGTTACAACACTTCAGTTAAGCAACAACACTTGCCCGGACCCAAGGAAACCCTGTCTGTACATGACCAAGTCACAAAGACCAGCCTAGATGAAGCGAACTTGGATCTTCCTGATAGCAACAATCAACCCGATGATCCTCGAGATGACTCTTTCACCCAGCAAGCCCAACCTGCTGAAGAGTTGGAGAAGGTACCTATCTCAAGAGATTATCCAGATCGCATGGTGAAGATTGGCACCACATTGTCACCACCCCTTCGGTTAGCATTGATATCTTTTTTGAAAGAGAACACTGAAGTCTTCGCCTGGTCATACGAGGACATGCCAGGCATCTCTCCCGATGTCATCTGTCATCGTTTGAGTATTGACCCCAAGATCAAGCCGGTGAGACAGAAGCGAAGATCTTATGATGCTGAACGATACGAGGCAATGAAAGCAGAAGTTGAAAAACTCAAAGGCATAGGCTTTGTCCGCGAAGTCAATTACCCGACATGGGTAGCAAATGTGGTCCTTGTTAAGAAAAATCCGACCAAAGAAAGTCTTTTGCTTCAAAAGGTCTTGTGGAGAATGTGTGTTGACTACACCGACCTAAACAAAGGGTGTCCGAAAGATAGCTTCCCTCTTCCTCTTCCTCTTATTGACAGACTTATAGACTCTACGGCCGGGTGTGAACTTCTGAGCTTCATGGATGCTTACTCAGGATACAACCAAATCCTCATGAACCCTTCGGATCAAGAACACACAGCCTTCACTACCGACAGAGGACTATACTGCTATAAAGTCATGCCTTTCGGCCTAAAGAATGCAGGAGCGATTTATCAGAGACTAGTCAACTCAATGTTCGCCGAGCAGATTGGGAAGAGCATGGAAGTTTACGTTGATGATATGTTAGTCAAGAGCAAACATGCTGACCAACACATCACCAACCTATCTGAAACTTTCACTATTTTGAAGAGGTATCGAATGAGGTTAAACCCCAACAAATGTGCCTTCGGCGTAGGCTCTGGCAAATTCTTAGGTTTCATGATTAGCCAACGAGGCATTGAAGCTAATCCCGAGAAGATCAAAGCAATCCTCGACATGAAGGAACCGGTAACTTCAAAGGACATCCAGAGCCTTACTGGCAAGGTGGCAGCCTTAACCAGGTTCATTTCTAAGGCCACAGACAAATGTGCTCCCTTTTTTAAAGCACTTAAGGGAAGTAGGAAGTACATTACATGGACTGATGAATGTGCCGAGGCATTCAAAAACCTCAAGGAGTACATGAGTAAAGCCCCTCTACTCTCCAAGCCCGAGGTAGGAGACATTCTCATTATCTACCTATCGGTATCAGCTTCAGCCGTAAGTTCCGTTCTCATTCGAAAGGATGGGAATATTGAGCGACCTGTCTACTACGCTAGCAAAGCCCTACAAGATGCGGAGACACGATACTCCAACATTGAGAAATTAGCTCTAGCATTGGTCATGTCTGCTCGGAAACTTCGCCCTTATTTCCAAGCACACGCCATCATCGTGCTTACCAATCACCCTCTTCGACAGATACTCCAGAGTCCTGACACGTCTGGGCGAATGATCAAATGGGCGATAGCATTGGGTGAGTTTGACATCTCCTACCAACCAAAACCAGCCGAAAAAGGTCAAGCAGTAGCAGATTTCATTGCCGACTTCACATATCCGGTTGACATTGCTTCTACACCTGAAGCAGTGGCTTCATTACCCCCGGAAGCTCAGAAGGTAGAATCAACGACCTCAGCATGGAGTCTGTATGTTGATGGCTCATCCAACCAACAGGGCTGTGGAGCGGGACTAGTCTTGACTACGCCCGACAAAGTAGCAATGGAGTATGCTATTCGTTTCAAATTCAAGGCATCAAACAATGAGGCCGAGTATGAAGCCCTTCTAGCAGAATTACGTTTGGCCAAACACCTCGGGGTTAAACAAATTGATATTTTCAGTGACTCCCAATTAGTGGTCAACCAGGTTACCAACAACTTTGATGCTAAGGACAGCTCCATGGCAGCATATCTTGCGCAAACACAACTTTTGCTCAAGCACTTCCACTACCAGATCACCCAAGTTCCTCGAGCGGCAAACAGTCATGCAGACGCCCTGGCTCGCCTCGCCTCAGCTGTGGAAGACAAGATTGGAAGAAAAATTCATGTCGAACTGTTGGCAACACCAAGCACCATGGCCGCAGAAGTATGCAACTTACAACAGGGGGATAGTTGGATCACCCCGATCTATAATTTCCTTGCTCATGGCACCCTCCCAAATGATAAAGTCCAGGCTAAGCAAATTCGATACAAGTCTACCCGCTACCTGATCATCAATGATCAACTCTATAAGCGAGGTTTTAGCCTGCCATACTTAAGGTGTCTTACGCCTGCCGAGGCGGAAATCGTCATTCGGGAAATACATGAGGGAGTCTGTGGAGATCATGCTGGATCTCGGTCCCTAGCACACAAGACTTTTCGCCAAGGATATTACTGGCCAACACTCCACCAGGATGCCATCAAAGTATCCCGCTCATGTGACAAATGTCAACGATATGCAACTATTCCTCATTCCCCTCCAGAGCCTCTTACTCCTATGATCAGCCCTTGGCCCTTCGCCCAGTGGGGACTTGATTTGATCGGCCCAATGCCGGCAGGGAAGGGCAACGTCTGTTACGCAGTCGTTGCAGTGGACTACTTCACAAAGTGGGCCGAAGTAGAACCCTTGGCAACCATTACTGAGGCAAAGATAGAAGACTTCGTGTGGAAGAACATCCTTTGTAGATTCGGCATTCCCAATGCGATAGTCACTGACAATGGGCGACAGTTTGACAACAAGAAGTTCAGGTTGTTCTGCTCTAAGTTCAACATCAACTTATGCTTTGCCTCTCCAGCTCATCCCCAGTCTAATGGACAAGTTGAGGCCATCAACAAAATAATCAAGCGCACTTTGAAAACCAGCTTGGACAAAGCTAAAGGCTGTTGGCCAGAATTTGTACCCCAAGTTCTTTGGTCATATCGCACTTCATATCGGACTTCAACAGGAGAAACTCCATTCTCACTTGCCTTTGGCACAGAGGTGGTTGTCCCTGTTGAGCTCGAGCAAGCAACATTCCGAGTCCAGAACTACATTCAAAGTGAAAATGACAAACAACTCACCCTCAACTTGGATTTAGTCGAGGAACACAGAAACCAAGCTCACTTGAGGAATGTCGCCTACAAGCAGCGCATCTCCAACTATTATGACTCTAGGGTCAAGCCTCGTTCTTTCAAAATAGGAGACTGGGTCTTAAAGAAAAGATTACTCTGCGACAGAGTCCCGAGTGAAGGCACACTTAGTCCAAACTGGGATGGACCGTATGAAGTCATTGGCATCAGTCGCCCTGGCTCTTACACACTTAGAAGCTCCGATGGCAAGACCCTTGGCCATCCATGGAACGCTGATCACTTGAAGTACTACTACAAATAGACTCACGATGTACAAGTGTTGAGCTATAGCCGTTCGGCATCCTATGTAATGAAGGCCATTTGGCAATGAATTCAATAAAGAGGTAATTTAGCCAACTCAGCCCTCACTCTTTTACATTCCTAGCAAGGGAACACTCAAGTGTTGAAACCTCAAAGCAGATATATCCAACACGAAACAAAATCTAAGTATGTGTCGACAAGACTATACAAAGAAAGGAACAACCAAACAATGGCTTATATCCAAACAATAGATCTATTCATACATAGCCAAACATGCATTAATAATAGTGCAAACACTCATAAACACCTAAAATCCAAAACTCTCAAGCTTATAACATGGGCACATGTTATACACACATCAGACTACTACATCCAGAATACATGCAGATAGTAAAGACACTGCTATTCATTCTCATCTGAAGCCGAACCCCTGGCAGTATCACTCCGCGTCCTACCATCATCCTCTGCATCCCCAAGATCCTCTTCACCATGCTGAGTCTGTGCATCAGCACTACCTTCATTATCAGACTCATCTTCGCTGCTAGGATCAACAGCAAGGACAAATGTCTCGCCCTTTCGATGATGCTCATCTATATCTTCGTGGTATTTTCGAAGAATGCTCCCATCATCATAACGATCAAGGACGGCCATCCATTTCCTTTTTTCAAAGCGAGCTTCTTGAGCACAGTAGGGTTTAATAGCAAGATGAAAGGTCGAAGAACTTAAGTATTCTTGCACAGCAGCCTCCCTTTCAGTTGGAATGCTCTTCTCCAGTTCAGAAATCTCAACTAAGGCACCATCCAATTCTCCCCTAACCTTGGATACTTCCAAGGTAGCCACCTCCAACTGTTTTTTAGTTGCCTCAAACAATTTCTTAAGCCTTAGGTTCTCACCATTTCGCCTTTTCAAGCTCTCCATGGTTTCGTCCTTCAGTTGGAGAGCCTGAGTCAAAAGTCCCTTATTCCTTCGGGCCTCGTCCACAAGCTGCTTATTCTCCTTCAGTTTTGCCTTGTACCGCTCAACCTCTTGCAGTCTGTCGTGATACTCGGCCATGACCTGCATGGCAAGACGATCATCACTACCTAAATAATGATAATAAAGAGGAAAAAGTAAGGAAATGACAAAGTAACACTCACATATGAAGACAGCTTCAACATCCGGTCGCAATCCGATTCATCCTTAGCTAAGGGCTCTCCGAGCTCATCGAAGGCGAATCGACGCCCTGCCAAGCAATTGTTGATATCCCCAAAATCCTTTGGCCGCGTGGCAACCCTCAAGTCCTTCCACGGGACACTGCCAGCTCTTTCCTTGCCTTTCCCCTCATGGCGGGAACCTGGATCACTTTCCTGGACAGTGTGCTCCATAGTAAGAGGATGAGGCAACAGTCGGCTCCCTTCTCCTGTAACTACGGCAGCAGCATTATCAACGGCCTCGACTCCAGTCTTCCTAAAGGCAGGCCCCTTAAGGACCCCATCTTGGGACTTAGGTCTAACGGATGGTTCCCCTCGGAACTTATGAATTTTCTTATGCGGTAGGATGTCTTCCGAAGGAACTAACACTGGTGCTTTCCTTTTATGGGTGCTAGTCCCTGTTTTCTTGCTTACCTTCTCCACTGCATAAGGAAAATCAAAATAAGAAATACAACTTTCCAAATAAAGTAAGGAATTGAGCTAAGTTTACATGAAGGATACAACTTACTCGATCGTCCCTGGCTCTCGGAAACTAAGGGTTGGAAACCGTACCGACGAAATAAGGGTCGTAGCTTGCTTAAGTGTCTATCCTCTTTGGGCACCCTCAACACCTTCTCTATGTCAGATAGCTCCTGCCCAAACAGTTGGATGGTGCCCCGCGTCACTACATGAAGCAAAGTGTTAGAAGCAAGAAAAGACCACAACAAATAGCAAATAGTACGAACGGTTGATACGTTACAACCTACAGTCTGGAAGTGAGTAAGCACACGTCGCTCAGGCGTGACACCCTTATCATACTCCCAATCATTATACAGAAAGCACCAACGGTTTTTCCATGTGTAGTATGCCTTTTTCTTACCATACACAATACGCTCTCTCTCACTCCGACATGCACACTCGGCATAACCAGTGCATGATTTTGCTGGGCGCATCTTGTAACAGTAACGCCACTGATGGAAGGAAGGCTCACACAACCCACACTCCATCCAAATGATATAAAATCCAATCAAAGTATCCCAGAAACCAGGATTGAGTTGCCCAGGTGCATATCCGATCAAAGATAACATCTTTTGCAACCACGGATGTAAAGGTAGTCTCACCCCTAAAGTCAGTAATATCTGGGTGTAGAACATAACATGACCCTGGGGAGGCTCAGAAGGCCATTCTTCATCATGTACCAAACGTATCCCTACACTACGAGGGATATTACATGACTGCCTTAGCGCCTCAACCTGCTTCTCATTATCTAACAAGTTATTCTTTAGATGGTCTGCTGTGAACTCAGAGCGAACTATGGGTATGGCATAAAAAACAACCCCCTCACCCAACGCCATGGAGGAAGAACTAGCAATAGCTAAAGTTTGACGGTTGGGAAGATCATCCAATGTTTCTCTAGTACCGGACTCTAACAAAGACCCTGAAGACTCCGACAATGCAGACTCAGACTTAGAGCTAAAGCTAGAAGAGCCCTCATCACTAGAACTTCCAGACTCTGACATCTACAATAAGAAGAAACAAATTCTATCACTACATGCATGATCAAAACATAAGGAAGTTCCTATATTACCCACATGAAGATGGTGCAAAGCGATGCCGGAACCCTTCTCAATCAGAAAGCAATCCGTCTTCCACAGTCACTACAAAACAAGCAAATGAAGACCGTGTCAAGCGCCAAAAAAAAAAAAAAAAAAAAAAAAAAAACAGCTTCACCCAAAAAAAAACTTCACCTCCAAAAAACTTCACCCAAAAAACTTCACCCGAAAAGCTTCCCTTAAAAAAGCTTCACCCACAAAGCTTCACCTAAAAAGCTTCACCCACAAAGCTTCACCCAAAAAACTTCACCCGAAAAGCTTCCCTTAAAAAAGCTTCACCTACAAAGCTTCACCTAAAAAAAGCTTCACCTCCAAAGCTTCACCTACAAAGCTTCAACACAAAACCTTGCTCCAAATAAACAAATTTTGTTCACAAAACCCAAGATGCCCTTGAACTTGTACAAAAACACTTGGGTAAACATAAACATTTTTTGTTTTACACCCACAAGGGCCCAAAATTTTCCTTCTTATTTATTCACTTATATATGTTCCCAAACATATTATGATAGATCAAATAATAATTCAAAGTCCAAAATTTAGTTATGGACAAAAATACAAGCAATTCACCAGTACTGAAGTTGCTACAAAAACTGGAATCTTCCCCAGCCTAGAAATCCAACAAAGCTTCGCCTCCTTTTCTCTATCAAATTTTTGCAGCTGCTGCTTTTCTCCAATGGAGCTGAATTTTGGACACCCTCTAGTTCTTGAGCAGATGAACAACTTTCAAGAAGGAACCATTTCTGTTTGAGCCACGGAAATTAAAGTGTTGAAGCTCCAAGCATGACAGTCGGATTCTTGCAGATTTCGAAGCTGCTGTGATGTTTCGAAGATCTGGAAATATTTAACCATTAGTTCATTCTGAATTTTTGATATGTTATGAAAGAGACGATGAGGAACAACTTCAATGAAGAAAGCATGCTGATCTGAACAATAGAAAATGGAGTTTCGAAGCTCACAACAAATCTGACGGGTTGACAGAAAAATAATAACCAGTCATTCATCATACCTGAATTTCTTGAGTTATACAGCTCTGAGGGATCTCAATTTTGGATATGTTGTAGTTCACAAGTTAAGGAACAACTTCGATGAAGAAAGTATGTTGATCTAAGCAAGAAAAAATGGAGTTTTTGAAGCTCACAACAGGTCTGACGTGTTGACAGACAAATGATGAACAATCACTCGTCGTACCTGAATTTCTAGAGTTGTACTGATCTGATGGCTCTCAAATTTGGATATGTTGTAGTTAAGGAATTAAAGAACAACTTTCATGAAGACAACTTTGTGATTCGAGCTACAGATGATGGTCTTATATTGAAAACCAATTCAGGTTGTTAGGGGAAATGAAAAACAATTCCACCAAAGAAACATCATTATGATGTTTCATCATTATGGTGTTTTCATCATTATGATGCTTTCATCATTGTGATGCTTCCATCATTGTGATGCTTCCATTATGATTGTAATGCACCAACGGTTACACCCTCTATCATAGCAGTATGTGTGTGTATCTCCCTATAGTCATCATGTGCAAGACTATCGTAGTCAGATGGCTTTCCATAAAACAGCTACCAACCGTTACACCTTCTGCAATTCCACTTAGCCTAGCAACCTTCATAAACAAAATATATGAAGAAAAAGTCCGGGGCTACCACTTAGAAAACAAAAGAATGAAGTTTTGGTACTTACGACATGGACTATTAGCAAGACACCTCATTCGTCAACTCCCTCGACTAGAGACTTGGGGGACTCCCACCATATGCTACTACGCCTTGGTACTCAAAAGTTCGTGACTACTCAGTGACTTGGATTTTTCAAGTCTCCAACCGAGAAGTTTTCCTCACTCGGGAAATTAAGGGAACACTACCTCAAACTACATGCTTCACTCACAAAGCTTCAACAATACAGGTTTCAACAAAAGCAAAAATTCAAAGAACTTTATGAAGAAGGCTTTGGTGTATTTAACACAATATGTTGAAATGAAGCAAAGCTTATTTATTAATATTTTCGATAAGCCACAAATATGTACATATACATGAGTCAAAATAAACAAACAAAAGGGAGCCTTCATAAAGGTTGCTTAGGGGAAGTCTCAGCAGTCGGTAGAGCCCCAGAAAGAGAAAGCACCGGAGGGTGGTTATCCGGAGCCTCAGTACTTGACAAAACCCCAGAAAGAGGAGGCATTGGAGGTTCATCATTTGAAGCTTCATTACCAGGTACAGCCCCAGAGGACGAAGGCAATAAATGCCTTTGGAACAAACCCACAAACCGCTGATGATCAAGTAAAACCTTACCATCAGATTCCTTCATCTGGTCAAGCTTCCTCTTCATGTTTGTAGCATAGTCATGGGCGAGCCGGTGCAACTGCTTATTCTCATGCTTGAGCCCTCTAATCTCCTGTTTGAGACTCATCACTTCAGCAGCCAATGATTCAACTTGGCGGGTTCTAGCAAATAGGCGTTGGGCCATATTAGACACAGAACCTGCACACTGAACACTAAGAGCCAGAGAGTCCTTAACAGCCAACTCATCAGACCGTTTGGAAAGTAGTCTGTTATCTTTGGGAGTGAGAAGGTTCCTGGCCACCACTGCAGCGGTCATATCATTCTTCATCACAGAATCCCCAACGGTAAGAGGACCAGTAGGGGATATGAAGGATGGGCGCCATATGTTGTCTGGAGAAGGCGTGGCTGTCTCTTCTCCAAGGTTCAAGTCAAAACGACGGTCGGAGGGTCCAGACATTTTCAAATGTGTTAAAGAAGGAAGAGGTCAGACAAATCAAGATCTTAGAAGTGCAAGAAATGAGCTTCTACTGGTAGAGATTCAAGTGTGCTGTGGAACTTAATGCCAGCCTCTATAAAAATCTGCACTCGACGGAGCTTCAGAAATCGAAGAGGCGTTTGCTTTCTTAAAAGCTGGGCTGCTCAGAGACCACGAGGGCCGATCTCAGAAATCGAAGAGGCGTTTGCTTTCTCAAAAGCTGGGCTGCTCAGAGACCACGAGGGCCGATCTCAGAAATCGAAGAAGCACCTGCTTTTGCAGCCTCGTCAGCACCTGTCACATGCACAATCAGCTTTGCGGAAATTACGGGCAATCTGTCGAAGATTTCTGGTGAAGTAGAAAGCACGTGAATCTTACTGATCAATCACCGCTCTCCATATGCACCATCAACTCCTCGGGTACCACATATAACTTTGTCAAAGATCTCTGACAAAGTTTAGGCACGAGAATTTCGAAGTTCCAGCTACCCTACTATTACCCATAAGGGTAAAGGAACAGCACCACTGCTTGACAACTGGAAAGTCCCTATGTGTGTCGACCTCCGTGTTTTGCGGCAAGACAGGTTGGCAAGAACGTCCAACCTTTACTCACATTCGAGAAAAGACTCCCAACATAATTACTTTCTCAAAAACCGGAGTAGCACCGATTTCCGAATCTCGAGAGTCAGATCCTCGACGGGATTGCTTGTTCGAAAACCGAAGAGGCACAACTCTCAGAACTTCGAGAGCCAGATTTCCTTAGATAAAGCTTGTCTGTAATCTCCACACGTAATATCAGCTTTCCAGATACCACATACCACTTTTTCAAAGTGCTCTGACAAAATTAAAACACGTGAAGCTGGCAGCTCCCACTACATTGCTGTGACCAAGAAGGGTAAAGGAATAGCATTACTACTTGTTATTGGGAAATCCCTATATACATTGACCTCCCTCCTCAACGGACAGGCAAACCTGCAAAAATGCTCAACCCTTTCTCGCATTCGAAAAGGCACCCTCAACATAACCTCTCGAAATACTCAGCTTTATTTCCCCCCGATAATACCTCAGCAAATAAGCCACACCAAGAACAAGAGTATCTCATATCATCAGGGTCGAAAGCAAGAGTATCCCATATCATGCTTTCTCCCTGTCTTTGTCTTTGTCCTTGTCCACACCTGCAGGACAAGGAGAAAGAGAGCAGTCAGTCGGAACCTGAAATCAAACCTCCAATTTGGAACTGACTGCCTGGAGCCTTTGCCTGGTTGCTTACTTAGCATTGCTCTCGAGTACTCATCCTCAACTGCTGTCAAGGTCACGAATTCCACCGGCAAATACCTCATGACAGTTGATCAGATATTGGCTCTTTACACTGAAGCTGCCAAGCGTGGATGAGTCACTATGAAGGAATGTTCTGAAGGACCATTTAAATGCAAAGGTTGCACACCACTTCTGCCATGCAAAAGATTGAAGCAGAAGGTTCAACGGTGAGCTGAAACAGATCACTACAGCACGACACCTTTCCATACCACATTCATTATTCCGTCAACAGCAAAAGTATCCCATATCATCAAGGTCGAACGTACTCTAGATTTGATGGACTTGTTTTGACCCTCAAATTTTTGAGTCGGCCTTATACTCTGAAGGGCACCAGAAAACCCTCCAGCACAGTTCAAGAATAAGCCTGTGGAAAGTTACTTCTTCAAAAGCAAAAGTATCTCATATCATCTCTTATCCATTTGCTTCTCCTTATCCTGGCAGTTGAATGAGAGACAAGGAGAATGAGAACAATCAACCGGAAGCCGACGTCAAACCTCTGATCCTGGGTTGCTTACTTGGAAGTTTGACTGCTTACCTTGTCTGTCACCTCTTTCGGCAGATCTCCTAGCTCGGCGACTTGGGGGACTCCTACTATAGGGTTTGTATCACACTTGACTAAGCCCGAAACTACAACTAAGCTTCAAGTGAAATTGATACATTACCTTGTGCGTCAACATCAGCTAAATACACCATTCCCGGATGGAGGAAAGGTACTTCCAGAGAAGGGCAGATGAAGATCAGACCACACTTCGGTACTTAGAAGTTTCGTGATTACTCAAGGGATTGGATCTTGCAAGTCCCCAACCGAGGAGTTTCCCTCACTCGGGAACTTAGGGGAGCACTGTTTGTACCATACTTGACCAATCCCGAAACTACCGAGCACCGGCCAACGCTATATTGTCAAGGACCCAGAAGAGTTCCCCTCTGACCAGGAGGCCAATCACTACTCGACACGTGTCAAGATTAGAAGCCAATCAGAGCGCAGCACGTGTCAACATCAAGAACCAATCATAACATGACACATGTCAATGTGACAAAGCTACAAGTTTTTCTATAAATAGGGGTCATTCCCCCATAATATTGCCTAATGCCATTTGTGTTAAATCATTCACAAGAACTCACTAAATTGAGAGCTTGATCCTTTGTACTTGTGTAAGCCCTTCACTACTAATAAGAACTCCTCTACTCCGTGGACGTAGCCAATCTGGGTGAACCACGTACATCCTGTGTTTGCTTCTCTGTCTCTATTCATTTACGTACTTATCCTCACTAGTGACCGAAGCAACCAAGCGAAGGTCATAAAACCTGACACTTTCTGTTGTACCAAAGTCTTCGCTGATTTTGTGCATCAACAATATTTAAGGACCATAGAGACTTACGAATCAGGAATCTAACATACGGATCTTCCCGAATTGGATTTGTAAGTTCATAAAATAAAATGTTGGCCGCCACTTAGTTTTTGGCAATTGGCGGAGATCCGACCGTTGGATCGTAATGAAATTTTAGGATGTTGTTCTAGAAGCATAATGTGAATCTTTAGAAGTAACGGATCGGAAATCCGTGATGCAGATCTTCCGGATCAAATCTTAGGGGTGTGTTTTATGTAAATTATGTATTCTATCGATAAGAATTCTGAAATGTGATTTGATAATTGTTCTAGGCGCCGATCGTTCGTGACACCTTTATGTGTGTGCTAGGGAGTTGTAGCGTAAACTCTAGGTGAGTGAGTCTTTTCCTTTCTATTGTGTGTGTGTATATATATAAATATATATAATTGATAATTCCATAAATGTTTATAAATTGATTATTACTTACGATTACTGTGAATGTTTTGAAGTAATTATTGTGAACTACGAATGGCTTGATCCTTATTTAGGGTACATAGGTAGTCTAACGAGACGTTAGATGAGCCATACAATAAATGAGACTAAATAATTGAGACAATAACCTTGTTTAGGGGATTGAGTAATGTGAGGGACATTGGTGGAAAATGTGAGATTTAACCTTATGAATTAGTGGTTAAATGTTTGTCATAAATCAATGTGTGAAGAATCAAGAATTTGAAGTACGGAAACGTAATTAATGATAGTTAATTAAACTAGTGTCTAGTTAAGCTTGTCATCGATAATTATTCCCGAAAATAAATAGTTCGGGAGTAGGGCGTTACAGCTTATGCATTTTATGCCATTATATATATATATATATATGTATATAATTGAAAATGCTATAACATGGTTGAGTATTAGAGTGCATCATGGTTTATTTATATGTATATTACCTGCACATAATTATTGTGAATGCTTGAAGTGTAAAGGTGAACACAGGACACCCAGGTAAGTTCATGTGAGTTTATGGTATTAGTTGAAATGATGGAGTTATGGCATGACTATATAATGTTTTAAGCAACTTCGACACTATCATACAGGTTGCCCACGAATCGTACATGTTATATTGAGATGCATTGAGAGCTCATAAACCTGCACTTCGGTGTTAGTGCTCCCGCCCGTGGCCAAGGCACAATCTTTCACATGATGTTCACCTCCCGCACCTTACGCTCACCTTGGATCCAAGGTAGGTGCACAGTCTTGTCGTACAGACCACTTTAGGTGGTTCTGACTCGTAGGTGACCCGTGATTATTTGCACAGTCTTCACGTGATCGTAGCACTTAAGCGTATTTATTTACACCCAGTCCTGTCGTACATACCACTTTAGGTGATTCCGACTCGTGTGCAGGTATACTTATTGAGCTATAGATTCAGTCGTACAGGTCACAAGAGGTGACTCTGACTAATGAGCTAGCAGATGTGATGAGATATGGACAAGTCGTACAGGTCACAAGAGGTGACTCCGACTTATGAGCTAGCATATAGGATGAGATATGGATAAGTCGTACATGTCACTATAGGTGACTCCGACTTATGAGCTAGCATTGATTGATAAGATATGGTTGTAGTCGTACATGTCACCATAGGTGACTCCGACTTATGTACTAGCATGGATTATTAAGCATATGATTATTTATATTGCTGTTGAGCTGCTATGTTGTGCTATACTTCTGGATTTAATGTTAGGTTACATTTAATATCATACTTATACATGGTGAATTCTCAGAAATTATACGATTTTACAAAGAAGGGTTATTACAAAGATAATTTTGGTTTCAAACATTTTGTTTTTACCCACTCACATCTTCTGTTTTGCACCCCTCCAGGTTTTAATTGCTGAATGTTCGTATTAACGAGGATTCTTGGCAATCTCAGGATAGAAGGCTACTTCTTAGGGTATAATCCTGATCTGTTCTACTATACTTACTTATGTTCTAACGTCACGTGCGAAGTGGGTTCATTCCCGCTCACCAGCGCACTCTAGTATTTAGGCACTCTTAGGTTCAAATTTATTCATATTTTTCCACATCTTTACACTTTATGGCTTTGTCACCTTCCAAGTGTTGGCCATCACAGCTCGATTCGGAATCCTTGTGAACATTCCGGATCGGAGTGTATTAGCCATCCTAGTAACGTTCACACTAACAAGAAGAAGAAAATAACATAAAATATGGACCGACAATGACATATTAACATGGCTTTTGATTAATTTTTGTGCACTCTAATTTGGTTTATGATAAATATAACATCTCAACGGTTCATAATATAGAGTCGTGACTCTTTAATTTGACTTTTTGCTTCCTAAAAATCTTTATGATTTGGAAGCTGAACTGTTGTATCAACAAGATAAGGGAGGCTTCATTACCATAAAAATCAAAATCAGAAAATGACATGTCACTCAATCCTCACTATTTATCCTTTTTATTTATTTGAACAATAAAATCAATCACATGTTCTTATAATAAAAATTTATTTAATTGAACAAACAGAAATGGATGCGCGCATAGGTTTAGGACAAATTTTAGGATTGTGTTCCACACAGCATATATTGAGTTTGATTTTTCATACTAGTAGATTACATGATAGTGGCGAAAAGATGCTGAAATACCTCTGTGAGTCTTCCTGACCCCGAAAAAGGTGGATTGTGGTGACAAATCCATCAACTGGTTCCATTTTTAAAAGGAAAAATGAATGCATTAGTAGCGGTGATTTGCCTTGATAAATATGATATTCTTTTTTAAAATTTGCATCTTAGGTTCAAACTCTTCCCATTTTTAGTGTAAATTAAAACAGTAGTATCGCTTTTAATAAAAAAAAAATATTTTTATTGCACAAGAAGAAAAAGTAATTTTCACCACATTAATGACTACATCTCTAACATTTATATAAAGATGTGACAAATAAAGCTAAACATCTAAATCAACTATCTGACAAATGGGTTTATGAATTGGTCCAAATTTATTTTTGTCAATTTGGGTCCTTCAGTGAGAAAATATCTACAGCAAAACTTGCAATTTTGGCAAAGCTATAGCCACTACTAACATCTACAAGTAGATATTAGTGAATGTGGTCACCTAATACAGTCTACGTCTTGCCACTTAGTACTACGGTCTAGTGACATTTTTCTTTAATTGTAAGTGAGAGGTCTTAAATTCGATTCTTACTAAAGGCGAATTTGAACCACACTATTGCTAGTACATTGTGAGGCTTAGCCCACTTCCCAACCTATTTAATGTAAATAATATCGTTTATATAAAAAAAAAAATCTACTTCTTTTTTATAGTTCACACCTAATACAACTACAAAATGACTAGTTACAATATCTACATATTAAAAAAAATATTTATTTTATATATATTTTTTGTTTTTAGAGTGCCAATAACACTTCATTTTTATATAACTTCACAAATGTAGTAGTTAATTTACTCTAATTTATTGTCAGGAACAATTTAGCTAAAAAGAGGGGATAGTGTGGCTGCTGGGATTCGAGCCCAGGTCTCCACGGCCACAACGTGGAATTCTTACCACTAAACTACAGCCACAATTGTTGATAACATATGTTATATTATATCTTTATAACGTTACTCTTTTCGTTCAGAAATTTGGTCTTGTGCTTTATTAGAACTTAGGTCTTGTGTTTTTCATTCGTTTTTACATGTCCAAAACCTCTGAGATTTTATTCATGATGGTTATTTCCACCATTGTCCTATCAACATGTTACAACAATCTATATATTACACATGTGATTTAAACGTTGCATGTTTGTAAATTGTAGTTTTGTAGTATCTATAACGTACGCAAACAATGCATATGTTTGTGGCCCAAGTGCTTAAGACCATATATTCATCCACTCGATGTTTTAGTGTTTGATTTCTCGTCCCCAATATCACTTATACATGAAAAAACTTTTTTATTTTATTTTAATTTTAATTTTAATATAACGATACACACACATTTATAGGTGAGGGTATAAATTGGTATCGAATATTTTATTCACAAGTTTTAAATTAAAAAGTTTATTTATAAATGAAATAAAATATTACTAGACTGTAAGTGATATACATGAAAAACTTGAGGAAACAAAAAAAATAAAAAAATCAAACATAAACGGAACAAGGGAAGTCCAATCTATATAACCAAAAGAAAAAGGCCGTCAAGAAAGAAGCCCAAGAGACAAATTAAACTCCAGCTAAACGCCTCTGGCAAACCAACAATCACAAAACCGTCGACTAATTTATCTAAGGATTCCTGGGAAATAACTTTAATCAATTTAATTAGTCTTAATTGGCCGCTAATCTGGTAATAATGTATGCATAATCATTGACATTTCTCAGGAGGCTCTTCACTTCCCCAAGCAAGTAGCGTCTGTTTCCAGTCCCTCTATATAAACCCTTGCGCTTTTTCTTCATTCTTCAAACACCGAATATCTCACTCATCATCCACAAATTAATCGATCAAAATCTTGAAAAATGGCAGCTCACACTATTTCCTTCCTCTTCCTTCTCACAGCTCTTCTAGCCCTGGCCATGCCGTTCATAGCCAGTGCGGCTCGACCTTTGAGTCGTTACTCAATTGGGTCAAGCATGAACCTCGCAGCGAGGTTGAAGTTGGACGAAGAATCAGCAAACTGCTGGGAATCTTTGTTTCAGCTGCAGGCATGTTCCGGCGAGGTTGTCATGTTTTTCTTGAATGGTGAGACGTACATAGGGCACGGGTGTTGCGAAGCCATTCGGACCATTGAACACCAGTGTTGGCCTGCCTTGCTTGGCACGCTAGGGTTTACCACTGAAGAGACTGATGTACTCAAGGGTTACTGTGACGAAGCCGACCATATTGAGTCCCCTCCTTCTTCCACGACACCATCACCACCGTCGATCAGTAAGCCTGCTACTAAACCAGTTGCTACTGGTTGGGAGAAGTTGGTTCCTTAAAGAATTTCTTTTTGGGCACTCATATTGTCAAAATGTTGCATGCACGTATTGCTAATTTTAATAAAGAATAATTAGTTTTGGGTTAATTTGTTCTATGTTCTGTTTTAGCGTCTATGTGCTGTATCTTGATTGCTTTAGCCACTATGTTTTTGTTATCGCTTTATGTCAGCCTCAAAACATATGCAGCATTAGCAATGAACGAAAACTTAATTGTCTCGCTAAGGAGAGGCTAAAGCTAACCAAACCATCTGCAACAGCGTTCATTTTCCGGTTAACGGTGTATACATTTAGAGGCTGACATACAAATGGCTTCGCTTGACCTGATCGAGCGTCTTCCTTGTAGTTATGATTATGCCACCATATGTGGATTATTTATGTTACATGTGCAAACTCAAAAACAACGCTTCCGACCATAACGACGCAACAGGTTCCTTGTGGAGTAAGATGAATCCCCCTCAGCTTGCTCTGCATTTACAGCGTACGGCCTATACAGAACTACTGTTTTATTAAAGTTCAGATCACATTTCTAATACAGTTAAAATCCTAACAAGTGTAAAAGGTCATTGCCGGCATTTTGTAGCGCGCTTGATGAAATTAAATTCAACAGAATGGATTCGTAGTAGCTATATACATGTTTTCAGATCAGACGGTTGAAAACTTATGAGCAAAACAATGCGACTACTCAATACTCATGATCTCGAGTTTAGCTGTTCGGAATTTACTACAAGGATACCACCCTACGATTTCCACGCACAAGGGAAGGATCTAGTCATCCAGAGAGTAGACTTCGATTCAGTGTGCGAAGGGAGTAACAACTGAAACAAAGATCCGGACAGCTAAACTTGAACTTTCTTCGGATGGAAGCAATATAATTTTTTTACGTCAAGGAAATAAATAGACATAAATTAACAATTGCAAAAGCATTTAGTAGAAGAAACAGGTGCACGAATTCAAGCTGCAAAAACCAATTCAACTTGTAACTAGATTAGTCCATACGTAGTTTCCATCCAAGATTTTCAAAAGCTTGATCGGTTTACAGCGGTCGAATACCTACTCGTGAAAATACAACAGCACTAAGAAATAAAGTTCCAACCCAAACCAAAAAAACTAAAAGACTTGGGCAGTTCAGGCAGGTCCAAACAAAGGGCGTTACTGCACTACAAAACCTGCAGGAAAAGAAAACACCGGAAAACAACAGAAACCACTATATTAGTAAATGGTTTTTTCTCATATTATAACTCGCGGCAGGAGTTAAAATGTAAATTACCCTTCAATCTTTACAAAGAAGATCATCAGCATTCACAGTTACAAGGAGAGCCTTCAGCAGACAGTAATTTGGAAGAGTGATTTGGTCGATGAATATGATTCTTCTCTCAATGAAAGCACCAATTGTTGGAACCAAATTCGTACACCGCCTTAGGCGGAAAGAGCTACACAAGTCCGGCTACCTGTAAGAAAGCAACACCCATAGTCAGACCTCGGGTACCAATGGGGTACTAGCTAGAGGTTCTCCGATGGTCAAGTTAGTAAGCAATATTAAGACTCTGGCTACCTGCAAGTATAGGCTAGAGAATAACCAAAGAGCATGCCTGGATTGTGTAATATGCGTTATGCAAGTGAATTGCATTACCAGAGTTATGCCCTAGATGAGGATATTTACACTAGCTGCGAGAGACCTTTTATGATACGAAATTCGTGGTAAAGCAAGAGAATCAAACATGATATCTAGGATTAGATATTGTTTCCTTTTAGGAGTGTGTTACTTGCGGAGCACGCCAATCATTAAATTGTAGGAATCTCCAAGAAAATAGAAAACTTGTCTGATCCACAATCAGATCAAGTTTCCGTGTCTTGCCTAAAAAAGAATCGTGCCTACCTTTCAGCGGTATAGCATGATGTGATGGCATTGCTGGTTCGTTTGAGCTGCTCAATCCGATCGGAGTTGTTGAGCCCATCAGCTATACCCCCAAACCCCAAATTCCAATTATTTGAACATTAGGTGAACCTCCAGTGTCTAAGTATTCAGTACTGAATTCTTGCACGAGAAAAACTATTTCAACTGAGTGCTTGGTTTCTTCTAAGTATGTGGTTTTCAATACTCTCTAGACGCCCCCAAATATTTTTTCGATTAACACTCCGTCACGCCTGATAGTAGGAATGTCAATTATTCAAAAGAGATGCCTTGTTCATCATGAGTAGATATTTGCAAATTGAAACAGATTCGAACAAATTCATTGATCCATGTGATTAATTGATGAGCTGAATTCAACCACCTATCAAAAACTAATCATCGATTATAACGTGAATAGATTAGATCATTGGTCGTTGGAGTATCACGCAATTGTAGCTTTCCGTCATAAAAAACTAAGCATGTAACTTGCGTTTCACTTGTTTGATTTCGACGTGAACTCTTATGCAAATGCTCTACATTTTATAAAATTCATAAATTTTTATTTAATGGCCAAACTTACATTTCTATTATATTTCAGGAACCAACACATATGTTTATAATATTCTAATTTACAAGAGACTATACATGGTAATTATACAATCTAAGAAACCCTAATACAAAGTTAACTAGGAAATACAATTGGGCTGGACTGCTAATGCTCACGTTACACTCTCATTCAATTTGGTGCATAGATATCATCATGCCTAACTTGTCAAGTGAGCTATGGTAAACTCTGCTACGTACAGCTTTTAGAAGACATGCGCCAATTGATCTTCAGATTTAACAACTGGTATACAAATTAAGCCAGCCTCCAACTTCTCTTTGATGAAGTGTGCCATCCACTTCAACATTATTTGAAGGGATGAGGGACAGGGATGTTTTTATCTGGAGCTCGATGATTGCAGGATTTGGAGTTAATGGACAAGGAGGAGAAGCTTTAAAAGTATTTGATCGGATGGTTAAGCACTCAGCTGTCAAGCCTGATGATGTAGCATTTCTCTTGATTTATTCTGCCTGTAGCAATTCGGGTTTGGTATCGAGATATTCAACATGATGTTGCACGAATACTAACTGAAGCCCGGACCTAAGCACTACGGGATACTTGTTGATCTTTTTGGCCGGGCAGGAGAGCTGGAAAAGGCCTTGGAAATTGTTGAGCGCTTGCCAAATCCTGCTGCGCCCAATGTTTGGGGAGCCTTGCTTGGTGCTTGCCGGATCCATAACAAAGCAAAGCTTGGAGAGGTTGCAGCGAAGAATCTTATCCGGTTAGATCCCAAACATGCGGGGCATTACATTTTGCTCTCGAATATATACGCCATTGACAATAATTGGGAAAATATGGCAAATCTCAGAAATTTGATAAAGGAGAAGGGGTTGAAGGCGATGTCAGGGCAGAGCATGGTTGAGGCGGCAGTTGAGGCAGTTGCTATTAAAATTGATAGTTCCGGCGGGCGCGAATGAAGCTGGGGTTTTTGATAATTTATTTCCATGTTCTTCACACAGAGGTGCATCTTATCAAATATGTAACGGGTAATCTAAATAAGATATTGTTTTCGATGTCCTGTGCAAAAGAGTCGATCATTGATTTCAAATTTTAAATTGCTTGCTGCAATTGCAATACAGACACAGTACACTCAGTCAAACCAATGCACATCCAAAAGGAATACAAACTTGGCAAAAACGTAGAAAGAAAAAATTCTGATAATGAGGAGCAACATTGTGTTTTGGGCTCAAACCCTCTTGCTCTCTTAACTTAGATTAGTAATATCGCTTGTAATTAAAAGAACAAACCCAGAAAGATAAAAGTAAAAGTTGTGGGAAGCTCACAATGTCTGGTGATGCTGATGATCCGAAGAATGGAGCCGTGGGAGTGCCTCGCTCTTCTGCTGCGTAAGAGAAGACGAGTGAAGAAAAAAAGAAGGCTACTTGAATCCAGCCAATTATGTTCCGTTTTCAACTCAATTTTGGTGAACTGGAAAGACTGACAACTCCGCCGTGACTGTTATTGGGCATACTACTGATGTACAACTCGTACTGCTGATTAAAAGGAGTGGCGTGCTTCTTGTCCAGTCCAGTTTCAGCTGAAATTTACAACCTCATGCTATCTAGTTCAGTTCTAACAGCCTAGTTCTTACTCAAACTTTGGATCATGTTTTACTTTACCGTTCGAACTCCAACTTAATTTCAAGCTCCTAAAACTTTCAGTTCATGCAGAGTGTTACATTTTGCTCTAAAATACATATACGCCATGAACAATAAATGGGAAAATATGATAAATCTTAGAACTTCGATAAAGGAGAAGGGTTTAAATACGATGCTCGCGCAGAGCGTGATCGAGGCGGGGAGTGACATCCGTAGTGTTGTTGCCGGAGATAGATGATTCTGATCAGATTTACGGATTGCTGGGAAAATTAAGGTCGAGGAAGGTTATGTTCACAATGTTGATTTCGTGCTACATGAGACGGACGGACGATGTTTTGTAGATTTCAATGTGCCGTGCTAGTTTGTGATTTACAGTTAAAGGATGATTGATTTGTTAGTTGTAATGAGGAATGATTCCGTTACTGCAAGAAGCTATAAAGTTTGTCGTACCCAAATGCAAATTATCTGCTTACATTAAGAACACAAATAGATCACAACAATGTAAATGGTAAATAGTATAAAAATTTCTAGGGTGCTTCAGAGTAGGGATTGTCACACATGCGTTGTGAAACCTTGTCACTGTATTTTTGTTTTCATTTTTTGGCTAAGAAACAAAATTTGCCCAACAAATTTTCCGTTGGCCAAAAAGTAGACGACGGAACCTTATTTTGCTCAACACAGAAATTTCGTTGAAAAGGGGTTTTTTTTTTTTTTTGTTTTGAATTTTGAATTTTATTTATTTTTTTTTTTGTAGAGAAAGCTTTGTACAGGATAAAGGAACATTTAACATGGTTAATACCACATTATGTTCGTTTAATTTAATTATCGGGTTAAAGCTATTATCTAAACTGAGTTCCTTGATTCATTTAAAAGAACCAGAAAGTCTTGTTATTGATAATGTAAATGACCCGATAACCAAAGCTGGCCCTAAGGGTGTGCAAAAGATGCCACCGCACAAAGCCCCCGATTCGGAAGGGCTCCAAACTTTCATTACATGCATACAAATGCATATAAAATAGGTTAGATGCAAAAGATAATACCATTTGTGGTCCTAGTGCTAGTGGTTTAGCTCTTCTACCTTATTGCCTCTGGGCTGGGTTCAAATCCTTGTGATATTGCTTTACTATTTTTAGCTTTTGCAAATTTATAAACTTAAAAAGAAGATAACAAAAACACATCTAACGAGCATCGAACTCAGGACCTTTGAAGGTAAGGAAAAAAACTGGCCAATCTAACAACTTATTTTTGTTGCAAGAACTTATAATATTTTAATTTTATAGATAATAAAATTGAGGAACAAAAATAATAAAGAAATATAACATTAAAAAAAGGAAGGGCCTCCATCTAAGTTTTGCACAGGGCCCCTAAATACTCAGGGCCGGCCATGCCAATAATCACCTGATTCGTTAACAGATCGTGTCGTTTGGTGTCAGGTGAACGAGTCATATAAGATATTATCATACGTAATGTATCGATATGGCCAACGATATCTTATCGGGTTCTTAAAATGGTGACTCGATAACAACCCAACTCGTTAACAGGTTAATTTGAAACCTGTTATTTTCGTGTTGAATTGACGAGTCGTGCAAGAAATTCCAGCTGTATAATTGACATAAAATGGAATATGTTGTCATATCATCTGTTTGGATTAATTACCATATTTGAAGTTTGTAACTGATTTATGCATGTGTATCTTTCACGTGAAACTTCTTTAGCTGATATATGGATTTGTAAATTTCTCTTTCATTTCACGTTGAAACTTCTGTAACTGATATATGCATATGTAATTTCCACTCTCATTTCACGTGAAACTCACAAACACTTTCTCTCATTTCATGTGAAACTTATGAACATTTTGTATGTGGCTAAACGAACTTTACTCCGACCATCAATTTTATCGCCCAAGTTTTCTATAAAATACCTCATAAACCTTCAACATAATATACGAAGTAAATCATGTATTCTTCACACTTTTTGCGCACCTCAATCTTAAAAACACTTACTATATTGTAGAAATGGGTGTCATGGGAGAAACGACGCACAAGAGAGCCTCGTGATGCTGCTGAAAGAACCCTCGGCCTCAAAAAGCTTGTTCTTTCGACATTGAGAGACATTTAGCACTTCCTAATCCTCAATTCCATGCAATATATAAATCAAAGTTTTCTCGTGAACAAGCTTTTTGAAAACTTTGATTGTATATTGAGTGGAATTGAGGATTTGGAAGTGCTGAATGTCTCTCACTGCACCTTTATAGAGGACTCTGAGCATCTGGCTACTCGTATATATGCGAACAACTTGGCGAGTCAATCATTGCACAAGCCTCACCGATCTAGAAGTTTTTTCTGTGTCCAGATTGATGTGTGATATGTGCGAGGGTGGACCGGTGGAGTAAATATAAGTTGACCTGCGTTTTGGTAGACATTTTGAGCGGCACACCATGCTTGCATGGTTCAACTAGTTAATGAGATTCTAAAAATGTATGACAGTATGAGCAATTTGCTTCTATATAGAGTTTGATGAATTTTTATATTATTATGAATATATGGATTTTGAAAGAGTTTACTTAAGTGATTCATAACATGAAAGGTTCTAATAAGTAAAAATCTTTGTCATTCGAACATGAAGAGTTTTGAGTAAGAACTCCTACAACTCTTTGAGTAGTAAAACATTCTTCGAAGTTTTGGGGTCGAACAGAATAAGAAAAAGATGTTGGTTAGAAAGTAAATAAATAAACTATCCTTGAAGGCGGAAAGAAATGCACGCACTCGTCTCGACACTCAGTCTGCAGCAGAAAGATGGAGCCGTGGGAGTGCCTCGCTCTTCTGCTGCGTTAGAGAAGACGAGTGAAGAAAAAAAGACGAAGGCTGCTTGAATCCAGCCAATTATGTTCCGTTTTCAACTCAACTTTGATGACCTGGAAAGACTGATAACTCTGCCGTGACCTGTATTGGGAGTACTACTGATGTGCAACTCGTATTGCTGATTAAAAGGAGTGGCGTGCTTATTGTCCAGTCCAGTTTCCCCTGAAATCTACAACCTCATGCTGTCTTCAGTTCTAACAGCCTAGTTCTTACTCAAATTTGGATCATGTATGACTTTACCCTTCGAACTCCAATTTAGTTTTAAGCTCCTAAAGCTTTCATTTTATGCAGGGTGTTACATTTTGCTCTCAAATATATACGCCATGAACAATACATGGGAAAATATGACAAATCTTAGAACTTTGATAAAGGAGAAGGGGCTAAAGATGATGCCCGCAGAGGGTGATTGAGGCGAGGAGTGATATCCGTGGTTTTGTTGCCGGAGATAGATGATTCTGATCAGATTTATGGATTGCTGGGAAAATTAGAGTCGAAAATGAGAGAGGAAGGTTATGTTCACAATGTTGATTTCGTGCTACATGAGACGGACAATGTTTTGTAGATTCCAATGGTTCGTGTTAGTTTGTGATTTACAGTTAAGGATGATTGATTTGTTAGCTGTAAGCAGGAATGATTCCTTTACTGCAAGAAGCTATAAAGTTTGTAGTACCCAAATGCAAATTATTTGCTTACATTAAGAACATAGATAGATTACAACAATGTAAATGGTAAATAGTAACACACTCAAAATTTCTAGGGTTCCTTGGAGTAGGGACTATCACACACGCGTTTTGTGAAACCTTGTCATTGTATTTTTATTTTCATTTTTCGGCTAAGAAACAAAATTTGTCTGACAAATTTCTGTCGGCCAGAAAAGTAGACGACTAAACCTTATTTTGTTCGACGAATAAATTTCATTTGAAAATGGCTTTTTGGTAGTGAAAGCTTTGCACAGGAGATTGGAACATTTAACGTGGTTAATATCGCATTATTTGCCACTTAGTACTACTAGTGGTGTTCCTTCTCATTGATAAGTGAGAGGTTTTAAGTTCGATTCTCGCCAAAGGCAAATTTGAAGTACCTTATTGCTAACTCATTGGTTTAGCCCACTCCCCTACCCCCTTAGACCATCTCCAATCCTTGGGTTAAAACCTATAGTTTTTAGAGTAAATTGTAGTAATGGTCTCTCAACTTTAATCAAATTGGAGCAATGGTCCCTTAACTAAAAATCCATTACCATTGGTCCCTCAATTCATCAAAATGTATAGCTATGGTCTTTTTCGTCAACTTCGTCATAATTTTGTTAAAATGAGTTATGCTGGAAGGACACTTGCTACAATTAGGGTCCCTCAATTGATCAAAACGTGTAGCTATAGTTCTTTTCGTCAACTTCGTCATAATTTTGTCAAAATGAGTTATGTTGGAAGGACCATTGCTGCAATTGGGTTAAAGTTGAGGGACCATTTCTCCAATTGTTAAAGTTGAGGGACAATTTCTCCAGTTAGATAAGAGTTGAGGGACTAATGGTATTGCACATTTTGATGAGTTGAAGGACCAATGGTAATGGATTTTTAGTTGAGGGACCATTGCTCCAATTGGGTTAAAGTTAAGGGACAATTGTTACAATTTACTCTAATTTTTAACCCATAAAATTTAGGTTTTAACCTAGAAACATGTTTTCTGCTCCAACCCTTCTAGGTTAAGTTCTTAGTTGGAAATTATTAAAAAATGAATTTAGGATTCTTAAAGTAATTAATTTAAAAAAAATGTAGACTATCATAATTTAATTTTATGAACATTTAAACCCAAAAATATTTAGATTCTGATTAATATTGAAAAATCACCAAACCAACATCGTGAAACTCATGAAACACTATGAAAGAATATGAAACACATGAAAGAATTTTTTTTATTATTGTAGCTGTTCAAATTAAATTTGGACCATTAGATTTTTTTTACTAGTATATTTGATCATATTAGATCTTAGCAATTGTAATCAATGAATTTATAAATATAAAACGAAAAAAAAAATAGAAATAGATGGTGGGCCAACCCTCTAACCCAGGGGGAATTGTGAGCTAAATTTGCCCAAAAAATGAGTTTTCGGTTAAAACTCATATTTGACCCAAGGGTTGGAGCAAGTTGGGGTATGTTTAGAATCTAAGGTGTATTTAATTGAGAATTTGAGGTATTTTAATTCTTTTAATGAATTTAAGGGTATTCATTCAATTAGGATTTTAAGTGATTATCTGAAATTCAATGTGCATTCAATCAGAATTTTAAAAGAGTTTATTAAATCCTTAGAAATTCAGGTGTATTCAATTAGGACTTTATAACATTCTAGATGTATTCAATTAGGAATTTATTTTAAAAGATTTTTAAAAGTTAAGGAATTTGAGGGAATTTGAAAGATTTCGTAGTGCAATTTAAGCATTCACAAATTTCTCATCTCCCCCTGAGATTTCAAGGGAATTTAATCAAGATTTTTCATGGAATCTCTACAAATCAATTAAACTTCCTTAAACTCCATGAATTTATAAATCCATTAAAATTTCTCAATTTCTCAATTGAATACACCCCCCTAAAATTTGAGTTTTACTCCAAGGGTTGAAGTTGGTCTTAGTGTAGAGAATATCGTTTGTTAAAAAAAAAATCGCATTATTTTGGTTTAATTTAATTATCGGGTTAAAGATATTATCTAAACTAAGTTCCTTGATTCATTTAAATGAACCAGAAAGTCTTGTTATTCATAATGTTAGGACCCGATAACAACTTGATTCATTAACGGATCGTGTTGTTTCGTGTTGGGTTAACGGATGATATAAGAAATTGTCATACGTAATGTATAGATATGACAAACGATATCTTATTGGGTTATTAACGGGTGACTCAATAACGACCTAACTCGTTAATAGGTTGACCTGAAACCTATTATTTTCGTGTTCTTTGTGTTGGGTTAGCAGTTCGTACAAGAAATTGGCAGGCTTATAAATGACATAAAATGGAATATGTTGTCATATCATCTGTTTGGATTAATTACCATATTTGAAATTTGTAACTGATATATGCATGTGTAACTTTCACGTGAAACTTCTTTAATTGATATATGGTTGTCTAAATTCCTCTCTCATTTCACGTTGAAATTTCTGTAACTGATATATGCATATGTAATTTCCACTCTCATTTCACGTAAAACTGACAAACAGTTCCTCTCATTTCATGTGAAACTTCTGCAACTAATATATGTATGTGTAACTTCCTATGTTATTTCATGTGAACCTTATGGACATGTTGTATGTGGCTAAACCAACTTTACTACGACCATCAATTTTATCGCCCAAGTTTTCTATAAAATACCTCACAAACCTTCAACATAATATATGAATTAAATCATGTATTCTTCACACTTATTTGCACACCCCAATCTTAAAAACACTTACTGTATTGTAGAAATGGGCGTCATGGGAGAAACAACGCACAAGAGCCCATGTATTCTTCACACCTGTAACCCAGTTACAAAGACTGGGATTTGAAACAACTAACAGGAATTGGATAGGACTTGAGTCATTGGTTGTTGCATGTTTTGATTTTCCTTTTCGTCAAACCATGAGCTGGTTGGTAGCATGCAAAAGCTTAAACTCTCGAGTCTAAAGTGTACAACGGCTCACAAGAAAACTTTGGTTTGTATATTGATTGGAATGGAGGATTTGGAAGTGTTCAATGTCTCTCACTGCACCTTTATAGAAAACTCTGAGCATCTGGCTACTCGTATATGTGCGAACAACTTGGTGAGTCAATCATTGCACAAGCCTCACCGATCAAAAGTTTCTTCTGTGTCTAGATTGATGTGTGATTTGTGCAAGGGTGGACCGATGGAGTAATTATAAGTTGGCATGCGTTTTGATAGACCTTTTGAGGGCACACCATGCTTGCATGGTTCAACTAGTTAGTGAGATTCTAAAGATGTATGAGCAGTTTGCTTTTATAGAAAAATTACTTTTTCATGCTGTAGCTAGTAGCTTGTGATTAGTTTGAATATTTTCCATCCGAATGAATTAAGGATGTATTATATATATAGTTTGATGAATTTTTTTTTATAGAGTTATGGATATATGGAATTTGAAATTGATAATATGAATGGTTCTAATAAGTAAAAATCCTTGTGATTCGAACACGAAAAAATTTGAGTATGAACTCCTACAAATCCTTGAGTAGTAAAGCATTCTTCAAAGTTTTGGGGTCGAAAAGTAAATAAGAAAAAGATGTTGGTTAGAAAGTAAATAAATAAACTATCCTTAAAGGCGGAAAGAAATGCACTCTCCCGTCTCGGCACTCAGTCTACAGCAGTGTTGTTCTTCGCACTCAGTTGGCCCCTTCCGTCTCTTCGTTCCTGCTCTCCAGCCAGCTCTCTGGTCGCCCTTGGGTATCTCTCTCTCTCTCTTAGTTCTGAGTGGGTATGTATCGGATATGAACATCGATGATGGTTTAATGAGATTATTATCATGCGTTGATTTTGTGCTTCTCCTTAGGGTTTGTTGGTTTTCAATTTATTTGGGTTTCAATTCGTTTGAATGATTGGGATTTCTTATGGGTTCGATTTTCTTCTCTCAAAATTTCACGATTTAGGGTTTGTTCGATTTCCTCTTTGTAGTTGGTGGCTTGCTTCTCTTTCACACACTCCAGTAGCTGAGGGAATTGGAAATGCTATTCAATTTCTATTCAGATTACCCATTAAGTGTTTGTTTAATTTCATCAGGAAATCATACATGCGATGTATTCTTCTCTTTCTCGACTGTCTTCCTCTCTGATTCACCGGCTTGCTAGAACCCGATGCCCGGGCCACTCCGAGCTCATCACTTCAAGGTCTTTCTCCGACTCTAGGATGCCGCCAGGCAAGTTCTTCTTCTTCCTGCCTCCTTTTCAATTTCGTCCATTGGGTTTCTGTTTTTGTTGCCTATGAATTTGATTACATGTTAAGTTAAGCGTTTTGGGTTTTGAATCGCATTTTGAATACGGTTGCTTGTGGAATTAGTTTGCTAAGATAAATGGCGAGTCAAGAGGTTTGATGGGAAGGGAAATCAATTCTTCATTAGTGGTAATGATTGAAAATATATTGTGGGATTTACAGGCCACCAAGAAAATTTTCGAAATGGTTTCAATGCTTCTGAGAATGGAGAGAGGAATTCCAGGTCTATCAACTTTGTGAGGGGAGTAGTAGAGGAGGATGGAAGGAGCAACTTTTGGGGTTCTCAGTTTCCTCGATATAATATAGAGCAAAATGCTGATATTGTCCATGTAAAGCTGATGAAAAACAATACCTTTGTTACTGTGACGGACTCGAAGGGTAACAAGAAACTTGGGGCCTCTGCTGGTTCCATACCAGATATGAAAGGAGGACCAAAATTGGCTAAGTATGCGGCTGAAGCAACTGCAGAACACGTTGGACGCATGTCAAGAAATTTCGGCTTAAAATCAGTTGTGATGAAGGTGAAAGGGTTTACTTATTTTAAGAAGAAAAGGCAAGCTATCATGAGCTGGAAAGAGGGCTTCTCTAGTTCCCGAGCGGGTCACAGTCCAATTGTATACATTGAAGATACAACCAGAAAGCCCCACAATGGTTGTAGACTCCCAAAGCAGCGTCGTATCTAAACCACAGTGCAGGTTATCCTTGAGTGGGTATAATTTTACTTGGCTAGGGAGAAGTATTCGGTGAAATAATGAGCTTGACCTAGTTTTTTTTTCCTAAAAAAATTTGAATTTCTATCATATTGTGATGCTAATGTAGTCTATTTGAAGGTTGCTTTACTATATTTTGAAGATGGTTGTTTATTATTTAAAAGAAGTTGGTTAAAGAACTTATTTGATAATATTCATGTGAAAAGTTTGGCTTTTTCTTAGTATTGGTAAAGAACTCGTGTTGAAGATAGTCTGTTTATCAAGTGTGAAAGACATTCGGATATTGCATGCACATATGTGTATTTTAGGTTACTAATGACTCTAGTTTAGGAAAACGTAGTTCAGAAGAGTGCTATAAACAGATCATTGTATGTTGGAAGCCGGTCATGCTTTGAATCAATTTCTATGTTTCGCGTATGTTTTATGACTGAAATGTTTTAGGTTCGAGCTGAACTACATAAACACAACCAGTATTATTATGTCATGAAAGTTTAATGCATAAAATGTGGAATGCCTATGTATGTGGGTTTCTGGCTAGGGTATGGTTATATTTTCATTTTAGTGTCTTGGTCAGTATTGCTTTGTTATCAAGAGGGCTGGTTTACTCGACAAGATCAACGCAGTTTCGTAGTGAGGTGATTATAGCGCCAAGGGAAGAACCTTGCACGTCTAGCTCATTGTTATTCTTTTCATTGCCAGATTTTGATGTTCTTTAAAAGTGTGTTCCATAGATGAGTGAATGATTGAAGATAGTTTTTCAATGTTAGTTATTGTTCTTTTACGAGCCAAATTATTTTGGCTTCTCTTTGAGGTTTGGGCTCTGTTCTTAGCTTCCGGGTTTCTGTATGGAATCACTGCAGGGCTCTTGCCTTAGTGTTTGTTTCGTCGATTTCTGTGATTTGTGTTTTCCTGGTCTGAATGTATTTCTTGCTTCTGTGGCCACAGAACTCTGTTACCAAATTTCACTCAGATTTGGTGCAAACATAATTTGGACAACGAAGTAGATTTTCAAGTTTAGCTTTCATACACTAGTACCAGTTTGGAATTGCTTTACTTAAAAAAAAATGGGTATAAAAAAAAACTCCATGCGTTTGTATTTGGTAAACATTTAAAATCAATTTTTTTTCTTCACAATTTTGGATGAAAATAAAGCTGAAAAGCCAACGTAGCAGCTAGCTTTGGAAAACCGGCTTTTGGTGCTTCCACAGCTTTTGTGCAAACCTAATTTCCCCAGAGTCGATAAGCCGTTTATGAAACTTTGAAGCACCCAAAATGACCTTAAACAATTAAATAATTTACACATCTACCAACTAGAAGTTTGGAAGGACGTCCTTCCTCCCATATCTCGTTTGTACACTCCCACACCGACAAACCCACACCGAAAAAACACCACCATCTTTTTTGGCAAGACAAGATTAGGATTCGGATTCGGTATTTGCATCGTGGACTTGCCCATATTGCACCGCATCATGCGCTCTTCTGTAAATTCGATTCTACCCCAAAATTCGAAGCTTCGGACATTTGGATCCTCATAAAATGCCCTGCTTCTTCGTATTTCTGAAAATTAAGAGAGCCCAGGTGACTAATCTGATCTTTATCTTCTTCCAGAATCCCCAACCCTTAAAATTGTAGGTTTGCTCCTCTCTCCCTCCCTAAAAAACACTTCAAAACCCACAAACCCAGTGAAAAAGATGAGAGGTTAGGCGGAGAAACGACAGAGAAAAATCGAGTGAGGAAGATGAGAGGTTAGATGAAGAAAACAAGGGGAAGATATGTTAAGACGGCAAGGAAATAGAGTTTGATCGATGACTCTAGAAATTCTAGAAGGATTCTAAATAAAAAGGTTATAATAAAGAGTTATAAAAAAAGGTTATAATAAAGAGTTACAAATAATGAGTGGCTTTCTAGGTTTTCATCCCTAGGAGAGCGTAATACAAAGTTATAAATAAAAAGATTACAAATTAAAAATTATATTAGATTAAATCATATTAATTTTAGTCATTTAACATAATCAAAGTAGTTTTATATAAAAGCTTATCAAACGTTCAGACATTTTTTTTTTAAAAGCACTTTTATAAAAAAATGTACCAAACACGTAATTGCTTTATTTTACAGCTGTTTATTCTCAAAACACAGCAGAAACAGTTTTTTTTAAAAGTACAGCAATACCAAACTAGCCCTTACATTCTCTAATGTTGATTTCATTTGTGCAACGAACGAAGAAATGACCACCAATGACTAGTTGGCTACTATATACTTTGTACTGCCTAACGTAACGTGTAGTGTTTATTTTGGTGAGTTTATAGGCATGGGAGCTGTGAAGTGTTGCTTTAATTTGGTGTATTTTCTGGGCATAGAACATTTTAAGTGGTGTGTTATTTTCCGAGTAGTTCTTCGACTAATGTGAACTGGAGCTATTGAAATATTTGAATGGAATTTTGGAAGTTACTACCTAAACTTTGTCTAGTAAGTTTATCTTATATTGTCGGTTCGAAGTTTGGATAAAATAAGAGGGGAAATGTGTCAAGTAGTCGACAACCGACATTCTTTTTCCCGTCAAATTCCTACGATAATGGATCCTAAACTACGTAGTTGCAAATTTCTTCTATCCAAACTCTCTTCAAGTTTTTGTACTTTTTAAATAAGTTTCCCTGAGCTGATTAATTTTTTTTCTATCTACTTTCAAAGGATTTATTATTATTATTATTATTATTATTATTATTATTATTTGGAAACTGATTTTCCTTTGAATTGCCGTCGTTAACTAATGCTTACAAACTATTTCACACATTCCGCATCCATTTCCACGTTTATGTAAGACTAGGAACTCTCCAAATTGATCAGTAAGCACTCTCACGCAATAGTCAGTGATCCAAACATGTCTTTTTTGTGCCCTTACACACGTGGCACTCAGAGTGGTCGAAATGATTGGAATGCCCAAAGTGCGTAGGCGAGCCATACTAGGCTCACATGACTAGACTTAGGTCGAGATGATTGTAATGCTGTAAAAATGTTCATAACTTGTTCATTCCAACTCCAACTTAGGCATCGTTTGAGCCTATGCGCTCGTGGACTCGGGCTCTATCTAATTAGTGAAAACTCAATTGAAAACCGAAAGTGATATTTAAAATGACGAAATCATCCTTCAACTTCATTTTCTCAACACCATCAAATTTTAACTCAATAAATTACATTTAAATTTGGGTAAATTACACTTTACCACCTCAGGTTTGAGGTCTATTCTAACCTCATACAACATCTTCAAAACATTTCACATTCATACCTCACGTACTATTTTATTTCAATATAATACATCCGTTACATTTTCCATTCATTGATCTGTTAAGAGCTGACGTGGCTACCACATTTGTACTGACGTGGCTACCAAATTTGTGCCACGTGGCAATTTTTTTATTCATTTAAAATATTATAATACTTTTCCCTATTAAAAAAAAAACCCCCATCTTCTTCCCGTAGCCTTCCCCTTCCCTGCAACCCAAACACCCCATCCCACCCTATCCTCACCTCCCCCGCAACCCTAACCCTAACCCTAGACTGCTCGCTCCCTGAATCCCTCGAATTCGACCACGTCGGCGACCTCACGTCCCTCAACCCCTTCCCTCCTCCTCTCTCCTCAAACTCCTTCCCAAACATTAGCCAAGACAACACTCCGCTCCTGCTGCCTTCACACCTGGACCTATCCCGCTCCCATCCAAAAACCCTAGAAAAAATAGCATCAACCACACGTTTATTGCCAAACTATCTTGGACCTGAAAGTCCTATCCATTGTTGAACTACAAGACAATCGCCTAAACCCAACTCAACAAATCTACCTAGATTCACAAATTCGACAATCTGAGGATCTAAATCTACACCCACAAACCCAAGCACAAAACAATGAAAAAAATAGGGGAAAGATAGACGAAAACTTTATCCAATTACCAGAACTGGAATGAAGGAGGTGGAAAGGGCAGTAGAAGCTTGGGCGAGGGAAGACATTGGAGTCGACAGAAGAGAGATTTGATTTCAGAAGAAGTGAGAAATGGTGTCGGCCAGGTTTGCGATGGCGTGGGGGGGGGGGTTGCGGGGGCTTCGGCCGTGGAGAGAGAAGGGAGGGAGGGTTGTTGAGGGTTGTTGGGGAGGTGGGGGTGGGGTGGGATGGGGTGTTTGGGTTGCAGGGAAGGGGAAGGCTATGGGAAGAAGATGGGT
Organism: Malus sylvestris; assembly: GCF_916048215.2. Lineage (NCBI taxonomy): Eukaryota > Viridiplantae > Streptophyta > Magnoliopsida > Rosales > Rosaceae > Malus > Malus sylvestris. The sequence continues at coordinate 3,536,008 of NC_062269.1, read as the reverse complement.
TTATTTATTTATTTTTTATTTTTTATTTATTTATAATAGGGAAAAGTATTATAATATTTTAAATTAATAAAAAAATATTTTTTTGCCACTTGGCACAAATGTGGCAACCACGTTAGCACAAATGTGCCAGCCACGTCAGCTCTTAACAGACCAATGGATGAAAAATGTAACGGATGTGTTATATTGAAATAAAATAATACGTGAGGTATGAAAGTGAAATGTTTTGAAGATGTTGTATGAGGTTGTAATAGACCACAAATCTGAGGTGGTAAAGTGTAATTTACCCAATAAATTTTGAAATCCAAAATGCGATAAATGAACTATAAATCTGGGAAAAAGATTTCACATTTTTTCTTATTCTCTAGTGGTGTACGAGAAGAAATACCTTAGTCATGATGATCACATGACTAAACAACTAGTAAAAAGAAAAGTCTTATGGTTAGTAGAATTTAGAGAAGGGGTGTGATATCCACACACCATTTTTTACTTCTCCCATACCTTTTTGGTTTTCGGCCGTCGGATCGGATGAATAGAAGAAGATCAACGGACAGAAATTAACAAGGAGGGTGTGAGAAGTAAAAAGGGGTGTGTGGATAGCACACCCCTTTAGAGAAATGCTAAGAAAACTGTCTCAAAGCCAGGCTCTCTATAGATTCTCTCTCACCTCATCCTTTTGGTACAATGTTTTATAATGTTGGTACGAGAACTGTGCCAAGAACATGAGGTGACGAAAAGTTCATAAAAAGTCTCATTTTCGAAAGAGTCTCCTTAGCATTTCTCTAGGATTTATTGTCCCCTCCATCAATACGATAAGGAAAAAAAAAATACTCGAAAGAAATGTTGTTCAAATTAGCACCAAGTAAACCATTCTATATTTTTATTAACAATGAAATACATGACGCGCTAAACAAAACCAAATAACCCCAACATGATCAATTAAACGCTTGACAAGCATTAATTCAATCTGAGAGATGAACATTTTTTGGATCGTAACCATCCAAAATAGCTGAATTAAACATGATGCAGAATTAAGAAATTGTGAATTGATCATTATTTTGGTTTAAATTTTGAAGAGATGTTTCTTTCCTTGAGTCTCTTCCTCTTTTCTCCTTTGACTTAATTTTGTTCTTTCTTTGCCTCGTACTTCTCATGCTGCAGCAGAAACAAGAAGCGAGAGCATAAATAAAGGTAAAACATTTTACTTTTAAATAACTAATAGATGAAAAATTATCAAATAAAACTATCTTATATTCTCCTGATGAATTTCAGACAGCAGAAATCTATGGATTAATTCAATAAGACATTTTGGTGAGATTTGGCCCCACGACCTAAAGTATATAATGTAGTCATTCAGATTATTGATCTATTAAAATAATTTATCAGCTATAGAAAATTTAACCTCTCCAATTTTTTTTTTTAGAACAAATATGGTGATGCTCATATCGTAACATTTCCACTATAAATTATTTAAGGGGAGAGAAATGTTAGAACTTGAATGCAGTGGGTTGAAGAGTCTTAACCACCAGAATAATTAATTTAATATAAGGGTAATTCTTAATCCGTTTCTCTTTAGCGTGCGTACTAATTGTAAAAATATATCCAACTCATACAATTTAAAAGCACGTACTAATTAATTAAAATCATGAAAATAATTAGGGGTTGACATATTGATATTGTTACGTACCAAGGGCTAAGGCATAAGCGCCAGTACGTAGCAGCAGCAAACTAATTAAGTTCCTCAATAGTCACTCGACTCATTGGTTTCACTCCTCTTGCTGTACCCTCCTCTGCCACGCCCTCCGTGTCCTTCTTCCGAGTCATCATCATCAGATTTTTTGTACCCGCGACGCCCTCCATGTCCTTCCTCCGTGTAATCATCAGTGCTTACCTCACCATAGCTACCTCCGCCGCTAGTACGACGTCCTTCACCAGAGTAATCAGTGTTAATATCGCTGTAGCCACCGCCGCCAGTACGACGTCCTTCACCAGAGAAAGCAGTGGTCTCGGTAGCACGGCCTCCGTGTCCTTCTTCCGAGTAACTACCAGTGTTGCTGGCCCCGCCGTAGCCACCTCCACCAGTAAAACGTCCTTCGCTAGAGTAAGTAGTGGTCTCGCTGTACGCGGCACGGCCTCCGTGCCCTTCTTCCGAGTAATCATCAGTTTTGCCTTCTCCATAGCTGCCTCCGCCAGTAAGGCGTTCTTCACCAGAGTAATCAGTGCTGTCGCGGTAGCCGCTGCCGCTGCGGGCCCCGGTACATCCTTGGGAAGAGTAACCAGTAGTGGAGTCGCCGTAGCCACCACCAGACCGGGCACCGTAACCAGACTGAGACTGAGAGTAGGATGAGGTTTTTTCGTCTTCTTCTTCGTCCCTTAAGCTGGACAAGAGGCCACGGCTGTGCTGCTCCTGATCAACCATAATGGTTAGGGGTATTTTGGGAATTTTAGGAAAATGTGAGAATGAAGGAACGTTATGAGGAGGAAAGGTGGCGACTGAGTTTTGTGATGTTGTCTGAGTGCATGGTGGTGGTGGAGGGTTCTTATATAAGTGTTGGGCATCCTAAAAATAACTCTCTGCAGGAGGCTTTGGCTCTTCTCCATCACAAGCTCATACGTAAAATATCCACCTAAGGTGGGACACTCGTGGTTTTGCCACTTGCATGGCTACCTATCCAAGCCTTGGTCGACGGTCACCATTCATCTCTCTCTTTCTCTCTCTCTCTCTCTCTCTCTCTCTCTCTCTCTCCAACGTGAATAGATAGGGTCATAGGGTTGATATATCTATCTATATATACTAAAACCCAAACGGAGAAACACTGAACAGTGAAAGTAACAGTGTCGTTCCCAATCTGCCTTCCCATGTTTACTCTAATCTAAGTTTTGCCCTTCTGTATTCTATTTGCTTCCAGCGTCTTCCATTTTGCTCCATCACTTTTCTGCTTCTCTTCCTCCCTCTTTCTCTTCCCCTCTCTCTGCCTCAAATTCAATCCGATCATCTAAAAACGTAGTTCCTCTATTTTTCTCCGCCGTTTTCCAGAAATCGATCATTGTTGCTGCTGTAGTAGTCATCGTCCACGCAGTCCATCACCGTCCGACCACACAAACCTTAACGGCGGCCGGAGAACCACAGAACCAAGAGTAAAAAAAGGAGAGCGGGAAGCAGCCAAAATACAGAGAAGATGGCAAGAGAGAGGAGAAATGGAAAGCAGACAAACAAAAACCCTGTTGCAAACGTGGTGTGCTAGCGAGATTTCTCTGTCTTTCATTGCTGGCTGCTTTGGCTTTTTGATTGTTCAAGATATTTCTTTCCGTTTTCTCTCCTGACTTCCCCTTGCATGCATAGCCCTGCATCCCTGCCGCGATCTCGCCTTCGATTCCAACAAGTGCGATCAATCTCGCCCCTCAATTCCCTGCATAATCCTCCTTTTCCAGGCCTCTCCGCCCATCTGTCCTGAACGAAACCGTGGATCGACTGCTTCCCCTGAAATCAAACCCTAATTTTGCCCCCAAATGAATTCGAACCCAGCCAAACTCAAATCCCTGCAATTTTTTTTGCCTTTAAAAGGTTTGGATCGGTGCCGATTGATGTTGGATTTTGTGAGGTTGGATTTCTTACCTCTAAGATTTGTTGGTGAGTTTTTAAGTTTTTTTTATTAATTATGTTTTAACTTTTTTCTGGTAGTTTTTTATGTTGAGATGATTAGTGGTCAATTTTTTTTTTTTTTAATTTGATTGTAGGTGTTTTCTCTATACTGTTAGATCTGTGGCACGGTGTGTCTCCATATCACCACCAATGGAAGGTAATTTGAGAATCGTTTAAGATTAATCCTCAAATTTTGAATTTTATTATTTATTTGATTTCTCTTAATGCATGTTTAAGATTCGTGTTTGTGGAAGTGATTTTAGACGGATTTCAAGCTGAATTGCAGAGATAAGTAAGTTAACAAGAATCATGATTATTGAAAGAAAAAATGGATAAAAATCAAAGTCGCACAGTATTTGGCACACTTTCTGTGTAAAGGAGCCGAAATTATAGTAATCTTCCTTTTATTTGATAGTTGTGTTAGGTATAATATTATGGTTTTCCTATATGTTAATAGGGGTTTGGGAGTTCACTAAAATCGCATCGAATTTGTTTTAGTTTTGATCAGAAGAGGAGGCACAGGCAACTGGTCAGGAGACTTGGCTCGACTTTCGACGGGGGACAAAGATTTAGATGGTATACTCTGCTTCTATTTGTCCATTTCTTTGTGTAATTCAATTCAATGTGCTTTGTTTTCATGAAACTAAATGCGTTGTAGTGATACTAATATTCAATTCTCTAGATACATGTGCTTCTCTTTCTGATCTAGCACATTTGATAGATAATAAAGCTGTACAATTGTACATTCGATAAAACATCCTGTCTTCCTTTGCTGACAAGCCGAATGATTATGAGCTTCCAATCCTTTGAGCAATAGTTTTACCAATTGTTTTTTTGTTGAGTAAACCAATTCTTTTTTTTTTATTTAAGGAAAGAATGCTTTTACCAAATTGCTTACAAAATTCAAACATACTCACCTATATGCAGGTTTTCTACAAAAGATCATCCTATTTTTCAATGCGTAGTCAATCAATGGTCCAAATTGTTCACTTTTAGAATTTCTTTCAAGAATACAAATGATCAGCTAAACCAACAATTGATTAGTTGTTCGATTGTGTTGACATTTTCATTACAATTTTGTCTAATGAGTTTCGTGATTTTGTGTATATTTTAGGATTTGAATGATTGGTTGCGAGATTAACTCTTGAATATGAAAGTTAAATATAAACACAGTTTCAATCACTAAAATGCATTATGAAAAATGAGAATAAAACTTTACAAAGATATAATAATAAATAGAACTCCAAAATACTCGATTGGACCAGAATAATTTAATACGTTTTGACTTCATTGGGGGATGATCAAAAGAATTGAAAACAAAGAGAAGAAACAACAATGAAACTGAATACATAGTAGTCATACTAATATTCATGAAATGAATTATAATCTGTATTAGCATACTAATATTCATACTAATATTCATGAAATGACTTCGTTGGGGAAATTAATCGCAGAGGTCAACATCAACAGGTTGCTTCCAATTTCTCCCTTTCTATATATTTTGAATGATTTAATAAGTGTGTTAGGCTTTTTTTATTTAGGTTATTTGAGTTCTTTCAGTCTGCAATGAATTATAATCTGTATTAGCATACATTGTAAGGTTCTTCTACCTTACTAACATTCATGAAAGTTAATTTTAAGTGGAATTTTTTCGAAAGCATTTACATTTTTTCTTAAGCTTTTTTCATGCTTTGATTAGGTTGCCTTGCTATGTTGTTAAAGGATGAATTCAAAATGTGAATAAGAAAGATAACATGCTGACATCTGATGGAATTTCTGTCACCAGGTAAAAAAAAAAGTATGTGTCATTACTCGAACAACTCATTTCATGCTCTAATTCAGAGTTATGAATCATAGTATTGTCTGACAATATAAAGAGTAGGATTCTGAAATCATGAGATATTTGACATTGTATGTTATACTGAATTAAGAGCACATTTTCATATAAAATTTCATTTATCTTTACTCAATCTAACAGTAGTTCTACCAATTTTTATCTGATTTCTTTTAACATCTCTCTCTTTTTTTCTCATTCAAATATGCATTACTGATGCTTTGTTATGCACCTAGCTCTTTGCTTCTGTTGCCTACTATCATTTTCTACTATTGTAATAGAACTTTTTACATGTTTGATATACTTTTAAAACCCGCAGCAACGCGCGGGTTCTTTTACTAGTATCCTTCTAAAGGGCACTATGAAAAACGACGCATCTTTGTTTTTCTTTTTGAAATGTGTATGGGAAACATACCTTTGGACTACATATTTTTTTCTTTGAGACTCTAGATATATATTTTATTTTGGCTATGTGGTAATCAAATTTTATCAACTCTAGATGGGACGCCATATGTATTAAAGCATACTTTTAGTTAATAGAATTGTCGAGTTTCACCAACACTTAATCTTCGCGGGTTCAACATCAAATGCAAGAGAGAATATCTCCACATAAATCACACCAAACAGAGGAGATACCTCTCTCAGGCAAGCTTGCTCTCCATACATCATGTTATGGATTCATGTAAAATAAGGCACCACCTCCGTTAACAGAGTTAGTGGGATCAACATTCCAAGTTAGGGCCAACGAAGATTTGACAAGCCAAGAAGTGACCGTAGATGAGATCAGCCCAAAAGGGTCTCCCAAGGCAAGATCTAGATGGATCTTCAATCGATAATGACGTCATATAATCATGGCCAGACATGGTCCATGATCACTGATGATGTTAACAGTGATCTTAAAACATAACCCTTGATTGGTGCCCCTCATCATGCCTCTCATAGTCAATCGTTGTTGGCTAAAAGGGCGAGATAAACCTAGGGTTCAAACCAACCACTTAGGTAGCGCACACGTGCCCTAAGGAATCACCCTAAGCTCAAGCCAAACTCTACATCAAGAGATGTCTGCTTTCCTGTGAAGGTAATTGTTTCTATAGGCAGAAACTCATAGCTTGTGGTTCATTTTCCTACAATTAAATTTAACTTAGGCATTAAAGGATCTTTGGCTCACACCACATCAATGCGACAAGGTCTCACTTGTCTTACTATCTTGGTTGGAGGGGTACATAAGAGTATTTCTACACTTGTGTAAAATTTGTTCCACACAAATTAGTGTTTTTATTGAGAACCTGTTCATATTCATAGCAGTCTCTCAATTCTGAGTCTTGGAACTTTTGGGAAGAACCATTTATTTCTAACTCTTAGAAATGTCGTTATGGACTTGCCGCAATAACAACCTAGGGCAAAGCTCCAACCTCTTGCTCAGCAGTAGGAAGAAAACCGAGCCCCTAATCCTATTGTGGAAGAGTAGGCTGTCAATCAGGATCTACCTCCTAGGCTCCTACTGTGGAGGATTGGATGGATCTTAAGGAAATTAAATTCCTCGATCGAGGTATTCAGGAACTTAATGTGCCTCAGAAGGAATGATTTAGAAAGAGAACTTCTTAACGTTAACCCTCACATGCAGAGATAAGAGGAGGTCATATGAACTATGATTAACCAGATCCATGTTATGCATGTCTAGTAGGATCGAAACAACGATCTTGCAACACCGCGCACCTTTGTCAAGGGCAGAGGAGAATCGAGAACCATGCAGGAGGCCAAGAAAAAAGTTAAGCTTGAGACTTTCTACTAAAAGTAGAGAAAAATATTAATTAACCGTTATGTGAAGACTTTAATTTACTTTTACCATCGCATTTCTTTTAACATTTGAGATATTTGTGTTTGATTTTTGTGTTCTTAATATGCCAATCGATACTTAGATGTAAAAAGTGGTGTACATGTACATTCACTATCTAATGGGACAAAATTGATATGACATATAAATATTAAGACATATACACATGGGTAGCAAAATCATAGTTATACGCTTGAGTTCGAATTTTTTTCTCAAATTTGGATTAAAGTATAATATTGTATGAATCAAATGTGCTACATAAATATTGTTATGATAGGTATTTTCTAAAGGAAATCTAAATTAAGTATATTTTTTTTCTTCAAAATTGGATTAAAGTATAATATCGTTATGATAGTTGCTTCCTAAAGAAAATCTAACTTAATTATTGATGATGTCAATGACAATTACATAGCACGGCCATGATGGTCCCACGACTCAAAAACCAGTGTAAGATGTCCCCATACACTTCGTCTTATAGGATACAAACTTGCTAAGTCAACTTTTTGTAGTTGGTATTGACAAAATATCGATCCCCAATCTCTACATATAAAATATTATGTTGATGTGGTATAAGAAATCATTCAAAATAAGATGTGGCCACTCAAAAATAAGTATCAAATAAATGATATTATTATGAACAATGACAATAACATACATACATGCGTGGCATGCTAAAAGAAAACCAGATGACACACAAAATAAAACGATACAATATATATAGAGATGTTAAGTAGACTATACCAGAAGTGAAGGCTTCACTTTGGACAAGTCTCCTTAGCATTAAATTTTTTTTTTTTATTGAAAAAGGAAACATAATTATCCAAACTTTTGTAGCGATATTGTTGAGATTAAGCATGAAATGTACATGGATGATGACAATGTTCCACATTGATCTAGAAGAGGTGGTGGTGCTTCTTTCCATGAGACTCTTCCTCTTCTTTCTTCGTCTCTTTCTTGTCATGATGCTCATGGAAGGCAAATCCACCGGCACCAACTGCAGCTGCTGCAGCAATCTCTTCTTCTATCTTGTGCTTGTGGGCATGCTCTGGGTCTTTCTTTGCCTTGTGCTTCTCATGCTGCGCCACATCATATAAAAATGACATAAGTTAACACACATTAGACTTGTTCACATTAGACGTGTTCTTATATATATATATATATATATATATATATATGTTGGTGGTAAATAAAAAACGATTATATATCAAAACCCTACATGAACTATTACGAAAGAATCACTTAACTCATTTCTCCTCCTGCTTACAACTGTACCATTTACCTGTGGACTTTTTGGTTCCGTATCTTACATACCTAGTTCATCAATTCCGTCCATTGATCGTTTTGTTCCACAATATTAACATGGTACCATTGATATCGACGACGTACTGCTAATCACTAGTAAAAAAAACACTTTGCGCGACGTACGTATATTCGTCGCGCAAAGTAAATATCGTTGCGCAAAGGTTTGCGCGACGTACACTTCGTCGCGCACTAATAGTCGCGCCAAGGCCGTGACGCTAGGGTTTGCGCGACGAAAAATAACCTGCGTCGCGCAAAGTACTTTGCGCGACGCACACCCTACGTCGTGCAAAGTACTTTGCGCGACGCACTGTCTGCGTTGTGCAAAGCGACTTCGCGCGACGTACGTTGTACGTCGTGCAAAGTATGATTGCGCGACGCACATTGTACGTCGTGCAAGTACCTTTGCGCAACGCGTGTCCTACGTTGTGCAAAGATACTTTGCGCGACGCACATCCTACGCGTACGTCGCGCAAACCCTTTTTTTTAATTTTTTTAAATTAGTGAAAAATAATTTTTTTTTAATTTTTTTTGATAAATATTGTAATTAAATTATAAAGAATAATTAATTAACCAAGCAAAAGTATTTAATTATAAAATATCTGAAAATGTACATACAAGATGTCCGAACAAAAAAAAAAACTACAAGTGACCTAGGTTTAATATATCAAGCTACTCGGTATCGGCAAGGCAAGGTGGCTCTGAGGTCGAAGGTGGAGCATGATGAGGTACTGGTAGCGAGATTTGGAGGCCGGACGTCTGTATGGCTTGTACAAGTTCTTGCACCCTCCCAACACAGGTATTCAGCTCCTCGGCCTGGGCCCTCAGCTGAACTTTCATATGCGCGCCCTCAGTCCTCAGCTGCATCACTTCCGCCTTCAATGCATCGACCTCTGCTGTGTTCGATCTAGAAGAAGAAGCACCTGTCTCACGAATCCGCGCTTTCCCCATACCCCGAACAACCTTGCCACGACGATGACCATAGTTCTGATTCAGGACATCAGTCATGATCTGAAAACCTGCATCCTCAGGTACTATGACGTCCTCGATCGGGGTCTCCGGGGGAAGCTGCGATGCTGCTTCATGGAGAACAGCAGTGCTCTTTTCCTCCATAGTAACCTGTAATAATAAAGAAAAAACATATAATGTTTAATACCAAAATATAAATAATATTTGAACGATTCATACATATAAGAATAATAACATATACTTACATGAAGCTGCTTAGTGGTCTCATTACCAGGTCGAACGTAAACGTCCTTGAACATGTCGATCTCTGGGAACTTAGAACCCTCCTAAAGAAAAAAACATTAAGGAAATTTTATTAATCAATAATAAAAATTAAATTGTATAAAATTTCAAAGTTAATATACTTTTACCTCACGTCGTGCCTCAAGCCTATACGAAAAGGGCTGCGAACCAGAATGGTGGAGAAGTGTCTTTGACTCCCGAGCTTTCTGGCCAGCAATAGATTTCTTCTGTTAAACACACAATATACATGTTAGTGCGACTATTTGAAATAAATTAATAAAAAATGCTTAAAAAATAACATTTACAATAATAAATTATTATTAAAATATTATATACATACCACAAATTTTGGGTCCGTAAAATGTTTGCAGAGCCACTCCCAATCCTCTGGTCGGTCCTTCAACTCATCTGGAACATGTAGGCGAGCAATCTCCGGATCATCCCATCGCTTAAAATGCTTGTGAAAATTGTTCTTCCATTGTTTGTACCGGGTTGCTAAGGTCTCCTCTAAGTAGACCATGACCTCAGGGGATACATCCTCAAGATCATAAACGCACTACGAATATGAAAAAGAATAAAATAATAGTAACAAATGTAATAATATTAAGATAATATATTTTGGTTTTTAATATTTGTAAACGAAATTAAAAAAATGATAAAAGGCTAAAAATTAATATACTAACCGACAACTTGTGTCGCACCAATATCTTCGTCTCCTCAGGAATTTTTGCCCAAGACTCTCGCTGAAAAGGACAATTATCTCGAATAACAACACCACAGCTACTAGCAACGCCGCTATGCTGCTGTTTGGTAGCCGCTCCACAATGTTGTGGGTCATACACAATCTTGATCTTGGAGTTGTTTTGACGTACGCCCTGTAACTCCTTCAGCATTCGACTAGGCCCCCTGGTGTTTTTTTTAGCTGGCCAAAAATACTTAAATGGTGAAAACCCTAAGCTTAAATTTGTACAAAAAATTCGACACAACCTCCCCTAGTAGTATAACATTTCCCAAAACATTAAAACAGTAAAATAATAGTAATTCACAACCCGCAACACATTTTCACAATCCAGCAAATTTTCATCATCATAAAAATAATAGTTTTAAAATGAAAAAAAAATACAACGTAGTGAGAATTAGAAAAAACTACCCGGTGGCTGGGAGGCCTCACCCTCAACTCTGGATGCCGAGGAAGTCTGATCAGAAGGCTCTGGGTCACGGCAGCGTCGGTGAGGCCGCCGTGCACTGAGCGACTCAACGGACACTGATGACGTCGATGAGACGGGCACTTGGGACGCCGTAGAAGTAGCCTCAACATTGGGTGTAGGCTCCCCAATTAATGGAGCACTCACGGCTGGAGCAGTAGATGCTGATAATGTGGGAGGCGCATTGATCACACTCCGACGACGAGTAATCAACTTCGACATCTATAAGTAGGAATGAAATGAATCTTCTTGTTCCGCATTATAATTGGAGAGTGTTAAGTAGGAAAGGTAAACCCTTTCAATGCAATACTTGAAAAAGAAATAACATGAAAATAAAAAAGAATAATAAAATAAAACTGAAAGAGAGAACAACATTTAGAATTTAGTGCCTGGGGAAAGTAAACAACTATAGTTCTTCAACATCTATGGTTAGATGGAATGCTTTGATTGCACACATTTTACCTGTAGTAGGCCGGCTAGATATATGAAAGACTTATCCTGTAAATAAAATATGATGTTTTAGTAAACCACGCCTAGCGATATTTCGTATCATTGTTCAAATTGAAAGCACAAAGACGGAGTCAAAACATTAAACAAACTACAGCGAACGAAAAGGAAGTTCAACCATACACCAAGGGAAAAAAGGAACTCTTTGCTTATATATATTACCGGTCTTTATCTTAAATTACTTGCAGTGGGAGTCACAATAAACATACATATTATTTATATTTGGTCTTCAAATAAGCATACAAAACCACCTCTATCCGCATGCAAACTTAAAGCCTCGGATTTTCCTAAATTGTTTCACCAACTTTTGCAACACTCGTACTACTCAAGATCATAGGACATATTGTCTGTTTTCAACTACTGTATCCTCTCTCGGTCATATTGTCTGCTTAAGGAAATTTTCTAAGCAATTCACTTACTTCGGCTGACACTGCTACTGCATCAAACCAATGTTCACAATGTAGAGCGTGTAAAAGAGGCCTTAATCGGGTATCAAAATTTGATACAACACCTACTTTAACACCTGCTTTCCTCAGAGCTTCAAACACCTTCTCAGCATCAGGATCACAGAGATGCCAAGCCTATGAGAAAACAAAGAAAAATATTATAACCCACTTCATACCTCTATATTGCTATACCTATACAGAAAATGGTACTTAAAAATCACCCAACCTTGTCAGTCGTATAGTAGTTATAAAGTTCTTCAAAGTACTGAGAATCAGAACAACCAGTGGAAGAACTGACTATATATTGCCAGAAGGGTCTCCCATCATTTACATATCTACAATGAAAAGAGAGAAAATGCTCACTTTAAATATAAAAGAGAAAATCAGAGAATTCACTCCAAACATGGCAGAATAACTGCTGAACTTCTGCATTAATTAATTGAGATTAAGGGGGACACTGAAAAGAAACAGAAAGAAAGGATTCACGTCTACTTGACCAATCCCATTGAAAACACAATGGCTAGACGGGGGAAAATTCTACGCTAGACCTGAGGGGACTGTCAATATATTTCCAACATACAAGGAACCACAAGACCATTAGATTGTTAGATCTTTCCCGGACAATACTCGGTTATGAGAAATAAAGTGAAGTTGATTGGATGAAGCATCAAATCTCTGCCAATAAACTTTAGAACACAGAGGTTATGAATTAGCTTCCCAGCCAACTTCCAAAATGCCAAATAATAGGTATTAAAGTCAAAAATTGATGTAAATTTCGATAAAAGGCCAGTGAATAAAACAAGTAAAAACATAAAACTTACACTTCAAACGACAGCAAATGGATTATCGAAAACCATATGTACCCCAGTATACAAGGGAAAATAGAAACATTGAAAACAGGATGGGAAGAAACCCTTACCTTGATTTTGGGACTTGATTCGCGTCGGCTTCGAGATTCCCGTGGCGGCTTGGGTTCAAGGTCTGGGTTCGACAACCCAAGAGGAAAGACAGGATTTGGGGTCAACGGGGAAAGAAATAGGGAAAGAAAGAGAGGGGGATTTGGGGTGTAAGGGGAAAAAAAAAGGGAGGGTTCAAGATTTGGGAGGGAGGGTTCAAGATCTGGGTCTACGGGGAAAATTAAAAAAAGAGCTTGAAGGTTCAGCTTTTTTTAATAACTCCAATACTGGGAAGGACAAGTTCTTGGGAGGGATGGTTCAATTATTTTGTCAAAAGTTGGAAAATTGAAAAAAAAGCGCCCATATTTCACTGTTGGACCGCCAAATTTATCACAACTAGCGCGACGTAGTTATACAATTTGACGTCGCGCAAAGTGATTTTGCGCGACGTACACATAAAGGGGTCGCGCAAAGTATTTTTTCAAAAAACAAAATTATTATAAAAATTACTGAAAATGTGATTTTCCTTCTTTCAAAACTATTTTTTTTTAAATAAACCCCACAAAAATATATTTTGCTAACAAAAACCCACAATAATTTTTTCTATATATATATCATTCAATTTCATAAGTGTTATAAGTACAAAATAAATAAATTAAAATCTACTTTGTAACTATATATACCATTGAACTTGAAGGGATACGCATTGTACGAAACTAGTTTCAATGATCCAACCGTCAAACTTGTCTGTATATGCTTCGAGATCGCATACACAAAAAATTGCAAAAAAACAAACATTCAGAGATTAAGTAACGGGACAAAATATTTCAACGGATATAAAAGAAAAATCACGATTTAACGGTTAATTTAACTCCGATTTTGATGAATTTTTACAGCCACGCTCTTTAACCTTATATGAATACAATCAACCAATCCGATCGTCAATTTGAAACATTGACACAAGTAGATACCATAAAATCTTATGTTATACTTAATGAAAGTGTAAATAAACTTCAAGTGTTAGTGAATCTAATGTTTTGATGGGATACGCATTGTACGAAACTAGTTTCAACGATCCAACCGTCAAACTTGTTTGTATATGCTTCGAGATCGTATACACCAAAAATCGTAAAAAAAAAACATTCATATATCAAGTAATGGGACAAAACATTTCAACGGATATAAACGAAAAATCACGATTTAACGGTTATTTTAACTCCAATCTTGATGATTTTTTACAGCTACGCTCTTTAACCTTATATGAATACAATCAACCAATCCGATCGTCAATTTGAAATATTGACACAAGTGGATACCATAAAATCTTATGTTATACTTAATGAAAGTGTAAATAAACTTCAAGTGTTAGTGAATCTAATGTTTTGATGGGATACGCATTGTACGAAACTAGTTTCAACGATCCAACCGTCAAACTTGTTTGTATATGCTTCGAGATCGTATACGCCAAAAATCGTAAAAAAAAACATTCAGAGATCAAGTAATGGGACAAAACATTTCAACGGATATAAACGAAAAATCATGATTTAACGGTTATTTTAACTCCGATCTTGATGATTTTTTACAGCTACGCTCTTTAACCTTATATGAATACAATCAACCAATCCGATCGTCAATTTGAAACATTGACACAAGTGGATACCATAAAATCTTATGTTTTACTTGATGAAAGTGTAAATAAACTTCAAGTGTTAGTGAATCTAATGTTTTGATGGGATACGCATTGTACGAAACTAGTTTCAACGATCCAACCGTCAAACTTGTTTGTATATGCTTCGAGATCGTATACACCAAAAATCGTAAAAAAAAACATTCAGAGATCAAGTAATGGGACAAAACATTTCAACGGATATAAACGAAAAATCACGATTTAACGGTTATTTTAACTCCGATCTTGATGATTTTTTACAGCTACGCTCTTTAACCTTATATGAATACAATCAACCAATCCGATCGTCAATTTGAAACATTGACACAAGTGGATACCATAAAATCTTATGTTATACTTAATGAAGGTGTAAATAAACTTCAAGTGTTAGTGAATCTAATGTTTTGATGGGATACGCATTGTACGAAACTAGTTTCAACGATCCAACCGTCAAACTTGTTTGTATATGCTTCGTATAATCTATCTGATTCGTATAATGCAAATGTTACTTTGATCTTCTATGCGATTGAGTGTTATTGTAAAAAATGTATAACAGTTTAAAGGTTACTTTAAGTATGTTTGTGCAAAACCTGCATATCTTTCCAGTTACAGATTATATTAAAAACCTGAAGCTACGTTGCAGCGTTTAGTAATCAAGTTTTTATAAGGAAAATAGCCGCATTCAGCGAATATAGTGATGCAGATACATAATGCCGAAATAATATGAAGTGAGAAATGATTACTGAGAATATACAGACTGAAATTTATTGATTTGGAATAAATAATGGATAATGCTGAAGATTGAAAAGAACTAATGGAACAAGTTCTGCTAACTCCACAAATGAAATCGTATGACGAAAGATGGCATACAAGTAACAGCAGCGCCACCTACAAAGTTACAATTTATCTTCCATGTTGAACTACAGGCTCGATCCGTCAGAGAAAATATTGCTGGTAGGAAGTGCTTTTGCCAGAATGCCATCGTCTTTCCATCTTCCAGATTGACCTAAGTAGTTTTTCTCTCTTTTCTTCTACCATCTCCCGTGTTACTTCAAACGCTCGGGCTTTTGTCATGCAAAACTTGGCTGAATGGTGCATAATTGATGATGTGCGGTCTAAAAAATATCACAAACCAGAAACATGGATAGGCATATTAGAAATAATATAATTTAGGATCCAATCAATCAAGTTACTAAACTACATGTAAATCAACACAAATGGCATATTTGATAAACACTAAGATTTACTGCAATAGATAACCGCTTGAGCGGCAGAGACTATCGCTTGAGCGGCAGAACTCAGTCATACTACAGCTTGAGCGGCAGAGACCACCGCTTGAGCGGCAGAACCCGGTCATACTTCAACTTGAGCGGCAGAGACTATCGCTTGAGCGGCAGAACTCAGTCATACTACAGCTTGAGCGGTAGAACCCAGTCATACTACAGCTTGAGCGGCAGAGACTATCGCTTGAGCGGCAGAACCCAGTCATACTACAGCTTGAGCGGCAGAGACCACCGCTTGAGCGGCAGAACCCAGTTATACCAAATCTATGCATGGACTGATATACATGAATAAGCATGCAAACGAACTTGAAACCATGATCTGTATTAGGATGTATCTTCCCTTCTCTTGTACAACTACAATGGATGTATTAGGTTTCAAATGGGGCAACCTTACTTAACTGTGAATCATCCATATTTATACCGAGAAGAGGGACCAATCCCATTCTATTTATGATAACTGCCTTATCCCATTAATAATGCAGTTATCTTCAGTTATTATTAAGCCAACTGTTCTTCATTAATTCAAACATGGCTTAATCACATTTTCCTCCCCAGTATGTTATACTTCATTCGAATATAAAACCTTAAGAAGTCTAACCATATACAGCTCATTTACCAAGTTCAGCTGCAATCGGCAGTTTGATGAACTCACATATATGAATTCATGAAGGATGAAATCACATGAATTCTTACAAAGCAAGCATCAGTTGCAGAACTATGAAACTCATACATAAAAGATTAAAAAGGTAGAAGAGACGAGACTTTAGGGGAAAGAGGCTTTGTTGTGAAGTTTCATACACACATGCGATTCTTTACTACAATTTTCTTTTATCAGAAACAAGATGAAGGAAAGGAAAACCCAATTTACTGTAAAAACTAAAATGTAAGAGTGTGCTAATTAACAAGCATTCATGGGTCCCTGTGATGAACATTACCACAATTTTCTTTTATCATTGTAGTGTAAAGCTGTAACAAATAACAAGCATTCATGGGTCCCTGTGATGAACATTACCAGAGCAGTGTAAGAGTGTGCTAATTAACATGGGCAATAAAAGTCGAAAATGAAAACCCAATTTACTGTAAAAACTAAAATGTATATTACCGTGGTAAAATCTGGTTATTATAAACAAGTTGGTCTACATAAAAGAATATCCTTAACCGGACTGTCTAATAAAATGAAGGAAACATGGATACCAATGATCTCAGTAGAACCAAAAGAAAAATGAAAAATATACCCTAATGTTATAGCATTCTTTTCTCTGCATATCTTATCGTTGCATATGTCCACTACCATTGTCTTCTGAAAACAAAAAAACTAATAGGGAAGACATCTTGTCTCTGTTGTAACTACGACGACCCCAAGACTTACAAATTTCCTAGTGACTGAAGGCAAGTCAACAACTTTGAAGCAGATTGCATATAGATGCATATCCTAATAAATTGTTCAATAAACCACTAAACACAATCCAAATAACAAGCATTCTCTCATTAAAATTCAACTGATTCTATACCGTTATACAATAAACATTCAAAACAAATGATTGAAACCTTCATATATATAAGCCATCAAAAGTATTCAATTCAAGTTTATGAAAAAAAAACAAAACTTCAATTCTCAACAGCTAAATTAGATTTGCTTACTCCAAATCAAAGACCATCAAATAGCAAAGGATAGATTGCATGATGAAAAGAGATGAAATATTTATATGTTGAATTTATGAGCAAGGGACAGATTGGAGAAGGTTTTGAAGAGAAATGGGGGATGGAGGTAGCTGCTGCAACTGAGTTTGCAGTTTCTGCCTCCCAAACTGAATAAGTGAAGTACAAAAAGTCGTTGACTTTGCGCGACGCACGTGCATGTACGTCGCGCAAAGATGTTTTACGCGACGCAAGTGAACGTACGTCGCGCAAAGATGTTTCACTTGCGTCGCGTAAAACGTCTTTGCGCGACGTACATGCACGTGCGTCGCACAAAGTTGTAAAAAAGGGGGAAACTTTCTTTATTTGGCGCCAAGATCTTGCGCGACGCACCAAACGTCGCGCAAAGGTAGTTTGCGCGACAGACAAAGTTATGCGTCGCGCAAAACATCTTTACGCAACGTTATCGTTCGTCGCGCAAAGTACCGTCGCGCAAACGTCCTTTGCGCGACGTTTGGTGTTTAGGGTCGCGCAAACATACTTTGCGCAACAAAATTTGTTGGTCGCGCAAGATTCCGTCGCGCAAACATGTTTTTCTACTAGTGAATATATCTAGCATTTCGCTATCATTAGCTAACGTCTCGCAATGGACAGAGTTGACAGAAAATGAAGGTTCGGGAGGAGGACGGCGATCATTCAGTTGCAAACATATGGTAAAGTGATAATGAATGAAGTATATATCAAATAATCAAATCATGAATAATTTTAAGAAATATATATAGGTGGGTGGTTAAAAGGGCAGTGTTATTCATACACCTCTAATTATTGTCCAAATCTTCTTAGTTTATTCAATTTGACCGCTGGAAATTGAAGGGTGTGTGAGAAGTATAAATGAGTGTGTAGATAGCACTACACTATTAAAACTCAATACATACCAAGGCATAAGCGCCGGCAGCAACAACACCGGCCTCGTCGTAGTGCTCGAGATGCCTGTGGTGCTTCTCCTCTTCTTGTAATCAATTTCAGGTTCAAGAGTGGTGGTGGCGCCATATGCCACAGGGGTATCGCTATAGCCAGACTGAGGGTAGTCTGAGGGTTTGTCTTCATCCTTGTGGTGGTTGAAGAGACCGTGGTGGTGCTTCTCTTCAGACATAATAGGTTTTTGGGAATTATACGGAAAACAGAATGGTTATGAAGAGGAGAAGTTGTAATGTGGGTTGTGATGGTGTGAGGGAATTGGTCGCATGGTGGAGGGTATTTATAAATGTGATGCTCAATATTTACGGGCTCAAATGTAAAGTACTAAGTAGGGCAAAATTAATGGGGTTCAATACTTAGTGAGATAAACTTATTAATTGACATGATAAAAATGTATTCTTCCTATTTACTCAAAGTTGGACACTCATGCTCTTGCCGCCACATGCATCGCTAGCCATGGTTGCTTTGGTGGACGGCTTAGGTTGCTCTCTCATAATAAAGTAATAGATATGAGAAATTAGATCAAGTAGTATGGTGTTATTTGAGGAAATTCTCAACTGAGACTCACTCATATATAGGTGCTATTCAAGGAAATACTCAAAAGAGTGTGGTTCATTCAAACTTCACAATTTTTTTAATAGGCCTTTGGACAGAACGCAGAAGTTCAACTTTTCACATGTATGGTGGTGTACATTCGTGATACTGTGGATTGATCCATAAAAGAGGAAAAATCATTAGAAAAAATAAGTTTTTTCTTTCACGGTACATACCACTAAATGATCTGAAAAATAAATGATTAGATCTACATAAAATTCATATCATTGAGTAGTACGTACCATTGTAGTAAAACCCTAAAAGAAGAATTGACCGTGTCATAAATTTGTTTATATCATGGTTACTTTTGTTGTTATACCTTGTATTATATATGTTTTAATCTAAACAAAAATCAATTTGATTGAATGTCATAATGCTAGTTTATTGTTAAGATTAAGCACAAAATTGACATACACAGACAACGTGTACACTTGGCTGATAACGAGGTCAAGATCCATGTTGTGAAGAAATGTATCATCGATCTAAGTCAAAAAGATGTTAAAAGTTTTAATTATTGTGAAAAAGGTATATTCACAAGCATCTTGTTAACTTTTATTTTTATTTTTTTTAAGTTAATACTATTAAAGTATTAAGAGAGAGATTTCAAAATTATTATATTAATTTAAAAAATGAGAAAGTTTCGAAATCGGAACTCATGAGTAAAACCCAACATTGTATTACGATAACATGGAAATGTTCGACAAAATCATTGTTCGTGTTCATTGAAAATTGAGGTGGGTGAGGGTTTTGGTTGAGATGGAAAGAACTTCTTCATCTACCCAACCAAGTAATAACGTCAAAGAGTTATGTTATCTTTCGTCCGTTTGGATAAAACTTCCATTCTTTTTATTGAGAGAACGCACAAAGTTCACTTTTTGCGAATAACGTATGTTTTGTAGGGATAATCTGTTAATAAAGATTAAAAAACTGAACGGTTACAATTATAAAAGTTATACAGTGAAGATACATTATTCTCAAAGAATAGAATATGTGCATGGCTCCAGTGTGGAGGTGCGCAAGTATTAATCTTGTTTTTCTTTTTACATATTTAGTACTTAGTTGATCAATGTTTTACTTATAAGACTGCTAGTTTCATGACACGGATTGTTGGAATAGAAGTGTTAAATTGCTATGTATAATGACCAAAAGTTAAATATATGATTATATGACAAAATTGAACAGAATTGGAAAAATCTCAAATTGAATCGAGTCAAGCATTCGACCTTTTGACCTTAAAACGAATTCTGCCCCACTGGTACTTATGAAGGAAGCACTTCTGCAATTAGAATGGTTATCCACGGGTTCATAGTTTTGGGGTTGTGAATTTGCACTGGTTCTGGATTTTCCTTTGCATAATTATCTATAACAATTGAAACCGTGTGTTGCAATTAGAAAGGTTATAGCCTCTCTCATATGGCAATTGATATAGTACTTAGAACCCTAGAAAGCAATCCGTATGATTCCTTTGTAATCCAGGTTGGGACCACATCTATATACACTTTCTACTATAATAACCTTACAGGTCTTCAAAGTGAAGGGATCCCTCATATATTTGAAAAAAAAATGGAATTAGTTGTGAGACTCACTCCGCATCGAATTCTAACGATCCGAACCATCTGTTTTGTACTATAATAACCTTACAGGTCTTCAAAGTGAAGGGATCCCTCATATATTTGAAAAAAAATTGGAATTAGTTGTGAGACTCACTCCGCATCGAATTCTAATGATCCGAACCATCTGTTTTGTAAGTTTCGATTCATATAACATCCTTGCAGAAATTCAATCAATCCGAAATCATTTACCTATTTAATTGTATTTCACTAGTTTCTTAGAACATAATGTTTGTCAATTTATTTGAACTCAATTAGATGCCTCAAATATTTCTGATTTGGCTAATATTTTGCAAGAATGATCTATAAGGTGCAATTTGAAAAATAAATGGTGCAAATCGTTAAATTTAATATGATGTGAGCCTCACAACTATTATTATTATTTTTTTATAATGAGAATCCCTTCCAATATCCTTATAGATCAACTCCATAGAAGACCAAATGGGGCCATATTATTACCCAATGAAGTTATGGACTATTATTAACTAATTTCCATTCAATATTAAACTAATATCAAATTTCCAACATGGATTGACAAATTTAATATTAATTAAACTGATGTCAAATTTCACATATAGACAACAAATAAAAACTTGGATCACATACTGGAGGTAGAAGAGATTAGAAATGCTATCACTTTATGTATGGTGTATTTCTAATTTCTCTTATCTAATAGTTTGTAATTTACTTTTAACTTACTATGAGACTTGAAAATCCCTCTCAATCAAACATTCGAAAATTTTGGTGATAGACTTACAGAGTAATTTTCATATCCCACTTTACCGAGATTAAATTTGGAAAATTTTCCAAAATAAAATAAATATTAATGGATAAAAAATTATTCATGTTACACAAATTAATTTGCAGAGTAAATTGTAATAATGGTCCCTGAACTTTAATCAAATTGGAGCAATGATCCCTCAATTAAAAATCTATTACCATTGGTCCCTCAACTTATCAAAATGTGTAGTTATAGTCATCAATTTCTTCAAAATTTTGTCAAAATAAGTTATATTGGAATAACCATTTATATAATTAGGATCCCTCAACTCATCAAAGTGTGTAATTATGGTCATTTTCGTCAACTACGTCAAAAATTTTGTCAAAACGAGTTATGTTAGAAAGGCCATTGCTACAATTGGGTTAAAGTTAAAAGACCATTTCTCCAGTTGAATTAAAGTTGAGAGACCAAAGATAATGGATTTTTAGTTGAAGGACCATAGTTGCACGTTTTGATGAGTTGAATGACCAATAGTAATGAATTTTTAGTTGAATGATTATTGCTCCAATTAAGTTGAGATTAAGGGACCATAGCTACAATTTATTCTAATTTGCAAGCATATGGTTTTCTTTTTCTGGATTGAATTGGCTAGTTAGTGGGTGAGTGAAGTGACCTAATTAACTAATAATGGATAAATGGGTCCACCTTGCATAAAATGTGACACGTTATCAAATTATATTGAAACAGGTTGAACACTAATTATGGCACGAAATGTAATTTTAAATTGTAGCTGTACGTTTCCTATCCAAATATAGATTGATATTTAGTCCGACATTCCTATCCAAATATAGATTGATATTTAGACCGACACGCTATAATAACGGTAAACCTTTTCCATTTGAGCTCCTTCTAAAAAAGTTGAGGTCGGGTGGGGGCCAAATCCATCATTTCCTTCTTGACTAAAGAAAGATGTATAATTTAGAATAAATTACATAAAACTATCTAACTATTGGTTTTAGGACACTTTTATACCTCATCTTTTTAAAATGATAATGTCATACCTTATCTTACGAATTTGGTTCAATATTATACATTCCGTTAACTTGGCCATGAATTTATCAGTTAAAATGCTGACGTGGCTTGATCCAGAGCCCACTTTCTATTAAAAAATTAATTAAAAAAAATCATTTAATATTTTTTAAATATTAAAATAATAAAAAAAAGTCAATAAAAAAAATGCCAAAACCTCAATTCGTCCCTTCCACGCTCCCCGTCTCTCTCTCTTCTCTCCCATCTTCATCTTCTTCCCCCTACCTGCAACCCAAGAAAAAAAAAAAAAAAAAAAAAAACTTCCCCGACCCCTTCCCCTTCCCCTTCCCCTTATCCTCTCCTCTCTTCTCCCTCATCTTCATCTTCTTCCCAGTTCGTCTTCTCCCCGCACCCACCCTCTTCCCTCCTCTACACACCCCACGGAATCGGCCTTCGTCGGGGTAGACGGGATCTGGGTTTTTTTTCTTCTGGGTTGCAGGTAGTGGGTGCGAGGGTGGGTGCGATGGGTTTAGGGAAGACGGGAGGGGGAAGAAAGGGGTGGGTTGCAGGGAATGGAGGGTCGGGGAAGATGAAGATAGTTTTTTTTTTCTTTTCTTTTTTCTGGGTTGTAGGTTGGGCTCAGGTGGGGGAGAAGAGGGGGTGGGGAGGGGGGAAGACAAATTGGTTGTCGTGAGACCAATAGTTGAGGTAGTTTTGTGTAATTTACCCTATAATTTATTATGGCCTGTGGTGGTGGTGGTAGTGACTAGTGCGGGTTTCATTTCATTTGAATGGCAGTTGGAGTTTGGGCATCTGTAGTTAAGAGTTTATTCACCGCCAGATACTCACTCCCTCCTAGAGTTCCGGCAGACAACTTATCCAAGACTTCCGGCCAGAATGATAATTTATTATGGCCGGTAGTGGTAGTTGTAGCGGCGGTTTCATTTCATTTGAATGGCAGTTGCAGTCTGGGCATCTGTCGGCAAGAGTTTATTCACCCCCGCCCCAGATAGTCACTCCCTCATAGGTCAAAGCTATGCAATCTCCTGAAGTTAACAAAGCTCAAGGAGTCATGACTTTGCGCTTACATAAAAGAACAATCAAAGAAGTCTCTTTTTGAAATTTTCATTGTAATCGCAACACCGTCATATGATATTTTTATTTTTTTTGTCAAAACCGTCGTATGATATTTCTAATTCCCTATATATTAGGAAGAGTCATGTTCTTCTATGGTTCAAATACATCTATGAGTCTTCCAGGCATCTGGAAGGGTGGACTGCAGTGGCAAAGCCACCAATTGGTCATCTTTCTAAAGAAAAAATAAAATAAAGTGAAAGCAAAAAAATGAGTTTTCTAATAGTTCATGAATTTTAAGTTGATTTTGTTTTATTAAGTTCTCAAATATTCTAAGTCTTTAAATCTAAACTAATACAATCTTATAACTAATATGCATTTGTTCATCTCATTACCTCATTTTGAGGACCTTAGGAGCACATGACTAATAAGAACTAACACCATGCTTTCATGTATAGTACACATGCATGTGAAACACGATGTTGTAAGTTTGTAACCTCAAATAGTTAATGCAATATTCAAATCCTCCTTTTAGAGGACACATACTTTATTGCTATTGTTGTCTTTGTGTCGTATCATGTTGCTTCTCTCTTATTTGCCCATTATCTTTTTTCTCTTCTTGGCTAGGTTTATCTATTCTTATAGCTAATTTGAGATTGTTGTGCTATGAGAAAAGCGATGCTTTTTTAAATAAGGATAGAGGTGCTTCTGCTATTTTGGACTCATAATTTTGATAAAAAATATTTTTTTATTTACTAAATACAATTTTAATCCTAACTTTTTTAAAAAGCTACTTAAAAAAAAAAAAAATCAGCAATGACAAACTAGCCCTTACTAAGTTGAACCTGGGTATTATACATAATAATACATACTACGCTTCTTTCTCTAGTACGATTGATTTGTCTAACAATATATACTACGCTTCTTTCTCTTGTACGATTGATTTGTCTATTTTTTAAATTTATTATTATTATTAAAGAGAAGGAGAATGATTCGAAACTATTATAATAATTTAAATGAATGGGAATTTCGAACCCACGACGCCTGGGTAAAAGCCCAAACCTAGAATATTGGGACGTATGATCGATCTGTCTTTGAAAATAATATATCATTTCAAATGTATAATTATAATTCACCTCCTCTATAAACAAATCGGCTCTTCCTATTCTACCATTCTTTTATTTATTCACCAGTACAACGTTTTCGTTGAACCTATGGTCTCTTGCTATTTGTTTTAGACTTTCATTGAATGATCTGGCATCCACTTTAGGGTAGACCTAGTAATTTCTTACACGATCCATTAACACGACACGAGAATAACGGATTTCGGATCAACACGATAAGAAAAAAAGTTATTCTGATGATATTAATTTTTTAAACTACTAAAAAAACTTACTATAAAATACAATAGATATAATGAATATGTATATATTGTTTATTAATTAATATTCTATATAAATTTTAAAATTGAAGTTTTATTTATTTATTTATTTTTATAGTATATTATAGGCAAAGATTGAGATTAAAAATCATAAAACACATTAAAAATAAAAATATCAAATAATTTAAAAATACCAAACACATTAAAAAAATTATAATAATTAATTTACATGTTCAAAAAATATGCAAACGCTCGTGGTCGCATCCTCTACGCTTTGAGGATGGGTATATGATCGTGTGAATTTTTAAAACCATACAAACTCTCATGAATAGTATTTTTAAGGGGGTTCAAAATAAACAAAATTCATAATCATTAATGTATAAGTTTGAAAGATGTGAAAGCATAATAAACGTTCATAATTGAATCCTCAACGCTTAGATGATGGTTACATGGTCATTTAGATTTTTAAAACCCTCCAAATCTCATGAACAATGTTTTTTATTTGAGTGCAAAATTAATAAAATTAATAATAATTATTGTAGAAGTGTGAAAAATGTAATCACTCGTAATGAAAATCTTTATAACTTTCACGAAGGGGTCAACTCCGAAATTTAGTATGTATATATTAATTTAGTATTATGTTTTACATTTTTTTGGTCAAATTATGTTTTTCATTTTCATTTTTTTATTTAAAATATATTTTTCTTAACGGGTAACGGGTCGAGTCATATTACCCAATAATATTAACGGGTTAATTTTGGGTCGGGTCATATTACCCGTTTACTTTAACGGGTATTACATGACATGACTTGTTAAGCTATCGGGTATGACACGAAAACGACACGAATACGAGAAACACGATACGAATACCATGTCTACTTTAGGGTTCGTTGTAAGGAAAGGGAGCGGATTTCTAAAAAAAATTGTCATTTAAAATTTCTATGTAGTAATGTTATATATTAAAAAAAAAACTTTTATTAGCACTTTAAAATCACATTGTGCACTTCTTAGAAAGAAGTGCCTATAACACAACACTCTAAAAATGTTTTTTTTTTCAATTTTGGTTGTTTAAAATTGAAGTGCTTTTGATTAATTAGTGGATGTTATGTTTGTAGCTCTTTTTACTTATTGTTTTAATGACATTTGTACATTTACAATCAATGAGTCCTAAAGTTTGTTTTGATTAAGTTACTTTTTTTTTTAACAAAACGATATTATTTATACTAAGGGGGTCGGTGCTAAGCCTCACAATGGATCAGCCATAATAACGTTGAAACTTCTGTAACTAATATATGCATATGTAATTTCCATTCTCATTCACGTGAAACTCACAAACACTTTATATTGTAGAAATGGGTGTCATGGGAGAAACGACGCACAAGAGAGCCATGATGCTGCCGAAAGAACTCTCGGCCTCAAAAAGCTTGTTCTTTCGGCATTGAGAGACATTTAGCGCTTCCAAATCCTCAATTCCATGCAATATATAAATCAAAGTTTTCTCGTGAACAAGCTTTTTGAAAACTTTGATTGTATATTGAGTGGAATTGAGGATTTGGAAGTGCTGAATGTCTCTCACTGCACCTTTATAGAGGACTCTAAGTATCCGGCTACTCTTATATATGCGAACAACTTGGCGAGTCAATCATTGCACAAGCCTCACCGATCCAGAAGTTTTTTCTGTGTCCACATTGATGTGTGATATGTGCAAGGGTGGACCGGATATAAGTTGGCCTGCGTTTTGGCAGACATTTTGAGGGGCACACCATGCTTGCATGGTTCAACTAGTTAATGAGATTCTAAAAATGTATCACAGTATGAACAGTTTGCTTCTATATAGAGTTTGATGTTTTTTTATATTATTATGAATATATGATTTTGAAAGAGTTTACTTAAGTGATTCATAACATGAAAGGTTCTAATAAGTAAAAATCTCTGTGATTCGAACACGAAGAGTTATGAGTAAGAACTCCTACAAATCTTTGAGTAGTAAAACATTCTTTTGAAGTTTTGGGGTCGAACAGTAAATAAGAAAAATATGTTGGTTAGAAAGTAAATAAATAAACTATCCTTAAAGGCGGAAAGAAATGCATGCACTCGTCTCGGCACTCAGTCTGCAGCAGAAAGATGGAGCCGTGGGAGTGCCTCACTCTTCTGCTGCGTTGGAGAAGACGAGTGAAGAAAAAAAGACGAAGCCTGCTTGAATCCAGCCAATTCTGTTCCGTTTTCAACTCAACTTTGATGACCTAATGACTGATGCCGTGACCTATATTGGGAATACTACTGATGTGCAACTCGTACTGCTGATTAAAAGGAGTGGCGTGCTTATTGTCCAGTCTAGTTTCCCCTGAAATCTACAACCTCATGCTATCTTCAGTTCTAACAGCCTAGTTCTTACTCAAACTTGGATCATGTATGACTTTACCCTTCGAACTCCAATTTAGT
This sequence comes from Malus sylvestris, assembly GCF_916048215.2. NCBI lineage: Eukaryota > Viridiplantae > Streptophyta > Magnoliopsida > Rosales > Rosaceae > Malus > Malus sylvestris. The sequence continues at coordinate 3,508,680 of NC_062269.1, read as the reverse complement.
TTTAAGCTCCTAAAACTTTCATTTCATGCAGGGTGTTACATTTTGCTCTCAAATATATACGCCATGAACAATAAATGGGAAAATATGACAAATCTTAGAACTTTGATAAAGGAGAAGGGGTTAAAAATGATGCCCGCAGAGCGTGATTGAGGCGAGGAGTGATATCCGTGGTTTTGTTGCCGGAGATAGATGATTCTGATCAGATTTATGGATTGCTGGGAAAATTAGAGTCGAAAATGAGAGAGAAAGGTTATGTTCACAATGTTGATTTTGTGCTACATTAGACGGACAATGTTTTGTAGATTCCAATGGTCCGTGGTAGTTTGTGATTTACAGTTAAGGATGATTGATTTGTTAGCTGCAAGCAGGAATGATTCCTTTACTGCAAGAAGCTATAAAGTTTGTAGTACCCAAATGCAAATTATCTGCTTACATTAAGAACATAGATAGATTACAACAATGTAAATGGTAAATAGTAACACACTCAAAATTTCTAGGGTGCCTTGGAGTAGGGACTATCACACATGCGTTTTGTGAAGCCTTGTCATTGTATTTTTATTTTCATTTTTCGGCTAAGAAACAAAATTTGTCCGACGAATTTCCGTCGGCCAGAAAAGTAGACTATTAAACCTTATTTTGTTCGACGAATAAATTTCGTATGAAAATGGCTTTTTTGTAGTGAAAGCTTTGCACAGGAGATTGAAACATTTAACGTGGTTAATATCGCATTATTTGCCACTTAGTACTACTAGTGGTGTTCCTTCTCATTGATAAGTGAGAGGTCTTAGGTTCGATTCTCGTCAAATGCAAATTTGAAGCACATTATTGCTAACCCATTGGTTTAGCCGACTCCCTTACCCCCTTAGACCATCTCCAATCCTTGGGTTAAAACCTATAGTTTTTAGAGTAAATTGTAGTAATGGTCCCTCAACTTTAATCAAATTGGAGCAATGGTCCCTCAACTAAAAATACATTACCATTGGTCTGTCAACTCATCAAAATGTATAGCTATGGTCCTTTTCGTCAACTTCGTCAGAATTTTGTCAAAATGCGTTATGCTGGAAGGACCCTTACTGCAATTGGGGTCCCTCAACTCATCAAAACGTGTAGCTATAGTTCTTTTCGTCAACTTTGTCAGAATTTTGTCAAAATGAGTTATGTTGGAAGGACCATTGCTGCAATTGGGTTAAAGTTGAGAGACTATTTCTCCAATTGTTAAAGTTGAGGGACCATTTCTCCAGTTAGATTAGAGTTGAGAGACTAATGGTATTGCACGTTTTGATGAGTTGAATGACCAATATTAATGAATTTTTAGTTGAGGGACCATTGCTCCAATTGGGTTAAAGTTAAGGGACAATTGTTACAATTTACTCTAATTTTTAACCCAGAAAATTTAGGTTTTAACCTAGAAACATGTTTTCCGCTCCAACCCTTCTAGGTTAAATTCTTAGTTGGAAATTATTAAAAAATGAATTTAGGATTCTTAAAGTAACTAATTTAAAAAAAATAAAAATTATGTAGACTATCATAATTTAATTTTATGAACATTTAAACCCAAAAATATTTAGATTCCGATTAATATTGAAAAATCACTAAACCGACATTGTGAAACTCATGAAACACTATGAAAGAATATGAAACACATGAAAGAATTTTTTTTATTATTTTAGCCGATGAAGTTAAATTTGGACAATTAGATTTTTTTTTTACTAGTATATTTGATCATATTAGATCTTAGTCTGGGCTAAATTTGCCCCAAAAATGAGTTTTCGGTTAAAACTCATATTTGACCGAAGGGTTGAAGCAAGTTGGGGTAGGTTTAGAATCTAAGGTGTATTCAATTGAGAATTTGAGGGATTTTAATTCTTTTAAGGGTATTCAATTAGGATTTTAAGGGATTATCTGAAATTCAACGTTCATTTAATTAGAATTTTAAGAGAGTTTATTAAATCCTTAGAAATCCAGGTGTGTTCAATTAGGAATTTATTTTAAAGGATGTTAAAAAGTTAAGGATTTTGAGGGAATTTGAGAGATTTCGTAGTGCAATTTAAGGATTCAAAAATTTCTCATCTCCCCCTGAGATTTCAAGGGAATTGAATCAAATTTTTTCATGGAATCTCTACAAATCAATTAAACTTCCTTAAACTCCATGGATTTATAAATCCATTAAAATTTCTCAATTTCTCAATTGAATACACCCCCCCTAAAATTTGGGTTTTACTCCAAGGGTTGGAGTTGGTTAGTGTAGAGAATATCGTTTATTTATAAAAAAAATCTCATTATTTTGGTTTAATTTAATTATCGGTTTAAAGATATTATCTAAACTGAGTTCCTTGATTCATTTAAATGAACCAATGATGCGAAAATTAACTTAATACACAAATTAAACCCTCTTTTGACAATTGTAGTATATGTATAAGTAGGGATCGTTCTGGACCGGGGATTAGGAGGGTTTGCTAATAACCTCTAAACTGACTCAAAAACATAAAACTAAACTTAAAAACACTTAACAAGACTCACAAGACTCAAAGCAAACTTAAAATACTCAAAACAGCTTAAAATAACCAAATAAACTTAAACTAGACACTAGGAATGACTTTGGATGAAAATTTACTTTTACTTGAATCAAAACACTTAAAAACACAAACTAAAACAGATTCTAACTAATTAGACACACTAAAATAAAGGGGGATTGAGTTTTGGACGAATTTAAAATAAAAACAAGTAACTAAAACTTAAAACAGATTTTGGACGAATTTGGTTGAATTAGATGGATGATAAGCTAGCTAGAGGCTCTTTCTCCACACATGACATGTATGCAAACGAATCAATTTCCAGTTACTGGTTCATTGAATTATAAACGACAATGCCCCAAATTAACCGTGACATCACTAGTTAACCCTCAGATTTTCCTTGTATTATTGGATTGGATGACATCATTCGACAACCCAAAACATTCTTCAAAAGTTCTCTACATGACATCATAATAGAGATACAATCAAAGATCATTAGGTTTAATGAAAATCATAAGCATTGACAAAGCACTTGCAACTATGACATCATGTCACACATGCTAGGAATTAAACTTAACGCGATCGTTTATAAGCGACCTCCACTACTTGTAAATATAAGTTTGTAACGATTATGTGAAACTTTCTTATATTCTAGCAACGGATTTATGCATGCCAATTAAGTGTCGACCCTTAATCAACAAATACAAATAAGTTATCAATCAAATAGTTAAGCCAATTGCATTCACGATTCAAGAACTCATAACTGGAATTTATCAACTCAAATTGCACACATAATCATGGCTTTGAAATCACCCCTAGCCAAGAGGGGTTTAGCCACTCATATTCACAACAAAACGAAAGAAAATGAATTTAAACATTGGAAACAAAAGAAAGAAAACACTTAAACGCTCCAACGATCCAAGTTGAACAGCAAGCACGTCCAAGCATTTTCCTTCCCTTCCTTTGCTACGGCACAAGGTGTTGGTGAGTGTTTGAAGGCTTGTTTGTATGGAGGAATGGATGTGAAGATGAATGGATGTGTTTGGAAGAAGGTTGTGTTGAAATTGTGGTGAATGCTCCAACCAAAATCTGAACTCTATGGCTGCCACACACACTTCCTTTTATAGAGGAAGTGCACGACAATGGAGGGGAAAATGGTGGTGTATGCAATGATTCAAGGGTGAAAGTGAAGTAATGATGCAAAGCATGGGGGGTAAAATGAAGTGGTGTTGCAACTATGAATGCACGTAGGGAACATGAATAATTGTGCACATGGTAGAAAAAGGAAATGGAGGTGGAATGGTGCAGAAATGAGTCAAAGGTGCAGCAAGAGTCATGATGCATGGCATGGGATTCCAAAGGTGGTGGATGGTGCATCAATGAGTGCATGTAGTGGAGGTAAAAGTGCATGAAATCTGATGGGTGAAGGGGACAAGGAATGTGTAGCAAATGAGTGCAAGGAGGGAACATGGATAAATGTGCACGGCATGGGTGGAAATTGGAGTGATTTATGGTAGAAAATAGGAAAGGGATGGCTCCCTTGCACGGCAAGGAAGAGAAATTGTGAATGATGGTATGGCTTGGACTTTTAGGGCAGGTTTAGGACTTGTAGAACATGTAATGAAATGTCCCAAAGTATTTAGGAACCCTTCGTGTGACTGAATCTTTGGTAATTTAGGATTAGGAAAGGTAACGACAAGATAAGGCAAGTTTGACTAGTCTTTCCTCATTCTTAATGGTTTCCTTGTCTTCCTTGGTCCTCAATTTATTTTCTTCCTCTCCTTGGCACATTCCTAGCCTCTTTAGATCTTTAATTTCGTCCAACCACTTTGCTCCATGCATGTGATATCCATTCCATGCCCAAAACTGCTCCAAAAGGCACCAAAATGCACTTTTTGCCTCTTTAACCCTTTGTACCTACAACCACACGAAAATGGCTTGAAATACTAAATCAACTAAGAAATAACAACATAAATGCATGAGAATAAGCTAACTCAGTCGCATAAATATGCTCCTATCAACCAGAAAGTCTTGTTATTCATAATGTTAGGACCCAATTAGAACTTGATTCGTTAATGGATCGTGTTGTTTCGTGTCGGGTTAACAAATGACATAAGAAATTGTCATATGTAATGTATAGATATGAAAAATGATATCTTATCGGGTTATTAACGGGTGACTCAATAACGACCTAACTCGTTAATAGGTTGACCTGAAACCTGTTATTTTCGTGTTGTTTGTGTTGGGTTAGCAGGTCGTACAAGAAATTGACAGGCTTATAAATGACATAAAATGGAATATGTTGTCGTATCATCTGTTTGGATTAATTACCATATTTGAAATTTGTAACTGATATATGCATGTGTAACTTTCATGTGAAACTTCTTTAATTGATATATGGTTGTCTAAATTCCTCTCTCATTTCACGTGAAACTGATGAAAATCTTCTCTCATTTCATGCTGAAATTTCTGTAATTGATATATGCATATGTAATTTCCACTCTCATTTCACTTGAAACTGACAAACAGTTCCTCTCATTTCACGTGAAACTTCTGCAACTAATATATGTATGTGTAACTTCCTGTGTTATTTCATGTGAACCTTATGGACATGTTGTATGTGGCTAAACCAACTTTACTACGACCATCAATTTTATCGCCCAAGTTTTCTATAAAATACCTCACAAACCTTCAACATAATATAAAATACCTCGCAATCGTCAGTGATCCAAACATGTCCTTTTTGTGCCCTTATACACGTGGCACTTAGTGGTCGAAACGATTGGAATGCCCAAAGTGCGTAGGTAGAGCTGGACTAGGCTCACATGACTAGACTTAGGTCGAAATGATTGGAATACTGTAAAATGTTAATAACTTGTTCATTCCAACTCCAATTTAGGCATCGTTTGAGTTTATGCGTTCATGGACTCGAGCTCTATCTATTTAGTAAAAACTCAATTGAAAACCGAAAGTGATATTTAAAATAACGAAATCACCCCTCAACTTCGTTTTCTCAATGCCATAAAATTATAACTCAATAAATTACAAATAAATTTTGAAATCCAAAATGCGATAAATGAACTGTAAATCTGAGAAAAAGATTTCACATGTTTTCTTATTCTCTAGTGGTGTACGAGAAGAAATACCTTAGTCATGTTGGTCACATGACTAAACAACTAGTAAAAAGAAAAGTCTTCTGTGGATGCAAATTTCTTCCTCCTTGATCTTGGACAATATTGCACCTACAAAACAATTAACACCTTCGGGTCAAGGCCAAGAGCCTCACGCGCCCACGATGAATGGATGGGCTTTGGCCGAAGAACCTCCGATGCCAAAGTTAGAATTTAGAGAGAAAATTGTTTAGAGAGTTTTTGGAGTTTTGCAAGAGTGTGGACTTAGTCTTTCAAAGAAAATTGAGTCCTATTTATAGAGCATTGAGGTGTAATGGTGATTAATTTGGTGATTAATGGATTAATTAAGAATTAATCCATTAATTAGCCTAATTAATTGAATTTATATGGAAGGTTTTGAAGGTTATGGAATGATTTCCTTGTAGAGGATATGGAGTAAAGATGGATGAGATAAATTTGAAATTGTTACCTATTTTGGGCACTCTTGACTCGGTTGATGGATGATTCTCCTCTGCTCGCATGTAGGAAACCCGGTGTGTCTCGAGGGTAATTTTGTCCTCTTCACCTAAAAATCCACATGTCGCCTCATGGTTATTTTTTGTCTCCACAAATGCCCCCACACCTGCTGGCTGCTCGTAGGAAAGGGCAACAGGTGTAGAGATCTTCTTGCTCTAGGAAACTTAGGATTGCTTCCTATTTTGATGTAGATTCCCTCTTTAATAAGAAATTAGATCATTCTAGGAAAGGGAAATAAATTTCTCTCAAAACCTATTTAAGCCCACCTTAATTGGGTTGTTAAATCAACTTTGGAGAGCGATTTATTCTACCCTACAAGAGAGAGAAAGCTTAGAGGATATTTGTTCCCCTTCCCCTAGCAATCTTCTACACTTGCTCATGCAAAGGACCGTCATTCGTTGCTTTCTTCGTCTTTTCCGTGCCGCATCGATGTAAGGAAAGCTTAATTCTCCTTATCTTATTCTTGGGAGGTGCTGCCAAGGGGCAGCCGTAGGGGTGGTGAGGCACGTCGGCTGGCAGATGCCAGGAGTCGACTTGTCATGGGCCAAGAAGGTGGTGTGGCAGGGGCCATTGCTTGTGCTGCTCGGCTTGATTGAAACCAAGGATTAGCTCGGCATGGGCCGAGGAAGTGGCGTGGCATGGGCAATGGTTTAGGCTACCATGTTTGGGCTGCTTGCCAAAAATGAGGAAATTGCTTGAGTTTGATTTCTCAACTGCCATAGATGGAGCAGTCAATGATAAAGCTGCCAAGATCGGAGCTGCTGAAGATGAAGTGTCAGATGAGTGAACTGTTAAGTGCAAAAGTGGTTGCTGCCCTTGACTATTTATTGCCTAGTTAATCTTCAAGCATTCGATCTTTTAAGTTATGTAGCCTTCTCACACTGTAGAGCTTACCCAGATGAGTGACGAGGAATTAGTTTACCTTCTCACACTGGAGAGCAATTAGTTTACCCTCTCGCACTGGAAAGCAATTAGTTTACCCTCTCGCGCTAAAGAGTAATTAGTTTACCCTCTCACACTGAAGAGCAATTAGTTTACCCTTTCGCACTGGAGAGCAATTAGTTTATCCTTTCGCACTGGAGAGAAGACCCTTTTGGGTGTCGGGGAATTGGTTTACCCTCTCGCACTAGAGAGCAATTAGTTTATCCTCTCGCACTGGAGAGCAGACCTATATGGGTGTTGGGGAATCGGTTTACCCTCTTGCACTGGAGAGCATGGAAGTCGTTGTCGTGAGTGCAGCTGAGGAAATATAGACTGCTGGACAACTGAAATAATCCTCATACTGCGAGGTCTTGTTTGGCAAACTGCTTGAGACTTCGAACTGCTTGTGGAACCCATGTAAGGGTGTAAGCGTAGTGAGCTGCTTCCTGAAATATTGTGCCATCATTAGGTGATTCATCTTGTGCCATTTTGAGGTTTGGTTGGCACGAGAAATTGCGCAATCGCTTGGTTATAAGTCTTTATACTTCTTCCTAAATTTTCCTTTATTGGGGTGGTAGAGCTCTCGACTGCCCCCGATCGTGATGTATTGGTCTAAGCTGTTATTCCATATGTTTGGCTCGTCTATGCCGCGGCTGCAGTGGGTGTGGTATGTTCCTAGCAGGTGAACGTGTAACTCACAAACTGCTGGTTGAACTTGAGTCGGATTGAGTGACTGCTTCTTTCCTTATGCTGTCCTGCTTGCTCCGATGTGATGTGGAAGATATTTTTTGTAGGCCTAGCCGTGAATGAATACTTAGCTTAGAAGGCTGCTCATGTTAATTATCGGAAAACGTCCTCAACCATGAGTGTATGCTCATCTGTGGGCTTAATTGATAGTGCACGCTCTTCCGCGCGCTAAGACGAGAGTAAATGTTATCTCAGATGCCCAATTGGGAGTGTACTCTGCCCAAACGCTATGTTCGTGGATGGTCGAGTGGTTGCTTGCCTAGATGCTGCTAGAGAGGTTTTTCATCTGCCCTTGTCTTACTTTGGGACACCTTGTTTGGGGCACGTTGCATCTTGGTGTGCTGCAAGAGCTGGTTCACCAAGGTCGTCTACTGTGCTAGGGCACTTGTCAACTCTATGACTTGTCGAGACAAGTGTTGTTCGCCATTTGGATTGGAAGAGCTTGGAAGGAATGTGCCTCATTAAGCAGTGGAAGAGTGGTAGACTTCGGGCGCAAGATTTGAGTTGGGATATGTCAAATCCGCGAAGAAATGTGGTGAAAATGCCCCCGGCTCAATGGTAGGTCCGGATGGTTGAGATAGTTTTGGGCCGACTTAGGCTGCTTAGAAGGCCACGGGAGCAGGCTGGGGCGCAGGAGCAAGTTGGGCCACGAGAGCAAGCTGTGTCATAAGAGTGGGCTGCTCTATGGAAGCAGGCTGGGCCACAAGAGCAGACTGCTTAGTGGGAACAGGCTGGGCCACGAGAGTGGGCTGCTAGGCAGGAGTAGGCTGGGCAACGGGAGTGGGCTGCTCGGCGTGTGATGCACGCGGGTGCGAGACTTGAGCTCTACTTGACAACACGTTGGGCGTGGAGTGACATGACTTGGGTCATGGCCTTAGTGCCGTGGGCCTTAGATGACATGGCTTGGGCTTGCTTTGGTGGCACATCTTAGGTCGTGGTAGTGGTGCCATGGACCTCGCCGTGAGTGACCACCATAGTGGCCATCGCGGTGGTTCCCGTGGTGGAACCTCATGATGGTGGTGCCGCTCCCCTTAGGATCACATTTAGTCTCGTGGATCGTCGTGATCCCATTTCTTGAATATTGGAATTTTCACTCATGGAGTTTTCTAAATTTCTAGCCATTGTATTTCTCTTTTTCGTTTATCAAAGAATATTTGCAAATAAAAAAAATTCTAATAATAAGAACGTACGAAAAATACAAGTGGACTAGAAAATAGAGAAAAACCTTTTTAGGCGAGAGTCTTCTACGAGTGTGAATTTCAACTCTCAATGAAAGCACCAATTTGTGGATGCAAATTTCTTCCTCCTTGATCTTGGACAATATTGCACCTACAAAACAATTAACACCTTCGGGTCAAGGCCAAGAGCCTCACGCGCCCACGATGAATGGGGGGGCTTTGGCCGAAGAACCTCCGATGCCAAAGTTAGAATTTAGAGAGAAAAATGTTTAGAGAGTTTTTGGAGTTTTGCAAGAGTGTGGACTTAGTCTTTCAAAGAAAATTGAGTCCTATTTATAGAGCATTGAGGTGTAATGGTGATTAATTTGGTGATTAATGGATTAATCCATTAATTAGCCTAATTAATTGAATTTATATGGAAGGTTTTGAAGGTTATGGAATGATTTCCTTGTAGAGGATATGGAGTAAAGATGGATGAGATAAATTTGAAATTGTTACCTATTTTGGGCACTCTTGACTCGGTTGATGGATGATTCTCCGCTGCTCGCGTGTAGGAAACATGGTGTGTCTCGAGGGTAATTTTGTCCTCTTCACCTAAAAATTCACGTGTCGCCTCTTGATTATTTTTTGGCTCCACATCTTCAGTGTAACTGGTGTGGTTAGTGGAATTTAGAGAAATGCTAAGGAGACTGTCTCAAAGTCAGATTCTCTATAGATTCTCCCTCACCTCATCCTTTTAGCACAATGTTTTATAATACTGGTACGAGAATTGTGCGAAGAACATGAGATGACAAAGAGTCCATAAAAATGTCTCATTTTCGAAGGAGTCTCCTTAGCATTTCTCTAGAATTTATCATCCCCTCTATCAATACGATAAAGAAAAAAAATACTCGAAAGAAATTTTGTTCAAATTAGTTCCAAGTAAACTATTCTATATTTTTATTAACAATGAAATACATGGCGTGCTAAACAAAACCAAATAACATCAACATGATTAATAATTAAATGCTTAACATGCATTAATTCAATCTGAGAGATGAACATTTTTTGGATCGTAACCATACAAAATAGCTGAATTAAACATGATGCAGAATTAAGAAGTTGTTAATTGATCATTATTTTGGTTTAAATTTTGAAGAAATGTTTCTTTTCTAGTCTCTTTTTCTTTTCTCTTTCGACTTAATTTTGTTCTTCTTTGCCTCGTGCTTCTTGAGAGGTTTTTCAGTGTAACCGGTACACATGATGGTATATCACGTGTCATTATACAAATGGTGGGATATGTGTGCTAAAAAGTTAATAACTTAAAAAATAAAATTTCCCACAACTTTTATTAAAACACGTGGTGTATCACTTATATTCCCGTCACAATTAAAAATTTCTCATGCTTCTCATGCTTCAGCAAAAACAAGAAACAAGAAACGAGGGTCGCAGGTCTGCTGTCTCGAAAATGGTGTCTCCTCTATGTCTCCTTGTTTATTTTTTTTACACGTGTCATTCCACTAACTCTAGCTTTAACTTTGTTAACTTTTAATAAATTAAAAAATATATATAATAAAAGTAAAATCAGTTGACAGTTCGGCTTCTACATCTGTTCGTCTTCTCTCTTCCGCCATTTTCTTATCTGTTCAAATACCCAATTGTGATCGACCCAGCCCGACAAACAACAAATTTTATGTAAATTTTGGTTTGAAGAAGGAAGAAATCTGGTCGATCGATATAAACCCGATTTGAATTGACTCGAAAACAATAAACAAAGAGAGCCGAACCGATCGCAGGGTTCAATTCATTCATCCTATGCGGTTTCGCTGGTTAGAGACAGAAAGAGATAGTGGAAATGAAGCTTGAATGGTGGTGAGAATTGTCGTGGACAGCAACAATTGGTTGGGTTGTTAGGGTTATTGTTTTTGGTGGAAAAAAGATTGGAAGGAGCTCCAGACTTCCTGTGTTTGGTTTTGGATTGTTTTGGTTTTCTTTAATGGCGGAGGAGAGAAAAAAAGTGGTTTTGCCGGGGATGAAGATGAGTGTTTCATGTTTGTTTGCTGAGAAAAGATTGGAGGAAGTTCCAAACTTCCATTGTGTTTATTGTTTTGTATTTCTTTAATGGAATAAATTTTTGTTTTCAAATACATATTAGGAGAGAAGACGAACAGATGTAGAAGACGAACTGTCAACTAATTTTACTTTTATTATATATATTTTTTAATTTATTAAAAGTTAATAGAGTTAAAGTTAAGAGTTTGTGACATGACATGTGTCAAGAAAATAAACAATGAGACACCATTTTTGGGACATCAAACCCGCGGCCAGAAAGGAGAGCATAAATAAAGGTCAAACTTTTTACTTTTAAGTAACTAATAGATGAAAAATTATCAAATAAGATATTTTATATTCTCCTGATGAATTTCAGACAGCAGAAAACTATGGATTAATTCAATAAGACATTTTGGTGAGATTGGCCTCACGACCTCAAGTATATAATGTAGTCACTCAGATTATTGATCTATTAAAATAATTTGTTAGCTATAGAAAATTTAATCTCTCCAATTTTTTAATTTTTTTTATAACAAATATGGTGATGCTCAAAAGTCAAATCGTAACATTTCCATAATTAATTATTTAAGGGGAGAGAAATGTTTGAACTTGAATGCAGTGGGTTGAAGAGTCTTAACCACCAGAATAATTAATTAATATAAGGGTAATTCTTAATCCGTTTCTCTTTAGCGTGCGTACTAATTGTAAAAATATATCCAACTCATACAATTTTAAAAGCACGTACTAATTAATTAAAGTTATGAAAATAATTAGGGGTTGACATATTGATATTGTTACGTACCAAGGGCTAAGGCATAAGCACCAGTACGTAGCAGCAGCAAACCAATTAAGTTCCTCAATAGTCACTCGATTCATTGGTTTCACTCCTCTTGCTGTACCCTCCTCTGCCACGCCCTCCGTGTCCTTCTTCCGAGTCATCATCATCAGATTTTTTGTACCCGCGACGCCCTCTGTGTCCTTCCTCCGAGTAATCATCAGTGCTTACCACACCATAGCCACCTCCGCCGCTAGTACGACGTCTTTCACCAGAGTAATCAGTGTTATCGCTGTAGCCACCGTCACCAGTACGACGTCCTTCACCAGATAAAGCAGTGGTCTCGGTAGCACGGCCTCCGTGTCCTTCTTCCGAGTAACTATCAGTGTTGCTGGCCCCGCCGTAGCCACCTCCACCAGTAAGACGTCCTTCGCTAGAGTAAGCAGTGGTCTCGCTGTACACGGCACGGCCTCCATGTCCTTCTTCCGAGTAATCATCAGTTTTGCCTTCTCCATAGCTGCCTCCGCCAGTCAGGCGTTCTTCACCAGAGTAATCATCAGTTTTGCCTTCTCCATAGCTGCCTCCGCCAGTAAGGCGTTCTTCACCAGAGTAATCAGTGATGTCGCGGTAGCAGCTGCTGCTGTGGGCCCCGGTACGTCCTTGGGAAGAGTAACCGGTAGTGGAGTCGCCGTAGCCACCACCAGACCGGGCTCCGTAACCAGACTGAGACTGAGAGTAGGATGAGGTTTTTTCGTCTTCTTCTTCGTCCCTTTGGCTGGACAAGAGGCCAAGGCTGTGCTGCTCCTGATCAACCATAGTGGCTTAGGGGTATTTTGGGAATTGTAGGAAAATGCGAGAATGAAGGAACGTTATGAGGAGGAAAGGTGGCGACTGAGTTTTGTGATGTTGTCTGAGTGCATGGTGCTGTGGATGGTTCTTATATAAGTGTTGGGCGTCCTAAAAATAACTCTCTGGAGGAGGCTTTGGCTCTTCTCCATCACAAGCTCATACGTAAAATATCCACCGAAGGTGGGACACTAGTGCTTTTGCCACTTGCATGGCTACCTATCCAAGCCTTGGTCGACGGTCACCATTCCTCTCTCTCTTCTCTCTCTCTCTCTCTCTCTCTCTCTCCAAAGTGAATAGATAGGGTCATAGGGTTGATATCCTTCTAAGGGGCACTATGAAAAGCGACGTTTCATTGTTTTTCTTTTTGAAATGTGTATGGGAAATATAACTTTGGACTACATATTTTTTTGTTTGAGACAGATCTAGATATATGTTTTATTTTGGCTATATCAATGTGGTAATCAAATTTTATCAACTCTAGAGGGGACGCTATATGTATTAAAGCATACTTTTAGTTAATAGAATTGTCGAGTTTTACCAACACTTAATCTTCGCGTGGGTTCAACATCAAATGCAAGAGGGAATATCTCCACATAAATCACACCAAACAGAGGAGATACCTCTCTCAGGCCAGCTTGCTCTCCATACATCATGTGATGGATTCATGTAAACTAAGGCACCACCTCTGTTAACAGAGTTAGTGGGATCAACATTCCAAGTGAGGGCCAACGAAGATTCGACAAGCCAAGAAGTGACCGCAGATGAGATCAGCCCAAAAGGGTCTCCCAAGGCAAGATCTAGATGGATCTTCAAGGGATAATGACCTCATATAATCATGGCCATAGTCCATGATCATGTATGTTAACAGTGATGTTTAAACATGACTCTTGATTAGTGCCCTCATCACGCCTCTCATAGTCAACCGTTGTTGGCTAAAAGGGCGAGATAACCTGGGGTTCAAACGAACCACTTAGGTAGTGCACACGTGCCCTAATGAATCACCCTAAGCTCAAGCCAAACTCTACATCAAGACATGTCCGCTTTCCTGTGAAGGTAATGTTGGAATTTAGGATTATTTTATTGTTTGAATTTGGGCTTAGCCCATTAGTATTAGGGTTTCGTTTTCTTGCTTATTAGGGTTAGGTTAGGTCTATATATATGATGCTTTGTAGCTCGTAGAATAATAAGTCAGTCACAATGTAGCCTTTGGGGTTTTGTAGTTGTTTCGGCATTCTAGTTTGTTTAATAATATTCTTATTTTGTTAGTCTTGTTCGTTGCGCACTCTGATATTCAACTTGGTATCAGAGCGGGTTCGATCCTTAGGGTTCAATCTGTTCTCGTTGGTATCATTTTGTTTGCCTTTGTCGTCGTTCGTTTTAGATTTGTTAGTTGGTATTGATTGTTTGCAAAGAAAAAAAAGATGAAAAAAAATTGAATTAGATGATCGTGAGGAAAGCCTGAAGTTCGTATACTGCAGTGCACTGAATCAAGAACCTTGGTCAAACCTGCCTTCAATCTGCTGCCTGTATGCTGACGAGGCCCTGATCCGAGAACCACAACTTGGATCGAGTTAATCTCCGCTGCACCTACCCCATCTGAATCCGCCGCCAAACCTGCATCTGTTGTGCTGCATCCTGCGACTCAAACCCACCATCACCTGCATGATTCACTGCTGCTGCAATAACTCGCATCTCCGCCAACGGCGGAGCCACTAACAAGGCTAGGGTGGGCTCTAGCATAGGGAGAGTTTTAGTTGTTTAAAGTTAAAAATACTGATAATTTAGATTATTTTATTATTTTTAATTGTTAAAGCCCACCCAATAAGTAAAAGTTCTGAACAAAATGACTACTTTTAAAAAAAAGTAAGAGTTAATAAATATTAAATAAATTATTTACTTTAATCAATATCAAAATTTATTATTATTAAATTTCAAATTGTACACGCACACTGACACACACGTCCCATTAAGTCATTTTATTTGATTAGTTTCTAGGGTCCTAGGGAGTAGTATAGTGATTAGATTAGGTTTTCTAGGATAGCCATCCGGTTTTAAAAAGTACATTTATTATTTTATTATTTTAGGTTTCCTAGGAGTTGTACTAATTTATTATTATATTTCGACTTTTAGGGTTTCTGTCACTTTCAGAAAAGCTTTCGTCCCATCTGTGTCGTCTCTACACTGCAATTCACAGAAACAGAATCATAGAAACCAAGCATACATTACAAGTGAGAAAACTAATTGATTTTTCTTATCAGGTAAGTTTTTAACCACTTTATTCTTATGTCTTGATGATTTTATTTGTTTATTGCTTTAATTTTAAGAATTCGTACTTTAAAATTTCAATTTCAAGTTTAATTTTTTTTTTTCTGATAGTCTAATAGATTTCTTAGAAATATAATTTATTATATAAACTTGCATTATTGTTGTTCAATTTGTTAGGTTAACCTTCAATGAAGAGATTAAGAACTATTGATTCATTTTTCAAAATAAGAGATGATGGTGATAAATTAGAGAGTGATATACCTTCTGCATCTAATGATAACGCACCAATATCAACTGAGGAGCCTCATGATTCTCACCAGACATCTAATATAATTGAACCTCAAGAAAAAGTTTTTGATGATGCTTCTTTGGAATTGGAACGAGACCCGGGGAAACGGATTCAAATACATGAGCATCCTATTAATCAACAAGATGAAGTTCGACGTGCTTATATCAAAGTTGGGCCTTACCAACCGAAATTTCTTGAGTATCCTAGGTCTCGGTTTGGATCACAATATCGTCGATTTCAGTATTCTTGGTTTTCACAATTTCCATGGTTAGAATATTCTCCGACATCAGATAGAGTATATTATTTCCCATGCTTTCTTTTTGGGACTGGTCTAGCAAGTCGTCCGACACTGACTATTGATGGGTTTAACAATTAGAAAGAGTTAACAACGGAAAGAATTGTATATTTCTTTCTCATATTGGAGGTCCATCTTCATTACATAATACTTGTGTTTCAGGTGTGGAGGAATTGATGAATCCATCTCAGCATGTTGACAAGGTTATTAATCGACAATCAAAAGAAGAAATTTTGAAGAATCGGTTGCGACTCAAGGTTACAATTGAGTGTGTTTGATGGCTTACATTTCAAGCATGTCCTTTTAGAGGACATGATGAATCAATGGGTTCGAAAAATCGTGGGAATTTTATTGAATTGGTAAAGCATACAGCCAAGTTTAATGATAAGGTGGTTGCAGTTGTTTTAGAAAATGCACCAAAAAATGCCAAATATTCCTCACCCATGATCCAAAAGGAGGTTTTGAACATTTTCGCCAACATAGTACGAAGAAAAATTCGTGAAGAAGTCGGGGATGGTGTTTTTTGTATTCTTGTTGATGAAGCACATGATATTGCTCATAGAGAGCAAATGGCCATTATTTTAAGATTTGTTGATAATGATGGTTTTCTACAAGAATGGTTTTTAGATATTGTGTGGGTTGAAGACACTACTGCAACAACACTTCACAGGGAGATAAAAAAAGTCTTTGCTTTCCATGAGTTGCCTATAAACAAGTTACGAGGTCAACGCTACGATGGTGCGAGTATTATGCGAGGTCAGTGGAATGGGCTACAATCTTTATGTATTAAAGAGTGTTCATCTGCTTATTACGTGCATTGTTTTGCTCATCAACTGCAATTGGCATTAGTTGCAGCATCAAAAGAAGTAGCTGTTATTTGGTTATTCTTTTCAACATTAGGTTCAATTGTAAATGTTATTACTACTTCTCCAAAGCGTCATACTCAGCTGCAGGTTGCACGCACAGTGAACATTGAAGAGTTGGTGGGTGCTGGTGAACTTGAGACGGGAAGAGGAGCTAATCAAATCGGTACTATACATCGACCTGGAGCTACTCGTTGGGGTTCTCATTATGATTCAGTGTGTGACTTGATACATATGTACGATGCGTCTTGTACAATACTTGAGAACATAAAGAATGATAGATCTGCTACAAACTCTTTGTGTGGGGAAGCTATTGGTGCTTATAATGCAATCAGATCTTTTGAATTTACTTTCATCTTGCATCTATTGCAGGAGATCATGGGAATCATTGATATCCTTTGTCGTGAACTGCAAAATAAGTCACAAGACATTCTGAATGCTATGAATCTAGTCACTACTACAAAAGATGTCCTCCAGAAGTTGCGATTGGATGGTTGGGCTACCTTTATTGATAAAGTGAGTTTATTCTGCAAAAAAACATGACGTTGATATGCTCGATATGAATGCTCAATACAAAGTAGGAACTGGCCGTTCTTGTCAGCAAACAGATCATATTATATTTGAGCATCATTATCACATTGATATCTTCAATAATGCAATAGATTTTCAGTTGGCAGAGCTAAATAGCAGGTTTAGTGAGGAGGCAATGGAACTTCTTATTCTTAGTTCAGCTTTAGAACCAAGAGAAGCTTTTAAGGCGTTCAACATTGATCACATTTGCAAGCTTGCAGAGAAATTTTATTCTATGGATTTCACAGAAAAAGAGCTACATACGTTGAGATGTGAGTTGAAAATCTATGAATCAGACGTACCGCATCATCCTGTCTTTCAAAAAATGTCTACTACTTCGGAATTATGTTGGGGATTTGTTGAAACAAAGAGGTCCGAAAGGTACTATTTGATTGATAGGTTAATTCGACTTGTATTAACTCTTCCCATTTCTACAGCAACTACTGAACGAGCTTTTTCAGCAATGAATCTTATTAAAACAAGACGTCGCAACAAGATGGAAAGTGAATTTCTAGCAGATTCAATGGTTGTGTACATTGAAAAAGAGCTTGCCGAAAAGATTAATTCAGAAGAAATAACCAAGGATTTCAATTCCATTAAGGATCGAAGGGCACAACTTGAATAGGTACTTTTTCTTTTATTATTTGTTAAGTTGTTATGACAAGATTGATGATGTATGTTTCTTTCTACTATAAGTTGCAACTTCAAATGTTTTCTTTGTTAAATCTAGTTGAAACTTGCTTTATTCTAAATTTCTTACTTTAAATTATTGCTTTCAAGTTTGTCATTGTGTAACTTTATGTAAGTAACAAAAAAATTTAACCATTTGATCTCCTAGTAATAATTTTAGTTTAGCCCACCCACCAAATAATTCCTGGCTCTGCTATTGATCTCCGCATCACACCATGCCGCGTAATCAACCCGCACTTGACCCCCACCAGCACGAAGGAACTTGCAACCCAGATCCCAGCTCGTGCTACTGCTGCCTGCAACCCCAATCCGACCCACCGATCCGACCGATCCACCACACCACTACTACACCACTGTCTTGCACCGCTGCTGTACCCGTTGCCTTAGAACCACTCTATTGTTGCTGTTTGTTCGCACAGTTGCGACACCAATGCGCCACAGACCTCTAGTTTGATTTTACATTGTCTGCCCAGAAAGAAAGGTTGAAGGGAAGGAGAAAAGAAATCCGAAGAAAAGAAAAGGAGGAAAAAAGAAAAAAAGAAAAAATGAGAAAGAAAAAAAGTGGAGCTTGCCTTGTTGTGTCCACCTAACGGAGCTTGTCTTATCTTGTCCGCCTAACGGAGCTTACATCCACATCTGCTTGTTGGCAAACTCATGACGTGTACCGCCATGAATTTGATGAGGGGTGTTGGAATTTAGGATTATTTTATTGTTTGAATTTGGGCTTAGCCCATTAGTATTAGGGTTTCGTTTTCTTGCTTATTAGGGTTAGGTTAGTTCTCTATATATATGATGCTTTGTAGCTCGTAGAATAATAAATCAGTCACAATGTAGCCTTTAGGGTTTTGTAGCCGTTTCGGCATTCTCGTTTGTTTAATAATATTCTTATTTTGTTAGTCTTGTTCGTTGCGCACTCTGATATTCAACTGGTAATTGTTTCTTTAGGCAGAAACTCATAGCTTGTGGTTCATTTTCCTACAATTAAATAATTTAAGGAAAACTAATGAAAAGGGCTTGAAAACTTTGAGTTTTAATGATAAGGACAAAATAAAGGGTAACGTGAATAGTACCAGGATTGACTTTTTAGTGTAAAAATGTGGTTTTTCGTTAAAGTGAACAGTACCAGGTGCTTTTCGTTAAAGTTCCCTTAAATTTAACTTAGGCATTAAAGGGTCTTTGGCTTACACCACATCAATGTGACAAGGTCTCACTTGTCTTACTATCTTGGTTGTAGGGGTACACAAAAGTATTTCTACACTTGTGTAAAATTTGTTCCACTCAAATTAGTGTTTTTATTGAGAAGCTGTTCATATTCATAGCAGTCTCTCAATTCTGAGTCTTGGAACTTTTTGGAAGAACCATTTATTTCTAACTCTTAGAAACATGGTTATATATGGAATGCACTTGCCGCAATAACAACCTAGGGCAAAGCTCCAACCTCTTGCTCAGCAGTAGGAAGAAAACGGAGCCCCTCTTCCAAGCTCAAATCCTATTGTGGAAGAGTAGGCTGTCAATCAGGATCTACCTCCTAGGCTCATACTGTGGAGGATTGGATGGATCTTAAGGAAATTAAAGTTCCTCGATCGAGTTATTCAGGAACTTAATGTGCCTCAGAAAGAATGATTTAGAAAGAGAACTTCTTAACGTTAACTCTCGCATGTAGAGATAAGAAGAGGTCATACAAACTATGATTAACCAGATCCATGTCATGCACGTCTAGTAGGATCAAAACAACGATCTTGCAACACCGTGAATCAGCGCACCGCACCTTTGTCAAGGGCAGAGGAGAATCAAGAACCATGCAGGAGGCCAAGAAAAACATTAAACTTGAGACTTTCTAATAAAAGTAGAGAAAAATATTAGGGATACTTTGGATGCAGTCCCTAGTCCCTAACATTCTTTGACTAAAACTTTAATGGTATTCAAAGTTTTATCAAAGTCCTTTGACGTTGGACACCTCATTATATTACTATTAATATTTTTATTTTTATAGTTTTGATATTAATTGTTTGATATTTTATGAGATTTATAATCCTATAAATTTAAAATCTCTCATTATAATACTATTAGAAATGGTTACAATAAAAAAATTTCAAACATTTTGATTCAATAAATGGATAAAAACTATGTAACAATAAGAAATAATAAATGGCAAAAGAATGTATCCATAGTGTTAAAAGAATTGGTACATTTTACAAAAAAAAATTGGTACATTTCACATATAACAAAGTGGTACATTAATAAAGAAGAGAATGGGTACATTATAAATAAATTAGGGTACAAATAAAAGATTAAAAAATTATGAGTACAACTGAAATTTTAAAAAATATGGGTGCAAAAAGAAATTAATACATGGGTACAAATTAAAACTAAAAAGAAAATACTACAAATTAAAAAAAAAAGGTTGCAAATTAAAAGTGGGTACAAACTAAAAATATAAATATATGATACAAAGTTTAGCCATAAAACATAAATATACCTTATGTAATTTATCTATTATTGATTAATTATACAATATCACGTGACGTTAAACACATGAGTACAAATACAAATAAAACTTTAAAAAATATGGGCACAAAAAGAAATTAATACATGGGTACAAATTAAAACTGAAAATAAAATTGGTAAAAATTAAAAAATGTTCGCAAATTAAAAATGGGTACAAACTAAAAATAAAAAAATTTAGTCATAAATATAAATATATTAATTGTAGGGTAAAGTACAAAAACTACCTCAATTATTGGGGTCACGACATTTTCATATCTCATCTCTGAAAATTGACAATGTCATACCTCATTTTACGAATTTGTGCCAATGTCATACATTCCGTTAGCCTCGCCGTTAAATTATTAGTTAAATACTTACGTGACTTGATTCAGACCATACTTTCTATTAAAAAATTATTAAAAACTAAAAAAAAATCATTTAATATTTTTTAAATATTAAAATAATGAAGAAAAGTTTTATATATATATATATATATCTTTTTTTTTCTTTTTCTTTTCTCTCTCTCATCTCCTCTTCTTCTGCATCCTTTTTTTTTCTTTTTCTTTTCTCTCTCTATTGTTCTTCTTCTTCTGCACGGACGAGCTGGGTTTCTCATTTTTTTTTTTTTCCCTTCTTCTTCTTCTTCTTCCTTTCTTCTTCTTCTTCTTCTTTCTGGGTTGCAGGTTGGCTTTAGGGGGGAGGGACGAACTGGGTTTTTTTTTTTTTTTCTCTCTCTCTCTATCTTCTTTTTCTTTAGGAGGTTGGGTTGGTGGGGGGGGGGACGAACGAACTGGTTTCCTTTTTTTTTTCTTCTTCTCCCTCTCTCTCTCCTTCCTCTTCTTCTTCTTCTGGAGGTTGGGTTGGGCGGAGTAGGGGACGGACGAACTGCTCCTCCTATTTTTTTTGTTTTTTCCTTTCCTTCTCTCTTCTTTCTTCTTCTTCTTCTTCTTCTTCTTCTTCAGGTTGGGGGCTGGTGGATTTTGGGTTGCAGGTGTGGGGATCTTGGGATCTTGGGGGGTGGGGTTGGTGCGGTGAGGGATGTGACCGGATCTGGGCGCGGGGGGGGGGGGGGGGGGGGAAGGGACAAAGGTTTTTTTTTTTTTTCCTTCTCTTCTTCTGTTTTCTGGGTTGAAGAGGGGGTGGGGGGATGGGGGAGAATAGAGAATGACGCCGGCGAGGGGGGAGGGACGAAGGTAGTTTTTTTTTTTTTCCTTCTTTTTTCTGGGTTGCAGCTGGTAGATGGGGGAGAAGAGGAGAGGAGGGAGGGAGGGAGGAAGGAAGGAAGGAAGGAAGGAAGGAGAGGGTGGCGAGGGACGAAGCTTTGTTTTTTTTACTTTTCTTTATTGTTTTAATATTTAAAAAATATTAAATAATTTTTTTTAATTTTTAATAATATTTTAATAGAAAGTGGGCTCCGAATCAAGCCACGTCAGCATTTAACTGACAAATTAACGTCAGGCTAACGGAAGGTATGACATTGGCACAAATGCGTAAAATGAGGTATGACATTGTCAATTTTAAAAGATGAGGTATGAAAGTGTCGTGACACTAATAATTGAGGTAGTTTTTTGTACTTTACCCTTAATGTAACATTCTTAACACTAAAGGAATATATTTAAAAATAAAAAAATATTTTATTATTGAAATAATTCATGATGTTATTAATGCCCAAGGACCTTGATCAAAAATTGACAAGGAATAACATTTTAATCAATGGAGTAGCAAAATGAGGGATGTAAACCTAATTTCTCCAAAATATTAATTAACCGTTAAGTGAATACTTTAATTTACTTTTACCATCGCATTTCTTTTAACATTTGAGATATTGTGTTTGATTTTTGTGTTCTTAATATGTCAATACTTAGATGTAAAAAGTGGTGTGTACATTCAATATCTAATGAGACAAAATTGATATGACATATACATATTAAGACATATACACGTGGGTAGCAAAACCACACTCATACGAATTTTTTTCTCAAATTTGGATTAAAGTATAATATCGTATGAATCAAATATGGTACATAAATATTGTTATGATAGGTATTCCCTAAAGAAAATCTAAATTAACTATATTTTTTTCCTGAAAATTGGATTAAAGTATAATATCGTATGAATAAAATGTGGGACATAAATGTCACAGCCCGTTCCAAAATATTACATTCGTGGCTGTGAATGGACGAAATTGCCCTTAAGAAATACTAAGTATGTGAAGCTCAAGTTGATAATTATCTAAGTTCCTAAGTTTTGAAAATAAAATGGAATTTAATAAGGATGGAACTTAGATTTTTAGGTTAAAATTTTGTGGTTTAGAGTTGGGGATTGGAAAAGGACCACGTGGGATCCCCATTCCTTATTTCCCTCCCCATTTCCCGTATACTGTCCTTCACACTCTCTCTCTCTCCTCCCTCACGATTACTCTCAGTTCTCTCTCCCTCTCCTTCGAACTCACACGGACCACCACCAAAACCACCCTAAATCTATACCAACGTCAAGTTTGAGACCACCATTGGAATCCTGAGGACTTCACGATCACGTTGGTATCCATTTCAGGTAAGTTTTACTTCGGAAAACCTAGATTCTAAACTCCCCATGAAAGTGTACTGTTCATGAGCTTTGAATTGGTTGATTTTTAGGACAATCCAAGCTCATAGTGAGCTTAGTGAGGTCCCAAGGAAGCTCGGAGTGCTTCGTTGGAAGTTTTTGGACGTAAGAACACGGAGATCGACAAGTTCAAAATTTGGCCGGAGCTTTCGAGGCGTTTTCCGGCAAATATCCGGCGAGTTAGGAGTCGAGGTAGGTATCAATCTCTTCGTCTCGTCAAGTACTACAACTTTCCTTTTTGTTTCACTCAATTTCGTTGAGTATTGAAGAAGTTATACTCATTTGAAAAATACCCAGTTTCCGGCGACCTCCGAGGCTTTCGAGGCAGTTTCCGGCCAAACCACGGCGAACTAGGTGTTTTGCAAGGTACCATTCTCTTTTTCTCTTCAAGGGCTACAACTTTAGTTTTTGAATCACTTGATTTCGTTGAGAAATGACAAAGTTATGGCAATTTGAAAAACTGCCCAGAAAACGGCCGCCGGAAAAACCAGTCCGGCGACCCAAGGAAGAAGAAGGTGCTACAGTAAAAATAAAAAATAAAAATAAAATTATTTTAAAAATATGTCGACGTCCGTGACGTCGAGTAGATCACTGTGGTATATTCATATACCTAAATTGAACACCGTATGAGAAAGTTATTGAGGATTGTTGGTTAGGTGTTCAAATAACGTTTTATAGTTTTCACATTTAGGTGAAAATGTGAATTGATGATCCGACCGTTGGATCATCACCAAACTTTGATACGTTATAATACGTAATATTTGAGGATTATTGGAACTTACGGATTGGGAATCCGAGTTACGGATCTTCCGGAATTGGAATTGTAAGTCCATAATATAAAATGTTAACCGTCACTTAGTTTTGGAAATTGACGGAGATCCAACCGTTGGATGGTAATGAAATTTTAGGATGTTATCCTAGAGATATATTGTGGACCTCTGGAAGTTATGGATTTAAAATCTGAGTGGCAGATCTTCCGGATCGATCAACGTAGTGACATATTTTATATAAGTTATGTATTCTATCGATATGAATTCTGAGGTTGGATTTGATTACTATTCTAGGCGGCGATCTTCATGACGCCTTGATGTGTGGTGCTAGGGAGTTGT
Organism: Malus sylvestris; assembly: GCF_916048215.2. NCBI lineage: Eukaryota > Viridiplantae > Streptophyta > Magnoliopsida > Rosales > Rosaceae > Malus > Malus sylvestris. Next base: position 3,484,847 of record NC_062269.1, on the reverse strand, counting down.
TGGACGAACTCCAGGTGAGTGGGCAGTTTTGTTTTCCGTATATATATATATACTTAACGTTTTCCCAGAAATTGAAAATGCATGAAATTATGTTTAAAATGAAATGCATATGAGTTATGTGGAAAAACGGGAAGTGAAATACCATGCATAGAATTGATATGAAAAGTATATAGAAATGTGAGTTGAAATGCCATGCATGAATTAATATATGATGCATATGTATGAATTGGTGCGGTGGACGCACATGTAAGAATTGATTTATGATGCATATGTATGAATTGGTGCGGTGGACGCACAGGTAAGAATTGATTTATGATGCATATGTATGAAATGGTGCGGTGGACGCACAGATGAGTATTTAATTACTGTTATGATGATGATGATATATATTGAGCTCAAATCCTGCACCATGGTTTAGTGCTTATAGTATTCACCGCATCGCACGCTCGCCTTGGATCCAAGTAGATGCTAGTCGTACAGTCCACGCGGAGTGGGTACGACAGACCAGTCGCGAGAGTGTTAGTGAGATTCCGACTGGTGGGTGACCTTAGATTATGTGCACAGATGATTTATGAGAAGCACTAGAGCGTAACTTGTGTGCAGAAGGCCGGACGGGTCACAGAGGTGACTCCGGTAGAGTGATAATGATAGATTTTGAGCTCTAGGTTCAACCGTATAGGGCTATTAGAGGGCCTACGGTTGATTACTTTCTTGCACCTGATATGATTATGTTGATGCATTCATACCTTATTACTGTTGAGATGATGTGGCATGGCATAATTAATATGAGAAATGTTGAGATGACATGGCATGGCATGATTGATAAAGAGATAATGTTGAGATAGTAAAAATGAAGTTTTGAGAATATATATGTATATTTATATTTTACATTTCTGGGAAAGTATACAGGTTTTACGGAGAGGGGTTACAACGTTTTGAGAAATGTTTGGACTTGGAAAAGAATTGTTTTACTGACCCACTCAATTTTGGTTTTGCGCCCCTCCAGGTTCAGGAATCACAAAGGTGTGGTGACTACGAGGAATTCGACGGTGTTCTGACAGATTGGACAAAAATTAGGACTCACCTTCGGGTGTATCAACTTATAAATTGTATAATTAAAGCTTCCGTACTGTGCAAATGGTTACGTCACTCTCACGTGACGGCCAGCATGCCCTCCTTCGGGACGGGGTGTGTCAGTTGGTATCAGAGCATGGTTGCAATCTTGGACATCTTGAGAAGTTTCTAGTGAATTCTGTCAGAACTACACCGCCTCGTAGCAAACCACGTAGTTAGAGGAACTTAGTCTCCCTGATTTAGCGGGTTGGGGGAAACTATTCTTATGGTGATTCAGTATATTAGAAAAATGGACATTTTAAGACGGGTTATGAGTTGAATTTGAATCACTTAAGAGAAATGATGAACCTGAGGGAACAAAGTGACGGATTAACCAATTGGAAAAGATGTTTCAGATTATGCAAGTCAAAGGAAATTTCCTTCTGACAGGGGGTCGAGACGACTACCTGGTTTTGGGTATGAATTTGTATCCTGGTGGAAACAGGAGTATGATGTGTTGTCACCGGAGGAACAGCTGATTTAAAATTGTTTAAGGACTTGTTTAAAGGAAAAGTTTATCCCTCCGGCATTTATCGATGGTAGTAAACAAGAGTTTACAAATATGAGACAAGGAAGGTGATGATCGAGGGATATTATAGAAAGTTTTCAGACTTGCCTCGTTCCATCCAGATATTGTTGTTAATTTGGTGGAGGTGTTATGTTGTTTTAAGCTGGGTGGCAAAAAGGGAAGTGGTATTTGGGGTGACCACTATCCATTGTAGTTCTTATCAGGAGTATGCTAGATGTTGTTGAATCTTGAGGACTCTGAGAACATGAGCAACGAGAATAAAGAAGAATAAGAAAAGAATGGGAATTAAAAGAAGACGATAAAGTTAATGATTCGTCATATCAAGGATATAGAAAGATTTAGAGCTTCGAAAGAAGTGAAGCTAGAGTTAATTTTTCCAGCTGAGGTTTTAATGTCGCTGGTCAGAATAAAAGTGATGGATATACTGGTAATCCCAGATATTTGAGACAAGGTGTCTCGAGTAAAGGAAATGTACCTTGTGCTGCAGGTACAAAAATTAACACTTTGGGAAATGTGAAATTAATGAATGTGTTTATGTGAACAGAAGGGACACAGAGTTGTGAATCGTCCCTAGAATCAGTTGTACTCAACAATTTTCCATGAAATCATAGTGTCGATTCAGCAGAGTTATGGATTTAGTAGTTTGGTCGGATTGACCGTGAGTACAGAGATATTTGATGAGTTATATGTTCAGCCGTACGGACCATGAGAAATGGATTTGACTGACACATGAGAAATTGGTGAGTTATAGGCTCGGCCGTGCCGACCACGCGGAGTGGATCCGGCCGACGTATTATTGAGATAAGAGTTGAATCAACCGTATTGGTCATTCTAGTTGACTTCGGCTGATATATTTCTTATGATGTATGTTATTACCTAGAGAGTAGTAAATAAATGTAGTTGAGACGAGTGTATGTATTTTGCATTGAGTGACAAAATAGTAATGTTATATCTTTGTGAGTGGTTGCCTACTTATCGAGACAACGATGATTTATCAGTATTGCGGGCTGCAGACCGTAATATTAATAACTCATTCGTGGATTCGTTAAGCAAGCAAACCGGTAGATTATTTTATGTTAGTATTGTACTTATTTGGAATGCTTAGTAGTAATAGAATATATATTGTATCAGTTAATTCTGTTCCATTAGATTGGTTGGTTATAATTGTGACAAGACGGAATGTTAAGGGAAACCAGTACTTTCCATCGATCTGGATGACCAGAGATTACTTTTGTAAGTATGCAAAGTGGATTAAGTTCAGCCATTATTTATGCTGTGAGAGCAAAGAGATTGTTTTCGAAAGGCTGTCAAAAATACTTAGCTCATGTGGTGCTAAATGATGTTGTTTGGAGTAGTGTGAATAATGTCGAAAGAGTTAGACTTTTCTTGATGTCTTCCCTGAAAGTATACCTGGATTGCCTTCAGGCAGAGATATGAGGTTCACTATTGATTTGTTGCCAGGTATAAATTTATATTGGAGATTGGTTCATGATGAGTTAAGGGAATTGGAAATTCAGTTGAGGGAATTGGTTGATAAAAGTTTTATTCAACCTAGTACAACACTTTTGAGGAGCCCCAGTTTGTTGGTGAGGAAGAAAAATGGATCTTGAGACTGTTCATTGATTATAGACAATGGAGTCGGGTAACGATTGAGAACCGTTATCCATGGTGATGTACTGATGTTTATTTAACCAGCTCAAAAGTAATTGCGAAGATTCAAAGATTGAATTGAGATCTGGTTACTACCAATTGAATATTATAAGTGACATTGATCATAAGATGGTTTTCTGGACTCGTTATAGTCTTTATGAAGTTTGGTGATGCTATATGGATACTCATGCTGTTTTATGAGTTATTGGATGAAGTATTCCAATAATGCCTTGATAAATAGATATCATTTTCATTGAAGATATTCTGGCATATTCTGAGCCAGAGCAGAGTATGTAAACGTATTAAGTCAATGAAGCAAAGATTGAGAGAACGTTGGTTGTATGCTAAGTTTAGCAAATGCGAATGTTGGATGAATCAAGCAGCATTTCTGGGATATGTTATATATTCTTAAGGTATTCAAGTGAATCCTTAAAAGGTAACAGAAATTAAAATTTGGAACAACCACGAGTCGTAATTGAGATTTGGAATTTCTTAGCTTACCAGGCTATCTTGGATGGTTGTGAAAGATTTTTCAGTCATTGCGTTGTCATTAACGAGACTGATGAGAAAAGAGGTTATGTATGAGTGGGAAGGAATTGTAAGCAAAGGATTCAACAACTGAAGTATTTCCTCACTCATGCACGTATTTTAATATTCCCAGAAGATAGCGATAATTATCGGTATATGGTGATGTTACATTAAATGTTCTTGGATATGTACTAATGCAAATGTTAGGGTGATTGCATACGTTTCACGATAAATGGAATCTCATAAGATGAATTACCCTACTGGTGATTTGGAAGTCACGATTACCATTCTTGCTGTGAAGTTATGGAGACATTATATTTTAGTGGGAATGCAAGATTTTTTTTTTTCGAATCCAAAAAGTCTTCAATATCCATTACTTGGAAGGAATTTGATATGAGGTAGCGAAAGTGAATTGTATTGCTTAATGAACATGATTGTACGATCAGGGTGATCGTAAAGTTTGTTCTAGCTGAAGCACTTGGTGAGAAGACTACAGTAAGATTAATATCTGGCATGTTTGCCAAGAGTATCATCTTGTGGATTGAAAACCAACGGAAGAAAAATTAAGAATGGAAGATCGAGAAGAAGTTATACTTGTTAAGTAACAAGTTAGTACATTTACCCCAGTGTTGAGTAACAACCTTTCCCAGACAGTGCAACACTACTTATTTGTTTTATGGAAAAGAGAATTGGATTACGGAACTGCTAAGTTTCTTAAGTATGTTGGTTGTGCAGTTTCCGAAGTAACGCCATAAGGACCATGAAATGTGTCACGTGAGTCGGTTTTTGATGACTTGTGAATGGAATGTTTCTGGGTAGAGAAAGATTCGATCGAGAAAGAGTTTTAGTAGACCCTGAGACTATGGATGAGTCTCCTCAAAGTATTCAGGTGATTAAGTTAACCTGAAGTAACCAGGAATGGCAAAAGAGATCAACAGATGGATATGCCACTAATCAAGTGTGTAAGGTAAATGGTTTAATATTTTTGGAAATTTCACCATGAACAGAAATAGTAAGATTCAGAAAGGGAGACAAGATAAGTCTTGAACACATCAGTCCGTTTTGATCATTAAAGGAATCGACGAAGTTGCATACAAGTTTGTGATGCCTTCAGAATTGGCTAAGGCACATAATGTATTTTGTGTTTGATGCGTTGTCACTAGGTGGCAGATTTGTCACATGGGATTATGGTGTAACTATTGAGAATTAAATTGGATTCGACTTGATAAGGAACCAAGGACGACTTTGGATTGGAAAAAGAAGGTCCTGAGAATTAAGACAGAGTAAGTAGTAAAAGCTTTGTGAAGGAAATCATTCAGTAGAAAAGTATGTGGGAGAAAGAGAATCGGATGAGAGAGATTTACCCGAAGCTATTGTTGGAGTATGGTTGATTTAGTTGGTTGCTGGAATTTCGGGGACGAAATTCTATAAGGAGGGGAGATTGTCACAGCCCGTTCCAAAATATTACATTCGTGGCTGTGAATGGACGAAATTGCCCTTAAGAAATACTAAGTATGTGAAGCTCAAGTTGATAATTATCTAAGTTCCTAAGTTTTGAAAATAAAATGGAATTTAATAAGGATGGAACTTAGATTTTTAGGTTAAAATTTTGTGGTTTAGAGTTGGGGATTGGAAAAGGACCACGTGGGATCCCCATTCCTTATTTCCCTCCCCATTTCCCGTATACTGTCCTTCACACTCTCTCTCTCTCCTCCCTCACGATTACTCTCAGTTCTCTCTCCCTCTCCTTCGAACTCACACGGACCACCACCAAAACCACCCTAAATCTATACCAACGTCAAGTTTGAGACCACCATTGGAATCCTGAGGACTTCACGATCACGTTGGTATCCATTTCAGGTAAGTTTTACTTCGGAAAACCTAGATTCTAAACTCCCCATGAAAGTGTACTGTTCATGAGCTTTGAATTGGTTGATTTTTAGGACAATCCAAGCTCATAGTGAGCTTAGTGAGGTCCCAAGGAAGCTCGGAGTGCTTCGTTGGAAGTTTTTGGACGTAAGAACACGGAGATCGACAAGTTCAAAATTTGGCCGGAGCTTTCGAGGCGTTTTCCGGCGAATCTCCGGCGAGTTAGGAGTCGAGGTAGGTATCAATCTCTTCGTCTCGTCAAGTACTACAACTTTCCTTTTTGTTTCACTCAATTTCGTTGAGTATTGAAGAAGTTATACTCATTTGAAAAATACCCAGTTTCCGGCGACCTCCGAGGCTTTCGAGGCAGTTTCCGGCCAAACCACGGCGAACTAGGTGTTGTGCAAGGTACCATTCTCTTTTTCTCTTCAAGGGCTACAACTTTCGTTTTTGAATCACTTGATTTCGTTGAGAAATGACAAAGTTATGGCAATTTGAAAAACTGCCCAGAAAACGGCCGCCGGAAAAACCAGTCCGGCGACCCAAGGAAGAAGAAGGTGCTACAGTAAAAATAAAAAATAAAAATAAAATTATTTTAAAAATATGTCGACGTCCGTGACGTCGAGTAGATCACTGTGGTATATTCATATACCTAAATTGAACACCGTATGAGAAAGTTATTGAGGATTGTTGGTTAGGTGTTCAAATAACGTTTTATAGTTTTCACATTTAGGTGAAAATGTGAATTGATGATCCGACCGTTGGATCATCACCAAACTTTGATACGTTATAATACGTAATATTTGAGGATTATTGGAACTTACGGATTGGGAATCCGAGTTACGGATCTTCCGGAATTGGAATTGTAAGTCCATAATATAAAATGTTAACCGTCACTTAGTTTTGGAAATTGACGGAGATCCAACCGTTGGATGGTAATGAAATTTTAGGATGTTATCCTAGAGATATATTGTGGACCTCTGGAAGTTATGGATTTAAAATCTGAGTGGCAGATCTTCCGGATCGATCAACGTAGTGACATATTTTATATAAGTTATGTATTCTATCGATATGAATTCTGAGGTTGGATTTGATTACTATTCTAGGCGGCGATCTTCATGACGCCTTGATGTGTGGTGCTAGGGAGTTGTTGGACGAACTCCAGGTGAGTGGGCAGTTTTGTTTTCCGTATATATATATATACTTAACGTTTTCCCAGAAATTGAAAATGCATGAAATTATGTTTAAAATGAAATGCATATGAGTTATGTGGAAAAACGGGAAGTGAAATACCATGCATAGAATTGATATGAAAAGTATATAGAAATGTGAGTTGAAATGCCATGCATGAATTAATATATGATGCATATGTATGAATTGGTGCGGTGGACGCACATGTAAGAATTGATTTATGATGCATATGTATGAATTGGTGCGGTGGACGCACATGTAAGAATTGATTTATGATGCATATGTATGAATTGGTGCGGTGGACGCACAGGTAAGAATTGATTTATGATGCATATGTATGAAATGGTGCGGTGGACGCACAGATGAGTATTTAATTACTGTTATGATGATGATGATATATATTGAGCTCAAATCCTGCACCATGGTTTAGTGCTTATAGTATTCACCGCATCGCACGCTCGCCTTGGATCCAAGTAGATGCTAGTCGTACAGTCCACGCGGAGTGGGTACGACAGACCAGTCGCGAGAGTGTTAGTGAGATTCCGACTGGTGGGTGACCTTAGATTATGTGCACAGATGATTTATGAGAAGCACTAGAGCGTAACTTGTGTGCAGAAGGCCGGACGGGTCACAGAGGTGACTCCGGTAGAGTGATAATGATAGATTTTGAGCTCTAGGTTCAACCGTATAGGGCTATTAGAGGGCCTACGGTTGATTACTTTCTTGCACCTGATATGATTATGTTGATGCATTCATACCTTATTACTGTTGAGATGATGTGGCATGGCATAATTAATATGAGAAATGTTGAGATGACATGGCATGGCATGATTGATAAAGAGATAATGTTGAGATAGTAAAAATGAAGTTTTGAGAATATATATGTATATTTATATTTTACATTTCTGGGAAAGTATACAGGTTTTACGGAGAGGGGTTACAACGTTTTGAGAAATGTTTGGACTTGGAAAAGAATTGTTTTACTGACCCACTCAATTTTGGTTTTGCGCCCCTCCAGGTTCAGGAATCACAAAGGTGTGGTGACTACGAGGAATTCGACGGTGTTCTGACAGATTGGACAAAAATTAGGACTCACCTTCGGGTGTATCAACTTATAAATTGTATAATTAAAGCTTCCGTACTGTGCAAATGGTTACGTCACTCTCACGTGACGGCCAGCATGCCCTCCTTCGGGACGGGGTGTGTCATAAATATTGTTATGATAGGTACTTCCTAAAGAAAATCTAAATTAATTATTGATGATGTCAATGACAATTACATAGCACGACCATGATGCTCCCACGACTCAAAAACCAGTGTGAGATGTCCGCGTACTCTTCGTCTTATAGGATACAAACTTGCTAAGTCAACTTTTCGTAGTTGGTATTGACAAAATATCGATCCCCAATCTCTACATATAAAATATTATGTTGATGTGGTATAAGAAATCATTCAAAATAAGTACCGAATAAACAATATTATTATGAACAATGACAATAACATACATGCATGCGTGGGATGCTAAAAGAAAACCAGATGGCACACATTAAATAAAACGACACTTTTTTTTTTTTTTTTTTGAGATGTTAAGGAGACTCTCTCAGAAGTGAAAGCCTCACTTTGAGCGAGTCTCCTTAACATTGATTTTTCTTTTTATTGAAAAAGGAAACATAATTAACCAAACTTTTGTAGCTATATTGTTGAGATTAAGCATGAAATGTAAATGGATGATGATGATGTTCCACATTGATCTAGAAGAGGTGGTGGTGCTTCTTTCCATGAGCCTCTTCCTCTTATTTCTTTGTCTGTTTCTTCTCATGATGCTCATGGAAGGCAAATCCACCGGCACCAACTGCAGCTGCTGCAGCAATCTCTTCTTCTATCTTGTGCTTGTGGGCATGCTCTGGGTCTTTCTTTGCCTTGTGCTTCTCATGCTGCACCACATCATATAAAAATGACATAAGTTAACACACATTAGACTTGTTCTTATATATATCAAGAGCCCCAATTTGGGGTCACGTATGCTGACAAAAACTTTGGGGTCACGCATTTGACAAAAATATTAGGATAAAATTGCCCTTCAACCAAAAAAATTCAAAAGCAGCCCAATATAATATATCAAGTAATGCAGGGACAATTTGGTCATCATAAAATATAATATAAATATAAGTGGAAGAGAGAAAAGAATAAAAAAAATGAAGGGATAAGTGAAAGTTGATGGTGCTCACGTGAAGGGGAAAGAAAAATATAATAAAAAATAAGGAAAATGATGAATATTATGTTCAAAACATCTTAAGAGGCGCGTAGTGCCAGTGATAAATTAGTAAAGTTTTTTATTTTATTTTTTATTTTAATTAGTACCTTACAATTGATTAGTAATAATGTGATTCAATCAGTTGTTTATTAAATATTATTTTTGTTGATGCATAAAATCAGCGAGGACTTTGGTACAACAGAAAGTGTCAGGTTTGTGACCTTCGCTTGGTTGCTTCGATCACTAGTGAAGATAAGTATGTAAATGAATAGGGATAGGGAAGCAAACACAAGATGTACGTGGTTCACCCAGATTGGCTACGTCCACAGAGTAGAGGAGTTCTCATTGATTGTGAAGGGTTTACACAAATACAAAGGTTCAAGCTCTTCTTTTGTTAGTTCTAGTGAATAGTTTAGTACAAAATGACATTAGAGATTATTGTGGGAGAATGATCCCTATTTATAGAAGAGAGTTTCTAGTTTTGTTCTGACATTGACACGTGTCGTGTTGTGATTGGCTTCTTATGTTGACACGTGTCGCGCTGTGATTGGCTTTTGATGTCGACACGTGTCGCATTGTGATTGGCCTCCTGGTTGAAGGGAAGCTCTTATGGGTCCTTGACGATATAATGTTGACCGGTGCTCAGTAGTTTCGGGATTGGTCAAGTATGGTACAAACAGTACTAGAAACTCTCTTCTATAAATAGGGATCATTCTCCCACAATAATCTCTAATGTCATTTTGTACTAAACTATTCACTAGAACTAACAAAAGGAGAGCTTGAATTTGTGTAAACCCTTCACAATCAATGAGAACTCCTCTACTCCGTGGACGTAGCCAATCTGGGTGAACCACGTACATCTTGTGTTTGCTTCCCTATCCCTATTCATTTACATACTTATCTTCACTAGTGATCGAAGCAACCAAGCGAAGGTCACAAACCTGACACTTTCTGTTGTACCAAAGTCCTCGCTGATTTTGTGCATCAACAATTTTCTTTATAAAAAAAATCTTTCGCACGCAGATAATAATTTGATTAAATTAATTGTCAAATGATTTTTTTTTTTAATAAACGAAATTATCTACACTAATGGGAGGGGGTGAGTTTAGCCTCATAATGGGCTAGCAATAATGTGATTCAATCAATTGTTTATTAAATATTATTTTCTCTATTCTTAATGTAAATTCTATAGAAACCGATTTTATTATGTGAATTCAGCTGCTTTAATTGGTTTATGAGGGGTTTCTTTTAGCATTATCTAAAATTATTCATTTACTTCATATATTTAACTTTCATTTTGTTAATTTACGCATATAAATACATTTAAAACTTGTAAGTCGCGCGTAGCACACTGTGATTCAAAAAATACTTTCTGCACGTGCGTGAAGTCTAGTGTGTGTGTGTATATAAAAGTTGGTGGTAAATAAAAAACGATTATATATCAAAACCCTACATGAACTATTACGAAAGTATCACTTTACTCATTTCTTCTCCTGCTTATAAATGTACCATTTACCTGTGGACTTTTTGGTTCCGTATCTTACATACCTAGTTCATCAATTCCGTCCATTGATCGTTTTGTTCCACAATATTAACATGGTACCGTTGATAACGACGACGTACTGCTAATATATCTAGTATTTTGTGATAAAAAGCTAACGTCTCGCAATGGACGGACAGAAGGTTCGAGAGGACGACGGCGATCATTCAGTTGCAAAAATATGGTAAAGAGATAATGAATGAAGTATATATCAAATAATCAAATCATGAATAATTTTAAGAAATATATATATATAGGTGGGTGGCTAAAAGGGTAGTGTTATTCACATACCTCTTTTACCTCACACACACCCTTTGTTAATTATTGTCCATATCTTCTTAGTTTATTCAATTTGACAGCTGGAAATTGAAAGATGTGTGAGTGGTAAAAATAGGTGTGTAGATAACACTACACTATTAAAACTCAATACATACCAAGGCATAAGCGCCGGCAGCAACAACACCGGCCTCGCCGAGGTGCTCGAGATGCTTGTGGTGCTTCTCCTCTTTCTTGTAATCAATTTCAGGTTCAAGAGTGGTGGTGGCCTCGCTATAGCCAGACTGAGGGTAGTCTGAGGGTTTGTCTTCATCCTTGTGGTGGTGGAAGAGACCGTGGTGATGCTTCTCTTCAGACATGATAGGTTTTGGGGGATTATACGGAAAACAGATTGGTTATGAGGAGGAGAAGTTGTAATGTGGGTTGATATGGTGTGAGGGAGTTGGTTGCATGGTGGAGGGTATTTATAAATGTGATGCCTAATATTTACAGGTTCAAATGTAAAGTACTAAGTAGGGCAAAATTAAAAGGGTTCAATTAGTCAGATAAACTTCTTAATTGACATGACATATACTTAATATTTGTCAAATCAAATAACATACTTATATGATAAAAAAATGTGTTCTTCCTATTTACTCAAAGTTAGACACTCATGCTCTTGCCGCCACATGGATCGCTAGCCATGCTTGCTTTGGTGGACGGCTAGGATTGCTCTCTCATAATAAAGTGATAGATATGAGAAATTAGATCAAGTAGTATGGTGTTATTTGAGGAAATTCTCAACTGGGACTCAACCCATAGAGGTGCTATTCAAGGAAACACTCGAAAAGTGGTTCATTCAAACTTCACAAATTTTTTAATAGGCCTTTGGACAGAACGCAGAAGTTCAACTTTTCACATGTATGGTGGTGTACACTCGTGATACTGTGGATTGATCCTTAAAAAGAGGAAAAATCGTTAGAAAAATAAATTTTTTCTTTCACAGTACATACCACTAAGTGATCTGAAAAAACAAAAGTTCTTTTTGTCAAAGAAAAACAAAAGGTTAGATCTACATAAATTCATATCATTGAGTAGTAAGTACCATTGTAGCCAAACCTTAAAAAGAACTGACCGTGTCATAAATTTGTTTATATCATGGTAACTTTTGTTGTTATACCTTGTATTATATATGTTTTAATCTAAACAAAAATCAATTTGATTGAACGTCATAATGCTAGTTTATTGTAAAATTAGCACAAAATTGACATACACAGACAACGTGTACTCTTGGCTGATAACATTAGAGGTCAAGATCCATGTTGTGAAGAAATGTATCATCCATCGAAGTAAAAAAGATGTTAAAAATTTTAATTATTGTGAAAAAAAGGTATATTCACAAGCATCTTGTTGACTTTTTTATTATTATTTTTATTTTGTTTAAAGTTATACTATTAAAGTATGGAAAATACTTGGGTACTCAATGGGGAGTACCCAAAAGACTGACTAAATGAAGTGATGAGAACAAAACACCTGTTTCAATATAAGTTCTATAAACATGTAGCCAAACACAATGTTAACCATACATCCAAACAACCCCTTTCTTCCCCAACGCCCTCCCCCTCCCAGCCTCCATCTCCTTCTTGCTTCTGCCAGTTTTAGTGCCGGTAACCTCGTCTCCTTCGTCGAACCCACCCGCATCTTCTCCTCCAATCTCTCTATCGTCCCGCCCCCAAACCCTCTTCTTTATCTTAGCCATGGCAGCACCACTTCCCTCCCCTTCCTTCGCCGGAGACCACGTCAACATCAACGTCGACTATCAAACTACAGAAGATACCCACAACCACTTCTCTGCCCTTCGCCGAAAACCATGTCATCATCGGCGTCGATTACATCCGGCGACTTCCTTTTGATGTTGATTCGAAGAGAAAGAACGAAAGAGAGAGCAAATCCTCTGATGATGGGTGATCGGACGAGGCCACGGTGGTCGGTTGACACTTATGGATGGGGCGTCTGCTTGTCTTCTTGTTGAGAGAGAAGATGAGTGCTTGGATAGTGATGAAGAGGAAATTCGGAGTGTTTGGTTAGGGAAATAGCGGGTGTTTGGTTAATAATGAAAAATTACTTAAAATGCCAGCTGTTTCAATATTATTGGTCCACCTTAAAAATGCAATATGTTGGGTCCTGACCGGTGAGGATTCAAGTATTATCCGCTTGGTTGAGATGGAAAGAACTTCTTCATCTACCCAACCAAGTAATTACGTCAAAAAGTTAGGTTATCTTTCGTCCGTTTGGATAAAACTTCCATTCCTTTATTGAGAGAATGTACAAATTTCACTTTTTGCGAATAACGTATGTTTTGTAGGGATAATCTTTTAATGAAGATTAAAAAACTAAACGGTTCCAATTATAAAAGTAATATGGTGAAGATACATTATTCTCAAAGAAGTGAATATGTGTATGGCTCCAGTGTGGGGGTGCAAGTATTAATCTTGTTTTTCTTTTTATATAGTACTTAGTTGATCAATATTTTACTTATAAGACTGTTAGTTTCATGACACGGATTGTTGGAATAAAAGTGTTAAATTGCTATGTATAATAACCAAAAGTTAAATATATGAATATGACAAAATTGAATGGAATTAGAAAAATCTCAAATTGAGTCGAGACAAGCATTCGACCGGTCAAAGACGATTTCTGCCCCACTGGTACTTATGAAGGAAGCACAGCAATTAGAAAGGGTTCATAGTTTTGGGGTTGTGACTTTGCACTGGTTCTGGATTTTCCTTTGCATAATTATCTATAACAATTGAAACCGTGTATTGCAATTAGAAAGGTTATAGCCTCTCTCATACGGCAATTGCTATAGAACTTAGAACCCTAGAAAGCAATCCACATGATTCCTTTATAGGAATAGGATCCTCTTCGAATCTTCTTTATGGGGATTTGGAGAATCAATCAATTGTGTCTATTCATTGTACATCGTGCGGTTAGAAATTATTTAAAATTTTTTATTTGAAATTGAATATAAATAGTACTTAACGAAAATTGATTGCCCAATGTATGATGAACGGGTACGATTGATTGATCCCCGGATCCCCACAAAGAGGATCCAGAGGATCCTCGTCCTCCTTTGTAATCCAGGTTGGGACCACATCTAAATACACTTTCTACTATAATAACCTTACAAGTCTTCTAAGGTCATCTCCAACTAACCTAGCCAAAGGGTCATAGGCCAAAATATAGCCTGTTTTGACGTGAAAATCGTTTCCAACCAAGGGTTAGACCAAAAGGTTTGTGGGCCCCCACCGAACATAATCCATCCACTAAGCCAGCAAGCTGGCCGAAAGGAGCCAGCCAGCCAGCCCGTTTGCACCAGCCTAAACCCATGCTAGTTGATGTTAGGTTACTGTTGGATTTGATTTTTTTTTTTTTAAGACGAAATTAAAAAAAAAATCTAATTTTTTTTCCTATAAATACCTAAGCCATTTCTACACCATTTCTCACATTCTTTTCACCATTTCATACTATCTTACCTCATTTTATTTCAAATTCTTCACCAATTTTTCACATCCTTTTCATATATAAGGATAAGAAATCCAAAGGCTTATTCATTTAGCGACAAGTGGTACTCAAAATATGTCTGAAAACCTTATTTTAATATGGTAGTTTAATTCAATTAACCATATTAATTCAATTAAAATAATAAATTATTGAGGGGCTATAGCCCCTTTTGGTTGGAGATGTGTTTTTTGTCAAAGGGCTATGTTTTGGCCTATGGCCCTTTGTCATCCATAGTTGGAGATGGTATAAAATATAGCTAGGCATTGTTCATTAAAAAATAATTTATTGCAAGGCTATAGGGCTAAACATGGCCTTTTGGCTCCCTTTCGGTTGGAGATGGCCTAAGTGAAGGGATCCCCCATATATTTGAACAAAATTGGAATTAGTTATGAGACCCACTCCGCATCAAATTTTAAAGATCCGAATCATTTATTTTGTAAGTTACGATTCATATCACATCCTTGCATAAATTCAATCAATCCGAAATCATTTACCTATTTAATTGTATTTCACTAGTTTCTTATAATCTTCGTCAATTTCTTTGAACTCAATTAGATGCCTCAAATATTTTCAAATTGACTAATATTTTTTTTTATAAATTAAAGTTAATTAATTTGAAATCATCTTCATAATTATGGCACGAAATGTAATTTTTAATTGTAAGTGATGTCGAGTTTCCTATCTAAATATAGATTGATATATATATACATATATATATATATACACATATATATACAAACAAATCAATACAATGAGTCAGATTTCTACTTGGTATTAGAATAGGTTGTTTCGCTTGTGAAGTCCAACAACGACACGTATTTCACATCACCTTATTTGTGTTGTCCTTGTATTATGCTTAAAAGCTTGCTACTCATGAGGAGGGTGTGTTGAGAGTATGAATATCACATCGAATAAAGAAGGGATATTGCATGTGGGCTACTCCACATATTACCGAATGTGTTTATGGTAGATTATCAACTTTCTAAAAAGTTGGAGATCATCTTGCATGAAACGAATTCATCGTCATGTAATGTTCTAATAATACATAGCATTATATAGTTAGACTGATATATAGTTAGACCGACACGTTATAGTAACGGTAAACCTTTTCCATTTGAGTTCCTTATAAAATAGTTGAGGTGAGGTGAGGGCCAAATCCCTCCTTTCCTTCTTGACTAAGGAAAGATATATAATTTATTATGGCCTGTGGTGGTAGTGGTAGTGACTAGTGCGGGTTTCATTTCATTTGAATGGCAGTTGGAGTTTGGGCATCTGTCTTTAAGAGTATATTCACTGCCAGATACTCACTCCCTCCTAGAGTTCCTGCAGACATATTATCCAAGACTTCCGGCAAGAATGATAATTTATTATGGCCGGTAGCTAGTGGTAGTTGTAGCGGCGGTTTCATTTCATTTGAATGGCAGTTGGAGTTTGGGCATCTGTCGGCAAGAGTTTATTCACGCCCACCCCAGATACTCACTCCCTCATAGGTCTAAAGTATGCAATCTCTTGAAGTTAACAAAGCTCAAGGAGTCATGACTTTGCGCTTACATAAAAGAACAATCAAAGTATATTACGAAGCGTCGAAGTCTCTTTTTGAAATTTTCATTGTAATCACAACACCGTCACATGATGTTTATAATTCCCTATATATTAGGTTGAGTCCTGTTCTTCTAAAGTAATTAGGGATGAATTTCAAGTCCGTATTGCATACTCTTGGGTTCAATTTGTGGCACTAGTGAATCACACAATGGTGGATAGGGAAGGCTAAAATGCCTATATGAGTCTTCCCGGCCCCCGGAATGGTGGACTGTCATAACAAATCCACCAACAGGTCTTCTTTTTAAAGAAAAAAAAAGTAAAAACAAGAAAATGAGTTTTCTAATGATTCATAAATTTATGTTGATTTTGCTTTATTAAGTTGTCAAATATTTTAAGCTTTTAAATCTAAACTAATATAATCTTATAACCAATATGCATTTGTTCATCTCATTACCTCATTTTGAGGACCTGTAGCACATGACTGATATGCACTAACACCATGCTTCTAAGTATAGTACACATGCATATGAAACACGATGTTGTAAGTCTGTAACCTCAAATAGTTAATGCAATCTTTTCGAATCCTCCTTTTTAGAGGACACATACTTTATTGCTATTGTTGTCTTTGTGTCGTATCATGTTGCTTCTCTCTTATTTACCCATTATCTTTTTTCTTCTTCTTGGCTAGGTCTATCCATGGCTAGTTTAAGGTTGTTGTGTTGTGAGAAAAACGTTGTTTTCAAAAGTAGGTGTATAAGTACTTCTGCTGCTTTGGACTCATCATTTTGATTAAAAAAATATTTATTTTTTTCATTTATCAAACACAATTTTAATTCCAACTTTTTTGAAAAGCTGCTTTTAAAAAAAAATTCAGCAATGTCAAACTAGCTCTTACTAAGTTGAAGTTGGGTATATTATACATACTAACACATACTACGCTTCTTTCTCTTGTACATATTTGTCTTTATTTATTTATTTATTATTATTAAGGGGAAGATTAAAAATTATTACAGTAGTTTAAAGGAATGGGGGTTTCGAACCTACGACGTATGGGTAAAAATCTAACAACCTAGAATATAGGGAAGTAAGGTTGATCTGTCTTTGAAAATAATATCATTTCAAAATGTATAAATATAATTCACCTCCTCCTCTGCCAACAAATCGGCTCTTCCTATTCTACCATTCATTTATTCATCAAAACTAATATCAATTTAAGTATGAATAACCATGTGTTCCTTGGTTACAAGTCACCAGTACATCCTTTTCGTGTAAACCTATGGTCTCCGCTATTCGTTTTAGACTTCATTGAACGATCTGGTATCCACTATAGCACCAAGCCCAAACCAAGGAAGGAAAACTATCCCACATCGCCCCAAACAAAAGTCTTGTCTGGTTTATATAGCTCCTACCCACCAACAACATCATCTTCGTAGAGAGGAGAGACGGTTGGCATCACGGAACGGCTTTTGAGCTTACCTGTTACCACAAATCCGATTAAGGCTACCCACCCTTGCGCTGGATCTATAATCCAATTTTTATACCTCTTTTTTATTTTATTTTTTTATTTTTTTTCTCTTTTTTATTTTATTTTTTTATTTTATTTTTTATTTCTTCAGAATAATTCAACAGTTAAATTCACTTTAGGGTTCGTTATAAGCCCAGAATTTCACTTCCATTTTAGATAAGGCGCCAAAATATCGACAACATCTTCATTTACCAAACGACTCCCTCAATCTTGATGGCTACGACTGCTGTCCATTGGACTGTGAATTCCTCATATACAAAGCGACCCATCTTCTTCTCTTCACCTTTTAGACAAATCCCAACCCAACATTTCTTGCCGCTCCGCCAAGTCTCCTCCCAAATGCCCGCCGGATTTAGCCAAACGCACCACCACCAACAACAAAAAGAAAAAGAACAAAAACTATCTTTGTCCGAGCAGCACCAGCCTTTGAGCACAACCACTCTCTCTGACCCTCCACCCAAGACCAATACCAGTTGATATTCAGCACCAGTTATGTGCTTCTTGTTAGAAGCACCAGTTATTTGCTTCTTGTTAGAAGCATCAATTATTTGCTTCTTATAATGTTTTTTCCAAGATTTGCTTGCATTTTTACTAAAAATTGGTTTTAAAGACATTTTTACAAGAGCTTTCAACCATTTTAAAGACACTTCCAAACGAGCCTTAATTCTTTACATTGGAGTTTAAGATTTGGAGAAGAAAACCAAAAAGCGCAAACCCATCATCCTTTTTCAACTCATGTATAATAATATGGAACTAACATATAAGTCTTGCATTGGAAATGCTATGAACATGTACCAAAGTATCCAAGGCTTTGATGGATCTAAATTTTGTTAAGAAAAAACATAATCATACTAAGAGAACAGTTAAGAAAAAACATAATCATACTAAGAGAACAAACTATTGAGCTTACCATATTCATTGAATTAACCTTTTTCATACAATCTAAATTATACTAACAAAGGCAACTTTATATACTAATACATAAAATTGAGCTTAATGAGAAAGCAGGCACCTTAATCAGATTGTTTGGCCAAGTTGATCTTCTATTGCACAAGAGCAATCGCGTTATTAAACTTTAATTGCCAACCTTTCAACAATCTCGGAAAATCCCTTAATTTCACACTGCAACTGGCGGAGCTACTTATCCAGGCTTCCCTTCGAGTCCATGACTCTTCCATGCACAAGGACGTTTTGAAGTTCAGACATCCGCCAAACCCAACAAGGACGCCCCTTGCTGATCTTTAACCTGTATCACTGAATGCAAACTTGAACCCTCGGGAATTCCCAATGGAGGTCCTAAACATGAAGCATTATTAAGTGTATATGGCTCCCACTCTTTAATTCCACAGTTCTCTAGGGCAGAAATTAACCTCGTCCTATGCACACCATTTGGGTATTGCCCCATCCGGACTGACAAGCACAGCGCTTGTATAACATTGTCCTGCAGCTCGAGCAGCATAAAACAAACCCCAACTAAGATCATCAGCAACATACTCTACATTTGTTGTATTAAAAAACAATCTAGAAAATTTACTTGGAAATAAAAAAAGATTCTGCGTTCAGATTCTGGAAGTGAATTCATTGGTATTGTTTTTCAATCTTTTCTGAGTGAACATGGTATTCTTTGTCAATTGAGTTGTCCACATACCCCTGGACAAAATGGCTGTACTGAAGAAAGCACATACATCTTGTTGAAACTGCAAGAACTTTACTTGTTGCATCTCGTGTTCCTCATACCTATTGGGTGGAAGCGGAGAGACCATGTATCCTATCAATAGGTTACCAATCTCTAGCATATCCAAGTCTACATGACAATTACTTTTTCACAAACATCCTGATTATTCAAGACTCAAAGTATTTGGTTGCAGTTGTTTTCCATGGCTCAAACCTTATGTTAATTCCAAACTGGATGCTAAGAGTAAAAAATGTGTCTTTAGGGGATATAGTCTGCAGCACAAGAGTAAAAGATGTCTCTTTTACATTTGAGATTTTGTGTTTGATTTTTATGTCCTTGACATGCCCATGACCTATGCATATTACTTGTCAAATCACAAGACATATATACGTGGGTAGCAAAGTCACCGTTATACGCATGAATTCGATTTATTTATTTTTTTCAGAATTTGGATATCGTACGTATGAACCAAATGTGATACATAGATATTATTTTGATAGGATTTTCCTTAAGAAAATCTAAATTAATTATTGATACCAATGACAATTCCATAATACAACCACGATGATCCCGCGACTCAAAAATCAGTGTGAGATATGTCTGCGTACCCTTCGTCTTATAGGATAGAAACTTGCTAAGTCAACTTTTAGCAGTTGGTATTGACAAAATATAGATCCCTAATCTCCACATATAAAAGATGAAGATGATATAAAGAAATCATTCAGAATAAGATGTCACCACTAGAAAATAAACACCAAATAAACGATATTATTATGAACAATGACGATGACAAACATACATGGCATGCGAAAAGAAAACCATATGGCATGCATTAATTGAAAGGATACATATAATTTATTTATTATTTTTTTTTTTGAAAAAGGACACTTAATTAACCACTCAACTATATTGTAGCTATATTGTTGAGATTAAGCATGTATTTCATATGTGGTCAATGGATGATGATGATGTTCCACATTGATCTAGAAGAGGTGGTGCTTCTTTTTTCCATGAGCCTCTTCCTCCTCTTCCTGTGTCTTTTTCTTCTCATGATGCTCATGGAAGGCATATCCACCAGAACCAACTGCAGCTGCTGCAGCAATCTCCTCTTCTATCTTGTGCTTGTGAGCATGCTCTGGGTCTTTCTTTTCCTTGTGCTTCTCACGCTGCACACATCATATAGAAAATGATATAAGTTAATTAACACACATTTGATTAGATTTTTTCTTATTATATATATAAAATGTTGGTGGTAAAAAAAATATGGTTAATTAATATCAAAACCCTACATGAACTATTACGGAAGTATCACTTTACTCATTTCTTCTCCTGTCTGCAAGGTACCATTTACCTGTGGACTTTGATTCCGTATCTTACGTACCTAGTTGATCAATTCCGTCCATTAACATGGTACCAATAATATCGATGACATACGTACTACTAACATATCTAATATTTCGTGATCAAAAGCTAACGTCAGACGGAGTTGATAGATTTGGAGTACTGTGAGACTAAAATGAAGGTTTGGGAGGAGACGGCGATCATTCAGTTCCAAAAGTATGGGTAAAGTGATAGCGAGTGAAGTGATGAAATAATCAAATCATGAATAATTTTAAGAAATATATATATAGGTGGGTTTTAAAATACAATACATACCAAGGCAAAAGCGCCGGCAGCACCAACACCGGCCTCGCCGAGGTGCTCGAGATGCTTGTGGTGCTTCTCCTCCTTCTTGTAATCAATTTCAGATTCATGAGTGGTGGTGCCACCATATGCCGCAGTGGTCTCACTGTACCGGCCACCGCCGGGACGTCCTTCACCAGAATAAGCATTGGTGTCCCCGTCGCCACCACCTAGGCTGCCGGTACGTCCTTTACCAGAATAATCATTGGTGTCGCCGTAACCACCACCGATGCCGCCTGGACGTCCTTCATCAGAGTAGCCAGACTGAGGGTCGTCTTCGGGCTTGTCTTCATCCTTGTGGTGGTGGAAGAGACCGCGTTGGTGCTTCTCTTGAGACATGATAGGTTTTTGAGGAGAAGTTGTAACGTGGGTTGTGAATCTTGTGATGGGGAGTTGGGTGCATGGTGGAGGGTATTTATAAGTGTTGGTGCCCAATATTTACATGTTCAAATTTTAAGCACTAAGTAGGGTAAAATTGAAGGGCTTCAATTGTGCTATGTAGACATACTGATAACACTTTCTAATATTTACACGCTGTAGTAAATGATATATACAATCAAATATTCAATATAATAAACTTACTAAGGAATGATATACACGTATTATTTGTCACATCATATATATATGTTTCATGCTCTTGCCGCCACATACATCGCCAACTGTGCTTGCCTTGGTGGACGGTTAGGATTGCTCTCTCATAAAGTGATAGATATCATTTGAAGTGGGCAACGACAGGGAGGGAATTCTCACCAGATATTCTTTGTAAGGATCTCGAGGATTCTTCAATCACATCTATTCATCGTATATTGTGCGGTTAGTTTTCCTCAGATAATGTTTATATTCAATTTTGAATAAAAAATTTACAATGATATCTAACTGCATGATATACGATGAATGGATGTAATTTGAGAACTCTCAGGATCCTCGCCGGATCCACACAGCGAGGATCCTCACTCAGAATTATGTATGGACAAGATTCTCTTAAATTGAGTATAAAAGTTTTCTTAAGCTAGCATATAGTACCTTCAAAAGTTGGAAACTGCTTTACTATTTATTCAAGATTATTAGATAGATTTGAGTTAAATGATTGCAAATTAAGTAGCCGAAGCCTATAAAAAGAACTGAAATGTGTCATAAATTCGTTTAGGCTTTTTAGCCAAAATGGTCCTTAAAATTTGCATAACTCCTCACTTTGGTCCCTGAGATTTCAAATCAATAGAAGTGGTCCTTGAGATTGTTCACCATCCATCATCTTGGTCATTCCGTTAAAAACTCCGTAAGTGTCCTGGAGCTTTTGGCCGGAAGTTTGGGCAATTTTCAAAGCTTCGTAACTCAATCGTTTCTTAACCAAATTCGACCCATAATATATCAAAATGAAGATAAGAAAGTGTAGAATAAGAAGATTATACCTATTTGGAAGCCCAATGGTTGCCGGAGATGGTCGGAAAATAGCCTCAAAGTTGACTGGTCCAAGGGAAAAATGGAAAACTCGCAGGAAACTGGGTAAACTTTAAATGTTCATAACTTCTTCAATACTCAACTAAATCAAGTGATTCAAAAATGAAAATCATACTTTTCGACGAAACGAAGAGAATGGTACCTTTTTTTATGGCTAACTAGCCCAGTTTCAGGCTAGTTTTCCAGTTTTCCCTCGAACCAATCAACTTTGAGGCTATTTTCCGACCATCTCCGGCAACCATTGGGCTTCCAAAAAGGTATAATCTTCTTATTTTACACTTTTCTATCTTCATTTTGATATATTATGGGTCGAATTTGGTTAAGAAACGATTGAGTTATGAAGCTTTGAAAATTGCCCAAACTTCCAGCCAAGAGCTCCAGGACACTTAACGGAATGACCAAAATGATGGATGGTGGACAATCTCAATGACCACTTCTATTGATTTGAAATCCCAAGGACCAAAGTGAGGAGTTATGCAAATCTCAGGGACCATTTTGGCTAAAAAGCCATTCGTTTATATTATGGTTACTTTTGGTTTTTAAACTTATACTAGTACATGCCCACACACAAAATGTGAAATATTTTAATTTTGTTTTTAAAATTGAAGGAGAGAGAAACATAGTGAGAGACAAGTGGGAGTGGGTAGAGAGGGAGAGAAGTTTATTTTTTATTTGTTTTTATTTTTTTAAATTAGACATGATACAATCACTTGTATATGTGGTTTAGAAAAAAATAGCAAAATTTTGTTTTGTAAAATTATATTATTATCCTTAACTTTTTTATTATGATAGAAGACAAAAATGTCTTTTTATTCTTTTTTGGTTGACAAAGAATGTTTCATTAGATAGGTATGAATCTAAAAAAAAAAAAAAAAACTGATTGAACATCAGAATACAAGTTTACTGTTCAGATTAAGCACAAAATTGACAGACAGAGACAACCTGTACACTTGGCTGATAACATTAGAGATCAAGATTCATGTGGTGAAGAAATATATCATCGATCAAAGTCAAAAAGATAATGGGTGCGAAAAAAGTATATTCACAAGCATCTTATTGATTTTTTTAGAAAAATTATTATTATTAAGAAGAGTGGGAGAGTTTGAAATTATTTCATTAATTTATGAATCATGGAATTTTGAACAGAAACTAAGTAAAAAGCCAACACTCTAATTACTAGAATATTGAATTGAAATCTTCTTATTGATGCTCAATCTTCATTTATAAAAAAAAATAATAATAATAATCAATCTTCAATAGTATCAGTATATATCACTCCATAACAAAATAAAAAAGAAAAATCAATAATCGTATATGTATATCTCTTCACTTACTTTTTTTTGTTATAAGGGGAGGGAATGGTAAGTCTATGGCAATAACAAGGAAATGGTCGACGAAGTCATCGTTCATGTTCACTGATAATTGAGGTGGGTGGAGGGTTTTGATTGAGATGAAGAGCGGTGGCAAAGTCATAAATTGTTAGGAGAACGAACGAGATTTAAAAGGATAAAATGACCCTAAAATTGTAGGGAGTTTTAACGAAAAGTTCGCGGTACTGTTTACTTTAACGAAAAACCACATTTTTATAGTAAAAAGTCAAACCTGATACTATTCACTTTACCCTTTATCTGTCCTTATTGTTAAAACTCAAAGTTTTCAAAGAAACAAAATTAGCCTTTATATTCCTTTTGAATCATGTCCCCTGCTTCAGAAAACACTTCAATTTGGAGTAGACTCCCCCTTCAGACTCTACAATCCCCAACCAAACATAATATATAAGTCTGATCCAACGCAATCCTTCCTAAAATTGGGGTTTCGTCGATCAATCAAATGAACAATTTTCACTCTCAAATCGCTCCATCTCCCTCTCTCTCATCCATTCAATTGGTTAAAGCTTTCTAGTATCAAGATTGGCAGAAGCATCCGCATCAAGATTGGCGATAGCCTTTAGTGGTGAGTGAATAACTATCTACTAATGGATAAATGGGCCCGCCTTGAATAAAATATGACACCTTATCAAAATATATTCAAAGTGGGTTCAATAGTTGTGGTTGAGTGATATTGAAACAGGACCGAGCACTAATAAGAGCTGGTTATTGTATGTATTATAGGAATGTAATTTTTAATTGTAGTTATGTGTAGGATTAGTATCTAAATAGTGATTGATATGGTTCTATATATATATATATATTAGTACATTACACAAATCAATATTAGTTATCATATTTCTACATGATATCTGACCAGGTTTACTTCACGTGTGAAGTTCAACGGCCACACATGCTTCACTACACTTGATTTGGGTTATCCACACACACACACACACACATATATATATATAGTAGTACATTACATAAATCAATATTAGTTATCATATTTCTACATGATATCTGAGCAGGTTTATTTCACGTGTGAAGTTCAACGGCCACACATGCTTCACCACACTTGATTTGGGTTATCCACATACGTTTTAGGCTTGAAAGTTGGCCATAGGTGGCATACTCTCGGTGCCTTAAGGAAATAAACATATTGGAGTCCTAATTACATGCAATTAATTAAGGGCCTTTATTAAGTAAATACAAGGAATAAGAGTCATAATAGGACTATAATTGATTAGATATGATTTGGGTTGATATCCTTTCCGAAAATAGGGAGGAATTGGTTGAAACCCTAGCTATATAACCTAGGAGCAGTCCCTGCTTCCATACCAACTAAAACTCACGAAAACTACAAGCCTATTTCGATAGTAGAGTTCATTGAGAGGTACTGGAAGTAGAAGACTACTTCTACTTTGTTCGTAAGGATCAATGGCTTCATCTTCGTAATCATGTGTTCCATATTATACAAATAAGTTTAATATAATTAGTCAATCTCTATTTTATATGGATTTGATTTATTCATGATCCTAATGTCATGTTGTTGTGATTTCAGAATGTGTCTTACATGTGGTATCAGAGCTACACAACAAGCTTAGGGCTCGGGTTAATTAAAGGTAGTTGTTTGCCTACATAATATTGTTTTGGTCGGATGTCTTCTACTCTTTGATCCTATGAAATCAGTTAACATGCTTCCACAATTATGTATCAATTAGCGTAATAACTAAGTTTATTATGTTTATATTTTATGGAAGAATAAAAGTATGTATATAATCAAGGTTGGTATTGTTTTTGTACTTCACAGTGAAAAGAAAATTTCGTTTTGAATTGCATTATGACGCGGTGTCTTTTCCAATTGCACGGTGTCTTTTCCAATTGCAAGAAATTTTGTAAAATGATTGCAGTTTTTTATGGCGTTTGACCAAACCTAATCTTGGATGATATTTGGATTTATTATATAATCCTCTTATTATCGATTTAGATGCAATAATTCTATTTAATTATTATTATTTTAAAAAAAGGGTGAGATATGGCGTTGAAACAGTACGGGGTCATCTCCCTCGTGTGTGAGGTTTTTAGTACCTAATTTGGTTGAGTTAAAATAAAGCTTTTGATTCCAACTAAATTGTGAATTAGATAAAGGTATCGTTGATTCTGGGCAATCAACCTTTATTTTCTTATTTAATTTCTCCATCTCAAAATTGATGAAGTTGAGAATTTACGCTTCCGCTTATTGTGTTGCAAAATCTAAATTTTTGGCTAGTTTGCTTATATTTTAGGTTGTTCTCTGTTAGGATTCTGTCAAATTATCGAATTAACTCTTGCAAATGTAAGGTTTCAAGATGAATATTGTATTGGATTTCATGATTTCATGCTTTAAAATTTGGATTTACTATGGTTAATTAACATGTTCTAAAAAGGCATTCCCAATTTGTTTGTTTTGATGAACTGATAGGTGAAACTATTTGGCAACTTACGTATATATAAACAAATTATTGTATTATGAAGGACTGCTTAATGTCATAATTTTGATGTGTGATTACTTACATTATTATGAATTGCTTTCAGTCGGTTCGTATTGGGGTTTTCAATTTTGTAAGAAATTCAATTGTGGTGTGAATCATTTTTGCCTAAACTTTTGTCAAAATTAATCATGCTAAATAATAATCTTTTCAAACTATAATTATTATGGGGGTAAGATTATAATCTTGTCACCAACAGCCAAAGTCGTGTCTCCATTAAAGTCTCATTAAAAGGAATTAATTATATATGTTCATTCTCAAATTTGGATTTTATGCAACATTATAGTGTTTTCTTTTTCTGAGCAAATATAGTGTTTTCATTTGGGATTAATTCAATTTTGCATTTTTCGACTCTTATCCTAATAGTGCATATGCAAATGAATAAGTAAGTTTTGGTTCTTGGTTATTTCTCTATGAAATGATAGTCGCTTCTATCATTTCAATGAATATTACTTTTAGTGTTCTATATAACTGACGTAATTTTCATACGAAAAACCATTCATGTCAATAAACTGGGCTTGATAGACTTTCATAACTCCAAATATTATGAAATTTGTCATGTTGTAATATCAAATGGATTGTAGACGCTGGTATTGTTTCCTACTTTTTGGACAAGAAATGGATTTATGGTAAATTTTTAAGTGTGATACCATGTTGCTGGAAGCCTGCAAGACTTCTGCAGAATAGTGTGTTTGTAATATTATTTTGATATATTTATGTAATTGATAAATTCATGAAATTTTAGTATGATATACATTGAGATATTTATTTCAAATCTAGAAATTTTCACAAGCATTGGTTTGGAAATGAATTATTGGTGAATTTGTTTTTTTAATCTCGGGATTGTCCTGCATAATTTATGTCGTTTCTGCAGCAAATTCCATTTCGATTTTATATTTAGCCCACTTTTAAAATCGCAAAAATCATGGAACTTTGGGTGACAATAAATTTATATGTCTACTTTATTTCTGGAAATTTTCATCCATATTGGAGAAAAAAATTGAATTTTTGGTGAATTATTTAGTCTCTGATATGTACTGCAGAATTTTTGTCGTTTCTGTAGCACATCCCATTTTGTATTTTCTTTTAGTACACTTGTAAATTCTCAAAACTTATACAATTTTGGGAATTAACAGATTTGTATATTTACTTTATATCTGAAAATTTTCATGCATATCAGATGAACAATGAATATTTGGTGAATTTGTAATCTCAGGTCTGTACTGAACATTTTCTGCAGTTCCTAAAGAACCTCTCTTTTCGAAATCATGTTTGGCTCACTTAAAAATTTTTAAAATCATGAAATTTTGCGAAATAGTAGTCATATATGTCTAGTGCATACCTAAAAATTTTCATGACAATCTAAAGATAATTGAGTTTTTAGTGAATTTGCAAACTAATTAAAGTAGTACTGTTGAAATTTGGTACTTCAAAACTAGTTTTGTTATGTGATATTGTTTCACTGATTTGTGCACATCTATTAGTATCAATTATTGTACAAGCTTATGGTTCCAATATGTCTTTATTTTATGCAAATTCTCAATACTAATGACTTTTATAGACAACACTGATTAAATTTTGATTTAAAGATGTATTGGTTTGTTTTGCTTAAACCAATGTTTTGTTTGGTCATCAATTCTGATTATGATGATAATTGTCTTTTGAGAGAAAATTGGAAAGTGGCATCATTTTACTGATTGATCATTTTGGTCCCTATCGAATAACTGATATAACCATGTTTTCTCTTTCGAGAACTCTATTGTTCAATGTCAATAACGACATACTTTTGTGTTTGATTGAATCTTTAGAGAATCATTGAATATCCAACAAAACGGTTATTTAATATTGTTCTAAAGGATTATTTTGAAAAATCAAAACTTTAATTTATATGGTGAATACTTTTGTCCCAATGGGAATTTCAAGAAATCACTCACCAATTATAAATTAGTATTATAGCAAATCATAAAGTACTTCTAACATATTTTCATCTGGCCAAAACTGTTGAAGCTATATGTATTTTGTGTATTTTATGTTTTGGCTAGCAATGCATGTATTTTTCACATGATTTGTTTCTGCCCAAAGGTGTAACAATCATGCAATTTGCAGTTGGTTCGACCCTCCAAAACTCGAGTACATCCATGGTGTATTTTGCATAAT
The DNA here is from genome assembly GCF_916048215.2 of Malus sylvestris. Lineage (NCBI taxonomy): Eukaryota > Viridiplantae > Streptophyta > Magnoliopsida > Rosales > Rosaceae > Malus > Malus sylvestris. The sequence goes on along the minus strand of NC_062269.1, from coordinate 3,456,416 downwards.
CAAGATTAAAATAGGTAAATGTGCCAATCTTTTGCCTTAATTTTCTTTGAGTTCTAAATTGGATTAAAATTATTGTTGAAAATTTGATGTTATTGGGATATCTAAGTGTTTATCGACTTTGTTTTAGAATTAAAACATAAATTTTAAGTTTGGATTCTCTTATTAGGTTTCATTTTAATTTATGATTTGGGGGCCTGGGCCGAGATGTGTGCCGACGAGGACGTCGGGCCCCTAAGGGGGGTGGATTGTAACATCCCATATCACCCAGGGGAGTGGATCATGTAAGCCTTATATGTATGTTCTCATCTCTACCTAGCACGAGGCCTTTTAGGAGCTCACTGGCTTCGGGTTTCGTATGAACTTCGAAGTTAAGCGAGTTCGGGCGAGAGCATTCCCATGATGGGTGACCCACTGGGAAGTTCTCGTGTGAGTTCCCAGAAACAAAATCGTGAAGGCGTGGTCGAGGCCTAAAGCAGACAATATAGTGCTATGGTGGAGTCAAGCCTGGGATATGGTGGGGGCCTGGGCCGGGATGTGGCAATTTGGTATGACCTAATCGTTAACACATATGTGAGTCTTCTCTCATACACTAAAATAAAATAAAATAAAATTTGTAGTCATTGCATAAGTTTTTATTTATGGAACCTTTCAATTCTAACTACTTAAAAATAATAATAAAAATAAAAATTTATGTATTTGATCTTTATTGATTCAACTAGCCTATATTTTGTTATATGAAAACCATTTTCTCTAGTGTTTAATCTTGCAATTTTGAGTGTTTGCCCAAGTGGGAGAAATAATGTATTATGGGCTTCATACTCATCAATTTTGCATACTTTTAATGGTCATAGTTTTGGTAGATAAAACGTACATTATCATACTTGTTTATATTTTATTTGTTATACATGCAACTAATCTTGCAGGAAATTACTGAAGGGTTAATGAGTATATTATGCTCAAAAGTGTTTTGCTTATTAATTCTTGTTTGTTGTTCAAGAAATTGGACTTGTGATTTATATGTTATTGACGGAAAATTAATCTGCTCCAAAGTGTTTTCTTATTCAGTACAACTATAAATCAATGTATAGTGAAGCATGGAATTAACAAGATTGTATATACTTCATCTGCTCAAAAGTGTTGAAGCTATATACATTTGCCCTTGTATTTTATGTTTTAGCTATGCAATCATAATATAATCAGTTTCTATCAAAAGATGATTCTGGAATTATATGCTTTTGATGCAATAAGAAAACATTTGGTTAAAGTTTTTAATTTCTGTCAAATGTTAGATGAACAAAACTAACCAAATGATTTTGTATAATTTTTCAGTCACAAGAGTCACTTCCTTGCAGATATCTAGAATAAAGATGTTGAGCTCACAAATTTTATGTTCTAGATCCCATGACTAATGTTTTGCTAATGGGAGTATTTGAAAGGTATATGTTTCATTTTGTTGACATTTACAAAGTTTTTTTTTACTCTCTTAATCAATGGGAGTAATAATAATTTATCTATATAATTTTGTCTCTATTAATCAGTGGGAGCAAGCAATTACCTTTTGTGTTAAAAATTTGAAGTGTTAGTGGCTGATACTTTAAGAGTAAATTTTGTTTAAATTTTGTTTAAATTTTGTTCATAAGTTTTAATAAGATGTCTTGATTTTGTAAACAGTATGTCGTATTTTACTTGTTCTCTTATATATTCTAAATTGACAGAAAAGTTGGATTTTGTTACCAACTTTGTTGACCTTGTTGAGTTCTTTTGTGAACTACTTTTGTACTGAAACATATTTTCATATTTTCAGTTCGACTATTGTGAGCTAATGTTTTGACTATTAACTCTTGGTATCATGACTTTGTTAGTAACATAGTGTTTTGAGTTAAGTGTGCATGTAATCATGGAGTGCAAGGAACTATCCAATGTGTGCTTTGAACACTAGTAAAAAAAACACTTTGCGCGACGCAGGTCCTTCGTCGCACAAAGTCAAAAAACGTCGCGCAAAACTTTGCTCAACGAACCTTCGTCGCACGCAAACCGTCGCGGCAAGGCAGTGACAGAAGGCTTTGCGCGACGAAGGGGTTACATGCGTCGTGCAAAGTGGCATAGGTGTCTTTGCGCGACGTAGTCATGCGTTGTGCAAAGTGACTTCGTGGCTTTGCACGACGTAGGACATGCGTCGCGCAAAGTGGCTTATTATCTTTGCGCGACGTAGGCATGCGTCGCGCAAATCCCTTTTTTTTGTTTTCGTCAAAAATATTTTTTTTCAATTTTTAATAAATATTGTAATTAAATTCTAAACAATAATGAATTAACCAAGCAAAAGTATTTAATTATAAAATATATGAAAATGTACGTACAAGATGTTCGAACAAAAAAGAAAAAACTACAAGTAGTCTTCTAGGTTTGATATGTCAAGCTACTGGGTATCGACAAGGCGAGGTGGCTCTGAGGTCGAAGGTGGAGCAAAATTAAGTGCTAGTAGTGAGATTTGGAGGCTAGACATGGCTCGTACAAAGTCTCTCACCGTCCTGGTATAGGTCCTCATCTCCTCGCCCTGGACCTACATAGTCAAATGAATACAACAGTCTAGGAGATGAAGAATCATCAAATTCAGAACATAGTCAACTAAATTTGGTCCAGTCGCAGACGTGATAGAAACAAGAGGCGCATCAACATCTTTTATGACTTCACTTTGTAATATCGTCGCTTGAGGGACCCTGTAAAATAAGAGAGGCTTTCAAGAATTTAAAAAGCAACGTGATCGAAAATCGCCAACCTTAACAGTATTCAAATGAATCTATACCTGGTGGAGTTCATGTAGGACTTGACCACATTTAGCTCTTCTGTGATTAAATTCACCCCAGGAAATGGGAGAACTTGAGAAAAAGTTTCGTTCATAAAATTAACAAAAATTATCCCAACTGCCCCAGATCTGTAAGCCCCAGGAAATCTAGCGTTCTTCTCACATACAACTATCTTTCCCTTAACTAAATCAGGGTCCAGGCAACCTTCCCAACATATACTAAAATGCAACAAGAAGTCAGTACTATAGTTTCATTTTTATTCCTTTAAATTGTATGCAGTAAAAGTGAAACAGGGACAAGAATTACCAAGCTAGCATTTGAGAGCATTTTGTTCTTGAAGCATCTTTTCCATATATGAGAGGAAAATTTGTTCCATTTAATGTGAACGTGTTCGTAGAGTGCCCCTGTTTGTGATAAGAACATTAAAAAGTATTGAAAGGAAAACAATCTGAGCCACAGTATATACAAGTATTCATAAAATGTTTTTATTTTGTTGAAAAAGGAAGTGGATGAGACATACGACTAGTTTCTTTCCGTTTGCAAGAACAATGCTGTCAATAATCCGGCGATCTGTGGTACTAGCTGCAACTGTGAATATCCATGGTGCTACACTTGACACAGGACCAACCTTATAACTATTAAATATGGTTCCGGCAGACTGTGAAGTTAGTATCCCTTTCTTCATGGCATGAAAGGCACCAATTGCAATCGGGTCAATATAAAAATGAGGCTCAGAACGAAAAAATCCATTAAGTGAAATTGAAATGATGTCAACTTCATCAGCAATTGCATCGTCAAAAGCAGCCATGATACTGTCTGAACTACACCCGAAATCAAGATCACAGACTTTATATGCTGTGATTCTCGCAGCAGGTACACCTCCTCTTGCAGTACCACTTGCTAGTCCGTAAAAGCTTACATCCTTTACAGGACTCCTGGCTACAATTGATGCACAGTGAGTTCCATGACCCCAGAAATCCCTTGCAGAGTCTGTTAAGTAATATCGAGCACCAACGATCTTTCTGCAAAACAAACATTTCTTGATGTTGACTAAATGTTGCAAAGTACAAAGGCAAAACCATTACAAAAGTAGTTTAGTTATGAAATTTTGAAATGAATAAACTCAACCAAAAGTTTTAATTCGTATAATTGATAACTTTATGCATGTAAATATTGAGAGACATACTTGTTGCTGGTGAAATTTTTGCCGCCATCACAAACACCTTTCCGCTTCTTAGGAGGATGACCAAAACCTTCCTCTTTAAAGCTCTCAGCTTCAGGCCAAATTCCAGTGTCCATCACACCAATAATGAAATCACTTTCAGTTGTGGCATTTCGACTGACTTTCACACCAACAATGATATCACTCTCAGTTGCAGCATATAAAGCAGATTCAGAACTAACAATCATCCAATTCAATCAATTATCCGCTACACGACCTACATAGTCATAAGAATACAACAGCCTAGGAGATGAAGAATCAAGAGCATTCACTAACATGGAAAAACAATATAGAACTTGCTGAGGTCCTGAAATTCCCAGTAGCATTATAACTACCTTTACTATTTGACCAACAGTAGGTAACAACCAGTCTAAAATGCCTTTGGTTATGGAAATCTCAACTCGGTTCAAAAGTCATAGGATGTAGTTAACTATGATTTACGGCTACTAAGTCAAGTTCATTAGTTTTTGACTTTAAATATTTCTTAGATTCATACAACTCATAACTCAAATGCAGAAAAATGAAACGATGGTTGGACGGTATCAACCGTATCATTTCATTTAAAATAGCAGCAAAGAAAAGAAAAGGCTCGGATGGAAATTGTGGAATTGAAATCATGATGTTGACAAATGAAATTGGGCTAAACGACAAATGGAAAAATGATCGCATGAAATTTCAACCAATCATCTATAAACATACATAACACCAGCCATCAATCATCAATCTACAAATGCAATTCAAATTTTAGGAAAACCCTAAATGGTGGCAACAGAACAATCATCAATCTATAAATTCTAAATTAAAAACCCTAAAATCCCTACACCAGAAATTCACATTAATAACAAAACCTTAAATCAAAATTACCTAAATTTTAGAGGGATGACGGCGGGGGTGTTGTCGAAGAGGAGAGAATCGACGGCGGGGGTGATGGCCTGGGTTCTCTGGGATGTCGTCGAGAAGGATGATGGGTGGTGCCGTTGTGTTGGTCGACGGCGGTGATGGCTGGTGAGCACTACGAGGAGGAGGACGATTGAGAGTTGGAGAGTCGAGGGAAGGGAGTCGAGGGACTGAGAGTCTAAGAGTGATTCTGGTACTCGGGTGGAATTGGCTGAGGAGGATAGTCGGCTGGAGTTAGGAGAAAGATTTGGGTTTGGTTTGGGAAAAGAGACCAAGTGAGAGAGATGAGAGAGCGGAAGGCTTTTGGTTTGGAAAATTTGGGAAATTTTTTTAAAAAATGCCTATTTTTTACAATTGCCCCGCCAAAATAATGACAAATGGCGCGACGCAGGTATACATTTCGACGTCGCGCAAGGTTTTTTTATTTTTTTTTTATTTTTTAAATATAAATTTTACTGAAAATTTACTTAATAAATATATATACCTTTGAACTTGATGGAATACGCATTGTATGAAATTAATTTCAACGATCCAACCGTCAAAATTGTTTGTATATATTCCGAGATCGCATACGCCAAAAATTGGAAAAAATAAACATCCAAATATCAAGTAACGGGACAAAACCTTTCGACGGTTATAAACGAAAAATCACGATTTAACGGTTATTTTAACTCCAATTTGATTACTTTTTACAACTACACTCCTTGAGCCTATATGAATACAACGAACCAATTCGATTGTCAATTTAAAATATTTACACAAGCGGATACCACAAAATGTTATGTTAAACTTAATGATAGTATAAATAAACTCCAAGTGTTAGGAAATCTATCGTTCTGATGAAATACGCATTCTACGAAACTAATTTCAACGATCCAACCATCAAACTTGTTTGTATATATTCCGAGATCGCATACGCCAAAAATTGGAAAAAAATAAACATCCAGAGATCAAGTAACAAGACAAAACCTTTCGACGGTTATAAACGAAAAAATCACGATTTAACGGTTATTGTAACTCCGATTTTGATGATTTTTTACAGCTACACTCCTTAAGCCTATATGAATACAATGAACCAATTCGATCCTCAATTTAAAATATTTACACAAGTGGATACCACAAAGTGTTATGTTAAACTTAATGATAGTATAAATAAACTATAAGTGTTAGGGAATCTATCGTTTTGATGGGATATGCATTGTACGAAACTAATTTCAACGATCCAACCGTCAAACTTGTTTGTATATATTCCGAGATCTCATACGCCAAAAATTGAGAAAAACAAACATTCAGATATCAAGTAACGGGACAAACCTTTTCGACGGTTATAAACAAAAACGCACGATTTAACGGTAGTTTTAACTCCGATTTTGATGATTTTTTATAGCTACACTCCTTGATCCTATATGAATACAATGAACTAATTCGATCTTCAATTTTAAAATATTTACACTAGTGGATACCACAAAATCTTATGTTATACTTGATGAAAATATAAATAAACTCTAAGTGATAGTGAATGTAATGTTTTGATGGGAAATGTATTGTATGAAACTAGTTTCAACGATCCAACCGTCAAACGTATTTGTACATGCTTCGAGATTGCGTACGCCAAAAATCGCAAAAAACAAACATTCAGAGATCAAGTGACGGGACAAAACTTTTAGACGGTTATAAATGAAAAAACATGATTTAACGGTAGTTTTAACTCCGATTTTGATGATTTTTTAGAGCTACACTCCTTAATCCTATATAAATACAATGAAGTAATTTGATCGTCAATTTAAAACATTTACACAAGTGGATACCACAAAAGAAAAAGGCATTATAAGAACCCCAAAAGAAAAGCAAAAGAAAAAAAAAACCACTTTGCGCGACGTAGGTCCACCTGCGTTGCGCAAAGCTGTTTTGCGCGACGCATGTGTACATACGTCGCGCAAAGTGTTTTTTTTTTTTTTTCCTTTTGCTTTTCTTTTGCCCTTTTCCTTATGAGTACAAAATAAATTAATTAAAATGTACTTACTAAATATATATACCATTGAACTTGATGGGAAACGCATTATACGAAATTAGTTTCAACGAGCCAACCGTTAAACTTGCTCGTATATGCTTCGAGATCACGTACGCCAAAAAGCACGATTCAAACTTGTTCGTATATATATACATTTAGAGATCAAGTAACGGGACAAACCTTTTCGACGGTTATAAACGAAAAAGCACGATTTAACGGTAGTTTTAACTCCGATTTTGATGATTTTTTAGAGCTACACTCCTTGACCCTATATGAATACAATGAACTAATTCGATCTTCAATTTAAAATATTTACACTAGTGGATACCACAAAATCTTATGTTATACTTGATGAAAGTATAAATAAACTCTAAGTGATAGTGAATGTATTGTTTTGATGGGAAATGCATTGTACGAAACTAGTTTCAACGATCCAACCGTCAAACTTATTTGTACATGCTTCGAGATAGCGTACACCAAAAATCGGAAAAAACAAACATTCAGAGATCAAGTAACGGGACAAAACTTTTCGACGGTTATAAATGAAAAAACACGATTTAACGGTAGTTTTAACTCCGATTTTGATGATTTTTTAGAGATACACTCCTTAACCCTATATGAATACAATGAACTAATTTGATCGTCAATTTAAAACATTTACATAAGTGGATATCACAAAAGAAAAAGGCAATGCAAGAACCCCAAAAGAAAAGCAAAAGGAAAAAAAAAAAAAACAATTTGCGCGACGTAGTCAATGTCGCGCAAATTAGCTTTGCGCGACGGTACTTTGCACGACGAAGTAATGCGTCACGCAAAGCTGATTTGCGCGACGTAAGTGCACCTTCGTCGCGCAAAACATCTTTGCGCGACGCATTCCTTCGTCGCGCAAAGTTCCGTTGCGCAAAGCTACTTCGCGCGACGTTTGGTATTTAGCGTTGCGCAAACATACTTTGCGCGACGAAATTTCCTACGTCGCGCAAAGTTCTGTCGCGCAAACATGTTTTTGTACTAGTGGAAGTGTTAGTAGCTGATACTTTAAGAGTAAATTTTGTTTAAATTTTGTTCATAAGTTTTAATAAGAGGTCTTGATTTTGTAAACAGTATGTCGTATTTTACTTGTTCTCTTATTATATTCTAAATTGACAGAAAAGTTGGGTTTTGTTACCAACCTTGTTGAGTTCTTTTGTGAACTACTTTTGTACTAAAATATATTTTCATATTTTCAGTTCAATTATTGTGAGCTAATGTTTTGACTATTAGCTCTTGATGTATCATGACTTTGTTAGTAACATAGTGCTTTGAGTTAAGCGTGCATGTAATCATGGAGTGCAAGGAACTATCCAATGTGTGCCTTGTTTTCCTTGGTTCTACGTTTAGTCTCAAAGTGACAAGTTACTTGAAAGGTATGATTGCATACTTTAGTGGACTCAAGTGATCACCGTATATATTTATCTCATTGAGGTATTCTCATTGACATTCAAGTGGGAGAATGTAAAACCATTTTGTGAATGGCAATTAATTATGCCGAGAATAATTGAGGGAATAGTTGACTTGGCAATCAAGTTAATGAAATCTCTAGGACTCTCGGTGCCTTAAGGAAATAAACATATTAGAGTCCTAATTACATGCAATCAATTAAGGGCCTTTATTAAGTAAATACAAGGAATAAGAGTCATGATGGGACTATAATTGATTTGATATGATTTGGGTTGATATCCTTTACAATAATAGGGAGGAATTGGTTGAAACACTAGATATATAACCTAGGAGCAGTCCCTACTTCCATACCAACTGAAACTCACGAAAACTACAAGCCTATTTCAATATTAGGGTTCATTGAGAGGTACTGGAAGTAGAAGACTACTTCTACTTTGTTCGCAATGATCAATGGCTTCATTTTCGTAATCATGTGTTCTATATTATACAGATAAGTTTAATATAATTAGTCAATCTCTATTTTATATGGATTTGATTTTTTCGTGATCCTAATGTCTTGTTGTTGTGATTTCAGAATGTGTCTTACATATGGTATCAGAGCCACACAAAAAGCTTAGGGTTCGGGTTAATTAAAGGTAGTTGTTTGCCTACATAATATTGTTTTGGTCGGATGTTTTCTACTCTTTGATCCTATGAAATCAGTTAACATGCTTACGCAATTATGTATCAATTAGCGTAATGACTAAGTTTATTATGTTTATATTTTGTGGAAGAATAAAATTATGTATACAATCAAGGTTGGTATTGTTTTCGTAATTCACAGTGAAAAGAAAATTTCGTTTTGAATTGCATTATGACACAGTGTCTTTTCCAATTGCAAGAAATTTTGTAAAATGATTTCAGGTTTTGATGGCGTTTGACCAAACCTAATCTTGGATGATATTTGGATTTATTATATAATCCTCTTATTATCAATTTAGATGCAATAATTCTATTTAATTATTATTAATTAAAAAAAGGGTGAGATATGGCATTGAAAAAGTACGGGGTCATCTCCGTCGCGTGTGAGGTTTTTAGTACCTAATTTGGTTGAGTTAAAATAAAGCTTTTGATTCCAACTAAATTGTGAATTAGATAAAGGTGTCATTGATTCTGGGCAATCAACCTTTATTTTCTTATTTAATTTCTCCATCTCAAAATTGATTAAGTTGAGAATTTACGCTTCCACTTATTGCGTTGCAAAATCTAGCCAATTTTTGGTTAGTTTGCTTATATTTTGGGCTGTTCTCTGTTAGGATTCTGTCAAATTATCGAATTAAATCTTGCAAATGTGAGGTTTTAGGATGAATATTGTATTGGATTTCATGCTTTCATGCTTTAAAATTTGGATTTACTATGGTTAATTAACATGTTCTAAAAAGGCATTCCCAATTTGTTTGTTTTGATGAACCAATAGGTGAAACTATTTGGCAACTTACGTATATATAAAAAAATTATTGTATTATGAAGGACTGCTTAATTTCATAATTTTGATGTGTGATTATTTACATTATTATGAATTGCTTTCAGTCGGTTCGTATTGGGGTTTTCAATTTTTTATGAAATTCAATTGTGGTGTAAATCATTTTTGCCTAAACTTTTGTCAAAATTAATCATGCTAAATTATAATCTTTTCAAACTATAATTATTATGGGGGTATGATTATAATCTTGTCACCAATAGCCAAAGTCGTGTATTAAAGTCTCATTAAAAGGAATTAATTATATATTTTCATTCTCAAATTTTGATTTTATGCATCATTATAGTGTTTTCATTTTCTGAGCAAATATAGTGTTTTCATTTGGGATTAATTCAATTTTGCATTTTTCGACTCTTATCCTAATAGTGCATATGCAAATGAATAAGTTTTGGTTCTTGGTTATTTCTCTATGAAATGATAGTCGCTTCTATCATTGCAATTAATATTACTTTTAGAGTTATGATAGGACTATAATTGATTAGATATGATTTGAGTTGATATCATTTCCGATAATAGGGAGAAATTGGTTGAAGCCCTAGCTATATAACCTAGGAGCAGTCCCTACTTCCATACCAACTGAAACTCACGAAAACTACAAGTCTATTTCGATAGTAAATTTCATTGAGAGGTACTAGAAGTAGAAGACTACTTCTACTTTGTTTGCAAGGATCAATGACTTCATCTTCGTAATCATATGTTCCATATTATAAAGATAAGTTTAATATAATTAGTCAATATCTATTTTATATTGATTTAATTTATTCGTGATCTTAATATCTTGGATTTGATTTATTCATGAAATGAATTCATTGTCACACGACGTTGTGATTTAAAGATACAATGTTACACAAAGAAAAACTTACACATGACTTTATGATAACGATAAAGTCACACGAGACGTTACGATAACGATAGCAGCAAACGTGTTCTATTTTAAGTTATTTCTCAAATAGTTGAGGTGATGGCCAAATCCATCATTTTCTTGTTGATTAAAGAATGAAATTAACTTTGGCCGACGGTAGTATGGTGGTAGTGGCGGTTTCGTTTCATTTAAATGGCAGTTGGAGATTGGCTTCATATGAATGGCAGTTGGAGATTGGCATCTGTCGGAAAGAGTACATTCACTTCACACTTTAGATACTCATCGCTGCCTCATAGAGTTATGGCCGACAAATCATCCAAGACTTCCTTAAAAAAATATAGGGTAAATTACATTTTACCACCTCAAGTTTGAGGTCTATTGCAACCTCATACAACATCTTCAAAACATTTCACTTTCATACCTTACGTACTATTTTATTTCAATATAATACATCCGTTACATTTTCTATCCATTGATCCGTTAAGAGCTTACGTGGTTGTCACATTTGTGCCACATGGCAAAATATAATTTTTTTTTACATTAAAAATATTATAATATTAACCCTATTAAAAATTAAAATTAAAGTTAAAAAAGAAAAAGAAAAACCAAACTAAAACCCAAAAACCCATTCCCCCACCCCCACCTCTGCCATCGTACTTGCCGGCTCCGCTGCCCTTGCTTCCTGCCATCTTCTTCCTCTGTTCCAATCTCTGCAAACCCTAATTTCAATTCTCCAATTTCCCCCTATTTCTCCACTCAATCCCTAATTCGCTTCCCAAATGCAACGCCTCTCGTTCTCCAAATCTACGAGATTCAAAAGAGGGCCAAGCTCAAAGCCGCAGTGACCAAGCTTGAGCGGCCGTGGGAGGTTGTCGAGAAAGCTCCGCAGGTTTGTTGACGAGTAGATTTTATATTATATATTTTACCCTAATCTTAGTATATTTTGGTCAATATTTTGGAAGAATTTTGATACTTTGAATTGTATTTTCAATATAGGACTTTCGATTTCCTTTGGAGCAAAACAGGACCAAATGGACGAATTTTGGAGTAATTCTAGTTGGAGGACGTTTATGAGTCACCTAGCTTGATCGTATCAAAATCTGGGATTTTTCCACCAAGCAGTTATTTTCTGGCGATAAAATAAAGGAGCGATGTGCAGTGCTGGAAAATAACGTTTTTGGGCTTAAATTGCGTTTTTGGAGCCCAATATGACCTCGGATGGGTTCGTGGTCTTCTGGAGAAGTGTTCAGAATATTCTAAACATTAAATACAGCTATATTGGGCTAGTTTTGGAGCAGCTTATGGATCCAAAACGTGGCTGTTCAGATTTTAGGCGAATTTTACCATTTAATTTAGGGTTATGTTTCTTATTTTATTTGATTAGTATTTTTAGTTTCCTAGTGGGAATAAAGGACCGGTTTTTAGGGTTTGTGTGGGGGCTTGGCAGATTTATTGCTTGGCCGTCTACCATATTTCACAACGCTTTCTTTTTATGCAATTTTGGAGACAGAGAGAATTGCTAGGGTTTTGGAGATTTTCTACTTGAAGGTGTTTTCAATCCTTTTCTTAATAATATTTTCTATGATTCAATTATGAATATGCGTAACTAATTCCTTTTGCTAGGGTGAAACCTTGAGCCTTAGCATGAATATATGATTTTTATTTAATTGCTTATGATTGATTGCATGCATACTTTGTTGTTAATCACCGGGATAAAAACTATCTTATTGTCTTAATGCCTGATCACCTTTAGGATCTTTAGAAAAGTAATTTGATGCAATTTTGGTCGAAAGGTTCCCTGAAATTGACGCTGGCTTCTTGTGATTAATAATTGTAATTTCACTTAGGATGAATACCACGTCTTAAGGGTTTCATGGTTTTTCAAAGGGTTTTCATAAAGCATAATGAGTCTTTCGCGTTCAGATTTGATCCGAACGTCCGGACGGGTTGCATATTAGATATACGTTCTATGTTGGAGGTTCCAAGTAGAATATGAATTAGGAAAATCTAACCTTCAAAGTAGCATGTGTAAATCATAAGTAATCGGTAAAAATTCATAGGATTGCTAGGTGATGGTGGATCCCTAGTGCTTTCTTAATTTGATTTCTCCGAAAACTGTTTTCTTTTTCCCCAGTTCTAATATTGCAGATTGTTTATTTTAATTAATTAATTTCGTTTTTATTTTAAGTAGGTTATAAAATCAATCACCTCAATTTCTACTTTACAATAATTAATTGAAATTTGGTTTGTTTCAAATTATTTAATAATCCTTGTGAAGAATGACCTTGCAATATCCGTTTAGACTACAACAACCTTGTGATTCTTGCAAGTATTATAGGTGTTTTTATTGCATTCACATGAGTAGTAAAATCCATATCATTTGTTATACATAGAAGCTTTCACAGGTCATTTTATTTGGAATGGGTTAAGATCAGCAAAAAGGTTATTTGGGTCCTTAGAGTTGTTTTGAGTATATGGAGGGGGGAAGAGAGTGGTAGAGAGGGAGGTGGGGGTGAATCTCTCTTTTATGAACACAACGTTCATAAACTAAATTGAACATATAGTTTCAAATTTAGTGCCTTTGAAACCCGAAGTTTTCATAAAACAAATACACCCATGAAAACCCGACGTTTTTCATGAAAACCATGTCTTAGAACTCGAATGTTCTAAATTTGATGCTTATGGATGATTCATTCCCATAAAGCCAATCACAATCCTGTTCCCTCAATTTCAGTGGATTGTAGAATCATCACAAGTTCGATTCCCTTATTTGGATGTTTCTATCAGAAACCACTTTCTGTGGGGTACATGATATGAATCTCCACTTGACTATTAAGAAGTTGAGAAACCATTGAAGCCAACAATGGCAACGAAGAGTTGAATAAGCTTCCGCCATGATCTTTATTCGAAGAATGATGCCCGAAGCATTACAAATGAAAATACCTCCCGAACGAGGATTCCATGGCTCTTTGGCTCGCTCCTACGAACCGTCTAATCATGAAAGACATTGCCTGAAGCACACCATGATTACGGCCATGAATGAGTACAATTATGAAGTTTACAAATCCGATCGAGTTTTAAATAGAGAATACTTTTCTCGTCCTTCCATGTTTCTAACTCGCTCCTGAAGCAGCAGTGTAGAAAGCAGAAGTTTACCAAATTCTTGGATCTGATTACTACCACAAATGTGAGAGATAATTATAGATCCAGCTTCGGTTAGAGTCTACCGAACGGTATAGACTCAGTTTGGTTGGAGTCTACCCAATGGCTCGACCCAATTCGGTCAAAGCCTACAGAATGGTGATGCCTTGCTTCGGCAGAGATGCACTAAACATTATTACTTTACTTCGATAGAGGCCTACCAAATAGACCCCTCCAGCTTCGGCTGGAGCCTACCGAATCCAATTTTGGGTATGTCTCTCATGGTCTAATTTCGAGTTTGTTTTTACAACATATGGTAGAATCAGGGCCTGCCAAGGTGTGGCATCATGCCCGAAGCATGATCCTTGGTACCTAAAGACCTAAAACTTCAACAATAAGAGATATTATTCCCAAACCTCAACCCTGCAGAATCTACTTCTGTCTCGATGGAATAGATCATTGGTTATGCACCTATTCGTGCCTCTACCAATGTCGTTGAGGAGTACCATTCTAGTAGTCAATATGTGAGACTAATTTTGCTCCTTCAGACACCGTTGGAAGAGAAAAATTTTCACATGGATGGTCTTGTTAGCCGAATCCCTTTAGTAAAACCATTTACTTTGTGAACATTTTTTCCATGTTCTTGGATTCAAGCTTGGTGTTTATTTTAAGTTATGGATAATCTTATTGATATTGTCCTCGAATATGAGTTAATTGAATTATGTTTCTTAATACATGTGACCCAATTCAATTAAACACGTGATTAGGTACGAATGTTGGAAAGTTAGTTGTATGGATGAATGCGATACTATGCACACTGACTTTATACCTAAATCACATCTCTAGCAACGACTTTAAGTCTATCCAACCTGATTAAGAGCATTGACACGCTTCTCGTTTTATGAATGGTACTGAATTACCATGTCAAATACCTTATACTTTATCCGTTTTGGAAGAACGTCGTTAAGTTTCCTTAAGGATATTCGAGATGACAATGATTATGAATGAAACAACTGAAGAAAATAAGTGAAATATCTTTGCACCACATCCAAAAATGAGCCTAAAGCTTTGATTTGGGGCCAATGGGTTGTCTTCCACCAGGGAACACACCATATGTGGCCGGCCTAAAGCCTAGTGATTGGGCAGTTTACTTACTTTGGCATGACCATTTGGGACACTTAGGTCAAACAATGATGCCACGACACATCTCCTTACCCGAAGTAAGGACTTTGTGCCTACAAGCACACTTTGCCAAGCATGTTCATTGGGGAAATTGATTCTCTAAATCATCCCTCACAAAGATACGAATCACTAACTTTTCACAGTGGATTCAAGGGAATACATGTGGACTAATCCAACCAAAATCCAGACCATATAAACACTTATGGTTTTGGTTGATGAATTGACAAACTGGTCACATGTTTATCCACACACATTGCTGCTAAACCTCCTGGCCAATTAAGGGTTCACCACCCTACTTATCCCTTAAAGTTTGGGAGATTGGATAATGCCGGAGAGTTTATATCGACGGTTTTCGATAAAGTATTGTTATGTCTTTTGGGTTTATAATTGAACATCGAATTCCCATGTTTACCCCAAATAGCCTCGCATAGTGATCATAAAGGGAAATTTAGATTATCGCTCTGACTTTGGTAAACGTACCAAGTTTTCAGTTTCCGCCTAGGGCTATGCAATCTTGTACGCAATTATGTTGGTCCGCCTTGATGCTCATTATTATCCAACTTATTCGACATTATAATTGGTTACTGGGTACGAACCTGACGTTTTTCGTATTTATGCATTTGGGTGTGCATTCCACGTGCCAAGTTGCGCCGCCACAACGTACCAATATGGGTTCTTAAAGAAGGATGATAATCTTTGTCGATTATGATTCTCTTTCACATTAGCTCTTTTAGAGCCCTTTCATGCGATCTCTTTACCGCTCATTTGTGGGTTGTCACTTCAATGAGACAGTTTTCCCATCGTTAGGGAGAGATAAAAACGTCAACGTTCATGTAGAACGACGTGAATTTGAATGGACGTTGCTTACTATGTCTCATCCCGATCCCATACCGCACGAGTATGATAAGCAAGTGCGATGAATTCTAACTTTCAGAATGTTGTTCTAGACGCATTCTTCTAATCTAGCTAAAGTGACAAGATCATATACCAGTTGCAAACATGTCTGCAAGAATAGACGTACTTAATGGACATCGAGTCAACGTCCCCAAAGTGTGTACCACCCATGTTGGACGTTTTAGACGGCCCTATTGGATGATCTGATACACCAGTGAATATCCAATCAATCTGTCTTGGCCTGGAGCACGACAGATCACTCAGTTCATAAGATTTACTTCCCTAGAAGAGGAAGACACAGCACAACGATGAATCTATACTTGATCGTTGTCTCAAATCATTTTCATCTCATGAGATTAATCCGGATTACTCCTGAGACTAGAAGTTCTTGGTCCAGTATACTAGTTTGGATAAGTTCATGGAATTGAAATGAGATTACCATCGATGATGTTTTCACTTATATGGTAGCTACTGACATAAATGAAAAGCAACGTAGAACTGATTGGACAACTGAAATTACAATCCAAGTCAAATTCCTTACCAAAGTGTGTTTTGGACCTATCTTTCCTACACTGCCCAAGGTAATCCTGTTATGTTACAAGTGAGAAAGGAAGTGTAATGAGATGAATGAAATAATGCGATATGATGCACGTCTTACAACTCAAGGTTTCTCTCAAGTGTCCTGTGATTGATAGTAGCATTATGAAATGTGGTTAGTATTTTCTCCATGGGGATATAGATACGGAGATTTACATGTAAATTCCTGAAGAATTACATTGATTGGTTCAAATAGTTCCAAACCACATAGCACCCTCTCAACTTGTTTGAGGCATTCACTTACGGATTGAAACAATCTGGCATATGTGGTATACCCATCTAAGTGATTATTTGATCGGTTAGGGATATGAATGAATGACCTTGCATGTTAAACTATGAAGTCTTATTCCGAATTGCTAGAGTTACAATTTATGTTGTTGACACGAATCTCACTAAGATTCTAGAAGAGCTTGAGAAAACTGTCTCGCACCTAAAGATGAAATTTGAGATGAAGGATCTTGGGAAAACTCATTTATGCCTTGACCCGAAGTTGAAGTGTTGTTCTGACAGTACTTTGGTCTACCAGTCGTACTACAGCCCAAAGGTGTTACCTTCGAGTATACATTTGATCGTCCATACGTTATATGCAAATGAGACCCTTGAAGAGGTTATGGAATCCGAAATTCCATATCTAAGTTCAACTTTGTGCTTCGTTGTACTTAGCTCATTGTATTAGACATGACATCTCATTCGTTGTTGATTTATTGGTAAAGATACAACATCGCGCCTACACGCAACCACTGAATTGGTATTAAAGACATTCCCTGAAGGTACTATGAATTTGGGTAAATCCCAACGCATCTCGAGCGGATCCAACCCATCTGATCCTCGGAATGATGTTTGCCTTGTTATTATGCTGACGCAAGTTACTTATAAAACCCGCACAAGGCAAAATCCCCGAATGGTTATGTCTTTATCGTTTAGGGATATCACAATACCTTGGAGGTCTACGATATGACCTTAGTTGTGAAATCTTTGAATTGTTCCAAGACTCACCTTACTTCACCACACCAAAAGTGAGACATGGTTAGGAGTTTTCGTTGAGTATATTCAAAGTACTTACTGCGTTTTCATCCATCGTTGAGTCCTAACAACGATCCATGAAGATTATGCCGCATGTATCCACCCGACCAAGACATGATACATCAATGAAGTCAACGCCAAGACATCTTGCGTCTACATTTACATCAGCAAAGCATCAAGAGATTAAAGTCATGCAAGCCGATCCTGGACAACCTTGCTGACCTCTACATGACGTCACTACTGAAGTCAACCTTCCAGAAGCTTGTCTGAGGAATTGGTATGCCTAACTATTCATATGCAATGCTTGTAGTTCTCATTTGGAAGTTCTGCCAAACTCAGGGGGAGTATCCAGAAGTATACTTACTTGATCTTAATGTACTCTTTTTCCCTACGATTAAGAGCATTTTTCCCACTGGATTTTTGCTACCTAACTAGGTTTTAACAAGGCACCCATCCTGGGCTGATCATACCCTTGTGAGTTCTTCTACTTGTGCTCAGAAGACGTATAGTTTTGACTTAATGCAACTTCTCACTTTTCTCCTTAGCCTATGGGTTTTTCTCCCACCTTGGGTTTTACCATAGCGAGGTTTTGTGAGTTTTACCTTTTATGCATTCTTCCGTTGATCTAAGACTCGCATTCGCTCATTGTGTCGACGACTTCATCAATTGTGTTTACTTCATCACTAAAGACCTGATACGCCATTTGTTTGAGTATTTACACACTCAAGGGGGAGTGTTGCAATTCTATTAGATTATGAATGTGATTGTGTAAACCCTAACATATCTAGGATATTCTTATGGGATTCTACCATATCTCTTAGACTAGATATTATCCTATTAGAGATGTAATCCTAAAAGGGTAAGGAATTAACCTTCCTTACTACTATAAATAAAGGCACAATGGGGTGGAATAGAACACAACTCACAATTATACATCTCTCTCTTTCTATCTACTATTGTCGCACCCCTCTCTCTATGGCCTCCATGATTGTTCAGTAAATTATGTACTCATTTGGATGTGTTTTTAAAATGACTAAAATCGCTTTTGGTGAAAATGGTTTTGGAACCAATCCTTAGTAAAAATGCAAGTAAATTCTAGAAAAACACTTAAAGTGCTTCCTGGAAGAAGCACATAACTGATGCTTCTTGCAGAAAAACACTTTAAGTGCTTTTGGAACCAAAAAATATTTTCTCTACAAGCACTTTCAGTCATTTTAAAAGCACATCCAAACAAGTCCTATGCCTAAAACAATCATATATATTTTTTATTTTGTGTATACGAATCTGTTAAATGCATTGAATTTAATTGTTTTAATTTATAGGCATCAATACTGGACTTATGCGAAAAAGAAATGGAAAATGACGATTTCGGATGTCTAGAGTAATTCCAGTAGAGCAAGAGTCTAAGTAACGTGACAAGACATGTACATTACAACAAGAAAATGAGACTGCAACGGTTTTGGAAATCAAATGGACATGGGGATGCTATTCAATAGATATTGGGAGAGAACTTAATTACTAATTTTACTGTTTCCGTTTATTTTTCTTTTCTTTAACAGGGACTTGAAAGTCACTAGACGTAGGATCAATGGTCATTTTAATTGGTCTTTAGTAAACCTTAGCCATGGGTTTTATATATCTCCGGTCATTTTAATTAACCTTTAGTAACCTTTGCCATGGGTTTTATATATGGAGATAGATTCTCCTTGTGATGAAGGAAGCCACCAAAAAAACCACAAAACATCATCATGCATTTCATAGAAAGCTACGACAAGGAAGCGCAGAGAGCTTTTCTATTTTCTTTTCTTTTCTAGGGTTACCATGTAGTCTGATCATAAATATGTAATTTCTTTGTGGCATTGTTATTATCATGTTTTTCATCTTTATTGAGTATCTTTTGCTATTCGTAATGCGCTTGATTTTCATTTAGATGCTTGATCACCATTTAGGTATCAATTAAGTTGATTTGATGCAAGTTGGAGTAGATGTCATACTTAACTTGGGTTTAACTTCTTGCAATTGATACCAAAAACACCTATTTGTAGATGCCATGCAATTAGGGTTTGTGTGATTTTCCAACGATTTTCATAGAGCTTAATGAGTTCTGACTTGTTTAAGTTTATTTAGATGTCGTAGAAGGTTAACATGTAAGGATACTTTTTATGCAACCAAATATCATGGCCGTTGAATAATTTAGGGAAAATCGATCATCAATATGGAGGAACTACTTGAGCATAACATAGTGAGAGAATTAAGTAAAACTGGTTACAGTGAATTTGGATGCCCTAGGTCTTATTTTCCTATGTTTTTAATTTTATTATTTCTTGCATTTTATTTTCAAGATGTATTTCATTTTAGTTTAATTCAAATTTTCTATCTTTTCCGTTAAAGCTTTGCAAGTATAATTTGTTTCAATTTAGTTAGCAAGACTTTTAGAATCAATTCGACATTTGTGGGATAATATCCATACTTATATTCTATACTGTCATCTGATTCGTATACTTGCGAGGACTACAATTTGAGACATAATGAAGCTAATTTTGATTATCTAATTTTTGCAACTAAGGAGTCATGATTTTATGGTTATATAAAAGAACAACCGAACTATAATACAAAGTGTCGAAGTTTCTTTTTTGAAAATTTTAATGTATTCGCAACACCGTCAAATGATGTTTTGAACTCCCTATATGTTACGAAACTTGTATAATCATAACACCATTGATTATTCATGTCAACAAAAAAAAAAAAGATATGCTAAATTGGGCTAAGTGGCTTTCAAACTCTATGTAATATGAACTAACACTATGCTTTCACGTATGTACACATGCATGTGAAACCCGATGTTGTAGGTTTGTAACCCCCAAAGAGTTAATGCAATAGATCGAATCCTCCTTCTTGGACGACACATACTTTATTGCTATTGTTTGTCTTCGTGTCGTATCATGTTGCTTCTCGATCTCCTTATTTCCCCACTATCTTTTTTCTTCTTTTTGGCTAGGTTTATCCACTCTTACTAAGTTGAAGCTAGGTATATGTTAATACATACTATGCTTCTTTCTCTTGTATTGACACATTCATATCCCATTAACACAAGCTACAAGGCCGAGATATGCTAGTCGCCACTAAATTGACCATACTACCCCATCGAAAGATGACATCACAAGCCAACTTGATAGCGAAGTTTCACACAACAGTAAACACATAAAAAGGCAGTGCTATGCATAATCAAGAGTATGATTATGTGATTATTACAAACTAGAATAAACTGCAATAAATGAATCATCACCTAAAGTCCAATGGATGGATGCCTCACTACCAAGCCCACTTGTCACCTTCGGGGTCCCTTGAATAGAATAACCCTCGTTTTGAAATCACATATATTGTGAAAACTACATACATATAATACTACAATAATAGTAGTTAAGTTCATATCACATCCCTCATCATATCAAAGAAAGTAATATCAATTACATAATCAAAGTAATTTAAACGTATAGCAAGCAGATGAAGTGGCATCTACATGATCGATGACTACCGCCTACTAGTGTTTCTAGCCTCTACTAGAAAGATAAGTACCTGCAAATAACATACAGCCGTAGCTAGCTATACGACATGTATGATGACCATGTGGTGAAAATAAATCACCAACGGTATCAAGATATCAATTTAATTTAACTGGATATAAGTCTCCTCAAAGACTATCAAGAGTAGTAATATGCATCAACATATAATAATAATTTAAAACATTTTAGTTTTCAAAGGAATCCACTCACGGGTAATCATAACGCCTTTCCTCGATAGGCTTCTTGCCTAATTCCTCTTTAATCTCTAATACGCTTGTGAATTGATTATAAAACTAAAATAAGCTTTCATGAACATCCTAGAGAAAATCGTCTAAAACTACCATTTAGACATTGAATTAGCACAAACGGAGAGCACCACATAATTCAGAACACCGAAAAACCTAAAAATGAGTCTCAGGTCCTGCACGCCCCGCCATGCTCCGACCAACGCCACCACGCACCGTGGCATCAGGAAAGATGCGCCACCGCATGGTCACAGGTGCCACGCGCTGGTCACAGGTGAGAGTTAACAGTGTTAACGGAATATACTTGCTGGAGGGAATATGTCGTTAAGTCTAACGGCACAGTTGATGTTTCCGTTATGTCCAACAGAGATCGGCATTGACCGTCGCTGGCGTAGTCGCCGGAATCTACAGGAAACGATCACGGCTTCCCCCGAGTTCCAAATCAAAGGTTTCTCAATTCTTGATAGAAAATTACCCTAAAGGCTCAGGAACTTACCCAAACACGTTTTACAAGGAGTGGAGGTCAAATCCACCTCGGATTCGACAGTTTTCGCTCGGAAGAACCCGTCGGAAACTGCAGAGGAAAACGAGCATGCATGCATCAAAACAAAGATCCCCAACTTGAAATTCATCTAAAAAACTTCACAAAAATGCTCAATAGCTTACTCGGGTGTGCTGCAATAGGTTTTGGGGAAGAAAGCACCACGAACTCGCCGAAGTTTGTCCGTTCACACTCGCCGAGAACTGGAAACAGAGAGAGGATTGCATGCATGGATTAGAACTCGAAACTCAAGTTCAAACTTCACCATTATAAACCCTAGATTAGAGTATAGTTATTCAGAAGCATTGTAACCCTAGCAGACTTCGAACTCGACAGCTTTCGCCCGAAAATGCAGAGGATGCGACCCTCGAGTTTCAATATGAAACCATGGCAATGCAGCACAAAACAACATAGATAAACCCAGAAATTCGAAGAATAAGCAAGAGCCTCACCTGCATTCAAGAACGGAGCTCAAAACTCTCGGATCCCATGGCAGAGCATTGCCCGGTGCTCCGATGGTACATGCAATAGTATGGCTGGGTTCCTTGTGTCCCAGAGATTAAGATTACAAGGTTTTGGGTTGGATTTACTTCAAACTCGAAGAGAAATAAGGATACAAGCTCCCGGAGCTTAGATAGAGTGAGTGAGTTCGAGAGTGAAGAGAGAGAGAGGGAGAGAGTTCAATTTGAATTAGGGAGAGGAGGACCGACTGACCGAGAGTGGGTTAATCCCAAATAGAAAAATTCAAACAGTAAAATTACCAAATTACCTCCCCATAAATGAACCCTCGAGGCTTCGATTCGAATTTTGTTTTCGATTTCACATTCACGTACATGAATATAGTTAGGAAAACATAAAAAAGTATAAGATATTGGATTTCGAATCGAGGCTCGAAAATTACATAAGACACCCATTCAGAGACAAAAATCGTCTTTTCACATGTCTCGAGAATAAGTTATATTATTTTAAGGTACAAAGCATAACATGTATGGTTGGCCTGTTTGTTTTCTTTTTCTAATTATAATTTAAGGGAAATAATTCGAAACTATTACATAATTTATGAGAGAGGGCAGTTTCGAACCTGTGCCACATGAGTGAAAACCTAAGACTCTAGGATATTGGGATGTATGAACGATCAGTCTTTAAAAGTATAATATATCATTCCAAAATGTATAAATATAATTAATCTCCTCCTCTACCAATAAATCGGCTCTTCCTATACTACCATTCTTTTATTTATCAACATTAATATCAAATTTAAGTATGGACAAGAACAGAGCTCAAAACTCTCGGCTCTTGAACGCATGCATTCCTTGGTTACAACTTACAAACTAACGAGTCACCAGGACAACATTTTTGTGTAAAACTACGCTCTCGTGCTATTTGTTTTAGACTTCATTGAATGATCTGTTATCCACTATAGCACCAAGCCCAAACCAAGGAAGGAACACTATCCCACATCGACCAAAACACAAAGTCTTGTCTAGTTTATATGGCTTCTAATAACAAGTAAGCCTGTGTTCGTAGAAAGGAGAGATGGTTGGCATCTCCCCTGACAGGGACGGGAACAGCTTTCGAGCTTACCTGTTACCACACATCCGGTTAAGGCTACCCACCCTTGCGGTGGATCTATAACCCTATTTTTATTTTGTTTCCATTTTAGACAACATCTACGTTTACCAAACTCTCTCAATATTAATGGTGATACGAAGATATAAATATGTAGGAGTTAGCCTTTCAAAGGGTTATGAACGAAGGTATAAAATTATTCTGATTTCTTTTCAACTTTATGCATTTTCCCTTTTATCATGTTTGATCCTATCAAATGGCTATGAGTTGATTCCACCGGACCGTGAATTCCTCAGATGCAAAGCGACCGTCTTCTTTTCACCTTTTCGACAAATCCGAACCAAAAAAATCAATATTTCTTGCCGCTCCACCAAGTCTCCTCCCAAATCCCCGCCGGATTTAGCCGAACCCAGCACCACCAACAACAATAAGAGAAAGAACAAAAACTCATCTTTATCTTTGTCCGAACAACTCCAACCTCTGACCACAACCACTCTTCGACCCTCCTGTTAACACTGGGCATTTTTAGGCCCACCCAATGGTGCAAGTTGAGGAAAGAGCCATGAAAAGCCCAAGAGAGATTGAGAAGCCCATGGCCTAAAGGGCTTAGAAGAAGATATATCCAAACGCTCTGAGCTTAGCTTGACTAGGGCATGTAAGGGTTCCTCCGACCACCAGGAGCACGTCAACAGGCTGATTTCTTTATGACGCAAATCTCCAAGAACAAGCCTACCTAGATGTCAATCACATCATGTGGCAGCCCCCAGTTAGTGGCAGAGACCTAGGATGTGATGTAAAGGTAGTCGAAACAATTGTCGGGGAGGCAAGGTTGGATAACCAAGGCCAAGCAAGGCGTTTGGCTCACAACATGTTGACAGATGGTGCCAATTTGGTTGAACAAATGTCATTTCATCGCTAACTGTTGGGTTGATAGGTGAAAAGGTGTGAGCACCCTAGTATACATAGGTGGCACATTAAGTGCCAAGTTGGGGAGACCCAAGGGTGGGAGGTTCATTTAGGGCTTACATAAAAGGGGGAGGACCTTCTGTATTGGGTGTTGGACGATTGAGAGAAGAAATAATTGATGTATTAATTGAGTGCTATTTAGTATTGAGATTAATACACTAACATTGTGGACGTAACCCAAGGTTGAACCACTTAATTTGTGAGTCCTATTCACTTCATTTTGTATCCAAAGCCCACCTATGGTTCATCATTTAATTTGTTAACCTGCAGATTTTGTGCGTTAACACCCCCTTCTCCCAACACCAATCGCAGTTTATATTAAGCCCGAGTTATGTGCTTCTTGTAGTGCTTTTCCAGGATTTACTTGCATTTTTACTAAATATTGGTTTCAAAAATATTTTCACAAGGACTTTCAATCATTTTAAAAGACAATTTCAAATAAGTCCTAATTCTTTACATTGGAGTATAAGATTCGGAGAAGAAAACCAAAAAGCGGAAACCATCGCCCTTTTTAAACTCTTGTATAATAACATGGATCTAACAATATAAGTCTTGCACCGGAAATGCTCTGAACATGTACCAAAGTATCCAAGGCTTTGATGGATCTAATTTTTGTTAAGAAAATCCATAATCATACTAAGAGAACAGAAAACCGAGCTTATTATATTCGATGAATTAACCTTTTTCAACAATCTAAATTATACTAACAAGGCAACTTTACAAATATTAATACATAAAATTGAGCTTAATTCAGCTAAGTGAAAACATATGATAACAGTCAACAAAAAAAACATATGATACCAGTGATTTAATGAGAAAGCAGGCACCTTAATCAGATTGTTTGGCCAAATTGATCTTCTATTGCACAAGAGCAATTGTGTGATTAAACTTTAATCGCTACCCTTTCAACAATCTCGGAAAATCCCTTAATTTCACAGCGCAACTAGCGGAGCTACTTGCCCAAGCTTCCAATTCGAGTCTCCGACTCTTCTGTGCACAAGGGCGTTTTGAAGTTCAAACATCCGCCAAACCCAACAAGGACGCCCCTTGCTGATCCTTAACCTGTATCACTGAATGCAAACTTGAACCCTCGGGAATTCCCAATGGAGGACCTAAACATGAAGCATTATTAACCGTGTACAGCTCCCACTCTTTAATTCCACACTTCTCTAGAGCAGAAATTAACCTCGTCCTAGGCACATCTTTTGGGTATGCCCCATCCGGACTGACAAGCACAGCACCGGTATAACATTGTCCTGCAGCTCGAGCAGCACCGCTATAATAAAACAAACCCCAACTAAGATCATCAGCAACATCCACAATTGTCCAAAACTCATTCGATACAACCCCATTGTCCAAGACACTAAAGTTGAATGTCCCCGGTATTTTGCTTCTCTTGACTCGATACTTCCGCCTCCTCCAGACCATCTTCCCCTCCAATGTTTGTACCTGAAAAACTGGCTCGTACCAAAATGACCCTCTGGCCTTCCCCCTCTAAAAGAGCTGGTACTGACAGGGAAATTGATCATAAGCTGGGTTCTGCCCTGCCACAACACGCCAACTCCAATTCAAACTCCCCAACCAACCAACGAAAAGATCTTCAGCAGTTTCGTGGCACAAGTCCTTCCCTTGAAATTTAACCATGGGTGGCACATACGGTTTGTCAGGGATCTTTGCATCCAATCCAAGACAATTATGTTTCTGCAACACGCACAGAGAAAATGCTTCTAGATTTGGACTCTCATACGAAGCAATGCACCGATAGTTACACACTTGATCTACTGGGCTGCACCGATTCAAGCATTGAAGTGCTTTCCGACAATTTGGATCCAAGAGGCAGTTTAGTACCTGAGGCCCGCAGTTCTTCACCATGCAGCTCAGTGTAGAAAGACCTCTTGATCTAAGATTCTTCAGGATTGGGACTGGTCTTATGTAAGTGTTAATTATAACCAATAAACAAAACCTTATATCATCCGTATTATGCCGATCCCACGCCTGTGATACAGTCTGGATCACTTCCTCTGATCCACTGTTCATTGATTTTTGTGAAATGTCAAAGCTTTTGCCTAATATATTTCCCTTGGTTTCACTATGAATATCATATCCTCCTAATCTGTTTGCTAAATTCGGAGATGAGTCAAAGCAGATAATGTTTCGAATATTCTGACCATTAGTTTGAATCCATTTAACTGATTCTTGGTTCGTAACAGAAACAATCACCAAAATATCTGCACGTTGAAACTCCGTGTGGAAAACTACGGCAATTTGATTATCAGATTTGCACATGTCATCGGTAAAAACAAGCATTTCATATGCTTCGTCTACCCATTTCAGTCTTTTCGCCTGTTTACAGGGAAAGTATCAGGCAACAAGCAATACAAGCGTAGCAGCCAAAAACAAAGCACAACAACATACCACACAAATCTAACTCGATCTAAACCGCCTTTTCAATGGTAACTGACTAAAAGAGATATAACTAGAATGTGGCATCTGTTAAAGTGTCAATGACGGAGGCACCTTCTTTCCAAGGTCTTAGTACGAGAAATTTTCAATGTCCGGAACACAGGCCAGTACATCACATGTCATTATATAATTAGAGTAAAGTTTTTTTTTCAAGTGTCCCTCCAATTGTATAATAACATATGTCATATCGCTCCATATTTCTCAGCAACTAAACATTAATATGAGGAGGGGAAGGGTTTGAACCCGAAACGGGGCGCGGTTTGAAGAGGAATGTCCTATCCATCGTGACAATCCACGACTTATAAAAAAAGTAGTAACATTTCATCATAACTGACAACTCTATTTTATTACTTGTTAGAAATTCGAGCAATTTGTTGAAAAGAAATTATAAAAACAAATAAGAAATTAAGAATCTGTTTGATTAAATGTTGTTCTTGGATTTATAAAGAAAAGTAAAAGAAAGCAAAATTGAGAGCGATTACTTACAGTGTGGAGCATGACCTCTTCCCAAGGTGTGGACTTGAGAGGGCTGAGGGTGCCTTGGCCGACAACTGCTACTATTCTCACCGGCGTTGTCTCCTCCGCCGTCACCACCGCGCTCGAATTCACTTCCTTAACCGCCAAAACCGGGGGTGGCGCACGGTAAATTGTTTTTCCAACTGCAAACGGGGAACATGGAAAATGAAGAAAACCGGCTGCTGCGGAAGCTGCGAACCGCCGGTTCAATGAAACTGCGGTTCTGGGTTTGAAAAGCGGTGGAACTGAAGCTGCTTCCAGAGCCATAGTCATGACGTCACAGCTCACCTGGCCACTCTCTGTCTCTCTCCTCTGTCTGAGGTGGTTTCCATGGAGGAAGAGAGTGAGGTACAAGTATAATTTGGGAGAAAAGATGAGGGGGGAGAGAGAGTAAAGTGGAGGGAAGGAGGGAAGAGTGACTGTTTTTCTGGAGTTAATTTGGCCACGTGTTGCCACTTATTTATTTTTTATTATTATAAACCAATACTATTATTATTTTTAATTGTATACTAAATCTTTTGCAATTATTTTTTTGGCAAACTAATTACACTAAATATATTTAAATATAATAAGAGTTGAACACAAAATTTCAGAATTAGTGATAAATATTTTAAATTAATTGATATACAAGTTAGTAGCTAAATTATGAAGTACTTTAAATAGATTGATCTTATTCATCCAACCTTAATAATACATTTTAGTTGTATTTTTCTTCATTTGTAAAAGACATAAAAATTTTAAATTTGAATGGATCTAGATTTTCTCCTTTTTCATTTTACCTCAATTTCTCTCTTATAATATTTGAACTTTAACGACTATGTTACGTCAACATCTTATACTGATTATTTTTCTTTATAAGAGGGGAAATAATAGAAAATATGTGAAAGGAAAAGATGAGAGGACATAAAGAAGAGGTGGGAATTAAAGGAAAGAGAATCCGACCTCTGTGTTAAATATATCGTGAGTCACAAGGTGAATACGATTTCTTTACCAAAAAACAAAAAAAAAATGTTGAATACAAATTTTTCGATTTTCATTTTTAGCTTTGATAACAACCGTAAGATAGCCAATCAACGGCTGAGATGAACAAAATATATGTCTGCGATGCTAGTCTCTCTCTCACTGCTTCATCGATGGCTTAAACCCTGCCCGACGACAACTGCCGTAGTTATAAAGCAAGTATAAACCCTAAACCCTAATTGCAGAGAGAGAAAATGAGGAAGAAGGTGGACGAACGCATCCGGACCCTAATAAGCAATGGCGTCAAAAACCGGCACCGCTCCATGTTCGTCATCGTCGGCGACAAGTCCCGTGACCAGGTACTCCGAACTTCTTCTACTCCCTATTTGCTATTCCTATTGGATTGAGGAGTTATTACAATGAATTAAATTGGGCAGCGCATTGTACCAATTTTAAGCTTTTTGTTTTGGATTTTCAGCTGCAAAATACACTCACTGAGTAATACTAAAAACCTCAAACAAAGAAATTTTATCGAAATTTAACCGAAAACTAGTTCTGACGAAACTTGCTAAATTTTATTGAAATTTATATGGTCTTCAGATAGTGAATCTTCATTATATGCTAAGCAATGAAGTAAAGAAATCGCGTCCGACTGTCTTGTGGTGCTACAAGGACAAGCTTGAGCTCAGCAGGTTGGTTTATTTTATCTTCCTTTCTTTCTTTACCTTGTTATAACGCGGAATTTTGTTTAAAAACTATTGATTCGTTTCGTTTGACTATTTGATTGATGCAGTCACAAGAAAAAACGTGCTAAGCAGGTAAAAAAGATGATGCAGAGGGGGCTGCTTGATCCCGAGAAAGTTGATCCTTTCTCACTTTTTGTTGAAAGTGGGGGATTGACTTATTGCTTGTACAAGGATTCAGAAAGAATTCTTGGTAATACCTTTGGAATGTGTATACTTCAGGTAACTTAAAACTTATACCAACTTTTCTGGTTTAGCCGACGACTCCCTTTTTATAATTAATTAAAGTTTCAAGACGAAGTTTGATCTTTTTTCTGCTGCGTTAAGGATTTCGAGGCCTTGACTCCAAATCTACTAGCAAGAACGATAGAGACAGTCGAGGGAGGTGGACTAGTCATATTGTTGCTTCGTTCTCTAACCTCACTCACCAACCTCTACACCATGGTTATGGTATGCATATAATATCCTTCTCTTACGCATGCACACTAATAATGCTTAGTTTTTAGGCCGGCATGGTTATGCTTATTATATGATGCTAAATCTGGAAAACTAGCCATGTAAAAGTTTCCCAGTTTATTTGTAATGATTTGCTTGGCTACAAGAAAACTTTTTGTTTATTGAATTGCTTGACTTTCTTTAAGAGAATGCTGCTAGACATATACGTTTCCCAGTTCGACCTAAGTAGGCTAGTTGTTTCTTTTCATATTCTACTGCAAAAAAGAAGAAGAAAACAACTAGGATTTCCTCATAATATTGTTTTACTTGTTTTCTAGTTGTACTGCATTATGTACTTTGAACAAATATAGCAATAGCCATGCACCACATACTATATTTGATAGCAATTCCTTCATGTCATGTTTTATTTGCAACACTGTTTTTCGTTCTCTCAAATACAAAATATCTGTATACTAGTCTTATCACTGCCTCTTGATTTCAGGATGTTCACGATAGGTTTCGAACTGAATCCCATTCTAAGGCTACTGGGCGTTTTAACGAGCGTTTCTTATTATCGCTTGCGTCGTGCAAATCATGTGTAGTCATGGATGATGAGCTGAATATTTTACCAATTTCATCTCATATGAGGTCAATTACCCCGGTTCCAGTTAAAGAGGTAACCTTTTGGCATCTTAAATTGAAGGAACTGATAAACCGAGGCATGCTTTATTTTTGTAGCATCTTATGACAGGTTGAAAAAAGAATAAAAATAGTTTTGTCTGTATATGTTTAAGCTCAATGGTTATTAGGATAGTTTTTAGGAGTTCGTGATACCATTGTTCAATACCTTATAAGAAAAATACTGTTGGTGAATGAAGCTTTGACAACTTTTTTCTTGTCTTCTGATCATGATTGAAGGACTCTGAAGGGATATCAGAGGCACAAAGGGAATTGAAGGATTTAAAAGAGCAACTGAGTGATGCCTTTCCAGTTGGCCCTTTAATAAAGAAATGTTGTACGTTGGACCAGGTAGGTCTTCTCTCTGATTTGTATTAGTTTTTAAGTCTCTATCATGTGATTTACTAATATGACTCATAGTTTGAGTTGGTAAATGTTTCAACAGGGAAATGCTGTTGCTACATTTCTTGATGCAATCTTGGACAAGACACTCCGAAGTACTGTTGCCTTGCTTGCTGCTCGAGGCCGTGGAAAATCGGCTGCACTTGGTTTGGCGATTTCGGGAGCTATTGCTGCAGGGTAGTATGCCTTTTACAATGTATTAAAACTGTTTTTGTGTATGCGTAGATGTTTACACTCATATTAATGTGCTATGTTTTGACGATACAAATATATCTTCACAGGTATTCAAATATCTTTGTAACTGCACCCAGCCCTGAGAACTTAAGAACCTTGTTCGAATTTGTTTGCAAGGGTTTTGATCAACTGGACTATAAGGTATGTCATTTTGTATTCCTGCGGGTGGTTCTAATGTGATCTTTAGCAGTCTTGTCAAAAATCTAATTCTTATTAATTAAAAATCCACTTTCCTCTACATTATGCGCTGTCTTGTGAGATTTAACTCCCAAATAATCCTCGACGATTAGCAAATAACAATATCTTAGAACATACGCTACTCTAAACATTTGTGACAAGAGTTGCTAATTGAAAAGGGTAATGCAAACATATATGATCAATACTCTCCTTTCCTTTCCACACTCCAGCTAGGAGATATGGAAGGATAGAGTTGTTAGGAGCATTTGACAAGTATTAGTTTTCCTATGGATTATCAACTCTACGTAAGTCTGCACTCTATGGGGGCCTAGCTTTTTAACTCATCTTATATGGCTCAACCACATTGTCAGTTCAAGGTTCTAATGAGGAATGAATATTCTGAAAAGTTGATTGATAAGAAAATTGTAGATTCTTTATCTTCACCGGTTTAGTTATGATTCAAATGTTGATAAATTTAAATTTTTTTCCCGCTATGTTAATAGCTTTTATAGTGAAATTGTTTAATTATCAAGCATTTTGGTGTTTGAATGTTTTATTCTGTGAACTACATCTATTCTTTCATCAATAGTTATATGGTCATTCCTTTTCTTCATTTTTCAATCATTTATTTCGAACGCACTAGTATTTGAGCTTACTATTGTAGCCTATGTTTACAGGAACATATAGATTATGATGTACAGAAAAGTAGTGACCCTTCACTGAAGAAAGCAACTGTACAGATCAATATATACAAGCAGCACAGACAAACAATTCAGGTAAAATTTTATGGACATTTGGTTACATGTGTAGTATGCTGTGTTAGCAGGTGTTAGAATAATGCCGTAATCTGGGTAGTAACTATGTTAATACAGTTTCATGTAATGACTCACATGCAAATGTTAGTACTCCATATTGATGAACTCTTAATGTGTGCCCAGTATTGATATAAAACTAGGAGTATTCACTTCCTTATTATCAGGATGTAATCTACTTTCTATATTGAAGTAGGATGGGCCAGTGGGAAGTGTATCTATAACTTATTCTTAGTACGAAAGCAAAATAAGATGACTGAGAAATTTCTGTAATCTTATCTTTCCTTTTGGATTCCATACCCTGAAAGTGCTACAATGTCTACTCTCTATATATATGCCCAGTTCTATCCTAGTTGATTCTGAAGCAAATCACCTTCTATGTTAATTTTCAACCTTTCAAAATTTTAGGGTTTATGTACATCCCAACTTAGCTCATTGCAGAGCAATAGAAGAATCTTTGAGAACTACTGTGGGGATTTACAAAAGAATTCTTGGGAAAGAGTTGGGCATTATTATCGCTTCTCTCTCTCTCTCTCTCTCTCTCTCTCTCTCCAACCAACAACAACAACAACAACAACAACAAAGCCTTTTCCCACTAAGTGGGGTCGGCTATATGAATCCTAGAACGCCATTGCGCTCGGTTTTGTGTCATGTCCTCCGTTAGATCCAAGTACTCAAGTCTTTTCTTAGGGTCTCTTCCAAAGTTTTCCTAGGTCTTCCTCTACCCCTTCGGCCCTGAACCTCTGTCCCGTAGTCACATTTTCGAACCGGAGCGTCAGTAGGCCTTCTTTGCACATGTCCAAACCACCGGAACCGATTTGCTCTCATATTTCCTTCAATTTTGGCTACTCCTACTTTACCTCGGATAACCTCATTCCCAATCTTATCCTTTCTCGTGTGCCCATACATCCCACGAAGCATCCTCATCTCCGCTACACCCATGTTGTGTACGTTGATGCTTCACCGCCCAACATTCTGTGCCATACAACATCGCTGGCCTTATTGCCGTCCTATAAAATTTTCCCTTGAGCTTCAGTGGCCTACGACGGTCACACAACACGCCGGATGCACTCTTACACTTCATCCATCCAGCTTGTATTCTATGGTTGAGATCTCCATCTAATTCTCCGTTCTCTTGCAAGATAGATCCTAGGTAGCGAAAACGGTCACTTTTTGTGATCTTCGCTAGATTGCTCCGGTCATTAGTGTGGATAAGTATATAAATGGATAGAGATAGGAAAGCAAACACAAGATGTACGTGGTTCACCCAGATTGGCTACGTCCACGGAATAGAGGAGTTCTCATTAATTGTGAAGGGTTTACACAAAAGCAAACACAAGATGTACGTGGTTCACCCAGATTGGCTACGTCCACGGAATAGAGGAGTTCTCATTAATTGTGAAGGGTTTACACAAGTACATAGGTTCAAGCTCTCCTTTAGTGAGTACAAGTGAATGATTTAGTACAAATGACATTAGGAAATATTGTGGGAGAATGATCTCGTAGCCACGAAACTTCTAAGTACCGGAGTGTGGTATCGTCTTGACTTGCCTTATCTGTCTCATAGGTAAGGTGACAGACAAGGTAAGCAATCAGAGCTCCGGCTGATTGTTCACATTCTCCCTATCTTGCAGGCAGCATGAAGGATAAAGAGAAGAAAAATGAGGAGAGATGATATGGGATACTTTTGCTTTTGAAGAAGTAACTTTCCACAGGCTTATTCTTGAACTGGGCTGGAGGGTTTTCTGGTTTCCTCCAGAGTATAAGGCCGACTGAAGAATTTGAGGGTCAAAACAAGTCCATCAAATCTAGAGTACGTTCGACCCTGCTGATATGGGATACTTTTGCTTTTGACAGAGTAGTGGATGTATCGGCACGTGTGCTGTTACGCTTGTCTCCACATGCTTCCTTGTATCCTTCTCACTTGCCCTATCTGTTCCTCAGGCAGATGCGGTATCTTCCCTGGAAGCATAAGATGTTGAAGATGAGTACTCGAGAGCAATGCCAGGTAAGTAATCAGGTAAGGGGTTCCACGCAGTCAGTTCCTGGCTGGAAGCTTGATTCCAAGTGCTAACTGATTGCTCTCTTTCTCCTTGTCTTGCAGGTAAGAACAAGGCCAAAGGAAAAGACAGGGAAAAAGCATGATATGGGATACTCTTGCTTTTAACCCTGATGATATGAGATATTCTTGCTCTAGTATAGCTTGTTTACAGAGGTATTATCGGGGGGAAAGAAAGCTGAATATTTCGAAAGGCTTCGTTGGGAGTGCCCTCTCAGATAAGAGAAAGGGTTGAGCATTTTTGCAGGTCTGCCTGTCCGTTAGGGATGGAGGTCGACATATATAGGAGTCTCCCTAACATCAAGTAATAATGCTATTCCTTTACCCTGCTTGGTTATAGCACGGTAGTGGGAGCTGCCAGCTTCACATGTTTTAACTCTGTCAGAGCACTTTGAAAAAGTGGTCTGTGGTATCTGGAAAGCTGATGTTGCGTGTGAAGATTACAGACAAGCTTTATCCAAGGAGATCCAGCTCTTGAAGTTGGGAAAGTGGTGCCTCTTCGATTTTCGAACAAGCAATCCTGTCGGGGATCTGGCTCTCGAGATTCGGAGAACGATGCCTCTTCGATTTTTGAGAAAGCAATCCTGCTGGGAGTCTGGCTCTCGAGATTCGGAGAGCGGTGTCTCTTCGATTTTTGAGAAAGTAATCATGTTGGGAGTCTGGCTCTCGAGATTCAGAGGGCGGTGCCTCTTCGATTTTGGAGCAAGCAATCTTGTTGGGGGTGTTTTCTCGAATGTGAGTAAAGGTTGGGCGTGTTTGCTAGTCTACCTTGCCACGAAGCAGAGGTTGACACACAGGGACTTTCCAATTATCCAGTAGTGGTACTATTCCTTTACCCTCTCTTCGATTTTTGAGAAAGTAATCATGTTGGGAGTCTGGCTCTCGAGATTCGGAGGGCGGTGCCTCTTCGATTTTGGAGCAAGCAATCTTGTTGGGAGTGTTTTCTCGAATGTGAGTACAGGTTGGGCATGTTTGCTAGTCTACCTTGCCACGAAGCACAGAGGTTGACACACCGGGACTTTCCAATTATCCAGCAGTGGTACTGTTCCTTTACCCTTGTGGGTAATAATATGGTAGCTAGACCTTCAAAATTTATGTGTTTAAACTTTGTTAGTGTTGTTTCTTTGTAATTCTTTTACCCTTCTTGGTCAGAGCGATGTAGTGGGAGCTGCAAGCTTCACGTGTCTCAACTTTGTCAGAGAACTTTTGCAAAGTTATCTGTGGTACCCATGAGCTACTGTTGCGTGTGGGAAGTGGGTGATTGAACAGTGCGATTCATGTGCTTTCTACTTCGTCAGAAATCTTCGACAGAATGCCCAAAATTTCCCCAAAGCTGAGTGTGCGTGTGACAGGTGCTGACAAGGCTGGGAAAGTAGGTGCCTCTTCGATTTCTGAGATCGGCCCTCGTGGTCTCTGAGCAGCCCAGCTTTTGAGAAAGCAAGCCTCTTCGATTTCTGAGATCGGCCTTCGTGGTCTTTGAGCAGCCCAGCTTTTGAGAAAGCAAACGCCTCTTCGATTTCTAAGATCGACCCTCGTGGTCTCTGAGCAGCCCAGCTTTTGAGAAAGCAAACGCCTCTTCGATTTCTGAGCAAGCGCCTCTTCGATTTCTGAAGCTTCGTCGAGTGCAGATTTTTATAGGGGCTGACATTAAGTTCCAAAGCACACTTGAATATCTACCAGTAGAAGCTCCATTCTTGCACTTCTAAGATCTTGATTTGTCCGACCTCTTCTCTCTTCAACACCTTTGAAAATGTCTGGCCCCTCCGACCGTCGTTTTGACTTGAACCTTGTTGAAGAGGCAGCCCCGCCTTCTCCAGACAACATATGGCGCCCATCCTTCGTCTCCCCTACTGGTCCTCTTACCGTTGGGGATTCCGTGATGAAGAATGATATGACCGCTGCGGTAGTGGCCAGGAACCTTCTCACTCCCAAAGATAACAGACTACTTTCCAAACGGTCTGATGAGTTGGCTGTTAAGGATTCTCTGGCTCTCAGTGTTCAATGTGCAGGTTCTGTGTCTAATATGGCCCAACGCCTATTTGCTCGAACCCGCCAAGTTGAATCATTGGCGGCTGAAGTGATGAGTCTCAAACAGGAGATTAGAGGGCTCAAGCATGAGAATAAACAGTTGCACCGACTCGCACATGACTATGCTACAAACATGAAGAGGAAGCTTGACCAGATGAAAGAATCTGATGGTCAGGTTTTACTTGATCATCAGAGATTTGTGGGTTTGTTCCAAAGGCATTTATTGCCTTCGTCTTCTGGGGCTGTACCGCGTAATGAAGCTCCAAATGATCAACCTCTGATGCCTCCTCCTTCTAGGGTTTTGTCCAGTACTGAGGCTCCGAATGATCCCCCTCCGGTGCCTTCTCTTTCTGGGGCTCTACCGACTGCTGAGACTTCTCCTAAGCAACCTTTGTGAAGGCTCCCTCTTGTTTGTTTAATTTGACTCCAGTATATGTACATATTTGTAACTTATCGGGGATATCAATAAATAAGCTTTCTTTCATTTCGACGTATTGTGTTAAATACACCAAAGCCTTCTTCGCTAAGTTCTTTGAATTTTCTTTTGTTGAAGCTTGTATGTTGAAGCTTTGTGAGTGGAGCATATAGGTTGAGGTAGTGTTCCCTTAATTTCCCGAATGAGGAAAACTTCTCGGTTGGAGACTTGGAAAATCCAAGTCACTGAGTGGGATCGGCTATATGAATCTTAGAACGCCATTGTGTTCTGTCCTGTGTCATGTCCTCCGTTAGATCCAAGTACTCTAAGTCTTTTCTTAGGGTCTCTTCCAAAGTTTTCCTAGGTCTTCCTCTGCCCCTTCGGCCCTGAACCTCTGTCCCATAGTCGCATCTTCTAATCGGAGCGTCAATAGGCCTTCTTTGCACATGTCCAAACCACCGTAACCGATTTTCTCTCATCTTTCCTTCAATTTCGGCTACTCCTACTTTACCCCGGATATCCTTATTCCTAATCTTATCCTTTCTCGTGTGCCCACACATCCAACGAAGCATCCTCATCTCCGCTACACCCATTTTGTGTACGTGTTGATGCTTCACCGCCCAACATTCTGTGCCATACAGCATCGCCGGCCTTATTGCCATCCTATAAAATTTTCCCTTGAGCTTCAGTGGCATACGGCGGTCACACAACACGCCGGATGCACTCTTCCACTTCATCCATCCAGCTTGTATTCTATGGTTGAGATCTCCATCTAATTCTCCGTTCTTTTGCAAGATAGATCCTAGGTAACGAAAACGGTCGCTTTTGGTATTTCTTGATCTCCGATCCTCACCCCTAACTCGTTTTGGCCTCCATTTGCACTGAACTTGCACTCCATATATTCTGTCTTTGATCGGCTTAGGCGAAGACCTTTAGATTCCAACACTTCTCTCCAAAGGTTAAGCTTTGCATTTACCCCTGAGTTTCATCTATCAACACTATATCGTCTGTGAAAAGCATACACCAAGGAATATCACCTTGAATATGTCCTGTTAACTCATCCATTACCAACGCAAAAAGGTAAGGACTTAAGGATGAGCCTTGATGTAATCCTACAGTTATGGTAAAGCTTTCGGTTTGTCCTTCACGAGTTCTTACGGCAGTCTTTGCTCCTTCATACATATCCTGTATAGCTTGGATATATGCTACTCGTACTCCTTTCTTCTCTAAAATCCTCCAAAGAATGTCTCTTGGGACCCTATCATACGCTTTTTCCAAATCTATAAAGACCATGTGTAAATCCTTTTTCCCATCTCTATATCTTTCCATCAATCTTCGTAAGAGATAGATTGCCTCCATGGTTGAGCGCCCTGGCATGAACCCGAATTGGTTGTCCAAAACCCGTGTCTCTTGCCTCAATCTATGCTCAATGACTCTCTCCCAGAGCTTCATTGTATGACTCATTAGCTTAATACCCCTATAGTTCATGCAATTTTGTACATCGCCCTTATTCTTGTAGATAGGCACCAAAGTGCTCTTTCGCCACTCATTCGGCATCTTCTTCGTTTTCAAAATCCTATTGAAAAGGTTAGTGAGCCATGTTATACCTGTCTCTCCCAAAACTTTCCACACTTCGATTGGTATATCGTCTGGGCCTACTGCTTTTCTATGCTTCATCTTCTTCAAAGCTACACCCACTTCTTCCTTCCGGATTCTACGATAAAAAGAGTAGTTTCTACACTCTTCTGAGTTACTCAACTCCCCTAAAGAAGCACTCCTTTCATGTCCTTCATTGAAAAGATTATGAAAATAACCTTTCCATCTGTCTTTAACCGCGTTCTCTGTAGCAAGAACCTTTCCATCCTCATCCTTGATGCACCTCACTTGGTTTAGGTCCCTTGTCTTCTTGTCCCTTGCTCTAGCTAGTTTATAGATATCCAACTCTCCTTCTTTGGTATCTAGTCGCTTATACATATCGTCATAAGCCGCTAACTTAGCTTCTCTCACAGCTTTCTTCGCCTCTTGCTTCGCTTTTCTATACCTTTCACCATTTTCATCGGTCCTATCCTTGTATAAGGCTTTACAACATTCCTTCTTAGCCTTCACCTTTGCTTGTACCTCCTCATTCCACCACCAAGATTCCTTTTGGTGTGGGGCAAAGCCCTTGGACTCTCCTAATACCTCTTTTGCTACTTTTCGGATACAACTAGCCATGGAATCCCACATTTGGTTAGCTTCCCCCTCTCTATCCCACACACACTGGGTGATTACTTTCTCTTTGAAAATGGCTTGTTTTTCTTCTTTTAGATTCCACCATCTAGTCCTTGGGCACTTCCAAGTCTTGTTCTTTTTTCTCACTCTTTTGATATGTACATCCATCACCAACAAGCGATGTTGATTAGCCACGCTCTCTCCTGGTATAACTTTGCAATCCTTACAAGTTATACGTTCCCCTTTCCTCATTAGAAGAAAATCTATTTGTGTTTTTGACGACCCACTCTTGTAGGTGATCACATGTTCTTCTCTCTTCTTAAAGAAGGTGTTGGCTAAGAAGAGATCATATGCCATTGCAAAATCCAAGATAGCTTCCCCATCCTCGTTTCTCTCCCCAAAACCATGGCCACCATGAAAACCTCCATAGTTGCCTGTCTCCCTGCCCACGTGTCCATTTAAATCTCCTCCTATAAATAACTTCTCCGTCTGAGCAATTCCTTGCACCAAGTCTCCAAGGTCTTCCCAAAATTTCTCCTTCGAACTCGTATCCAACCCTACTTGAGGTGCGTACGCACTAATCACATTGATAAGTTCTTGTCCTATTACAATCTTGATTGCCATGATTCTATCTCCTACCCTCTTGACATCTACAACATCTTGTGTCAAGGTCTTGTCCACGATGATGCCAACACCGTTTCTCGTTCTATTTGTGCCCGAATACCATAGTTTAAACCCTGAGTTTTCTAGATCCTTTGCCTTACTACCAACCCACTTAGTTTCTTGTAGGCACATAATATTTATCCTTCTCCTCACCATAACTTCTACTACTTCCATAGATTTTCCCGTCAAGGTTCCTATATTCCACGTTCCTAAACGCATTTTGCTCTCTTGAACTCTACCCTTCTGTCCTAGCTTCTTCACCCTTCCCCGTCTAATAGGATCAAAGTACTTCTTTTGTGTGTCCCGTGTAAAGTTGATAGGAGCATATGCTCCCAAACAACTTTGAGTGGAGTCGTTCGAAAAGAAGTTTCTATAGCCCCCTTGCTCATTTAACACTGCATCCGGGTTAGATTGGGGAGTTGCAGTGAGATAGTTGTAGATCTGTTTTATAATGATGGAGGTGAATGTTGAGGCATTTGTTAGGGCTGTTTCGTTTTGATGGTGGACTTCTGGTTCACTGAGTGTTGTACATTTTTTTAGCTGTTTAATAAAATCTCTTTTTCTATAAAAAAAAATAGCAATACAAATTTTGATTAGTCAGTTGATGTAAAAACACAAATATATGGAGGAATTATTATTCATGAAAAGGTGATAATCAAGTTGTAATAGAGAATACTTTTCTATTGGATAGCCGCATCACTATTGCCATGAGTTTGTTCACCTTTTGCCCATCAAATGTCATGGGTTGTGTATGCCCTCATATATGATTAGTGGTTATCTTTGTTGGGTTTTTGGCTCAAAATTAGGATGATGCAATAAATTAGGTTTGTGTTACCTATTTGGTTTTGGTGTCCTATTTGGGTTTGGTTTTGACTTCTTAGTTAGTTTCCTTGGTGGAGAGATTTTGTTAATTACCTATTTGATTAGGATTTGGATTTATTTCCTATTAGGATTCCTATTGTAACCTAAGTCCTATGCACTATATATATAGGACCTTAGGGTGAGTGTATTTTGTGTGGCTCATTCGTGTGACAATTTGGTGAGAGTCAATTTGTGAGTTAGAGAGTAATTTGGGAGAATCTTCTCCGTTTGTTTGGGTTCTCTACTCATTTGGTTTAGGGTTTGTAATTTGTGGGATTTGGGTTGTGAGAGTTTAAACACTCTTTTGTAATCTCCGTTTGTTTAGTGAAATTCCTCGCCGTGCTTTGATCGTGAACGTAGGCTTTACGCCGAACCACGTAAATCTCTTGTGTCAGTTTGAGATTGTTTGTTTTAGCTTTCACCTACGACATTGATATTTGGTACTTTGTTATAATTCCCTTCTGTTTGCGCATAAAAGTACAACAAGTGGTATCAGAGCCCGGGTTTCGGCTTGGGCTTTGTTTGGCAGTCACTATGAAGCCTTCTGTGTTGTCGGTGAAAGTTGATATTGAAAAGTTTGACGGCAATGACTTTGGTATTTGGCAATTGAAGATGTGTGCTTTGTTAGTTCAACAAGGGCTTTTAAAAACGCTAAAGGGTGTGAAGGCTTTGTCGGATTCGTGGACTGATGAAGAAAAAGAAGACGTTATGGAACGGGCACTTGGAGCAATCCTGCTGACTTTATCGAATGAAGTCTTGCGTGAAGTTGGTAGCATCAAATCTACACCGGAGTTGTGGATAAAATTGGAGACCTTGTATATGACCAAATCTCTTGCTAAACGATTGTATTTGAAGAAAAGTTTGCATACTCTTCGTATGGATGAAGGTACGTCAATTCATAAGCATGTTGATGAATTCAATAAACTTATGATGGATTTGAAAAGTGTGGACAACCAAATTAGTGATGAGGATTATGCGATAACTTTGTTGTGTTCTTTATCTCCTTCGTATGAACACTTTGTCGATACCATGCTATTTGGTAGAGAAAGTCTTAGTTTGGAAGATGTTAAGTCGCTTTGAATTCTTAAGAGCTGAAGAATAAAGTGTCTGACACACAAGATGGAGCTTTGGTAGTTCAAGGAAGGAATAAGGAAAGGAGCAAACTTGGAAAGAATACTTGTAGCTATTGTTATAAGGATGGTCATTGGAAAGTAGATTGCCCTAAACTCAAGGGCAAAAAGAAATTTTTTGATAAGTCTTTTGCTAGTGTTGATGCAAACATTGCAGAAGATCGTTGTTCTGAACTCCTCTAAAGGTTATGTGAAGAGGTGGAGCTTGGTACTCAAGCTCTTTGGGTGGAGTGCAATTCGCATTTTTTGTTCATATGTTCAAGCTTTTGCTTGGATTTTGTTTCGTATTTGTTAGTTTCCATAATGGAATTTGTTGGAGAAGGCGTTGGAGGAAATTTCAAGTTTGAAGACTTTTGGATTTTTTGAGTCTAGGTGGAGATCAGGTTTGAAAGAATTTGGTGCACGATTGCGTTTGTATTTTGGTATCCCAAATTT
The DNA here is from genome assembly GCF_916048215.2 of Malus sylvestris. NCBI lineage: Eukaryota > Viridiplantae > Streptophyta > Magnoliopsida > Rosales > Rosaceae > Malus > Malus sylvestris. Next base: position 3,414,721 of record NC_062269.1, on the reverse strand, counting down.
GGAAGTTTGCTAATTTCTCGCTGAGGTGGAGATTGTTGGGTTTTTGGCTCAAAATTAGGATGATGCAATAAATTAGGTTTGTGTTACCTATTTGGTTTTGGTGTCCTATTTGGGTTTGGTTTTGACTTCTTAGTTAGTTTCCTTGGTGGAGAGATTTTGTTAATTACCTATTTGATTAGGATTTGGATTTATTTCCTATTAGGATTCCTATTGTAACCCAAGTCCTATGCACTATATATGGAACCTTAGGGTGAGTGTATTTTGTGTGGCTCATTCGTGTGACAATTTGGTGAGAGTCAATTTGTGAGTTAGAGAGTAATTTGGGAGAATCTTCTCCGTTTGTTTGGGTTCTCTACTCATTTGGTTTAGGGTTTGTAATTTGTGGGATTTGGGTTGTGAGAGTTTAAACACTCTTTTGTAATCTCCGTTTGTTTAGTGAAATTCCTCGCCGTGCTTCGCTCGTGGACGTAGGCTTTACGCCGAACCACGTAAATCTCTTGTGTCAGTTTGAGATTGTTTGTTTTAGCTTTCACCTACAACATTGATATTTGGTACTTTGTTATAATTCGCTTCCGTTTGCGCATAAAAGTACAACAATCTTTTCTGGACTTTTCTAAAAATTTTGTTGTACTTGTGCCCAAGTGCATGTGCATCATTTTTGTTATTGGTGTGAGCATATTGAACACAATTTAGATGGTTTGTAATTACTGAAGCTTGATTCTAAAACCATGTTCCTGAAACACCAACGTTTTTGGTCAACCTAAGGTATTTTCCTGGCAATCATCCAGCATCTATGGTATGGAGTCACTCAACATGCCTGTGAGAGTGTGATGTGCTCAAGACCTTTATACCTCATGTAGCCTAAAAGAAAGAACTTGGTACTACTCATTGCTTATGGGGGGCTAGCTGTTTTTGACTTTTGTTACTTGTCCTTGCAGTATATACGGCCACATGAGCATGAAAAGCTTTCCCAAGTTGAACTGTTGGTTGTTGATGAAGCAGCTGCTATTCCACTACCAGTGGTGAAGTCTTTGCTTGGTCCTTATCTGGTCTTCCTTTCATCTACTGTTAATGGGTAAGAGTCTTCCATGTTCTTCCTTCATGTCGTGTATTCTTATCATGTGTTCTTTATGTTGGATGTAACAGTCTCATGAAAGATCTTTCACTTTTTGTGAACTGTTTCCACTTTTCCTTTACTCATGCTTGGTGTGTTTCTATTTATAAATTTAACTGTTTAACTCTGAACGCAATTTTTGGGCAAAAAAATCTATGTGCTATTTAAATACTAAGGGGGTATTCTTTTACACTGAAAGCTATGAAGGAACTGGTCGGTCTTTGTCCCTAAAGCTTCTACAGCAATTGGAAGAGCAGAGCCAAACGTCTGCTAAAGGGCCTGTATCTGGTATGCTTATCCTTCATCGGACGTGTTTTGTATTTTCATCTTGACAGCTTTTAAATGGGGTTGATCAAAATCTCCAATCCCCCCAAATTTTGAATTTATTTTCAAATTTTTATGTTTGAAATTTACACAGAATCCCTTGTACCAGTGAGGGTTTGGCAAATTAGAATTAAATTAGAGTTAAATTAGCTAGAATTTGCAGGGTAAGAAACTAGGTTACTGGTGGTTCTTTTTTTTTTTTTTTTTTTTCTTTCTCTAGAATTAAAACTAGAGGTCGCACTTGGTGCGATGGCAAGTGCCTTCGCCCATGAGCGGTAGGTCTCGGGTTCGAGACTTGGAAGCAGCCTCTTCATAAATGGGGGTAAGGCTAGCCGACATTCACCTCTCCCAGACCCTGCGTAAAGCGGGAGCCTTGTGCACTGGGTACGACCTTTCTCTAGAATTAAAACTCTACACATTTGCTAACATTATTGTTTCTTAAATATTCGAACAGTTGGCTCTTGCGAGTGAGTAATTAATATAATCATTTTAAAACTATTTTGTGATCTTTGGACAATTTTCTGAATTGATGAATGTCCCTTATTGTAGGTCGGCTTTTCAAAAAGATAGAACTGAAAGAATCTATCAGATATGCTTCTGGTGATCCGATTGAGTCCTGGCTTCATGGTTTACTTTGCTTGGATATCACAAATTATATCCCTAAACTTAACGGGTAAAAACAACTATGCTTAGAAATTCAGAACTGAGGAAGGTGGTACCATCTCCATTATAACCATTGCCCTTATTAATGATCTCTCTCTCTCTCTCTCTCATCTCTCTCTTCACTACTAGGTTACCTGCACCAAGTGAGTGCGATCTGTACTACGTTAACCGTGATACACTGTTTTCATATCATAAAGATAGCGAGTTGTTCTTACAGGTAACTACATGTTCAAGTAATGTTGACTGCTGATTCTCATTTTCATGTTAATAAACTTACATATTCTAATATTTGCAGCGAATGATGGCTCTATATGTTGCCTCCCACTACAAAAATTCTCCAAATGATTTGCAACTAATGGCTGATGCCCCAGCTCACCACTTGTTTGTACTACTTGGTATATATGCTACCGTTAGAACTGGTCTTTCTTCTTTTGTCAATATTGGCTGGACTTAATTATAATTTGCATGTGCAGGCCCTGTTGATGAGTCAAAAAATCAGCTTCCTGATATTTTGTGCGTCATTCAGGTTTGTCTGTCTTCCCCTCTATCAGGACTATTATTTCTTTTAGTGTTTCAATTTGAATTCCGAATTTGTCTACGCATACCCAAAATTTTATTGGGTTTTTATTTATTTATAACTATACTTTATGTGAAATAACAAGAAAGGACAAACTTTTAACATATACTTCATCTTCTATAAAACAAAAATTCTTTGATGCTCAACATTTTATGTTCTATAATTTTGCTCTTAGGTATGCCTTGAGGGAAAGATTTCTCGTGACTCTGCAATGAAAAGTTTAAGCGATGGTCATCAGCCCTCTGGTGACCAGATACCATGGAAATTCTGTGAGCAATTTCAGGACACTGTTTTTCCCAGTCTCTCAGGTGCTCGGATTGTACGAATTGCTACACATCCCAGTGCCATGAAGGTATTCTCTCTTTTATGGTTCCCAAAGCCATATGTATCACCAGAATTTTGTTGAAATGGTAATTTAATTTTCTTTGTTTGTTGTAGATTGGATATGGATCACAAGCAGTGGAACTATTGACAAGGTATGCTCCTCTTTCAGTTACTGCTGCCTAAAGATTTTTGTAGATCACACACATGATCCGGATGTGTGCGTGGATGACTAAGGTGTTGAGAAAAATTGACAGAGTGATTCTTTTAGCCCAATATGTCTACACTTTGAATGACAAGATTGAAGATTCTCGGCCTCAATCAATGCTTCAAATTGCTTTCTAATGTGTATTGCGATTACGAAACCAACCATATATCTATATATTTTAAAATAATACTTGGGTACGTAAGGTCACAACTAGAAATGTGAGTTTCATGCTTTCAGTTCACTTGGTTTGAAAGCTATAGAACACATACCATGTTTGTGCAGGAAAATGATCAATTGAATTTGGAACATGGGTCATGCTTCTAGTTTCACCATTTGTGTATCTATGATTTCAACTTTGATATGCAGATGGCTTTCTCACAAAAGATCTCCCCAGTCATATGATGGTAGTTGGAGAAATAAGTGGAAAGATATAGAGGATTATAAGTGATACCATATTAAAACAAGGTTATGTTGGAGACGGAAAGGTTTAGAGTATCAGAGTTGGTGAGGGGTTATGTTGGGGAACTTAAGTCTTTTTCATCTAAGTTTTGGGTTATATTTCTAAGAGTTAGGAAAAATTCAGTAGAGCAAGGCTAATTCCGAATTTCTCAAAGGAAAGGAAAAGTTGTCCATCGAAAAGAAAAGGAGTCCAACAAGAACTTACTTCAGAACAGTTACATTGAAAATTATAACCCGCCCGTCTGGAGAAACCAAACCGTGGGCATGTTCCGAATTACTTTGACAATAGATCTATGAACACATCTAGGAAGTTGCTATCCTGAAGAAAATCCATCTCATCCCTATTATTCTTGAGAAACTCTATAGTTTATTTCTATCCAAACGATGGCCAAGATTTCGCAGTGCCAACAGTTGAGCTTATACTTGTATGTTTAAACAATGATTGGAAATTTTCTTAGTAATTGAAGTTTCCAGGTTTCCAGCAGAGAAAAGACTACAAACAAACATAACTAGCAGCATTTTTAGGATGATAATTTAAAGATAGACCTTCATTATTGACTTCACAAATCATTCTACCTTTTTAGATAGGTCATACATTGATTCTGACCTTGTGTACTTTTGGTCCTAGATCTTTTCTTAAACTTCTTTTTATCTCTCAACCCAAACATGTCTGTTATTCCTTGGGCTCATAAGTCCATCTACTTATTACTGCAAATGTTGTTGGGGACACAGATATAAGGAGTGGCTGATGTGGACATTGATTCTAGTGACACCTCTGGTATGCATTATGTGCTATGTGGGTGACATTGGATTGCTCTTGTTGGGGATCTAGACATAAGGAATGTATGTAATATGTGTAATGCATTGCTCTTGTATAATGGAACTCATAAGTACTTCATTATTGAGATAAAAAGTTTCTATACTAACATTTCACTGAATCTCTTTGGTTCTAAAAGTTGATGCTTCACATTTATGCTTTTGTATTTGAAAAAATTGGAGTGTTAAGGATTTATTTCTCCTCAGGTACTATGAAGGACTGTTTGCTCCTATTTCTGAACTGGACGTTGAAGATGTTGTTGAGACTCCACCACTCAAAGTCACAGAAGCTGCCGAGAAGGTCAACTACAATCACTCAGCATAGTTTCTTTGGTGCTTTGTTTTTTTTTTTTTTTGTTTTAAATATTTATAATTAACAGGTTGGAGAACTGCTTATATGAGACTATTCTACATATTATTGAAAACTACCATTGGATGACAGTTTTGTAAGTTAGAGGTCTGTGGTAAATGCAATGCTTGTTTGAAGTGTTTGAGTTGGTTAAACTTCGTCCTGTTTGAGTTGGTAAAAAATATCTGTGTTTAAATATAATTTGAACAAACTTTTGTGAATGATCATTTGTTGTGTTAATTTTAATCATAGTGATATCAAAGTATATCATGCATTGGTTTGTTTGTTTGGAATTAATCAACATGCCTCCTGTGCCTTGATATTGTGATCTGAATGATACCTATGTCTATTACTTGTAGGTTTCATTGCTGGAAGAAAGTATAAAACCTAGAACAGATCTTCCTCATTTGCTCGTTCATCTTCGTGAAAGGCGACCAGAGAAACTCCATTATATTGGTGTCTCCTTTGGGCTTACATTGGACCTTTTCCGGTTTTGGTGGAAACATAAGTTTGCTCCATTCTATATTGGACATATTCCAGTTAAGATGGATTCCCCTCCCGACACTGAATCATTTATCCTTTTAACTGTTTTTTGAATATTATCATTTGTGAATGAATATAGAGGTCGCACTTGGTGCGATGGCAAGTGCCTTCGCCCATGAGCGGTAGGTCTCGGGTTCGAGACTTGGGAGCAGCCTCTCCATAAATGGGGGTAAGGCTAGCCGACATTCACCTCTCCCAGACCCTGCGTAAAGCGGGAGCCTTGTGCACTGGGTACGACCATCATTCGTGAATGAATGATTGATTAAACAATAATTTTGCACTTCTTTTCAATGTAATAGAGTGCTGTGACTGGGGAGCATACATGTATGGTCCTCAAATCTTTGAAGAATGATGAACTTGAAACCAGTGATTTTCGTCCATTCTACCTAGGTGGGCCCATTTTTCTTAGGAGAACCTCTGTTCTATTTAGATTTTTGCAGATTTTTTGTACCTCAGTCCACAGCTTGATTATTTGTTGGCTACCCCAGATTTCAGGAGAAGATTTTTGAGACTATTGGGTTATAGTTTTCGTACAATGGATTATAGGCTTGCTATGAGGTACTGTTAAAAGTTTCCTTCAGATAAGTGCTTATTGCTCAAGTGCTCATACTAACTTGTAATTATCCAGCATCTTAGATCCTAAGATCAATTACAAGGATCTAGAACCCAAATCGTCTACTGCAGATGGATTCTTACAGTCAATCACAGACTTACTTTCGCCTTATGATATGAAACGACTACAGGCCTACACCAGCAGTCTTGCTGACTTTCATATGGTAAGTTCTCTGAACAATGGTTGATTGCCGACTCGCCCATCATAGTGATATGTACTGTTTTGGGATTTTTGTCTTAGGATTACCAATTGATTCCGTACATTCATAGTAGAAAAAAAGTAATGTTTGCATTACAAAACAAAATATACTTTCCCTTTATAAAAAATTAAATATTTGCGTTAACAAAACAAAATATGCTTTCCTCTATTAAAAAGGAAAAAGTAATATTTGCATTACAAAAGAAAATTTGTATTCGCAAGTGGCCCTTTACCACAGTGGTGGAAAGGAGTTGAGCCCTTGCATGACGGCATGGGTTCGAACCCCGTCGGTGGCTAATCTAACATCTTATCTAACAAAATCTATCGTTTGACAAAAAAAAAAATTGTGTTCCTTTGTGATACAATTATCATCTCAATTTGACAACATGATTATGTGATTACGATAATTGACAGTGCTGGAATGTTTGTTTTCTTACTATGGACAATCTAATAACATGATTGTGATACAAATTACTCTTGCAATGTTTTATGTTTTATGGATAATCTTTTTCAAAGTGAACTATTAGGACATTTTGTGTTCAGTTATTTATCTGTGTATATATCTGTTCAGTTGGGAAGTCACAAAAATAAAACATTGAAAGTACAAAATTGCTTTTTTGAGAGGGGAATTTGTTTACAAGTATTTATGTTTAGGATTCTGTGGTCGATGTTTCATCCCATGCTCTGTGTTACATAAAGTTCAAAATTGCTTGTTAGAGAGGGGGATTTGTTTAAAGTTGTGTTTAGAATTCTGTGGCCGATGTTTCATCCCGTTATCTGTGTTACATAAGAAGATGAGAGAGTTGCTTGAAAAGATGAAATCAATAACGGTTAGGCTATTAGACCCCTCCTTTTTCCCTCCCACCCTAAACCCTTCGTGGGTATTCCCCTGAAGGAAGTGAACCCATTTGTTGTGAGGCTCTCAGGAAGGTGCAGTGCAGCCATGATCGATGGCCGTGTTGGTCTATTTGTGTTGATTATGGTTTTGAGTGGATTATTTGCTTCCTTCTCTTTTTCCGAAAAACAGCCAGTTAGAATGTGTCAATATGTCTTCCTCCGGTTAGGCATAGATTATTGCATTTTCATCCTTAACTATCCACCATACTAAATCACCCGAGAGTTGTTTTTTAAAATTACAGTTTAAACCCTGGGGTCCATTTGGAAATGAAGTGTTATTTTATAAACGGAGATCCTCTTGTATTCTAGTTATTGTTTGTTTATGCATATGTCAAACTTATGTTTTTGTTTTACAGATTTTGGATCTTGTTCCAATGCTTTCACATCTGTATTTCCAAGAGAAACTTCCAGTGACATTGACAGGTGCCCAGGCTTCCATATTGCTCTGCATTGGCTTACAAAATCAAGATATCTCCTATATTGAGGTTTGTTTCTCTACTTGTTGCTCTTATGGTTTGCTTGGCTATGCCAGTCACATAGATGCGAGCATGCACTCAAACTCACTTGCAAAGACAAAACACTGTGCTTGGTGGCGTCATTTGTACCCTTTATTTCATTCTTATCAGGTGTAAATTTTTACTTACGTTCATGTTTTCCAGGGGTTGATGAAATTGGAAAGGCAGCAAATATTGTCTCTCTTTATAAAAGTTATGAAAAAGTTTCACAAATATCTATATGCTATTGCATCTGAGGGCCTTGAGTCAACCTTGCCTAAACCAAAAGAAGTAAGTTCAGCAAAGCAGTAACCTTTTTCTTTCTTATGGAAAATACATGACAAGTTGGTGGTTTCTATTTCTTTTCACGTCGTAGAATGTTTTATGATTCTCGTAGGCTTAACAATATGATACTGACGTGTTTCTGGTGAAAGCAATTCTGTCTGCACCTGAACTATTTTGTTTGATATGTCATCATTAAGTTTACACTATCACGTTTCTTTTGCATACAATCTCCACCAGAAACAATTATTTTACATATAGAGAGATTTCATAATTCCAACAAGTCTATTAAGTTGTACGGAATTTCAATATGCACTACAACATCTTTCCATTATGAATGTAAAGATCTTCACAGGAGAAGTTCTTTTAAAAAATATATTGCAAGATGATAAAAGTTATTATATATATATATATTTTGTGCATAACTAGGCTTTAGTTAGTCTCGAGCTCAACTCCTGCACACATGACACGTGAGGCTTTGCAACTGGTTTGATAGGGCTTGGTTGACCTCATCATCCTTGAGAACAAGAAATTAATAAAAAGTAGGCAACTTTGTTTTGTATGCAATGTGGGACTACTGCACAGATATTGCCTGCTGATATGGATGATTTGCTTGTGAGCCTAAAGAGCTGACCATGACAATCGTGGATACCTTGAACGAGCTTGTGCTGAGCTTCATTTAGCAGCATGCAAGCGGTAGTTTGGTTCATTACCTTATCTATAACCATCTTTTATCGCCAGCAGGTGTAAGATTACTATTACATCCCAATGAGAATGAGAATGGAAACATAAACTCTGTTGTAGTTTCTAGCAGCAATATGCCTATTTATTTGATCAGTCAAGCAAAGCTTTGCAACAGAAGTTGTTTAATGCAAGCTTAACATCGTCTATTACATTATAAAATTTGCGTGCATGTATGTATGCTATTGTGCTTTTCTTCTGTCTAAGTTGTAACTCCCCTCTGATTCGAAACTTTTGGTTCAGACACTCTTGGAACCTCACAAAATCTCTGTTGATGATGATCTCAATGATGCTGCAAGAAAAGTTGAGGTATGGTTTATTCCTTCCCTGTTGCCCGACCTACCTTTATCTTTCCTGTGTTCTGAATTCCAAGAGTTGGGCTGACTTGACTTCGCACATACAGGACGGGGTGAGATCCAACACAGACGGATCATTAGATCCCAAGTTGCTTCAGCAGTATGCGATTGGGGACAGAGATGCAGACTTTGAGAATGCATTACAGAATGGCGGCGTAAACTTACCAGCTGGTGGTCTCGTTAGTGTGAAATCAAGTAGAAACAAAACGGACAAGGGAAAAGGGAGAGAGAGTCACAAGAGCGGGGAAAAGCGACGTAAAAATGAGCATGGCTCCAGCTCAAAGTCCAACAAAAAGAAGAAACATTGACGTTAGTGACGGTCATGTATGCAACTATTGTAACATTCAGTAAGAAGTCACTTTAAGGTACCAGAGGCAATAGTGATAGTCATGTATGCAACTGTTAGAACATTCATTGCGTCGATGACGATGTATTTTTGACACAAACAGAAACAGGTATGCATCAGGAGATGACAATTTTGGTTCTTTAATTCGACTGTGGCCTCAACTTCGTCTTTCATTTGTTTCCAACGTGAGCCGAAATAAAAATCTGAACTGACAATACCGAACCAGTAACCAAAATCGAAAATTTTCCAAGCATTCGGTACGAGTAGCGGTATCAAATATTTGTTAGTTGGGTAGTCGCTTAATAAAATATTAGTTCAATACAAATCAAATCTTTGGTACATTAAAATAATACTTATAGGATTCAATCAATCCCAGTGAATTTGATTTCGTATTGCACATCTTTACTACAATTGACTCGTGCGCTTGTGAAGTAAGCAGGAGAATGCAAAATTGAAAGGAGGCATGTCGAAATAATTTCTTCATTTGATATGCCATTGTTAATTAGTGACACTAATTTTGACATGGTATCAAAGCAAGCAGTAACTGAATGTCCAATTCAAGCTCCAACCGTGCCAAACTAAACAAGCCTACAATAAATTTCATCACATATGAAATGAATGTCCCGAAGGCAATTAATAAATTTCATCGATATCCCCTCAGATGCGGCTGAATCGATTCGGTTCAACCTGAGAAGCTGGACCAATAAAAGAAGAGTGAAGAAAAGGGAAAGGTTAGAAAATGGGGAGGGGGAAGCAGAGAAAGAACAGCTTGCTATAAGAGTTTTCTCAACTCGTGAATATTATAGAGCTCACCCGCTACTTCCTAACTTTCAAAGTTGTTTCTATTCGTTCAACAAGCTGATCAGCAGTCAGAGCACCCTCCTGCAAGTAATGAAAGCAAAATAATCAAAGATGTTTAAAATCGAACTGATGATGGTGAATCGGTTATTATTAATCTAGCAGTGGCTTGAACACATGCACAGAGAACATACAATATTTATCTTATTTAATATTTTGGATCAAAGAGGACATACATCCTTCAAATTCAACATTTCGGAATCAAAACCAAACAAAAGAAGAAGAAAAGCATGCGAAGCAACACACCTGACAAAATTGGAAACCGATGCATGTGCATAGGATATCTTACAAAATCTAAAAAGTGGAATTAACAGCAAAGCATAACAACATTAACAATACCCCTCCATATTATGGCTGTACGAAAAGCTTGCAGTCAATATGTTATCTGACAGATCACACATTGCTACAGATTTGATTGTTAAAAGAGACACATAATAATTATCTCCCAAAGGAAAAAGGAGAACAAATTCAACTTACAAAGCGGTCAAATGGCTCTCCATCCTTAAATATGATGAAAGTAGGCAATGCTTGTATGCTATATTTATCAGCAATGCTAGGATACTTCTCTGTGTCAATTTTCACAACCTGGATCTTGTCATTCAGCGTAATACTGACTTCATTGAGGATAGGTGCCATAAACTGACAAGGACCGCACCTGTCAACCACAGGTTATTACTTAATTGTCCGTGCTACCTTTATATACTTCCTTTCAAGGCAAGACAGAGAGAGATGGAAAACCTAAAAGGTGAATAGCTATCACGTTGTTTAGGAACTAAAAGTTTAACTGACAATACAACAATAATTACAATGATGCAAACTGTTATAGTAGTTTGAAAGTAACAGATCCTATGTAGAATCATAGACGAATGGTAATACAGCCTCATAGGATTATAGGACCATTTATTCGGAATCCCTTGCAGATAGGTTAAATAAAGGGCTATTCTCTTACACACATGAGAGACGCACCTTTATGAGCATTAACTTTTGATATTAGAGAATTTCTGTACAAACAAAATAAGAAGCAAGATATACAAGCAAAGCTTACCAGGTTGCATAGAAGTCAACCAACACAGGTTTTTCGGAGGTAGCCAGCAAATCTTCGAAGGAGGAAAATGTTTGCTTCTTTGCTTCAACCTACGAAAATTAATTTTTTTCAAATATACATGTAAGTACCATGGAGAGGTTCTTGCTACAGAGAACGCGGTTAAAGACAGATGGAGAGGTTATTTTCATAATCTTTTCAATGAAGGACATGAAATGAGTGCTTCTTTAGGGGAGTTGAGTAACTCAGAAGAGTGTAGAAACTACTCTTTTTATCGTCGAATCCGGAAGGAAGAAGTGGTTGTAGCTTTGAAGAAGATGAAGCATAAAAAAGCAATAGGCCCAGACAATATACCAATCGAAGTGTGGAAACTTTTGGGAGAGACAGGTATAACATGGCTCACTGACCTTTTCAATAGGATTTTGAAAACGAAGAAGATGCCAAATGAGTGGCGAACGAGCACTTTGGTGCCTATCTACAAGAATAAGGGCGACGTACAAAATTGCATGAACTATAGGGGTATTAAGCTAATGAGTCATACAATGAAGCTCTGGGAGAGAGTCATTGAGCATAGATTGAGGCAAGAGACACGGGTTTCGGACAACCAATTCGGGTTCATGCCAGGGCGCTCAACCATGGAGGCAATCTATCTCTTACGAAGATTGATGGAAAGATATAGAGATGGGAAAAAGGATTTACACATGGTCTTTATAGATTTGGAAAAAGCGTATGATAGGGTCCCAAGAGACATTCTTTGGAGGATTTTAGAGAAGAAAGGAGTACGAGTAGCATATATCCAAGCTATAAAGGATATGTATGAAGGAGCAAAGACTGCCGTAAGAACTCATGAAGGACAAACCGAAAGCTTTCCCATAACTGTAGGATTACATCAAGGCTCATCCTTAAGTCCTTACCTTTTTGCGTTGGTAATGGATGAGTTAACAGGACATATTCAAGATGATATTCCTTGGTGTATGCTTTTCGCAGACGATATAGTGTTGATAGATGAAACTCAAGAAGGGGTAAATGCAAAGCTTAACCTTTGGAGAGAAGTGTTGGAATCTAAAGGTCTTCGCCTAAGCCGATCAAAGACAGAATATATGGAGTGCAAGTTCAGTGCAAATGGAGGCCAAAACGAGTTAGGGGTGAGGATCGGAGATCAAGAAATACCAAAGAGCGACCGTTTTCGTTACCTAGGATCTATCTTGCAAAAGAACGGAGAATTAGATGGAGATCTCAACCATAGAATACAAGCTGGATGGATGAAGTGGAAGAGTGCATCCGGCGTGTTGTGTGACCGCCGTATGCCACTGAAGCTCAAGGGAAAATTTTATAGGACGGCAATAAGGCCGGCGATGCTGTATGGCACAGAATGTTGGGCGGTGAAACATCAACACGTACACAAAATGGGTGTAGCAGAGATGAGGATGCTTCGTTGGATGTGTGGGCACACGAGAAAGGATAAGATTAGGAATGAGGATATCCGGGGTAAAGTAGGAGTAGCCGAAATTGAAGGAAAGATGAGAGAAAATCGGTTACGGTGGTTTGGACATGTTCAAAGAAGGCCTACTGACGCTCCGATTAGAAGATGCGACTATGGGACAGAGGTTCAGGGCCGAAGGGGTAGAGGAAGACCTAGGAAAACTTTGGAAGAGACTCTAAGAAAAGACTTAGAGTACTTGGATCTAACGAAGGACATGACACAGGATCGAGCACAATGGCGTTCTAAGATTCATATAGCCGATCCCACTCAGTGACTTGGATTTTCCAAGTCTCCAACCGAGAAGTTTTCCTCACTCGGGAAATTAAGGGAACACTACCCCAACCTACATGCTCCACTCAGAAAGCTTCAACATACAAGCTTCAACAAAAGAAAATTCAAAGAACTTAGCGAAGAAGGCTTTGGTGTATTTAACACAATACGTTGAAATGAAGGAAAGCTTATTTATTGATATCCCCGATAAGTTACAAATATGTACATATACATGAGTCAAAATAAACACACAAGAAGGAGCCTTCACAAAGGTTGCTTAGGAGAAGTCTCAGCAGTCGGTAGAGCCCCAGAAAGAGAAGGCACCGGAGGGGGATCATTTGGAGCCTCAGTACTGGACAGAACCCTAGAAGGAGGAGGCATCAGAGGTTGATCATTCGGAGCTTCATTACGCGGTACAGCCCCAGAAGACGAAGGCAATAAATGCCTTTGGAACAAACCCACAAATCTCTGATGATCAAGTAAAACCTGACCATCAGTTTCCTTCATCTGGTCAAGCTTCCTCTTCATGTTTGTAGCATAGTCATGTGCGAGCCGGTGCAACTGTTTATTCTCATGCTTGAGCCCTCTAATCTCCTGTTTGAGACTCATCACTTCAGCCGCCAATGATTCAACTTGGCGGGTTCGAGCAAATAGGCGTTGGGCCATATTAGACACAGAACCTGCACACTGAACACTGAGAGCCAGCGAATCCTTAACAGCTAACTCATCAGACCGTTTGGAAAGTAGTCTGTTATCTTTGGGAGTGAGAATGTTCCTGGCCACCACCGCAGCGGTCATATCATTCTTCATCACGGAATCCCCAACGGTAAGAGGACCAGTAGGGGAGACGAAGGATGGGCGCCATATGTTGTCTGGAGAAGGCGGGGCTGCCTCTTCAACAAGGTTCAAGTCAAAACGACGGTCGGAGGGGCCAGACATTTTCAAAGGTGTTGAAGAGAGAAGAGGTCGGACAAATCAAGATCTTAGAAGTGCAATAATGAAGCTTCTACTGGTGGAGATTCAAGTGTGCTTTGGAACTTAATGCCAGCCCCTATAAAAATCTGCACTCGACAGAGCTTCAGAAATCGAAGAGGCGCCTGCTCAGAAATCGAAGAGGCGTTTGCTTTCTCAAAAGCTGGGCTGCTTAGAGATCACGAGGGTTGATCTCAGAAATCGAAGAGGCGTTTGCTTTCTCAAAAGTTGGGCTGCTCAAAAACCACGAATGCCGATCTCAGAAATCGAAAAGGCGCTCGCTTTCTCAAAAGCTGGGCTCCCCAGAGACCACGAGGGCCGATCTCAGAAATCGAAGAGGCACCTACTTTTCCAGCCTTGTCAGCACCTGTCACACGCACACTCAGCTTTGCGGAAATTATGGGCATTCTGTCGAAGACTTCTGGGGAAGTAGAAAACACATGAATCTTACTGTTCAATCACCCACTTCCCACACGCAACAATAGCTCATGGGTACCACAGATAACTTTGCCAAAGTTCTCTGCCAAAGTTGAGCACGTGAAGCTTGCAGCTCCCACTACATCGCTCTGACTAAGAAGGGTAAAAGAATAGCAAAGAAACAGCACTAACAAAGTTTAGACCCATAAATTTTGAAGGTCTAGCTACCATATTATTACCCACAAGGGTAAAGGAACAGTACCACTGCTGGATAATTGGAAAGTCCCTGTGTGTCAACCTCTGTGCTTCGTGGCAAGGTAGACTAGCAAACATGCCCAATCTTTACTCACATTCGAGAAAACACTCCCAATAAGATTGCTTGCTCCAAAATCGAAGAGGCACCGTCCTCCGAATCTCGAGAGCCAGACTCCCAACATGACTACTTTCTTAAAAATCGAAGAGAGGGTAAAGGAACAGTACCATTGCTGGATAATTGGAAAGTCCCTGTGTGTCAACCTCTGTGCTTCGTGGCAAGGTAAACTAGCAAACATGCCCAACCTTTACTCACATTCGAGAAAACACTCCCAACAAGATTGCTTGCTCCAAAATCGAAGAGGCACCGCCCTCCGAATCTCGAGAGCCAGACTCCCAACATGATTACTTTCTCAAAAATCGAAGAGACTGCTCCCCGAATCTTCGAGAGCCAGACCCCCAACATGATTGCTTTCTCAAAAATCGATGAGGCATCGTTCTCCGAATCAATCGAAGAGGCGCTCGCTTTCTCAAAAGATGGGCTGCTCAGAGACCACGAGGGCCGATCTCAGAAATCGAAGAGGCACCTACTTTTCTAGTCTTGTCAGCACCTGTCACACGCACACTCAGCTTTGCGGAAATTATGGGCATTCTGTCGAAGACTTCTGGTGAAGTAGAAAGCACATGAATCTTACTGTTCAATCACCCACTTCCCACACGCAACAATAGCTCATGGGTATCACAGATAACTTTGCCAAAGTTCTCTGCCAAAGTTGAGCACGTGAAGCTTGCAGCTCCCACTACATCGCTCTGACTAAGAAAGGTAAAAGAATAGCAAAGAAACAGCACTAACAAAGTTTAGACACATAAATTTTGAAGGTCTAGCTACCATATTATTACCCACAAGGGTAAAGGAACAGTACCACTGCTGGATAATTGGAAAGTCCCTGTGTGTCAACCTCTGTGCTTCGTGGCAAGGTAGACTAGCAAACATGCCCAACCTTTACTCACATTCGAGAAAACACTCCCAACAAGATTGCTTGCTCCAAAATCGAAGAGGCACCATCCTCCGAATCTCGAGAGCCAGACTCCCAACATGATTACTTCCTCAAAAATCGAAGAGACACTGCTCTCCGAATCTCGAGAGCCAGACCCCCAGCATGATTGCTTTCTCAAAAATCGAAGAGGCATCGTTCTCCGAATCTCGAGAGCCAGATACCACAGACCACTTTTTCAAAGTGCTCTGACAGAGTTAAAACATGTGAAACTGGCAGCTCCCACTACCGTGCTATGACCAAGCAGGGTAAAGGAATAGCATTACTACTTGTTGTTATGGAGACTCCTATATATGTCGACCTCCATCCCCAACGGACAGGCAGACCTACAAAAATGCTTAACCCTTCATCATATCTGAGAGGGCACTCCCAACGAAGCCTTTCGAAATATTCAGCTTTCTTTCCCCCCGATAATACCTCTGCAAACAAGCTATACTAGAGCAAGAATATCTCATATCATCAGGGTTAAAAGCAAGAGTATCCCATATCATGCTTTTTCCCTGTCTTTTCCTTTGGCCTTGTTTTTACCTGCAAGACAAGGAGAAAGAGAGCAATCAGTCAGCACTTGGAATCAAGCTTCCAGCCAGGAACTGACTGCCTGGAACCCCTTACCTGATTACTTACCTGGCATTGCTCTCGAGTACTCATCTTCAACATCTTATGTTTCCAGGGAAGATTCCGCATCTGCTTGAGGAACAGATAGGGCAAGTGCGAAGGATACAAGGAAGCATGTGGAGACAAGCGTAACAGCACACGTGCCGATACATCCATTACTCTGTCAAAAGCAAAAGTATCCCATATCAGCAGGATGGAACGTACTCTAGATTTGATGGACTTGTTTTGACCCTCAAATTCTTCAGTCGGCCTTATACTCTGGAGGAAACCAGAAAACCCTCCAGCTCAGTTCAAGAATAAGCCTGTGGAAAGTTACTTCTTCAAAAGCAAAAGTATCTCATATCATCTCTTCTCATTTTTCTTCTCTTTATCCTTCATGCTGCTGCAAGATGGGGAGAAGGTGAACAATCAGTCGGAGCTCTGATTGCTTACCTTGTCTGTCACCTCTTTCAGCAGACCCCCTAGCTCGGCGACTTGGGGGACTCCTACTACATGGTTTGTATCGCGCTTGACCAAGCCTGAAACTACAAGTAAGCTTCAAGTGAAATTGATACATTACCTTGTGCATCTCCACCAGTTAAAGATACCACCCCTGGATGGAGGAAGAGTACTTCCAGAGAAGATGCCACATCTACCTATGAGACAGATAAGGCAAGTCAAGACGACACCACACTCCGATACTTAGAAGTTTCGTGATTACGAGATCATTCTCCCACAATATTTCCTAATGTCATTCGTACTAAATCATTCACTTGTACTCACTAAAGGAGAGCTTGAACCTATGTACTTGTGTAAACCCTTCACAATTAATGAGAACTCTTCTATTCCGTGGACGTAGCCAATCTGGGTGAACCACGTACATCTTGTGTTTGCTTTCCTATCTCTATCCATTTATATACTTATCCACACTAATGACCGGAGCAATCTAGCGAAGATCACAAAAAGCGACCGTTTTCGCTACCTAGGATCTATCTTGCAAGAGAACGGAGAATTAGATGGAGATCTCAACCATAGAATACGAGCTGGATGGATGAAGTGTAAGAGTGCATCCGGCGTGTTGTGTGACCGTCGTAGGCCACTGAAGCTCAAGGGAAAATTTTATAGGACGGCAATAAGGCCAGCGATGTTGTATGGCAAAGAATGTTGGGCGGTGAAGCATCAACACGTACACAAAATGGGTGTAGCGGAGATGAGGATGCTTCGTGGGATGTGTGGGCACACGAGAAAGGATAAGATTGGGAATGAGGATATCCGAGGTAAAGTAGGAGTAGCCGAAATTGTAGGAAAGATGAGAGAAAATCAGCTCCGGTGATTTGGACATGTGCAAAGAAGGCCGACTGACGCTCCGGTTCGAAGATGTGACTACGGGACAGAGGTTCAGGGCCGAAGGGGTAGAGGAAGACCTAGGAAAACTTTGGAAGAGACTCTAAGAAAAGACTTAGAGTACTTGGATCTAACGGAGGACATGACACAAAACCGAGCGCAATGGCGTTCTAGGATTCATATAGCCGACCCCACTTAGTGGGAAAAGGCTTTGTTGTTGTTGTTGTTATACATGTAAGTACCATATCACCAATTCGGTCAAACTTCGTAATTCAGCTATATAGGCCAAATATTCCAAAGTCAGCAAAGAAAGAGTACACACAGCTATTCGAATCTGTCACAACATTGTCCACATGGATAACTACATAAGTGATAGGTCATATCATCCTCAATGGAAAGCGGCACCTTTAACTTGGGGCACAGCGAGTAGTGATAGGAGGACCGTTGATTGACTGGTACAAATACTTGACTGCTGATTAGATGATTAAAGAACAAGTGAGTCCATGCATGAAGGTCCCGAATATGGGTTCCTCACCGTCACTAGCATTCACATCTTTAGTAGATAGTATCCCAGTTTTATAATCTATACCTTCCGTCCCATTCAATAGTTTTGTTTCTAGGTTTGTCCCTCCCCAACTTTATGCCCAAACGGTAGGCTAGATCAGATTCTCGCAACCTAATACCCTATATGGGTGACAATGTGAATTCTAATTATTTGGGAGAGGTTCGATACCAAACTAGTTTACCGATAACTAAACGAGAGTGCGCCAACATCAAATAGAAACATTTCAAAGACAATCAATAGTGAGTTCCATGTCCTTCTTAAGCTCATAGCATGCTATCGGTATCTCACTAACAGTTTACTTTGCCTGCACTTCCCTATGAATTATATTTCTTCACCCGAAAAGACTTTAATTTCGAAAACCCAAAAAAACCAACCCATGTGGTTTTCTCACAACTTAGAGGAAACGGAAAGGGCAAAGAAATACAAAGCAATTGGCTTTCTTGCCAGAAATATGATAACAATAAGATTTCCAGTTGTATGCTTTGCTCCCTAAATTCAAATTTTGCCATTTAATCCACTAGAGAAATTTCAGAAAAGGAATTTAACTTGCGAGCTGCAGAAATTTTAAATATCTTCCTTGATTTTCTCGGGAAACAAACAAACCGCGAAACTACAAAATCGGAAAATTGATTACCGGAGGAAGAATCCGAGGCCGTGAGTCCCGTGTTCCGATCCGAACGTGTCGAAGGTGTGATGGAAATCGCAGAGAAGTCGAGGAGGACAGCTTTGAACAAGAAGAAGAGGATGATGCCGCCGCCGCAACTATGCGAGCCGTACGGTCAGTGCTGAGACAAGGAATCGCGGACACCGCCACGGAAATCGCCATTGGATTGGGCGCTCCGGTCAGTGAGATTTCGTCCGACGGATTCTTCTTCTTAGCTTCTGTTTGGATAATCGGAAAAGAAAATGAATAGAAACAAATACTTCCAGCGAAGAACACTTGCGCTTCCGGGTCGCCGAGAGGAGATAAGATTGCGGTGTTCCTTCGGGTGTATGATGCTATGGTGGTGTTTAATTATTTACCGGTCGATTGTTGGAACAACAAAAGTATGTTGATCGGACGGATGATAAGTTTGAGACGTAGTTGAGTCTTGATTGTTGAAACAATAAAAGTATGTTGATCGGACGGATGATAAGTTTAAGAGGCATTTGAGTCTTGCGAACCCGAATCGAAGACGATTCGGCGATCGTCTGTTTGCCTTGTTCCTATGCTCTAAAATATCCATAATATCTCGATATTTTCATCGAAACTTCATGTTTTTAGACTACCGATATTTTTTTGGACTACCGATATTTCCGATATCATCGATATTTTAGACATTGCTAAGTCACTCATGTATCTTACCATGCAATGTATAAAGTGTAAAATATTGTACTAATTCATTATATATAAATGATTATGGTGTGTTTAAACTTCTTTCATTAATTACTACATATTTTCTAGACTTACAATGTTTGCCAGCTCGCTATATAATCAACTTAAATCAGTTAAATCCATCATGCAATGCATTTCATACCAATTTTTTGTGATAAACTAATAGATAATTGACTAAATAAACATCCTGTAAAGTTTCAATAAAAATTTCCAAGTTTTTCTTACAATTTCCGTGGTTTTTATTCAATTTATATCGATATCGATAATATCCCGATATTTCCATCGAAATTTCAGTGTTTTTGGACTACCGATATTTCTGATATCATCGATATTTTATACCTTGCTTGTTCCTGAGTTCCTGTGACGTCACGTGCTACTGCCAACTGCACTCTTCTTCACCAAATCAAAGTGAGGCTCTCCATAGACTCGTTTAACGTCAATTTATGTGTTCATATTATAAAATATTATACCAAAAAACATGAGATGATAGAGTCTATGTAGATAGAGTTGTATTTATTTTGATTATATTTTCAACCTTAATTTTTTTTGTTGGATTAATTCTTAGAATTTTGATGGATCATTTGCCTAGATTATTTTAATCCTTTTTACACAATTGTTAACTGAGAATTAGACTAAACCGTACCCTAACATAATTAAATATCAAATTTATCATTCATCAGAGTCAAACCTAAAATCTATAATAGCTACTTAACCACATTAGTTAGCCACGATGCGATACCAAACTCATTGTAAATATATATCCACATATATCCTTCTCAGCCCTTAAGCATATCGTCACAACGTATTTAGGATTTAAAAGTGTAATTGCAACAAATTTAATAATCTTTAACAAAAATGTTTCAGTTGCAAGAAAATAACATAAAGCAACAAATTTAATAACAGAAATAACAACTTGTAACCGACTCTTTCCTTCCCTCCAATCCCCGTCGGAACACATGGCTATATAAGCCGCGCCACCCAGTCCAAATATTCAGTCGAAAATTCTCTCTCAAGAAAACCATCAATCTTGGCAAGGAGCACCACTGGAACGCTTCTTTCAGCGCCATCTGCAGTAACCTTCAACGCAAGGTTATGTGGGAACTTGCAGACGCGTCCAAGGTCGATCTGAAATTCCAAAGAATGACCGATATCGTGGAGATGAGTAATAAGGCATCCATTGTGTAGCAACAGGGCAAGAACAGAATAGTGAAAAAGGCAAAGGGCAAATAAAGAACCTCGACTTCCCCAATTTGCCCTTACAATTTCACTCTTGCCATTCTGCCCTTCTTATTCACGTGGCTTCGTTCCTCTTTCTATTTGCCCTTTCCCCTTTTCGCTGTTCCCTTCTTGCCCTATTGTTGCACAGTGGATGGTTTATTGCTCATCTCCACAATGTCGGTCATCCTTTGGGATTTCAGATCGACCTTGGACGTGTTTGCAAGTTTCCGCATAACCTTGCGTTGAGGGTTATTGCAGCTGGCGCTGAAAGAAGCGTTCCAGTGGTGCTCCTCGCCAAGATCGATGGCTAGTTGTAGGTCTTTCTTGGTCTGTACGAAGGTGTGAGTCCAGAGCTTGAGGCGCTCAATGTTTCTGGCAAGATCCTCCTTGGCTTTCTCAACTACTTCTTGGGATCCTTTGGCGAGATCCTCCTTGGCTTTCTCTCTACTCTCTGCCCCCTCTCTTTCTAACCTTGACAATGGCAGCCGCAAAGATGGTGATGCGTGGTGGTGTACGCAGATTTCAGTCTCTCTATGATCTGCACTTGGTGAAAGCCAGGAAGCAGTTGAGAAAGCCAGGAGGATCTCGCCAAAGGATCCCGAACGAGCGGTGGTCCCAGTGGATATTTGAAATAAGGAAAAGTTGCACACCTAGTTAAGAACTTGATTGGTAAATGGTAATTGAAGGAAATGACCTTTTCTTGTTAGGTGAAAGTTTAAAGAAAACTTTTAACGATCATTTATGGGAAGGACTAAAGGATTGGAGCAACTGAAGGCAATTTATACTTAATTTATACTTGTTGGTCCAAAAATAGAATTAAATAGGTATAAGACGGAAGCTTAAGGAGCAGCTTATGGAGCTATTCTAATGGTGTTGTGAGCAGCAACAAAATTAATAGATACCACAGGCAGCATTTGCACAGTAACAAGAACCCAAATTGAAATTCTGCAGCAAGAAGAACCCCTATAACAAACCGGAAAAAGAAACAAAGAGAAAGAAGCCACAAATAAGTTATACCAGGGACATTTGTATCGAATAAATTAATATATGGAAACAGTTGATTGGAATGGAAGCACACACCATATACATGTTGATTGGAATGGAAGCACACACCATATACATGTTGCTGTGGTACACTCATCCCATCTATTTATTTATTTATTTATTTATTTATTTGGAGAACTAGAAATAAAATAACCAGGGCCGAAGCCAAAGGAACACGAAGCCCGCCCACCCAAGGGGGAACAACACAGAAAGCAACAAACACAGAGCAGGAGAGGGGGTACAGTAACCCATCTATTTATTTCCCATATAGGAAGGGGTGGCCACAGTAACCCTAGAGCCTCCTTCAATGTAACAGTTGGTTTTATTCCTCTAAGACCATCGCCAACCCTTTGCCTAAAAGCTAAAATTTTTAGCCCGGAAAATTTGGCTTTTTAGCCCAAAAACATCTTTTCTGCTCAGCCTTAAAATTTTAGCCCGGAATTATTAAAGAATGAACTTAGGTTAATTTTTTTCTTAAATCAATTTTAAAAAAAAAAAAATATGTAGATTATTGTAAATTAATTTTATGAACATTTTAATCTAAAAAAATTTAAATTCCGATAAACATTTGGCATTTAGCCCGGGAAGAAAGCTGGGGGGGTATTTGGCCCAAAAATATCATTTGGCATTTAGCCTAAAATTTTATCATGGTTTGAGAGTGTTTGGGGGGGGGGAGTAATTTTGAGGGTAATTTGACTTTTAGTTCAGGTTTGGAGATGATCAACCAGCATCAAACAGCATCAAACAGTAGGCCTTCCCTTTTTCCTGATTTTCCTAAATTTCTTACTGACTTATCAGAGTCAGCATTGACCTACAACCCACTCTCCTATCGAGGCCTTCCTGACTGAATGTCGATGACACAGCTCGGGCCTGGATTATTTCACTTCTTCAACTCACAAATACTATAGGGATCCAAGAAATTTCAATTGTTTAGGCAATTCGTATCTACCATAGGTTTACATGTAAGAAAACAGAATTTCTATATGATTTATATCTCCTATCTATTTAGTTCGTGTTCATATTTCTGCTATACTTGCAAAATATGTGATTTGTGCCACTATTTGTGTTTAAAACTGGTGGAATATAATTCATTTTCAGTTTTTATTCTAATTGCTGACTAATTCTGATGGAATGTATCCACAATCCCTGATCTCCCATTGACTCGATTGCCATAAGCCCAAAGGGTGGTGCTTGGAAGACCCCACACCGGTATCTCCTAAAGTTCAATAAGTTCTCCGACAGGTTGGAACAACAAAAGTATGTTGATCGGACGGATGATAAGTTTGAGAGGCAGTTGAGTCTTGCGAACCCGAATCGAACACGATTCGGCGATCGTCTGTTTGCCTTGTTCCTGAGTTCCCGGAGGACGTTCCTGTGACGTCACGTGCTACTGCAAACTGCACTCTTCTTCACCAAATCAAAATGAGGCTCTCCATAGACTTGTTTAACGTCAATTTATGTGTTCATATTATAAAATATTATACCAAAAAATATGAGGTGACAGAGAGTTTATGTAGATAGACTTGTATTTATTTTGTTTATTTTTTCAACCTTAATTTTTTTTGTCGGATTAATTATTAGAATTTTGATGGATCATTTGCCTAGATTATTTTAATCCTTTTTACACAACTGTAAACTGAGAATTAGACTAAATTGTACAATGTGCTTAACATAATTAAATATCAATTTATCATTCATCGGAGTCGAATCTAAAATCTATAATAATAGGGATATATGCAAGTACCTTTAGAAGTTGGAATGAGTCAACCTACGCACAATAGCTACTTAACCACATCAGTTAGCCACGATGCGATACCAAACTCATTGTAAATATATATCCACATATATCCTTCTCAAGCCCTTAAGCATATCGTCACAGCGTATTTGGGATTTAAAAGTGTAATTGCAACAAATTTAATAATCTTTAACAAAAATGTTTTAGTTGCAAGAAAATAACAGAAAGCAACGAATTTAATAACAGAAATAACAACTTGAGGTAACCGACTCTTTCCTTCCCTCCAATCCCCTTCGGAACACATGGCTATATAAGCCGCGCCACCCATTCCAAATATTTAGTCGAAAATTCTCTCTCAAGAAAACCATTGATCTTGGCAAGGAGCACCACTGGAACGCTTCTTTTAGGGCCAGCTGCAGTAACCCTCAACGCAAGGTTATGCGGGAACTTGCAGACGCATCCAAAGTCGATCTGAAATTCCAAAGAATGACCGATATCGTGAAGATGAGCAATAAGGCATCCACTGTGCAGCAACAGGGCAAAAAGGGAACATCGAAAAGAGGAAAGGGCAAATAGACAGAGGAACGAAGCCATGTGAATAAGAAGGGCAGAATGGCAAGAGTGAAAGTGTAAGAGCAAGTTGGGAAAGTCGAGGGTTCTTTAGTCACAGCGTATTTGGGATTTAAAGTGTAATTGCAATTTTTTTTTTAGGGTTCCTGTCAGTTCATTCAGATTGGAGGCAAATTGGGGAAGTCGAGGGTTCTTTAGAAGTGTAATTGCAATTTTTTTCTTTTTTAGGGTTCCTGTTAGTTCGTTCAGATTGGGGTGGACTTTGGGATTTCAAGTGTAATCTGTAACTTTCATTTTAAAGGCTTAGTTTCGTACTTCTCTCAGTGTGTAACCAGCTACATATGTGCAATGCCAAATTGCCAATGGTAACATTTTCAGACCAAAAAATATAAATAAAAAATTAGTCTTGTCAAGTAAACATGGTCAAGTTCCACTGCAAACCGACGCGGCACTCTCTCATTCGTTGGTGTATTAACACACCTTTTCATATTGACACAATTTGATTTTATACATTATCCTGCATTCACAATGTTGTAAAACTAGAGTAAAATGTGCAAAAAGATAATGTTTCAGTAGAACGGTAAACAAGCATACATAAAGTATCGTACCTATATCAAGGTTAAAAGGTGCAAATTCTCCCAATTATCCATATTAGCCTTTATGCTCGTGTGTGATGTTTTAAATGTATTTATAGACGTAAATTGTCAAAAGAAAAATTAAATATTTGAAATAAATGAATAATCTTAAATCATGCTAGATGAAACATCTCATAAACCAATTAAAACAGCTGAATCCATATAATAAAATCAGTCTCTATTGAATTTACATTAAGAATAGAGAAAATAATATTTAATAAACAACTGATTGAATCACATTATTGTTATCTCATTGCGAGGCTAAACTCACCCTCTCCCCCTTAGTGTGGATAATATTATTTGTTAAAAAAAAAATATCATTTGACACCTAATTTAATCACATTATTATCTGCGTGAGAAATATTTTTTTTATAACCGGCATTACACACATTTTAAGATGTTTTGAACGAATTTAAATAGAGAAAATAATATTTAATGAACAGCTGATTGAATCACATTATTGCTAGCCTACTGATGCATTATTTTGGGTTGCTTTTGAAGTTTTTTGTTTAAGGGGCATTTTTGTCCCATTCCTTTTTTGGTGAAGCTTGTGACACCAAAAAAACACTATTCATTAGGCCATTGGCTTTATATATAAGATTCGTGTGGGTTTCCCGCATCCCGCATTTTGTTAGGCTTAAAAGCTCTCAAATGTTTTGTTATCTAAAAACATGATATGATCTCAATTATGAAGCTTAAGGGCTGTATGATTTTTTTCAAACTTAGGGGGAGTTTATCAAATTCATGGAGAGTTTTGTCAAACGCAAGGGTAGTCTTATGTAGTGTACTCACTTGGCCATAATATATTATTTTCCTCTTAGATCCTGAGCACTTTTTCCCATTAGGTTTTTCCAAACCTGACGAGGTTTTAACCAAGCGCCCATATCGGATTGGTCATACCCTTGACATGTGCATTTACGACAGCTTATTCATCTTAAGCACCGACGTTCCATTTACTCATAATTTTCTCCTTAGATTACAAGTTTGTCCTATTGGGTTTAATATAGCAAGTTTTGGTGAGACTATATTTTATATCCATTCCTACTTGTAAGACTCGCTTATGCATTGCCTCTGCCTGACAAGAAGACTTCATCAACTAATTTTATTTATTTTTTCAACCTTATTTTTTGTTGGATTAATTATTAGAATTTTGATGGATCATTTGCCTACATTATTTTTAATCTTTTTTTTATACAATTGTTAACTGAGAATTTAGACTAAGCTGCACAATGTACCTAACATAATTAATATTAAATTTATCATTCATCGGAGTCAAACCTAAGACCTACAATGGGATATATGCAAGTACCCTCAGAAGTTGGAATGAACCTACCTACGCACAATAGGTATTTAACCACATTAGTTAGCCACGACGAGATACCGAACTCATTGTAAATATATATACACACATATCCTTCTCACCTGCATTTGCATTTGAGTCGAATCTGGTATCTCATCAATGCAAACCCATGCATAATAGCTACTCGAGACTAGGTTTATTAATTTCTTGTACGACTTGTTAAACCAATATGAAACGACAAGAAAATAATAAATTTCAAGTCAACCAACTAACAAGTCAGGTCATTATGGGGTCACTTCTTAAGAATCCAATAAGATATCGTTTGTCAAATTTACACATTAGGCATGACACTTTATTGCATAACTTGTAAATTCGAAACAAAATGACACGACCCGTTAATGAATCGAGTTTAGGTTACCTATTAAAAACCCGTTAAGATAACAGGTTTGACACGACACTACCCGTTAAGATAACAAAATGACACGAAACAATACGAATACAAGAAATACAACCCATTTGCTAGGCCTACCCGAGACGTGGGTTTAAACAAAATATCAATGTTATCAATTACGTAGAAAATCCGAATTAATGTAATCATTCACTAGCTTCATGTATTACATTTCAAAAGATTCTCTCCATATATCATGTGACAAAACCTCAACCAGGTACAACACAAACAATTCTTCACAAAGTTCTACAAACACAAGCAACTGCGATGTATGTCTAACCGTCTAAATCGTGGAAAGAAATCATGCCCGGAAATTATCCACCGCTTGTCAACGTCAAGGCAAGAAGAACAATGGTGATGGCAGTTACTATGATAGCACAACCAAATAACCACATACCCGTGCTCGGTCCTTTGTTATTCTGGCTCTCTTGACTTCCCAACTCAACTTCTCTAAGAAGTTCTCTCACTTCATCTATGTCGTTGTCCTTGGCAGCTTGGGTGAGTCGACTTTGAATCTTCTCAAGCATTGCGATCCTCCTTTCTCTGGATGCATCCTTGGCTGGCCACCAAAAACTTGTCATCTTCCAAAGGAGGATTCCCACATAAATGGCCACGACACAGTCTACGCTATAATGGTGACGTTCCCGTATTTCTCTCTGTGCAGAATGCCCGACAAGTAACCATATGATAACTGAGCTATAACCACCATAAGCTTCCTGCAACAATCGATCAGATTCATAGAAATCAAAATCAGCAGCACAAGTAGGTTGCTTCTTGGACAAAAGTGGCAATGGAGAGAAATTTCAAAACACATTAGGCAGTACCGTCCAGGCCATAGCTGTCAATACAGCAACTAGCATGTGTCCACTGTACACGAGGTCATTGCAGCCACCTCCAGCATTCTTCAGTAAATTATACCATGGTCCATCCATTGCGGTTGGTCGCAAGAATTCTATTAGGAAGCTCATTCGACCCCAATCCGGCCGGAAGTCCGCAAGTACTTTTCCAGTATCAGCTGAGGGAAACAAATAAAAAAATGTTGTAACATACACAGCCACCTTATCCTCAAAGGAGGATGTATTTGCCGTAGAAAAGGGTGCAACATTAGAAATGTGGAACACTGTAACGGAAAATACTTTAGAACCCAACTCTTTTACCTATATTTTTCTCCGTCCTTCAAATGAGGCCCATCTAGGACCCCATCCATGTGTGAGAGTTGGGAAAAGAGTTTGGTTTGTTAGCATCTTTTTAATGTATAACTCATGCAGTGATCGATATCAGGAATCATTCATACGTTCCCAGATCAGAACAAATTTGGG
Source organism: Malus sylvestris (assembly GCF_916048215.2). Taxonomy (NCBI): domain Eukaryota; kingdom Viridiplantae; phylum Streptophyta; class Magnoliopsida; order Rosales; family Rosaceae; genus Malus; species Malus sylvestris. The sequence continues at coordinate 3,386,924 of NC_062269.1, read as the reverse complement.
TCAGAAGGTCAGATAAAAAGGTACTTTTGGGGCCGAAGTTGCAATTAAGGAAATGAAACCCAGGGTCGGTTTGAGAAGAAAATGAACCTATTATGTAGTACTTACCAAAAGCCATATCCTGTCGTAATAATTCACGAATAGCATTGGAATCCGAAGCATAAGGTACATAATACTTCTGAGCCCAGCGATGAGGATATGAAGGGACTGTGAAACGAGCAGTAGCACACCAAGGACGGGCAGACGGCAGAACAGTTGATACGAAAGTTATGGCACGAAGAAGACGGCCAATACCCATGGTGAACATGTACCGTGCACCTAGTCCAAGGCCAGGAGCTTTCACAGAGTCAAAGAGTACGGAAAAAGCCAACAGCATAAACAACATGAGGAAATGATGCAGTCCAATAACACGGGCTCTCAGTATTTCAACTAAGGTATGAGGAAGTTTCTCATTCAGTGCCAAAAGCAACCACTGGCCAGTGTCAGGAAGAGGAGATGTACGACTGTCAAGTACCAAAAATGAAGAAGACAATCAGTTTTACTCTCATTAAATAATAACTAAAAACTATGGCTAACATTGCATGAGAAATAAAAAAGTATCCTCTCTATAGTGATGCTATGAAATACAAGAAAACAGACTACATCAAATCATCTGATAGACCTTACATGTCATTGTATCAAATCATTCAATTATAAAAACAATGCCGAGGGCATTTATTAAATAGAAATTAAATGAAAAATGCTGCTTACGTGTGGAAATTAGACAAGAAAATTTATAAGATGATATTTTTCCGTGTATTTTCTTTTCAGATTCCTTTTGTTTGGTTGATATTACATTACATTGTAACTTATTCCCTAGCAGCATAAGCTTTTGAGGTCTCATGGTCGTCTAACATGGTATTAGATCCTTGGTTGTGGGAGGTCCTTAGTTTGAATACTACAATTCTCATTCCTCACTTGTTTGCTGATTCATTCCCTAACAGTTAAAGCTTTTGTGGCCCAATGGTTGTCTAACTATCGTGATGGAATTTGCATTTATATTGAAGCACACATTTTCACATCCAAGAAAAGAGCTAGCAGAAGTGGAGCAAAGATGCACAAATTGTTTTGTATGTCAGCACCCTAAAGTCAGATTGAGTTCTTGGATGTGCTAGTGTTCTCTAACAATATAGGGGAGTTTGACATAAATTATGGTTGGATACCAAGCAACTCTGTTATTTCATCATTAAGTCGCTTTATTGATAAGTTAGAACCATATCAATCCTTCCAGACGAGTGGTGGTCCCGATTGGAGCAACTGAAGGCAATTTATACTTAATTTATACCTGTTAGTCCAAAGATAGAATTAAATAGGTATAAGACGGAAGCCTAAGGAGAAGCTTATGGAGGTGTTCTAATGGTGTTGTGAGCAGCAACAAAAATTAATAGATACCACAGGCAGCATTTATGCAGTAACAAGAACCCAGGTTGAAATTCTGCAGCAACAAGAACCCCTATAACAAGGGCGGCAAAGAAACAAAGAGAAAGAAGCCACAAATAAGTTATACCAGGGACATTTGTACTGAATAAGTCTTTTGTGCAAGATTTAAAGGATGAAAAGAAGGAGGTGTCTATCTGTGCATAAGTTAAAAAAAAAAATTCCAAGAAGAAATTGATATATGGAAACAGTTAATTGGAATGGAAGCACACACCATATACATGTTGCTGTGGTACACCCATCCCATCTATTTATTTCCCATATAGGAAGGTGTGGCCATAGTAACCCTAAGCCTCCTTCAATGTAACAGTTGGTCTTATTCCTCTAAACATTTTCTCTCTGTTTGGCCACCAATCAACTGGCCCATTGAACTTTAGCTTGACTGAAAAGCCATCAACCAGCATCAAACACTAGACCTTTTCTTTTTCCTAACTTTCCTAAATTTCTCACTGACTTATCAGAGTCAGCATTGACCTACAACCCACTCTCCTATCGAGGCTTTCCTGACTGAATGTCGATGAAACAGCTCGGGCCTGGATTATTTCACTTCTTCAACTCAAAAAATACTATAGGGATCAAAGAAGTTTCAATTGTTTAGGCAATTTGTATCTACCATAGGTTTACATGTAAGAAAACATAATTGCTATGTGATTTATATCTCCTATCTATTTAGTTCTTGTTCATATTTCTACTATATTTGCAAAATAAATTGTAAAAATATGTGATTTGTGCCACTTTTTGTGTTTAAAACTGGTGGAATATAATTCATTTTCAGTTTTTATTCTAATTGCTGACTAATTCTGATGGAATGTATCCACAATCCCAGATCTCCCATTGACTCGATTGCCACAAGCCCAAAGGGTGGTCTTTGGAAGACCCCACATTGGTATCTCAGTATCTCCTAATGTTCAATACGTTCTCCGACAGGTTGTGTCATCAACAAGTGTTGCGGAGATTTTTATAGCCCATAAAGGGCAGCCACAACCATGGTCTACAAAAGAATGCAACCACTTGACATATCTTATACAACAAAACCAATCTTGATAAGATAATATGATATTTATTCATTCAAAAATCTATGACACTGCATTTTCATGATAACAGTCAAAGACAATCCGGTGAAAAAGTTTAGAAGAATCAATATGATAATTTCTTAGCTTAAAGATTTGAAAAGACATTTTAGAATAACATACAAAGGCGGAACCTTTAACAGCATTAAGTTTGCGTTATGCGTGGGATGGCCTAAATCTTTGTTTGGGCATATACATATTATGCTAAGTATTAGCACTAACATTGCCCCCCTCAAAGATGCACAGGGCTACATGGCAAAGGGCTGAAACCCTAACTATATGCAAATCGTAGTAAACAAAAAAACTTTGAAACAGTCAGTCAACGAACAAAGGGAACTAAATTTCCCATACAAAAATTGTACCATAGTTACTATCATAACTCATTAAAAACGAGCTCCCTACGCACTCTATCTCGGGTTGGAATGGCATTGCAGTATTGCACTAGGATTTGCATTAGGATATTGCTATTCACACACCCACTTTTACCTTTACCTCCTACACACCCTTGTTAATTTTTGGCCATTGATCTTCTTCAATTCATTTGATCTGACGGTCGAAAATTGAGAGGGGTGTGTGAGAAGTAAACATAAGTATGTGAAGTGGTATTTCTCTTCACTTGTAAGTGAGAGGTCTTAGGTTCAATTCTCGCCAAGGGCAAGTATGAACCACAATATTGCTAGCCATTATGAGGCTAAGCTCACCCCCTCCTACTTAGTATAGATAATACTATTTGTTCATAAAAAAAAAAACATGGGTATGTGGATGGCACTACCCTTTGCATTAATGGGTAGAAACTGAGTTCAAACTCCTTGTAAGCCCTAAAAAAGGAAACACTCATCTCCCTGAGAGTAATTGCTCACAAGAAGCATACCATTAACAAACATTTTCGCTGAAATCTTTAATTATCTATATGAGCATTAAATCTGGCACTAATCCTTGCACAAATTGTAAGATCAGATCCTTAAAATGCTGGCACTAATCCTTGCACAAAATTGACCACATCTGGTAAATAAATTAGCACAATAAACACAACAGATCATTCGGATTTTGCCATATTTAGATGAACTTCCGAAAAAACAACACAATCAAACTCGACCCACATAATATTTAGGAATTTAAAACCCGAAATATAAAGTAGAGAACTCGAAATTCTGGCTGATTAAACATCTGGGTCACTTGTATTTAAGCTCAATGAGCAGAAAACGTAGATCAAAATACACATAGAGACACAGAGAGAGAGAGTGAATGGAAGAATAAGGAATAAAGGACAATACCTGTTCCAATCAAGGCCGAGGGCGGCGGTGACAAAGCGGACGCAGAGAGCTTCAAAGAGAAGAGCCAAGAGCATAAAGAGCATGGAACCGATGAAGGGAAAGACGACGCGAAACTCAGAGGTCCAGTGCTTGTAGAAAGGGACCCGACTGACGGCAATGACGGCGAGTACGGTGTGCAGCGCGGGCTGGAGACGGCCGTGCCACGTGGGCGAGAGGTGGCGGAGGTAGTCGACTGCCACATAGGCCACGGCGACGATTCCAAGGCCACCGGACCTCAGCGGCAGCCACCGCATGGTGGTGAATGAGAAAGAGTGAGCTGACGGCGTGGCTGGTTTAAAGAAAACCGGGAGCTGGAAGTTGGGTCTTGGGGGTTTGAACATTCCAAGTATGGCGTCTACTCTATTCTCCCATATTAGTTTAGTTGTTTTGTTTCAGGCGCGTGCTATTTTATTTCTCACACATTTTTTTATTTTTCAGCTGTCAGATCGAATGAATTGAAGAAGATCAACGAACAGAAATTATCAAGAGATGTGTGAAAAGTAAAATGGGGTGTGTGGAAGTTTTGATGGGTTCCTATTCCATGCCACTTGGAAACGGATGTTTTTAACTTCCACTAGCTGAAATGTTCGATATCAAATTATTATTGGTTTATTATGTCTAATTTTAGGTTTGACAAACTAATTGTGTTTGTAGTGTTCATGTCATACGTATTATCTTAACAGGTCGTGTCGTTTCGTTAACGATTCGATTCGGTTTAACAGGTCATACAAGAAATTGTCATGCCTAATGTCTAAATCTGGCAAAGGATTTCCTATTAGATTCTTAACAGACGACACGATAACGACTTAACTCGTTAACGGGTGGACTCAAAATTTGTTATTTTCGTATCATTTCGTGTTTGGTTAACGAGTTGTGCAAGAAATTGTTAAGCCCAGTTCAAATCGATCTCTGATATTTTTGAAAAATGAAACCAAAAAAATTTAGAGCAGTCATCCCCATATAAAGCAAATAATCAGTTACTTAAAATCATCTTACCACATACTACTATAATATAGTAATATTTTCATTTATTAAGTGTAGGTTAAGGGTGGGCAAACCGGTCCACGACCCGCATATCAGGGTGGATACTCGCGATTCGAGGAGGATTTGTGATGGTACAAGTTTATCAAAGAAGAAACGAGACGGTACGGGGCGGGTCGAATGTAATTACGGGGCGGGGTAGGTCCAAAACTTAGGAAGCACGGGGCCTGGGCGGGCTCGTCTCTAAGAGCAACTCCAGCCTTCTACTTTGCTCGGGGGACGGGTTGCAGGAAGGGGCCCGAGGGCCGGTTGATTCTTCTCCAGCCATGGAGGACCCGAGTGAGGGTGGGAGCCCGAGCACAAGGGGGGTGGAGAGTTGACAGGCTTGCAGCCCGAGGGCCAAGGCATTTTTTTATTGTTTTTTGTGTCAGCCCGAGGCCCTACAGCCCCATTTCCCTTTTATATATATATATATATATATATTATTTAAACAAACAAAAAAAACTACTATTTTATTACCTATTGCCAGGGGGAGGGCTCCAATGGTGGAGATGCAAAAGGTAATTACTGTTCATTAATGGTAGTTACTATTCATTAAAGGCAGTTACTGTTCAATAGGGTGGATTCAATAGTGGATTGCCAGGGGGAAGGGCTCCAAGGGTGGAGTTGCTCTAATATAAAATGAATGGATTGGATCAAGGGATTGCATTTCTTTCTCACTTGGCCGAGCCCCTAGTCCGCACTATCTCGATTCAACTTTTTCTTTTCCTAGTTCTCTCCTGAGTCCTGAGTCTCCTTCTCCTCAACATCACACAACCTGCCACCATCACCGATTCACCAGGGCAAAATGTCCGCGGATATGGGTAACCATGGTTACCCGTCCATTTAAATTTCACGGTTACGGTTATGGGTAACCGTTTAGATAAATAAACGGTTATGGGTATAACCGTTTACCCGTGAAATTTAAATGGGTGGTTATAGATATTAACTGCGGTTATAAACGGGTAACCGTTTACCCATTTATTTTATATATGTAAAATTAACACAAACCATGTTCTCTATCGAACAAAACTTAGATCAATGCTATTAACTATAGTGCATGGTTTATATAGCTAATTATATATATATATATATATTATGTTAATACTTTACATTATAGGTTGAATAACTCAAGAATATTGTCTTCTAAACAGTTTTTGTAACAAAAAATACTTAACAAATATTATATCACCTTCATTGGTAACATGGATTAGTAGTAAAAATTTTCCCAAAAGATTAGGCAAATAAATAACAATTCCCCTCAGCCCCACTCACTTAATTCAACCCAAGACCTGTTCCTCAAACATGTTGCGACTTGCCATTTCAGCTAATCCCTCACTTTTGTTAGCATTGTTACTGTCATTTATATATCCTATATTCCAATTGTGTTCTTTAAAACTAATTTTCTTGCTTTTTCATTCTATATCAATTAAAAATATTGTTCGTAAATTATTATTTCAATTATTGGAATGGTAGAATGACTTAAAAATTTAAAATACGGAAATGTATGATGAATGTACATATAACGGTGTTTAATTGTTAAAAATAAAAATTATGACAATTTTTTTTTAATTTTCAAATTGTTAAAAAAATATGTAGATAAGTGAAAAAGGGGTAAAGGTAAAAAAAAAAGTAGATAAACGGGTTAAAAAAGGTAAATGGGTAAACGGGTATTAAACGGTTACGGTTAAATGAGTATGCGGTTATGTGTATGGTTAACCGTTTATAAATGGTTATGGGTATGAGTATAACTGTTTAGGCAATTACCCAACGGTTAAACGATTATGTGGGTATGAGCATAAATGGTTATGAGTAAATAACCGCGGTTACCCGTCCGCCATAACCGTTGCCCATCCCTATTCACCATCATCTTCTCCTGACTATCCTCCCAATCGCGAGTTGCCACCACCACCTCCACATCACCGCGTCAAGATGGATAGCTCTCCTATGTTCGTATTGCTAGCTCTAAACATCCGAACATATTGGCCCAAAAATTATTTGTCTTTCTATAATACTTTTATTTTCCCTTCAACTTCTGCTCGTAGAGGTCCTACTCCAAATATTAGAGCTTGGCTTAAATTGGTGACTGCTTCTTGGCTTATTTGGATTTAAGTCTTGAATTCTAGTATGAATAAGCTAGGACTTTGAGTGTGCAACATTCTTACAAACAAAAATAATCTGTTTTGGATGTTATTAACAGTGATACTACAGCTGAATGTTCATACACCAATAGGGTGGAAGGCAAGAGTCCTTAGAGCAAGTCCACCGGAGGGCTTTTTGCCTAGCACCCAGCCGAAAAAATAGGCCAGCACCTTGTCAACCAAGTCCACCCCCTCAACTTGACTGGTACCCAGCTCGTGCTGGGCTCTGGGCCAACCCAAAAGAGACTGAGCAAGAAGCCGGGCTGTTTGCCTGGCGCGTGCGCTTCACGGAGTCGTGGCGCGAGTGCCCGACAGGCTTTCAAAGCGCAGGCCCACGTCACAGGCCCACTCAGTTCCCCCCCCCCCGAGTTGGCGACGTGGCTCCCTTCATGCCGCTGGATTTCCAACGGCTAGTTTTCTAGACCGTTGGATTTCCAACTGTAAAAAAAATTTAAATTTTACTTTTAAAATAGACCATCGGATCAAAGATCAGCGGTCCACATTTTTTTCAAAAAAAAGTAAAAAAAAAAAAAAAGGGGCCCAACGGTCAGAAATATGATCGTTGGCCACGTGGCAACTCCTTGGCTCTTGGATTTGAATATTTTTCAAATCCAACGGTCCAGATTAATTAACTATATTAAAATTCATTAAAAATTATTAAAAAATATAGAAAATTTTAAACAAATTACAGAAAATTTTGAAAAATGTTAATTTTTTTTTTCCTATAAATACCTAACCCTCATATTCCACCTTTACACCACATTTCAATATTTTCTACACTTTCTATACTATCTACATTTCAATATTTTCTACACTTTAAGAGAAAAAAATGTCTTCGTGGAAGCTCATTGAAGATGTTACGTTGTATGAATGTTGGGTTCACACTACTCATGACCCAATTATGGGTAATGAGATGGATAAGCGAGAAATGTGGAGTAAAATTACGAAAGCGTTTTGTGATGTACATGGAAAAGACGCCAGAACAAGTCAAGGTCTTCAAGGTCGTTGGAAAAAACTCAACGCATCCTTTACTTGTTGGAAAAACGCCATCTCTCATGCTTCCGGTAACCTCCGTAGTGGGACAAGTTTAGCGGATCAGGTGACAATATTTTTATTTATTTATATGCATTCCACCCACATCAATATTTTGATTTATTTAATTTCGTATGTAATTTTTATGTTATTTCTTATGTAATTTTTATATGCATTCCACCCACATCAAAATTTTAATTTATTTAATTTCTTATGTAATTTTTATTTAATTTCTTATGTCATTTTTATGTAATTTATATGCATTCCACCCGTATCAATATTTTGAATTTATTTATTTGTGTTACACTCGCATTTTTTAACACTATGCTATCCCACATTTTTATAGACACTACAAGCTCAAGCATTCTACAATTCAAAGAACGAGAACAAATCATTCACTAGATGGGAATGTTGGCAAATTGTCAAAGATTGCCCTAAATACAAAATTGTGGCAACTAGTCCAGAAGTTGTCATGCACGGTATGGGTCTACATAGTTCTCCAGAACCAAACATGGCCGAACAAGAAGCCGACACATTTCAAGACACGGAAGGGATGCCTGAACAAGTGCCCGAGACCCAACCGACTCGTCAGTCCCTCAGGCCTCAAGGTAAAAAGGTGTCAAAGAAAAAATGTAGTTCTTCCAAAAATGACTACACTAAATATATGGAAGAACTTGCTCGCCAAGGTGAACTGAACATGGCACGGGAAAAGGCTAGAGATGAGGAAAAAGTTGCTGCTATGGCAGCAATATTAGCAGCTACTGAGGCCCGTGATGCGGCGGCTGAGAGACAAAGAGAAGTAGTTAATCGAGAGAACGAGCTGGTTAGAGAAGCACTTCATCGAGAAAATGAATTGCTTCGAGAAGAAAGGATGGCTCAAGCAGATCGTGACACTATAAGCAAGTTTCTAGTAGGACTGTCTCCGAATTCTAAATATTTTTGGACATCGGAAAAAAGAGATGTCATGCGAAGGAGGCGTGCAAGAGATGCGGAAACAAGTCAAGGGGGTTCTAGCTACACAAATCATGGCAACCAAGATCTTAGCACCACATATCCTAACTCGACAGACTTTGTATAATTTTTATGTAATTTCTTATCTTTTTAGAATTTTATTTAATTTCTTATGTATTTTTTATGTTTTTTCTTTCTTTTTTCTTTTGAACTTTATTTAATTTCTTATGTAATTTTTATGTTATCTCTTATTTATTTTTAAAACTTTATTTATTTTTATTTAATTTATTATGCAATTTTAATGTAATTATTTATTTATTTTTAAAACTTTATTTCTTTTGTACTTTATTTAAACACATGAAATAAGATTACATAAACTCACCAAATAAACTTAAAAACAAAACACAGTACATAGAATTACATAAACTCACCCACCAAATAAACTTAAAAACAAAACACACTACATAGAATTACATAAACTCACCAAATAAATAGAATTACATAAACTCACCAAATAAACTTAAAAACAAAACACACTACATAGAATTACATAAACTTAAAAAAAAAATACAATTTATTCTTCAACCACAAGCCTCATTCTAATTATCTTCGCCTTCATGCAATCCCTACTGGTGCTCAATCAAGTCATTCTGGCGGGTTACGTGCCAGTATGGCTCTTGCACATTAGTGTACCGCTGAACGATTAATTCATTGTAACGTCCATCGCGTTCCAACGGCTCGTGTTGCACTGGATCTTCAGTCCGGTCATGAGCACAATAGATACGTGTTCTTGAGTTGTTCATCGGATCCGGCTCATATTCATCGACGGCATCATAATCATACTCATCTTCAACAATCATGTTGTGGAGAATAATACACGTCATCATGATGGATCGAAGAGCCTCGACATCAAACATTCTAGCTGCAGCCCTGATAATCGCCCAACGAGCTTGCAGGATACCAAAACAACGCTCGACATCCTTCCTACACCCTTCTTGACATTTTGCAAAGTGTTTTTCCTTTTCAGTCTGTGGATGTGGCACTGTTTTGACAAATGTTGACTACCTTGGGTAAATGCCATCTGCAAGGTAGTATGATCCCTCGTATTGGGTACCATTAACCCAATATGTGCATCTCGGCGAGTTTCCTTGCAGCAGTTCGTCGAACACTGGGGATTGGGCAAGGACATTTAGGTCATTCTGAGCTCCTAGAACACCAAAAAAAGCATGCCAAATCCATGTATCAAATGAAGCCACCGCTTCCAAAATGATGCTTTTGGCTCATTTTCTGTCGCCATATGCTCCTTGCCACGCACTTGGACAGTTTTTCCAAGTCCAATGCATGCAGTCGATGCTTCCAATCATGCCAGGGAAGCCTCACATCTCACTCTTCCTTAGAAGCCTTCGCATGTCCCTTGGCGTGGGTGTCCGGAGGTACTCATTGGTGTAGAGTGCTTCAATTGCAGAGCAAAACCGCATCAGGGACTCCAGAACAGTTGTTTTTCCCATCCTCGCGATCTCATCCATTGGATCTGCAGATGCTCCATATGCAAGCATTCGCAAGGACGCCGTAATTTTTTGCTCGAGAATAAGACATAGAACATGAAAAGCATCCTCTTTTTGCACAAAGTATGGATCATGGTGGCAAATATCACTCATGATTTTGTTGAACAAATTTCGTTGCATTCTAAAACGCCGTCTAAAAATATGATCAGGGAATATGCTATTGGGAATAAAATAATCTTCCAATAGATTTTTACCTCGTTTTTCCCTTTTTCTATCGAGGTTTGCAACACGTCTTGGTTTGGCTATTTGACCCATGGCTTCCATGACACGGTGGGAATGTGAGGCCTTCTGCCTTCTATGGTGATCATCCTCATCCTCCTCCATGAAGAAAGCCTCATCTCCACCTCCATCTTCCTCGAGATTGGCCAATTCTGCCTGTTGTGCCAACAACCTTTGTTGTTGCTCCTGCAACTGTTTATACACCCTTCTTGAAGAAGACATTGTAATAAGAACTCAAGATTTGAAAACGATGAACAAGGATTCTGAGCTAAAAAGAAGGACTGAGCTTGGTGTGAGAATGGATGTAGGGATGTAGGGTTTATATGGACAAAAAAAGAAAGGATGAGGTTTTGGACAATGCCACGTGGCACTACGTGATTGGTTGAAAATCTTATCGAAATCTTGGCTAAATTATTGTAAACCGGAAGTGACACGAGGCGTGTCGAGATTTGTCGAAAATATTATCGGAAATCTATCCACAAAATAGTACGTTCGGATAATGACACGTGGCATGACGTTATTGGTTAAAAATCTTATCGAAATCTTGGCTAAATTATTGTAAAACGGAAGTGACACGTGGTGTGTCGGGATTGGTTGAAAATCTTAGCGGAAATCTATTCACAAAATAGTACGTTCAAATAATGACACGTGGCGTGACGAGATTGGTTAAAAATCCTATCCGAAATTAAAACTATTTTATTTTTTTATTCTTTTAGAAAAAATTTTAAAAAATTTTAAATGGGCTGGGTGCCAGCGCATTTTGTAGGGGTGGAGATTGTTTGTACCAGCGCATTTTTTCACTGGTGGAGATGCATTGGCTTATTACTGTTCATTTGAGTATGTTACTGTTAACTGGAGTGGATAAATGGGCTGGGTGCTGGCACAAAGTCCTTAGGGGTGGACTTGCTCTTAAAGCATCTCCACCAATTGGTGGAAGGCAATGGCAATTGGAGAGCAAAGGCAATAAAATTGCCTTTACTATTCACTCTAAACAGTAATTGCTTTTGTGCAAGTCTACCAGTTTGAAAGGACGAAGGGCAAGGGCAAGGGCGATTACTATTTACAAATATATTTTTTTTTAGTTTTTTAATGAATGTGGGCGTCATAGCAAACATAATTAAAGTCTAATTCCAATAAATAATTACAATACAACGGAAATTCATCGCATTACAACAAATATAACTAATTTTTAAACTAGGGGATAAAATCAATGTGGCTCGGTTCGTCTTCCCTTGGAGTGTGTGGAACTTCCTCATCTTCCAAGGAAAACCTTCTTCTCATGACCCGATTTTTTTCACTTCTCCAAAAACTTTTTGAATTAGGAGATTCACCATCGATGGGTCAAGACATGATCTCCCTATCCTTGTCCTTTTGCATTTCTTGCCGATTCAATTCTCTTTCTCTCGCCATTGCTTCATCTCTAGCCTTGTCTTGCTCATACATTAATCTGCCTCGTTCCATATTCAATGCATGTTGGCGAGCCAATTCATCAATAGTTTTTGAATAATCATTTATTCAAAGAACTCCCTCTTGTAGCTTTTCTCTTAACAACCTTCTTACCAATAGGCCTCGTTGTTTCTTCAGTTTGTGTGACCGATTCAATAGGGGTTACCAATGGTGTCTCCAATGGGGTCTCCAATGGAGACTCTTCAGTACTTGATTCGTGCAATGAAGTCTGGTTCAACTGAACATGTGGACCAATAGGCAGAACCTTGTACTTTGGAGTTTGCTTCACAATGTTCCAACATTCGTGCCTTGTGAATGATTTCTTGTTGTCAAGATTGAACCATATTTGAGCTTGTAGTTTCTAAAAAAAAAAAGTGTGGGACAACATAAAGATTTACTTAATAAAAGTAAAAAATTAACATATTATTTTCATTTTTATTAACAATAAAATAAGATTACCATATCAGCTAGATTAGTATCATTTTGATAAAGTCCTTCCGCTTTTGCAAGGGCTTCTTACCAAGCTTTCAAATCTTTATGCAAGCGTCTGTATTTACTCGACATTGATTGTCCTCTCCGAGATGTGTCTTGAATTAGCTTGACAAATGGTCATGAATCTTATGCCACATGTGTTGCACTTTCATCTCATTTCCAATGATCTAATCATGAGTAACAAGCACCCAAGCCCAAAGCAAAGCAACGTCTTCCTTAATCATCCAATTTGACTTGTCACTCATATTTCTTGGTAACAAAAAGGATTGTAGTAAAAAAAAAAATATTGAGTTGTGGTGTGAAGGATGAAGAATATGGTTGGCATTTATAGAAAAAAAAATTTGAATATTTTTGAAATTTTATAGGAATTTTTTAATATTTTTTTTAAAATTTATTTCCGTTAAAATAATCTTGGTCGTTGATTTTCAAAATTATAACCGTTGGAAGGTTAGGATTCTGCCACGTGGTAGTTGATCATAAAAGGGTAAAACTTTTTTCCCGTTGGAAAACCAACGGTCTAGATTAAAGAACCATTGGATTTCCAACGGTTCTTTTTTAAAGAGAAAAAGTTGTTTGGCTCAAAGCTTATCACGTGGGGGGGGGGGGAGGGGGGGGACCCACAGTGGTCTACTGGTGGAAATGTTGGGCGCCTGCCCTTGCAACAATTAGCAGGGTAGCTATCGTACTATCTGCCATTATCAATTGCCCTCAATTTTTTCAATTGCTAGAGCAGTTTTTCAAGGATTGGATGGAAATTAAACCCAATCGCAGAGGCAATTGATCATTGGTGGAGTTGCTTTACTCTGCCTCTTAGAGCAACTCCACCGTATGCTCCAGCTCGATGGATCGGCTAAATTTCCTACCTAATAGCCCTAGCTCCTTGCTCCAGTCCATGCCGGCGATTGGGCTGAGGGGGGCCCGAGTGAGAGGGCGGGCTTGAATAGCAGGCCCGAGCACCTAAGGCCCGGTGATGTAAGGCTAACGTCAACCATGTTATAATAAAATTTGCATCAGGCGCGTGTCACACATGTGTGTGTGGGGGCACGTCACTGACAACTTTTCAATTGATGGGGCCCGCGGTCCAGAGGTATGTAATGTTACTATTGGTGGGCCACGTGGCACGTTCTCGTCCATTGGATTCAATGGATACTTTGTATGGACTGTTGGATTTCCAACGGTCAAAAAAAATTTCAAACCTTCTGCAATATCAGCTGTTGGATTTGAGATCAATGGTCCACGTTATTCGCCTATAAAAATAAAAAAATAAAAAAATAGAAAAAATAAAAAATTCAAATACGTTACCGTTGTGCTGCGTGGCACAATCTGGAGGGTTGGATTTCAAATTTTTTTTAATCCAATGGATTTCAAATATGTTACCTTCTTATTATCTTCTACCTTACACCACAATTTTATATTTTCTCAAATACTTTTAACCGCATTCCAATCTTTTTCTCAAAGTTTCAATCCAATTGGTTTCCAACAAAATGACTAATGATGCAGGTACGAATTGGACGCTTATTGAAGATGTTACGTTATGTTCTAGCTGGGTTGAAGTTACTCATGATCCGATTACGGGTAATAAGATGCAGTTGCGAGAAATGTGGAGTCTTATTCATACTCTTTTTCTTGACAAAATTAAACCCAATCACAGCATATACATGTTGCTGTGGTACACCCATCCCATCTATTTATATCCCACATAGGAAGGTGTGGCCATAGTAAGCCTAAGCCTCCTTCAATGTAACAGTTGGTTTTATTCCTCTAAACATTTTCTCACTGTTAGGCCACCAATCAACTGGCCCATCGAACTTTAGCTTGACTGAAAAGCCATCAACCAGGATCAAACACTAGGCCTTTTCTTTTTCCTAACTTTCCTAAATTTCTTACTGACTTATCAGAGTCAGCATTGACCTACAACCCACTCTCCTATCGAGGCTTTCCTGACTGAATGTCGATGACACAGCTCGGGCCTGGATTATTTCACTTCTTCAACTCAAAAATACATAGGGATCAAAGAAGTTTCAATTGTTTAGGCAATTTGTATCTACCATAGGTTTACATGTAAGAAAACATAATTGCTATGTGATTTATATCTCCTATCTATTTAGTTCTTGTTCATATTTCTACTATATTTGCAAAATATATTGTAAAAATATGTGATTAGTGCCACTATTTGTGTTTAAAACTGGTGGAATATAATTCATTTTCAGTTTTTATTCTAATTGCTGACTAATTCTGATGGAATGTATCCACAATCCCTGATCTCCCATTGACTCGATTGCCATAAGCCCAAAGGGTGGTGCTTGGAAGACCCCACACCGATGACTTGGATTTTGCCACATTTAGATGAACTTCCGAAAAAACAACACAATCAAACTCGACCCACATAATATTTAGGAATTTAAAACCCGAAATATAAAGTAGAGAACTCGAAATTCTGACTGATTAAACATCTGGGTCACTTGTATTTAAGCTCAATGAGCAGAAAACGTAGATCAAAATACACATAGAGACAAAGAGAGAGAGAGAGTGAACGGAAGAATAAGGAATAAAGGACAATACCTGTTCCAATCAAGGCCGAGGGCGGCGGTGACAAAGCGGACGCAGAGAGCTTCAAAGAGAAGAGCCAAGAGCATAAAGAGCATGGAACCGATGAAGGGAAAGACGACGCGAAACTCAGAGGTCCAGTGCTTGTAGAAAGGGACCCGACTGACGGCAATGACGGCGAGTACGGTGTGCAGCGCGGGCTGAAGACGGCCGTGCCACGTGGGCGAGAGGTGGCGGAGGTAGTCGACTGCCACATAGGCCACGGCGACGCTTCCAAGGCCACCGGACCTCAGCGGCAGCCACCGCATGGTGGTGAATGAGAAAGAGTGAGCTGACGGCGTGGCTGGTGTAAAGAAAACCGGGAGCTGGAAGTTGGGTCTTGGGGGTTTGAACATTCCAAGTATGGAGTCTACTCTACTCTCCCGTATTAGTTTAGTTGTTTTGTTTTAGGGGTGTGATATTCACACACCTTATTTTACTTCTCACACACTTTTTTATTTTTCAGCCGTCGGATCAAATGAATTGAAGAAGATCAATGGACAGAAATTATCAAGGGTGTGTAAGAAGTAAAATAGGATGTGTAAATAGCACCCCCTTGTTTTGATGGGTTCCTATTCCATGCCACTTGGAAACTGATGTTTTTAACTTCCACTAGCCGGAATGTTCGATATCAAATTATTATTGGTTTATTATGTCTAATTTGAGGTTTGACAAACTAATTGTGTTTGTAGTGTTCATGTCATACATATTATCTTAACAGGTCGTGTCGTTTTGTTAACGACTCGATTCGGTTTAACGGGTTATGCAAGAAATTGTCATGTCTAATGTCTAAATCTGGCAAAGGATCTCCTATCAGATTCTTAACAGACGACACGATAACGACTTAACTCGTTAACGAGTGGACTCAAAATTTGTTATTTTTGTATCATTTCGTGTTTGGTTAACGAATTGTGCAAAAAATTGTTAAGCCTAGTTGAAATCGATCTCTGATATTTTTGAAAAATGAAACCAAAAAAATTTAGAGCAATCGTCCCCATATAAAGCAAATAATCAATTACTTAAAATCATCTTACCACATACCACTATAATATAGTAATATTTTCATTTATTAATTGTAGGTTAAAGGGGGGGGGGGCAAACCGGTCCACGACCCGCAGGTCAGGGTGGATACTTGCGATTCGAGGCGGATAAGTGATGGTACAAGTTTATCAAAGGAGAAACGAGACAGTACGGGACGAGTCGAATGTAATTACGAGGCGGGGTGGGTCCAAAACTTAGGAAGCACGGGGGTTGGACGGGCCCGTCTCTAATATAAAATGAATGGATTGGATCAAGGGATTGTATTTCTTTCTCACTTGGGCGAGCCCCTAGTCCCCACTATCTCCTTCTCCTCAACATCACACCACCTGCCACCATCGCCGATTCACCATTAGGGATGGGCAAAATGCCTGCGGATATGGGTAACCGTGATTACCGGTCTATTTAAATTTCACGGTTATAGTTATGGGTAACCGTTTAGATAAATAAACGGTTATGGGTATAACCGTTTATCCGTGAAATTTAAATGGGTGGTTATGAGTATTAACTGTGGTTATAAACGAGTAACCGTTTACCCATTTATTTTATATATGTAAAATTAACACAAACCATGTTCTCTATCGAACAAAACTTAGATCAATGCTATTGACTATAGTGCATGGTTTATATAGCTAATTATATATATATATATATATATATATATATATATATATTATGTTAATACTTTACTTTATAGGTTAAATAACTCAAGAATATTGTCTTCTAAACAGTTTTCGTAACCAAAAATACTTAACAAATATTATATTACCTTCATTGGTAACATGGATTAGTAGTAAAAGTTTTCCCAAAAGATTAGGAAAATAAATATCAATTCCCCTAAGCCCCACTCACTTAATTCAAACCAAGACCTGTTCCTCAAACATGTTGCGACTTACCATTTCAGCTAATCCCTCACTTTTGTTAGCATTGTTACTGTAATTTATATATCCTATATTCCAATTTTGTTCTTTAAAACTAATTTTCTTGCTTTTTCATTCTATATCAATTAAAAATATTGTTCGTAAATTATTATTTCAATTATTGGAATGGTAGAAGGACTTAAAAATTTAAAATACGAAAATGTATGATGAATGTACCTATAATGGTGTTTAATTGTTAAAAAAAAAATTATGACAATATTTTTTTTTTAATTTTCAAGTTGTTAAAAAATATGTAGATAGGTGAAAAAGGGGTAAAGGTAAAAAAAAAAAAAAATAGATAAACGGGTTAAAAAGGGTAAATGGGTAAACGAGTATTAAACGATTACGGTTAAATGAGTATGCGGTTATTAGTATGGTTAACCGTTTATAAATGGTTATGGGTATGGGTATAACCGTTTAGGCAATTATCTAACGGGTAAACTGTTATGCAGGTATAAGCATAAATGGTTATAGGTAAACAACCGCGGTTACCTGCCCGCCATAACCGTTGCCCATCCCTATTCACCATCATCTTCTCCTGACTATCCTCCCAATTGCGAGTTGCCACCACCACCTCCCCATCACGGTATCAAGATGGATAGCTCTCCTATGTTCGTATTGCTAGCTCTAAACATCCGAACATATTGGCCCAAAAATTATTTGTCTTTCTATAATACTTTTATTTTCCCTTCAACTTCTGCTCGTAGAGGTCCTGCTCTAAATATTAGAGCTTGGCTTAAATTGGTGACTACTTCTTGGCTTATTTGGATTTAAGTCTTGAATTCTAGTATGAATAAGGTAGGACTTTAAGTGTGCAACATTCTTACAAACAAAAATAATCTGTTTTGGATGTTATTAACAGTGATACTGCAGCTGAATGTTCATACACCAATAGGGTGGAAGGTAGGAGTGCTTAGAGCATCTCCACCAATTGGTGGAAGGCAATGGCAATGGCAATTAGAGAGCAAAGGCAATAAAATTGCCCTTACTATTCACTCTAAACAGTAATTGCTTTTGTGCAAGTCTACTAGTTTGAAAGGACGAAGGGTAAGGGCAAGGGCGATTACTATTTACAAATATATTTTTTTAGTTTTTTAATGAATGTGGGCATCATAGCAAACATAATTAAAGTCTAATTCCAATAAATAATTACAATACAACGGAAGGTCATCGCATTACAACAAATATAACTAGTTTTTAAACTAGGGGATAAAATCAGTGTGGCTCGGTCCGTCTTCCCTTGGAGCGTGTGGAACTTCCTTATCTTCCAAGGAAAACCTTCTTCTCATGACCCCATTTTTTTCACTTCTCCAAAAACTTTTTGAATTAGGAGATTCACCATAAATGGGTCAAGACATGATCTCCCTATCCTTGTCCTCTTGCATTTCTTGCCGATTCAATTCTCTTTCTCTCGCCATTGCTTCATCTCTAACCTTATCTTGCTCATACATTAATCTGCCTCGTTCCATATTCAATGCATGTTGGCGAGCCAATTCATCAATAGTTTTTGAATAATCATTTATTCGAAGAACTCCCTCTTGTAGCTTTTCTCTTAACAATCTTCTTACCAATAGGCCTCATTGTTTCTTCAGTTTGTGTGACCGATTCAATAGGGGTTACCAATGGTGTCTCCAATGGGGTCTCCAATGGAAACTCTTCAGTACTTGATTCGTGCAATGAAGTCTCGTTCGACTGAACCGGTGGACCAATAGGTAGAACTTTGTACTTTGGAGTTTGCTTCACAATGTTTCAACATTCGTGCCTTGTGAATGATTTCTTGTTGTCAAGATTGAACCATATTTAAGCTTGTAGTTGCTGAAAAAAAGAAAGTGTGGGACAACATAAAGATCTACTTAATAAAAGTAAAAAATCAACATATTATTTTCATTTTTATTAACAATAAAATAAGATTAGCATATCAACTAGATTAGTATCATTTTGATAAAGTCCTTCCGCTTTTGCAGAGGCAATTGATCACTGGTGGAGTTGCTTTACTTTGCCTCTTAGAGCAACTCCACCGTATGCTCCAGCCTGATGGATTGGCTAAATTTCCTACCTAATAGCCCTAGCTCCTTACTCCAGCCTATGCGGGCAATTGGGCTGAGGGGGGCCCGAGTGAGAGGGCAAGCTTGAATAGCAGGCCCGAGCGCCTGAGGCGGGGTGATGCCAGGCTAACGTCAGCCATGTTATAATTTTTTTTGCGTCAGGCGCGTGTCACACACGTGCGTGTAGGGGTGCGTCACTGACAACTTTTCAATTGATGGGCCCCGCGGTCCAGAGGTATGTAATGTTACTGTTGGTGGATCACGTGGCACATTCTCGTCCATTGGATTTCAATGGATACTTTGTCTAGACCGTTGGATTTCCAACGGTCAAAAGAAATTTCAAACCTTCTGCAATATCAGCCGTTAGATTTGAGATCAATGGTCCATGTTATTTGCCTTTAAAAAAAAATTCAAATATGTTACCATTGTGTTACGTGGCACAATCTGGAGGGTTGGATTTCAAATTTTTTTTAATCCAATGGATTTCAAATATGTTACCTTCTTATTATCTTCTACCTTACACCACAATTTCATATTTTCTCAAATACTTTCAACCACATTCCAATCTTTCTCTCAAAGTTTCAATCCAATTGGTTTCCAACAAAATGACTAATGATGCAGGTACGAATTGGACGCTTATTGAAGATGTTACGTTGTGTTCTAGCTGGGTTGAAGTTACTCATGATCCGATTACGGGTAATAAGATGCAATTGCGAGAAATGTGGAGTCTTATTCATACTCTTTTTCTTGAGAAAATTGGTGGGAAAAGAACCAAAGAATTGATGTCCAGTCATTGGAGAATACTCAACCAACCGTTTAGTTATTGGAGAGACACCTTGGTACAAGCTCGTAGTAATATTCGAAGTAGGGAAAATTTCGCGGATCAGGTAACAATATATTATTTATTTGTTTGTACTATACCTAAATTTACATTAGCTACTTTGATTATAATTATTTCTTCTCTCGCATTGTGTAGACACTTCAAGCACAAGCTTGGTATAATGCCAAAACCAAAATAAAAAACAAATCATTCATCCGGTGGGAATGTTGGAAAATTGTCAAAGATTGTCCTAAATTCAGAGTTGTGCTTATCGGTCCAGAAGTTGTCATGAACAGCACACCTCTACACTATATGCCCGATCATCACACGCATGTTCATGAAAACGACACAGAACAAGTGCCGGAAGCGACCCCTAAACGAAGGTCAGGGTCGACTCGTTATCCAATTAAGCCTTAAGGTAAGAAGGCTTCAAAAAGAAAGGGGAGTGCTTCCAAGAATGATTATGTAAAATATATGGAAGAACTTTCTCGCCAAGGTGAATTGACTTTGGCGCAGGAAATGGCTAAATTTGAAGCTGATAAGGCTAGAGAGGAGGCAAAAGCTGCAGCTGCTGAGAGATTATTTCAAGCTAATGAGAGAGAAAGAGAGCTACTTAGGCAAGAAAGGGAAGAGCTTAAAGAAGAAAAAATGGCTCAACAAGATCGTGACATTATGAAGGAGCCTGTATAGGCGATGTCTCCGAATTCTAAATATTTTTGGAATTTGGAGAAAGTGGACGTGGTGCGAAGGAGGCGTGCAAGAAAAGCGAGAGCAAGAGAAGATGGTCTTAGCACCACAAATTGGTTAGGTGATGCTTTTCCATTCACGAGGGACTAGGGAATTTGTTTTTAATCGGAGCCCATAATTTTCCAATCACTTTAGGTTGTAATTTCTTATTTATTGAATAGAGTATTTTATGTTGTTTCCAATTTATTGAATTTAGTACTTGTTTGGACCTGATTTTACACTATCGGCTCGTGCAATCAAGGCCATTGATGAACATAGTTCTCAACTGTTGGATGGCAGAATAGTTAAGATAATTATTATTGAAGGATATATTGTGGTTTTAATCATGATATTATCTTTTAATAATATATCAATTTATTTAGATTGAATATGAGCAATACCCTGGCGTTTGTTTGGAAATGGGTTTTTCTGCATGAGATAATATTAAAGAAGAATGGTTATACAATAACCAATGATCAGAAAAAGAATTGCAATTCATTTGCAATTCTCTAGTTGGCATATGCATACATGTGGAGGGTTGGGAGATGTGATTACGTTGAATTTTTTGATAATGCATGATTGCACCTGGACAAACTTGGTGGAAAGATTATGAGTTGATTGATGTGATGCCTCAGTTGAAATGCATGGCTGGGAGATAAACTTGCATGCTAATTGTTTGCATGCCTTGGCTCCAGCACAGGAGGTCATCAAATACTTGGATTAGGATTGCTTAGCACAAAATAAGGAGATAATGATGGAGATTTTAAATCGGTTGGATAATTGCATAATAACTCCATGCATTTAGTTAAGTCTGATCCATGCTAAACCGCGTTAAAGATTAAATGCAATACTCAAGGATCAAGTCAGCACGTCCTTATAAATACAGAGGCAGTGGCAACAGGAGATGCCCCTCTCCAATTTAACACACAAACTACCCTACGCAAACTCTCGCTTTACGCAAAACCTCTCAACAACTTTGAGATTTTTATTTTCTTTTTTCTTGCCAACACATCTTTAGTTTGGACAAACAACATTGTGAAGGCAACCGGTGACATCTTCAGTTTGGATAAACAACGACGTTGCCAAAGAGTCAGCCGATCGCGGAGCACCTTCAATTTGGATAAATAGCACTGCTTCGAAGTCGACTAATTGCCTATCCAAGTCTCGGTCGACAAGGATTTTTGAATCCTTGTTGGTAGATGTCATCTCATCAGCTTTCTCGGTGAAGTGAGGTATTACCAGGTTACTACATTCAACACATTGAAAGCCGAGTCTAATATTAAACTTCGCAAAACTAGCAGCCTTATCTTCATGCTCTAGAACCCGAAGGTCGAGGCGTGTTTCTATGAACACGGAAAATTCCTGAAACGAAAAAGACAAGAATGACGTGCACAAACAAATATTTGTATTTGATGATTTTAGGTTACAATCTCTCTCAAATTTGATCCTCTGATTCGATCTCCGTAAGGTGTTGATTTGTGGATGTTTCGTTGATCCAAGGGCCGTCGAGGCTTGATCTTGGATGAACTGTTGGAAGTTTCTTCAAGGAGCCGTGGGCTTGATCTTTGAAGGTGGATTTGAGCGGATCTTCAAGGAGCCGTTGGGGCTTGATCTTGAGGATGAATGTTTCTTCAAGGGCCGTTAAGGCTTGATCTTGAATAACGGTGATGAACGGATCTTCAAGGGCTTTTGGGCTTGATCTTGAAGAAACAGTGATGAACAGATCTTCAAGGGCTTTTGGGCTTAATCTTGAAGAACGGTTGGATGTGTGTGGATTTGTCGACGTTGTTGATCCAAAAGGCCGTTGGGGCTTGATCTTGGATGAACGGATGATGAACGATGGTGCTTTCTTCAAGGGCCGTCGGGGCTTGATCTTGAAAGAGCGATGAACGAAGAACACTTTCTTCAAGGGCCGTTGGGGCTTGATCTTGAATTGGTGGATGATTGTTGATCCAAAGGGCCGTTGGGGCTTGATCTTGGAAGAACGATGAACGAAGAACACTTTCTTCAATGGCCGTCGGGGCTTGATCTTGGAAGAACGATGAACGAAGAACGAAGAAGGCTTTCTTGATTCTTCGGGAACCTGGATGCTTGAGAGCTTCGGAGTTTCAGAGCTTCAGAACTTCAAGGTGTAATATGAATTGGTTCCTAAATGAATGAAATAGACTTGTATTTATAGACTTTTCCAAGGCCTAATTTTGAATATAATATCCCAGATGAAATAAGTCGTTTCTGCCAGGTGTTGACACGTGTCTTATTTGATGACTTTTCCAACTCATTTCAATTTTCGTTGAGTCATACACTACGTGTAAAATTTATGTAATACATGAGCGTTGAAACTTTGATTTATCGGTCAACATTTATTTACCGAAATTTCGATGTCTACAAATGCCCCCACTTCAAGTCGCGTCGTGTACATGTGCTTGTCGCGTGTAGGAGATGCGTTTTGAAGTCCCTTACTGTAGACGTCGATCCAAGGGCCGTCGAGGCTTGATCTTGAATTGGGCTGGAGATTTCTTCAAGGGCCGTTGAGGCTTGATCTTGAATTGGGCTTGAGATTTCTTCAAGGGCCGTCGAGGCTTGATCTTGAATTGGGCTTGAGATTTCTTCAAGGGCCGTTGAGGCTTGTTCTTGAACTTTTGTTTGAAATTTCTTCAAGGGCCGTCGAGGCTTGATCTTGAAGGTTGAAATTGGACCACAAAGAACTTCATATGGTAGATGATCTTTGGCTTTGGTAGTGGATGAATCGGCACGTATTTGTTTTTGCGCTTTGTTAACTTTCCACAGCTTTGATCTTGAACTGGGTTGGAGGATTTTCTGGATTCCTCCAATTGTTGATTTTCCACAGCTTATTCTTGAACTAGGTTTTGATTCAAGGGTGGTAGACACTTGATCTTGAATCGGACTTGTGATTTCTTCAAGGGTCGTCGAGGCTTGATCTTGAATTTGGCTGGAAACTTCTTCAAGGGCCGTCGAGGCTTGATTCTTGAAGGTTTACTCGACACATGGCAAGTAGGCACGGGGGGAAGTCGCGGCTACTTGTTACTTTGTTCAATCTTTCTAATTCACACCTGAGCAGTTTGGTTAACGGTATGATCTTCAAGATTGATGGGCTATTCTTCCAGTTGGTGACTTGATCTTTAAGGATTTGATTCAAGGGTGGTGAATCGGCACGTGCAGCCCACAACGCCTAGTAAGTCGACCCAAGAATTTGAGGGTCAAAACGAGTTCACCGTCCTCAGGCAGATGCGGCATCTTCTCGAGTTCTTCATCTCAGACTCTTTCTGCTGAGTTGACTGTGCATGCTGCATTCTTCTCTGCTTGTTTCTTCAGGCAGATGTGGTAGCTTCTCGAGTTCCTCAGTTCGGACTCCTTCTGCTGAGTTGACTGTGCAGACCGCATTCTTCTCTGCTTGTTCCTTCTGCACCTTGTCTCCACATGCTGCAAGGTATCATTTTCACTTGCATTATCTGTTCTCCAGGCAGATGTGGCAGCTTCTTTGAAAGTACAGCAGCAGTGGGAGACGAGTACTCGAGAGCAGTGCTAGGTAGGCAATCAGGGAAGGGTTCCAAGCAGTCGGTTCCTTACCCGAATTTGAGTGGAAGTTCCGGCATATTGTTTTCTTTATCCTTGTCTTTGTAGGTAGGAACAAGGACAAAAGAAAAGACATGGAGAACGCATGATATGAGATACTCTTGCTTTCTACCCTGGTGATATGAGATACTTTTGCTTTGGATTCATTGGCTTGCAGAGGTACCCCAAGGAATAAGGAACATTGAATGACTCGAGAGGCTTCATTGGGAAAGCATTTTTGAAGATGAAGAAAGGCTCTGTATGTCTACCTTGCTATGGAAGGTGAAGGTGGACAGTTATAAGAGGTCCCTTAATACCTGTAGAGGTACTATTCTTTCACTCGTGTCGGCAACTAACGCGTGATTGAACAGTAAACTTCACGTGTTTTCTCCTTCACTGAAAATCTTCGACAAATTGCCCGTGATTTGCGCAAAGTTGAGTGTGCATATGATAGGTGTTGACGAGGCTGAAAAGGACTGACACCTCTTCGATATCTGGGATCGGCGCTTCGACAAATTGCCCGTGATTTTCGCAAAGCTGAGTTTGCGTGTGACGGGTGCCGACGCGTCTGGAAAAGCAAGATGCTTCTCCGATTTCCGAGCTTGCCTCTTCGATTTTTGAATGGCCTCTTCGAATTCTGAGCTTGCCTATTCGATCTCTGAAATCCCGTCGAGTGCTGATTTTTTTTATAGAGGCATGCAGTTCGTTTCAAAGCACACTTGAATTTTCGCTTGTGAAAACTCCCTTCTTGCACTTCTAAGATCTTGATTTGTCCGTTTTCTTCTTCCTTCAATACTTTGAAAATGTCTGGACTCTCCGACCGTCATTTTGACTTGAATCTTGGTGAAGAGGCAGTCTCTTCTTCTCCAGACAACATATGGCGCCCATCCTTCATATCCCCTACTGGTCCTCTTACCGTTGGGGATTCAGTGGTGAAGAATGATATGACCGCTGAGGTGGTGGCCCGAAACCTTGTCACTCCCAGAGATAACATACTACTTTCCAAACGGTCTGATGAGTTGGCTGTTAAGGATTCTCTGGCTCTCAGTGTGCAGTGTGCAGGTTCTGTGTCTAATATGGCCCAACGCCTATTTGCTCGAACCCGTCAAGTTGAATCATTGGCGGCTGAAGTGATGAGTCTCAAACAGGAAATTAGAGGGCTCAAGCAAGAGAATAAACAGTTGCATAAGCTCGCACATAGCTATGCGACAAACATGAAGATGAAGATTAACCAGATGCAGGAATCTGATGATCAGATTTTACTTGATCATCAGAGGTTTGTGGGTTTGTTCCAGCAGCATTTGCCTTCGTCTTCTGGGGCTGTACCGCGTAATGAAGCTCCAAATGATCAACCTTTGGCTCCTCTTCTTCCTGGAGTTCCGCCGAGTGGTGTGGCTTCAAACAGTCAACCTCCGACGCCTCTTATTTCTGGAGCTCTGCCGAGTGGTGAGGCGGCACCTGATCGTCCTTAAAGATCCCCTCTTGTAAATTTGATTTTTTTTTTAAGTATGTATAATGCAAATTTATGTAAAATTTCCAGAAAAAATAAATAAAAACGGACTTTATTTCTCTCGATGCATTTGTTTTTTTTTTTTTTTTTTTTTTTTTGCCGTAAACATACATATATTATGCACACACACACATACATACATATTAATTTTTTCACATGGACTGATCCACCATTCCAAAACCTTTCCCCCCCCTTTTTTTTTTGCATGGTGCTAGCCACCAAGGATCCACTTACTTCTTTATATATATATATATATATATACACACACATATATATATATATATATATATATATTTTTTTTTTTTTTTTTTTTTGCACATGGTCTTTTTTTTATTTTATTTTTTATTTTTATATATATATATATATATATTTTATTTTCTTTGCACATGGTGCCTGAAGCACCATCTATTTTTACATTATTATTGTACCTTTTTTTTTTTTTCGATGGTGTTGATCCACCATTCATTTTATTTTATTTTATTTTATATTTTATATATTTCTTTCCTTTCTTTCTTTCACGTGGTGAGGCACCACTTTGCTCCACCATCCCATTTTTTTTAATATATATTTTTTTGTATAAAGTTTGATGATGGGATGGGGAATTTGCAGGGATGAAGCCGAGCAAGGAGGACGGAGAAGATGGTGCTTCGAGCTTCACGACCGGCTAGTCGTTTGACGGCAGTCGTTGAAGTCATTGGCAGCTGTGAGGCAAGAAACGGAGTAGGTGGAGGTGACCTTGATGTCGGATCCAGCTAGAACCCAGAGCACAGCCACTGAGCCCAACCACTGAGCACAGCCGCTGCACACCCGTTGTACTGTCACTGAGCACCGCCACTGCGCATCCGTTGCACTGCCAATCGCTGCAAAGGATTATGTTTAACGGCGGAGATGCTGCCTTATTTGCCATGCTATGCCGATGTGCTTCACACAATTAACCATCCAGAATTGTTAAACATTCCATCTGGGTTTATCACAAAACAGAAGAAAAAAAAAAAAAGATCCATCCATGCCAAACACCAATCTGCCATCTTTTCGGGATCTGTCACGACATCATCAGCCAAAACCTGCTTGGTCCGCTCGCAGATTGGGGGAGAGGAAGAGTTGGCGGGGTCAGTAGATGGAGTGGAAGTAGGGACCACGGGGCTGGTGGAAATGGAGGTGGAGCACGGAGGATGGCACATGGAATTCTGGGGATGTTGACAAGCCTCGAGGCCACGGTGGTTCGAGCCGCAGATGAGCGGAGGACGGATCTAGTGGCGGCGGCGAAGGACGACCTGGTTGTGGGTTGGTTGACAGGATCCGCTGGATCGGCGTCGATTTCATGCCTTCGGAGACTCCGGTGATCGGCGGGCTGCTCAAACGGCTCTGATTCGTTGGTGCAGCAGCATAAGAGAATTGTTGTGAGGATGGTTTGGGGTCGTCGGATTGTTGTGAGGTTGGTGATACAGACGTTTCATCCTTGATGGCGAGGTTACCGAGGGTGAGTAAGACCGACTCGTGGGACTTGGGCGAGTCACGAGTGTGGAGCATGAATACCAGCGGGCTCACCGAGTCGGAGAGCTAGCGCCGACACCGCTGCGAGATCTTTGTGAGGCGCCGGATTTCCTGGGCTCCCTGGAGCTTGGATGGACGACTGTGTATGAGGAGAATGTGGGAGGGAGTGTTGCAATCGGCGATGAAGCAAGATGGGCTGCAGTCGGCTTTTTTAATAAAAATCCTCTAGGCCCCACACCGATGACCGCATCAAGTTCAACGTCGGCGGCAAGTACTTCTCGTATCTCTTCCATGGCTCGCCGTTTCTCCAAGCAGAAGCTTCGCCGATGAAGCCCTCTACCACGGCATCGAGTCGGCTTAAGTCGGTGATGTCGCTGCCTTTGCTGTTTTCGCCTTCTGGGTAAGTCAAAATCGAAGAGATATTCGAGGATTTTGAGGTCTTCGACGCCACAAAAGCCGGTTCCTCGACGTTCAAGTCATCTTCCTCGGAAAGATTGAACCTTTGCACCAATCCTTCAATCTGGTTCGACAATTCTTCCTACGAGAAATCATCAAATTCTGATCTGCGAGACCGTGGAGGAGTTGATCCGTACAGATCCGCCATAGCTGAACCGCGACCATGGCGTAGCTCGCTGATAATTTTTTTTTTTTATCTTCCGTGAAAACGGAGATAACCCAGAAACAGAAATTCTGCAACAAACTATTTGATAATCCTGGAAGCAACCTTTTTTGGCTAAGTTTCTCCACATATTTCCAAGATCAAAGTTGCAGGAGATGAAAGATCAAGGGACATCAAACGAAAAATCTTCAACGATCGAAGGAGCAGCGAAATTGAGGAAAAAATGGAGAAGAGCTTCGGGGATCCATGGAGGAAGAGCACCGGTGGGCCTGCTTCTATCGAATAAAAGTTGGCGGCGATGGCCTGATGTTGGTCTTGATGCAAGTTTAGGCTTAGTGTTGCTTTGGAGAGATCTGGGTTTGGTTGAAGAGGTACGGTGAAGTCATGGGCAAGGGAGATGACGGATTGGGCTTGGAGGCCACCACTTGGGCCTGGATGGCCTCCTTTTGAGAGGCTTGCTGCTGATGGATATACATACATATATACATATTTGTATGTATATGTATGTAAAAGAAATTTTTTTTTTTTTTTTGTACAAAGAAATTGTAATAGCATCAAAACTTTTAATTAAATCTTTATTCCTTATTTTGGTGTGACTGAACTCAAATTTTGAATATTCAAGTTGCCTACGTACCCTTCCAAAGAAAGAGATCAAGTCAAAACGTAGTTCAAAAATACATTTTTTTTTCTTGGTATTTTCTTTTGGTGCCGTTTGCAGTTTCAACTCGTGCAGGCAAGGAGAATTTGGTGTTGCCTTTTATGCTCGTGCAGACCAGGAGCATTGTGCCATGCAGTTTAGGCTCGTGTAGGCGAGGAGCCTTGTGTCTTGCAGTTTAGGCTCTTACAGACAAGGAGCTTTTGTGTTGCCTTTTATGCTCTTGCAGACCAGGAGCTTTGTGCCGTCTTGCAGTTTAGGCTCTTGCACCAGGAGCTTTTGGTTCGTCAAGCGATCTGAGAGAGTCGTTCCTCGCAATCTTCATAGCAAGGAGCCTTGACTGAGTAGTTGAAGAAGTCTTCTGGGAAGATGTCACACATCGTGATGGGGATGGATGATCTTTGTGTCAAAGTTTCACTATCTCCAACACTTTCACATTGTTCTGGAGGTGGATAGGAGCTGCTTTGGCCCCTTTCCCATTGGTGAACTTGTGGAGAATACATATGCTTCTTGTGCAGTTTTTGCGGAGTGACATAAGTCCATCCTTCAACTTCACTCGGCTTGACTAGCATGGTTTTGGAGCATGCCCCCAGCGATTGAGGTGAAGATTTTGAGTTGACAGAGCCGGAAGTGAAGTTTTTTCCAGGGATTTTGTCTTCTTGGGCCTTTTCTTCAGTGTGATCCTCTTGGGTTTGTTGGCATGAAGATTGGCCGGTGTAGATGATGGTGCGTCTCCTTACCTTCAGTGGTCCTTTTGTGTCGACTTCCAAAGTTGCTTGGCGCTTCATCCTTGAAGGAATCAAGCTTTGAACATCGTCTTTTCCTGCTAGACTGTCGAGCTTCTCTCCCTTTGGCGTTGTCTTCCTGTTTCTAGAATGCTTCTTAGTTTCTTCAAGTCTGTCCAAAGCCGACCGTTGCGGAGGATATCTAGCTGTGCCGCTTTGTTTCTTGGGTTTTGATAACCTTTCAAAGACTGATCTTTGCGGTGTTGGCGTCTCAAGCCTTTTGAAGACAAAAGTTTGGTCTCGACCACTGATGCGATCAAGTGCTGCAATTCTAGGTTTTGAATAATTCAGCCTTTCGAAGACTGAAGTTCGAGGGGCGGGTTTAGGCTCCTCTTTTGGCATTGTGGCTTGTGGTCTTGGCTTCCTCTTTTTTTTGTAGGTCACCGATGTCCACCCTTTCTTATCACCAGTAGATGCATCTTGGTTGCTTGCCCCCGGTGATGGTTGTGTAGGAGGTGCCATGTGACTTGAACATTGACGGGAATGGTCATGCATGCTTCGGAGATGCACATGATCGAGTGATTCAAACACGATAGTAGTAGTGTGTGCCGCAACCGTGTCTTCGAGGTCAAGCTCGATTTCCCCTTGTTGTGCTAGCTTCAGGATGAGATCTTTCAGTACGAAGCACTTTTCCGTTGGATGACTGATGAAGCGGTGTAATTTACAGTATCTTGGGTTGTCGGTACAATTCATCTCTTCCGGCCGTCTGCACTCAGGCAAACTGATCACCTTCTTGTCCAACAGGTCATCCAGCATGGCAACTACATCAGAGTCGGGGAATGGATAAATCTTCTCCTCAAGCTCCTTCAAAGTGCGTCTACGCATCTCTTGATCACGAAAAGCTTCAGTTTGAATCGCCTTGCCTCGTGTGGATATTTTGACGGGAGCTGTGTTGACCGTCATCGCTTCCTTGGTGGGTTTCCATGCAGCATTTTCCACCTTTGTCCCAAGAACTTTGTCGTCCTTGTAGTCGGCGATCGGTTCTTTCTTCCCATGATAGGCGATGCTCAACTCCATGTCATGGGCGCGAGTGGCCAATTCCTCGAAGGTCCGTGGTTTAATGCCTTGAAGGATGTATTGCAAACCCCATTGCATGCCTTGGATGCACATCTCGATTGAAGAGGTTTCCAACAGCCTGTCTTTACAGTCGAGGCTTAGAGTGCGCCATCTGTTGATGTAGTCAATGACTGGCTCGTCCTTCCACTGCTTTGTGCTCGTTAGCTCTAGCATGCTCACAGTGCGGTGGGTACTATAGAAGCGGTTGAGGAATTCCCGCTCTAATTGCTCCCAGCTGTTGATGGACTCAGGCTCTAGGTCGGTGTACCACTCAAAGGCGTTTCCTTTCAGCGAGCGCACAAACTGCTTGGCGATGTAGTCTCCCTCCGTCCCTGC
This sequence comes from Malus sylvestris, assembly GCF_916048215.2. Classification (NCBI taxonomy): domain Eukaryota; kingdom Viridiplantae; phylum Streptophyta; class Magnoliopsida; order Rosales; family Rosaceae; genus Malus; species Malus sylvestris. The sequence continues at coordinate 3,356,039 of NC_062269.1, read as the reverse complement.
ATTGTTGCAAGTTTCGACGAAATGTGCAACGTGCTGCTTTGGGTTTCCTTTTCCATCAAACTACATGAACTTTGGTGGTTGATATCCCCTCGGCATCTTTAGGGCATCAATCTTCTTTGAATAGGGCTTCGAGTAGAACAAAGAGGTATGTGAGCTCCCTTCGTACTGTGCCTTGATGGTGTTGGTGATCATCTCCTGCAACTGCTGGATAGAAAGAGATCCCATGAGTGCCGCTGCTTGGTCTGGCTCCGGCTTCCCATCGATTTTCTTCACCGGGGGTTCTTCGTCTCCGCCAGCGCCTCCCTTTAGTGGATCATCCTCTGGGTCGGGTTTATCGCCGTCCTGCGCCTCCAGTCGGTTGACTAGTGCTGCAATTTGCAAGTCTTTTTCTTCCACAGTTCGGGTTAGCCTTACGATTGCTTCATTCATTTGAGCCAGCTGCTCATCGATTGAAGTTGCTCAAATGGTCATGACTTGCATGGCTGAACTGTCGCTTGAATCGGCATCGGAGAGCATGGATTCGGAGTATTTCCTTGGGCTTTCCCCCCTTGGTGCCCTTAGTGAGGCTAAGGTGATCAAAGGCTCGTGCCTTGGGTGCTTTTGTTCCCTTGGCAAAGTTGATGCAGAGGTGAAAGAGGCGGCAGAAGTAGCTCTTGCCATGCTTCGAGTCGTGATGCCCAAAGTGACACCAGTTGCGACGAGGACTCTCTTGTTCTTTGCGCCGGTTGCGGGAACAGTTTGAGCCTTCCTTGATGCCATTAATTTTGGAAGTGCGCTTGAATTTCTTGAACGGAGAAAGAGATGAAAGGTAGAGATGTCCCACTGGGCGTGCCAATTTGTGAACACGGAAAATTCCTGAAACGAAAGAGACAAGAACGACGTGCACAAATAAATATTTGTATTTGATGATTTTGGGTCACAATCTCTTTCAAATTTGATCCTCTGATTCGATCTCCGTAAGGTGTTGATTTGTGGATGTTTCGTTGATCCAAGGGCCGTCGAGGCTTGATCTTAGATGAACTGTTGGAAGTTTCTTCAAGGAGCCGTGGGCTTGATCTTTGAAGGTGGATTTGAGCGGATCTTCAAGGAGCCGTTGGGGCTTGATCTTGAGGATGAATGTTTCTTCAAGGGCCGTTAAGGCTTGATCTTGAATAACGGTGATGAACGGATCTTCAAGGACTTTTGGGCTTGATCTTGAAGAAACAGTGATGAACAGATCTTCAAGGGCTTTTGGGCTTAATCTTGAAGAACGGTTGTATGTGTGTGGATTTGTCGACGTTGTTGATCCAAAAGGTCGTTGGGGCTTGATCTTGGATGAACGGATGATGAACGATGGTGCTTTCTTTAAGGGCCGTCGGGGCTTGATCTTGAAAGAGCGATGAACGAAGAACACTTTCTTCAAGGGCCGTTGGGGCTTGATCTTGAATTGGTGGATGATTGTTGATCCAAAGGGCCGTTGGGGCTTGATCTTGGAAGAACGATGAACGAAGAACATTTTCTTCAAGGGCCGTCGGGGCTTGATCTTGGAAGAACGATGAACGAAGAACGAAGAAGGCTTTCTTGATTCTTCGGGAACCTGGATGCTTGAGAGCTTCGGAGTTTCAGAGCTTCAGAGCTTCAAGGTGTAATATGAATTGGTTCCTAAATGAATGAAATAGGCTTGTATTTATAGACTTTTCCAAGGCCTAATTTTGAATATAATATCCCAGATGAAATAAGTCGTTTCTGCCAGGTGTTGACACGTGTCTTATTTGATGACTTTTCCAACTCATTTCAATTTTCGTTGAGTCATACACTACGTGTAAAATTTATGTAATACATGAGCGTTGAAACTTTGATTTATCGGTCAACATTTATTTATCGAAATTTCAATGTCTACAGTTTCTTCCTCGGCCGTAGTTGCAAGATCAAGAAGTTAGCAGTGCGCTCAACGCAATATCAACATATTTTACTCTCCGGCCAAGCTCGGCCATCGAGTTGGCATGCCCCGCACATAATTGAATGACGTAGTTCGCTCATTAGTTACTTGGCATGCGTGCCACGTAGGCTTAGTAGTTTTTTAGGGTCAACATTACTTTATTTAAACTAAGAGTATATTTATTTAAACCAAGAGAATCTTTATTCAAAGGATATAAACACACCAAATAAAATTACATTAACATACCAAATAAAATTACAGACACACCAAAGAAAAAAAAACTCACTAAATGAACTTAAAAAACACACCAAATAAAATTAAATAAAAACACCAAATAAAAACAAACACACTAAATGAACTTAAGTTTCTTGAGCTTGTTTCAATTCCCACTGGTGCTTTATCAAGTTAATTTGTTGGGCATTGTGAATATATGCGTCTTGAAGTGAAGTATATTGTTGAATGAGCCTTTCATTGTAACGTCCATCCCTTTGTAATGGCTTGTGTTGCACAGGTTCTTTGGTGGCATCATGAGCACAATATATTTGTGTTCTGGAATTGTTCATCATGTCTGGCTCATATTCATCAACGGCATCATAATCATACTCATCTTCTGTAATCATCTTGTGAAGAATGATGCACGTCATCATGATGGATCAAAGCGACTCTAAATTAAACATTATGGCAGCACCCCTGACAATCACCCAACGAGCTTGGATGATACCAAAATAACACTCCACATCCTTCCTACACCCATCTTGACAGCTTGCAAAGTGTTTTTCCTTTGCACTTCGCGGACGTGGCACTGTTTTGACAAACGATGACCACCTTGGGTAAATGCCGTCTACTAGGAAGTATGGCCCATGGTACTTATGTCCGTTGACCTAGTACGTGACTATTGGTGCTTTTCCTTGCAGGACGTCATTAAACACTGGGGATTGGGCAATGACATTGAGGTCATTTTGAGCTCTCAGAACACCAAAAAAAGCATGTCAAATCCATGTATCAAATGATGCCACCGCCTCCAAAATGATACCTTTTGCTCTTTTTCTGTCCCCATAAGCTCTTTGCCATGCACTTGGATAGTTTTTTCAGGTTTAGTGCATATAGTCGATGCTTCCAATCATCCTAGGAAAACCTCGCATCTTGCCCTTCTTCAGAAGCCTTTGCAAGTCCATCTCAGTAGGTCTCCAGAGGTATTCTGTGGTGTAGATAGATTCGATTGCGGAGCAAAACCTCATCAGGGACTCAAGAATGGTTGATTTCCCCATCCTCACTATCTCATCCACTTGGTCTGAAGATGCTCTATATGCAAGCATCCACTAGGCAGCAGTAATTTTTTGCTCAGGAAGAATACCCATAAACACCAAAAACATCATTCTTTTGCACGAAGTAAGAATCATGGTTGTAAACAGCATTCATGATTTTGTTGAACAAATGTCGTTCCATTCTAAAACGATGTCTAAAGTACGTATTAGGGAATGCACTGTTACAAACAAAATAATCGTCCAAGAGATCCATACCTCATCGTTGCTTGCTTCTATCAATGTTTGTGGAACAGCTGGGCCTGGAGATCTGAGATACATCTTGGATGACTCGACGGGAATGTGAGGCTCTTTGGCTTCTTGCTTCCTCATCCCTCATTCTACGCTCCTCATCCTCATCCTCATCCTTTTCCATCTCAATTTCACCCATCTGGAGATTGAACATTTCTTCCCCTTGCTTAAACAATTCTTTCTCTTGCTCATCGATAACATCATTGAAGAAGACATTGTAAGAAAGAAGCAGAAACTATGAATAATGATGGAGATTTTGATTTTGGTGTGTGATTTCTTAGGATGGATGGTGGGTTATAGGAAGGAAAAAGAAAGGATTAGGTTGTAGATAATACCATATGGTATGCCGTCATTCGTTAAAAATCTGATCGATATCTATCCTCAAAGATTGTAAACAGATTGTGACACGTGGCGCGATGTGATTGGTTATGTGATTGGTTAAAAATCTTATTGGAAATCTATCTTCAACGATTCTGAAAAGGTAACGACACATGACACGACGACATTGGATAAAAACTTATCGAAATCTATCACCAAAAATTATCTTTTCGGATAATGACACGTGGTGCAACGAAAACGATTAAAATCTTATCCGAAATTAGAAATAAAATTATTTTGTATTATTTTATAAAATAAAAAATACTAATATTTTATTGCCTATTGCCATGACTATTTAGTTAGGGGTGGAGATGCAAAAGACAATTACTGTTTATTAAAGGCAGTTACTGTTAACTGGAGGGGATTGAATAGGAAGTTGCCCTAGGGGGCCTTTGATACGCTGGAGTTGCTCTTAAAGCACAGCTTGCGCCCGCGTGGAGCCTAGCTGACAAAGGGGCCCCACGTGAATCCCAGCAGAGCCTCCCAGCTCGAATTTGATTCATTACAACAGTTGGATTTCCAACGGTTAAAAAGATTGAAAATTTTGTTGATGAGCCACGTGGCGTTTTGTGAAGCCTATGATGTAAAAAAATTGAACAATTCAACAACCATGATAATCTAACTCCAAAAAAATCATAAAAATTACTATAAAAAAAATTCAAAATAACTTACAAAGTTAAACACACTTGAAAATTAAACAAAAATCTACGGCGATAATGACATGTGGAGGATAAGACGAAGAAAACATTAAAAAATAAAAAAGATATGTATGAATAGTAATCACCTTTACCCTCCTTCCAAATGAATGGACTTGAACAAAAGGCAATGACTCTTTAGAGTGAATAATAAGGGTAATTTTATTGCCCTTGTCTTCCACTAAAGAATGGAGATGCTCTAAAAACATGCATGATGTGGAAAATCTACACGAATATGTATAATTGGGAGGATTTGCACCTTTTAAACTTGATAAGTTAGCTATGGTATCACCACATCCGTCACAAAACCGCCCCGTATACTCGTTTAACATTTTAAATTATTAAAAAAATACAATTTTATGTATTACTTTTTAAACAAAATACTTGTATCGTCAGGAGGATCCTCAAATTATGTCCGTTCATTATACATCGTATGATCGAAAATCATTTTAAATACTTTTAAAGATCCTCACAAAGAGAATCCGGAGAGGATCCTCATTCCTTATATCGAACCCCCATGGTGGAATCCATTCGCCCACCCGCAACCATTCGTCCACCCGATCACTTGTGATTAACTTGTGTTAGGAATATCAATTAACATATTTAAGATTGTTGAATTGGCCAAAGGGGATATGATAGAATTTGAATCGGACAAATAGTAAGTGGACAAAAAGAAGTTTGACAACAGAAGATTTCGACAAAAACCAATAAGGTTGCGCGACAGTAATTTTTTTATTTTAGAAAAGTCAGGACATATAGGCCGAGACCAGTTCTAGACCCTTGGTGCCTCCGCCGGCATCATGCACTATATTTTGCTAACAACCCTGCCGCCTGAAGGGCTAATTCAAGAAACCATACTTCTGTAGTTTCACATGCTTTGTCATCTTGTGGGTATTTACATTATTAATTAGCTTCAATTAAACAATAATATTATGCTAACTACCCTGCAAATACCCTCACTGGTTTACACTCTCCTCCGATGTATAATTACATTTTGTTGAAAAAGCTTTAGTTTGCCTTCCATGCAGCCCATGTTAGAGTTAGTGTAAAGACTTTAATTAATTAGGCTAAATAGTAAAATATTACGTTTAGGATTTATATCATAGGGTTTTGATGTGAAGAACAAATCGTTGGTTGTCAACTATCTGACGCACTCCTTCTTTATCCAGGCATGAGACCGGCAGCATAAGCTATAAACTTACACATATAAAATTAAATATAAGATAATATATTTAATACTTGGAACTAATGGAAGAGTTGATGCAAAAACGAGACTATTGAGATATGATTTGGTGGTTGTTGTTGCTGTAAATGTCAATTTACAAAATGAAAATATATTAAAATTAAGGATAAAAATATCTAATGTGTGAACAATCAATGATCTAATGTGATCGATGTTCTAATGTATAATATATATCTATGTATGTATATATATACCTACATGCAGAGATATAAGCTCCCACCAACTATAGGAGGGAGGTAGTGGAGAAAGAAATATGAGAGGTAGCTACTGCTATATACTTCTGTCCTTGGTTTTTCTGGGCTCACTGAAAGAAATTATTCAGTTATGCGGTGCTGATCCGACTGATGGCTTCACCGATGTTCCGTTAACAGAATATAATTTCGAATTACAGAAACCGTATGACGTACCACTGGAGGAGCGCTACAGTTTTGTCAATGGAGTAAGGCGTTTGTGGGTCTATGCTGATGACAAGCCCCATGACCCTAATAGCCAAACCCAACCACGTACTGAAGTTCGCATACGGGTACGCCTCCCAACCTGCTATATATGACAAGCCCCATAACCCTACTGATATATGTAATATGTTTATGTTCATATATGGTGAATTTCACAAGCCCCAAAACCCTACTGATATATGTTTATGTTCGTATATGGTGGATTTGATTAAGTTGCTTTTTGACCGAATATGTTGTTCAAGGTCACAGTTCTGCGGATAAATCTTTTATGTTGTCAGACTGTGTAATAGAATATGTTTGTCTTATTTACATATTATAAATATTTTTACGTTGTCAGGTGATTCGACTAGAGAGAACACTATTCTATATAGACAGTGAGTATTCAAAATATGAACCTTAGTCATTGATCATGTTAAATTTTATCAAATGTGTGATTTTAAATTTAGACAGGGAATATAAACTATTGATCAGGTTGACTTATATGGTCCATATTCATATATATAGTCTTGCCAGCATAAATCTAGCAAGAAAAAATGCTTCCGCATAAGTTAGAAAAAATGCTTCTGTACAAGTTAGAAAAAATGCTTCCGTATAAGAATTTGTTTGGAAGTGCTTATGAAAATTAATTTGGGGTTTCAAAAGCAATTTAAATGTTTTTTAGAAGAAGCACCAAATATGTGTTACTTGCATGAAGCACTTAAAGTGCTTTTTCAGGATTTCGTTCGATTTTACTAAAGATTGGTTTCAAAAACATTTTCATAAAAAACGTTTCTAGTTATTTTAAAAACACTTCCAAACGAACCATAAATTATTTGTTTTGTGCTTTTTGCTATACGTTGTATAGGTTTTATGTAGAACGCTTCTAGAACGGGTGGTCCAGGTCCACATATCATCTGACGACAAAGCAATCATCAGCTAGAGCTAACTAAGTTTTATGCAGGGACTTGACTACTCATCTGGAATATGGCAATTTGAAGGCTATGGATTTGTGCCAAATGGAACCTCTGGTGCTACAGTAGCACAGATCCATGGAGCAGCTAAGGGTGCTACGACTATAATCCTAAGAATCTATAACGGCGACATGAGGTATTATAGTCGAGATTTGGTGGCTACAAATCTTTATGATAAGTGGTTCAGACTTAACATAATCCATGACGTCGACGTAGGGAGCGTGACTGTTTTCATTGACGGAGTCCAGAAATTTCGGGTGAAGGATCAAGGGCCAGGAGATTTGTACTTCAAATGTGGAGTTTATGCTGCACCGGCTAACATAAGCTACTACATGGAATCACGTTGGAAAGACATCAAAATATATAAAAAATACTGATGATTATTGCTGAAGTGAACTATCGTGCTAGCTAGCTAGCTTTATATACACACTATGTATTTTCTGCAATGGACAAATTTGATGCATATATATCTGTGTTCGATCTACAACCAACTGCTTTGAGGTGTTTCCATGTCAATGCAATGCAAGCTTCCATTCAAAGTATAACCATGTAACTTAAGATTCGTTTAATGGGTACTATTTTTGTAAGTACTTCTGCTCATAAATGTTTTTACTAAAAGTGTTTTTAGTATAAACAGGTCAGAATTTTCATTCAAATCGAAGTAGTTCTTGAAAAATGTAGTCATACAGCCATAAGTACTTTTAGTTACTGAAAGCACTTCTAATTCTCTATCAGCCCAAATAGCCTTTCGTATATTCACTAATTATTTTTAGTTAATTAATTATTAATTTATTAAAGTTGTGGTTGTAAATAGTATTTAGAGAGAGAAAGAGGGGAGCGAGAGACGATAGAGAGATGTGAAAGGAGTCTAGCGGTCTAACTTGATTGATTTTCCTTAGGCCATATGCCTTTATTTGTACTAATTATGATGGTTTTTTTTTTTAGGAAAAGGATCCTCTCCAGATCCTCTTTGTGAGGATCCGGGGATCCATCAATCACGACAGTTCATCGTATATCGTGCTGTTAGTTTTCGTTATATACTATTTATATTCAATTTTAAATTTTAAATTTAAAAATGATTTATGACTGCATGATGTACGATGAACAGCCGTGATTGATGGATCTCCTGGATCCCCACAATGAGGATCCAGAGAGGATCCTTTTCCCTTTTTTTGTGCCTTTATTTGCACCAATTATGATGGTTTTTACTTGCTCTCCAAGTAATACAACTCATACAAGGAAAGGATCTTCTATATCCTATAGGATTCTTACTTCTAGTTACACAATCACATTTCTTTAGTACTAATTGCAACACTCTTCCTTGAGTGTGTAGAACCAAAGAAGTAGTTGCATTAGGTCTTTAGGCAATGTGAAATCAGTTGATGAAGTCTTCTCGTCAAGCACATGCAATGCATACACGAGTCTTACATTGAGGGATGCATATAGAATATAGTCTCACCAAAACCTGGCTACATTAAACCCAATAGGACAAACTCGTAGTCTAAGGGAAAAAAATATGAGTTAATGCAATGTTGAGGCTTGAGATGAATAAGCAACGGTAAACACACATGTCAAGGGTAGGACCAACCCGATGTGGGTGCCAAATTCAAATCTCATTATGTTTGCAAAAACCCAGTGGGGGAAAAGTATTCTTGATCTGTGGGAAAAAGATTACATTAAAACCAAGTGAGTAAACTACGTAATATTACCCCTGAGTTTGACAAAAATCTTACAGCCCTTAAGCTTCGTAATTGAGCTCATGTCATGCTTCTAGATAACAAAAACATTTGAGAGCTCTTAAACCTAAGAACATGCGGGAAAATCCCCACGAATATGGATAATTGGGAGAATCTGCATCTTTTAGGCTTGAAAGGTCTGATATGGTAATAGCACATCCGTCACGAAACTGCCCTGCATAATTGTTTAACATTTTAAATAGTTAAAAATATACAATTTTATATATTATTTTTTAGCAAATTACTTGTATTGAACCCCATGGTAGGAATCCATTTGTCCACCCACTTGTGTGTGACACAAATGGATAGCTATATGATCTCCAATTTGAACTACTCTTTTCCAAAGATGATATTTATATGATAATAAAGGGTAATGGACAATTTCGATTTTGATGTTTATAATATGAAAATACGTTAAATCACTAGTGGGTGGACAAGTATGTTCCCTCATAGTGTGGACACAGGTTATTTTTTTCCCAAACGATAGATGAAATTTACTAATAGTCCAAAGGGTGATTTGTTGGAAAGTAGGGGTGAAGGTAAACGGTTGATAGACGACAATGAGTACACAATCACCCCCATGTTGGACTGAAAGCGTAAGGAACGTTTACTATAAGAATATGGGCGATGTTTGCGTTCAACAATCCCATTTTGTTGGGAAGTGTGTAACACCCATCCCCTATTTATAAAATATATTAATGTATTTAACCCCTCAACATTTTCAATATATCTATTTGGTCCTATTTTATCTACCCAATTAGGATCTAAAGCATTGTATTCTTTCTCCCTCAAGCTGCCACGTGGTAGCACCCCAATTATTCCCTCACTTCTCTCTCTGTCCCCCCCCCCCACCCCCCCCCTGAACCTCTTCCTTCTTCTTCTTTTCTGTTTTTCATGTCTGTCCCGTCTCTCTCCCTCTCGGCTCTTTCAAGCTGCCACGTGGTAGCACCCCAATTATTCCCTCACTTCTCTCTCTGTCCCCCCCCCCCCACCCCGTGAACCTCTTCCTTCTTCTTCTTTTCTGTTTTTCATGTCTGTCCCGTCTCTCTCCCTCTCGGCTCTTTCAAGCTGCCACGTGGTAGCACCCCAATTATTCCCTCACTTCTCTCTCTGTCCCCCCCACCCCCCCCCCCCCCCCGTGAACCTCTTCCTTCTTCTTCTTTTCTGTTTTTCATGTCTGTCCCGTCTCTCTCCCTCTCGGCTCTTTCATATCTCTCTTCTCTTCACTCAACCACAAGCACACACACGCACACTATCTCCCCTGCGCGAGGAAGACCCATTGCCATCATCAATCTCGTCCTGTTCTCTCTCCCTCTCGTGTATGCGAACCCAGAAAACCGGAAAGGATCTCCGGCGAGATTTTTATATTTTCCGATGAGGTAAGCCTCAATATCCCTTTCTTTCGTCCTAGAATCTTGTGAGAATGGGTTCTAATTGGTTTTATTTCGTGATTTTGGGAGGTTTTTTAGGACGAAATCACCACGGGTGTAGGCACACCCATCTCTGGCGACCTCAGGAGTGTCGAGGGAGATTCCGGCCACCTCAGGCCGTTCCACGACGAAAGGAAGGTATAAAAACACTCCCCTCGTCTTGCTCTTCGTTTTGATACCTAAATCGGAGTTTAGGGTGGTGTGTGGTGGTCGGCCAGAGCTGTTGAAGCTCCGGTGTTTGTTCTCCGGCGAGACCAGGCCTCCCAGGCCGGTTCCAATTCAATCGGGCCTTAGGCCCGTGTGGTGAGCCTAGCCCAACTCACCCAAACCCAATTGTTTTCCTTTTATTTTTATTTAATTAATTGTTTAGGACCTTAAGGCCTTCGGGCCATTATGTTTAGGGCCCGTAGCCATTAGTCCAACCCAAAACCTTTTGAAGGTTTTATTTAATTTCTGTTTTAGGATTAAGGCCTTAGGGCCAATTAGAAAGTGGGCTTTCAGCCCTTTCCCAAAACCCATTAACCTTTAATCCAACCCAAAACCCTTAAAGCCCATTCGACCCAACCCAATCCAAAGCCCAAGTCTGACTTTGACCTTTGACCAGTTGACTCTGACTGGTAACTCGATCAACTGTTAGAGTTGACTTTGACTTTGACCGGTCAACGGTCAACGTTGACTTTTTGAGTTGACTTTTTGAGTTGACTTTTCGGATTTCGTCCAGGACTTCTCCTAGGCTAATTTCGACGTCCTGGATCCGTTTTTGAAGTCCGTTTTCCCAAATTCAATCGTTTGAATAGAATTTGACTAAAGGTACTCCTTTATGTGAATAGCTGCAATTATTAACGGTGATTCCGTTATACCTTTTTGGTACAGCTTTGCACCATCGGTGTACGGTGAGCGGATCCTTTCTAAAATGCATATTTTGATAGTAGAAATGCATACATGAAAATCATGATTTAACAATTATGTTTTATGAAACGCTTTGAGATAACATGCTTATTGAGGCTAGTTTGAATTATTACTATTTTTTCCTATAACCCGTGTTCTTATAGAATATCTGATGGATGACGATATGATATTTAGAACACATTTCAAACATCTCTTTATAGTATAGATGATGGATGACTTTATACTATAAAGTTGCTTTTCAATATAGATATGTTCAATGATTTTGTACTTACCTAGTGGTCCTTTCCACTACGGGATGTAGGGATAGATTTTGGTCTGTCCCGGGCAACGGTTTGGTGTTGGCATAGGGCCTGGAGGGTGTTTCCTCTAGCATTTAAGACCAGGGACGGGGAGTCGGCAAATGGCCTGAAGTGTATTTTCCTCTGACTGTCTGCTCAAAGACGGGGAGCCGGCATGGGGCCTGGGGGTTATCGGACAATTCACTAGTGATTATTATATATACAAGTTATGATTTGAGACATTGCATGACATGCTAGGTTTCAGAAAACCTATGTTTATCATTATATATGTGTTTTCATAAAACCTGGGGGTTAGTACGTTGATAACTGTTTTATATATATATATATATATATATATATATATATATATATATATATATATATATATCAAATTGGTCCACTCATGTTTGTTTTGCGCCTCCTTCAGAGCTTAGAATCGAGGCATACAATCCCGACGTCAAGGCACTTCCGCATCGGCATCTTCGAGTCCTCTCAGTGCAGGACCCATCCTTTGTTTCATTAAACTTTATATTATTTCTTTCGGTGTTCTAGTTAGTCATATGCTCTAAACACTTTCCTTAAATGCTTATTCTTTATTCTTTTATATTTATAAGTCTTATCTATTCATTGTTTTCAACATTTGCACTCAATAAATGGCTTTCGTCACCCTCGGGTGTCGACCAGCACGTGCCTATCCTGGTATTCGGGGAATATCAGGATCGGGACGTGTCAAAGTGTAAACACAAATGCGTTGAAGTTCGATGCCATTAGATTGAAAATAATCCCCCATGGATAGGAATTCAGATCCATTGTCTACTCTGATAGTTTTGACTATGGCATTGAATTGAGTGTGAGCAAAAGTGATAAAAGACCTTAAAAACTTTTGTCTCAGATTTATGACACATTAAAAATATCGAAGTGTATCGAGTAAAATCATCCACAATTGTAAGAAAGAAATGAGCCCAGGGTGACTGGGAATTCTGTAAGGACCCCAAATTCACATTGTAATAGAGCAAAAGGTGCATGAGTCGATATTGAACTTAAAGAAAATGGAAGTCTTGTCTGTTTGGCTAGAGGACAAACACTAAAATTATTATCAAGGGAAACATCACTAGAAGATAACAATGAAGAAGCTAATTTAAGACAAGAAGGAGATGGATGTCCAAGTTGTTGATGCCATAAATTGGAAGGATGGGAGACTTGATGAGAAGTAGGTATCCGTTGTATAGTCGACATGTAATAGAGACCACCATGCATCTTACCCGAATCAATCATCTTCCCCAAGGCCAAGTCTTGCAAAACTGAGAAGGTGAGGAAAAAAATGGCACAACAATACAGAGAGTCATTGACTTTGCTAGTGGACATGAGATTGAGATGAAAAGATGGTACGCACAAGACATCGTTTAAAGTGATATCAGAATTAAATGGTATTGTGCCAGTGGAAGTGATTAGGATTGAAGAATCAGTGGGTAAATTAACAACGGGTATGGATGGAGGTTTGGTTTTAGTAAATAAAGTGGAATAAAAAATTGTATGATCGGTAACTTCGCTATCCAAGATCCATGCTTAGTAAACACATAATTAATCGAAGCAGCAGAAAAAGAATTCAGACTTGCAGCATTTGCATAAGTATTCCTACTACCAGGAGAAAGCAGCGAGAGAGCATGAGTTGACTGTTGAATTTGATTTGCAGAAAGTGCACTCAAAGGATTGGATGGAGCATGTCTATGCTTCATGCCCCTTGAGCCAAGAATAAAATTGGCTTCACCATTGGATCCATTAAACCTCCTTCAGAAACCGAGAATCCTGGTGAACATGCTCTATGGACAAAATGCAACACTATGATCCTATTTCTAAAGGATTGTGCACGCCGAATTTGCATATAAGGTATGGAAAGATTTCAAGTACCAATTTTCAAAGCAAATGATAGGTCTTCATATGCATCAAGTTGAGTCCAGAGAGTTTTGAGTTTTATAAAGTATGTTGAGACAGTCATGGTGCCTTGCGATAAAGAGGCCCATCTTTCCTTGGAGCATTCAACTATCAAAATTGGTATTTGGAATCTTGCCATACCTTGTATGCAAATTCCGCGTGCACAAAAGATGGGTTTCCACCAAATGTAAAATCCATGATAGGATCATACTGTTACACTGTGTCCATAGGCATAGTTACTGAATTCTCGGTTTCTGAAGGAGGTTTAATGGATCCATTGATGAAGCCAGTTTTATTCTTGGCCCGAAGGTAATGAAGCATAAACTGTTGGAACCCTATTGGACTCCAAACTTATCTCATTCAGGTTTTGAATTTAGTGGAAACTGAGAACGGTTAGAGTTAATAGGTGAATAAACTTCTTTCCTTTAAAGTAGGACATGAAGGGTTAAACATGTTGGTGAGTGGATATCCCACGTTGGAGCATTATAGACGTGTGTTTTGAACAAACCGTTTTCCTTGATAGGAGGAAATGGTTATGGTTGCACGTTTATAAAATGAAAAGTCCTTGCTCAAGAGGAACACGTTCGTATATAAGAAAATCTAGCCATATTCTAGAAAGAACATAAGGTCCTCCTTGAGTAGAAGATTTCCTTTTCTTTCCTTGCGATCAATGGCTTCCCAAGGTCTCTGAACTCAAATCACAGTACTTGATGCATGTTCGTAATCTATGTTTGTAGCTATATTAAATTCCAACATAAACTTGTTCCAGGATGAATAATTTGTACCATTCAATTTTTCAGAAATAAGTACATGGCCAGGCTGATCTGAAGGATGGATGTAGTATGGATTTGATGAATCCATACTAGGGTTGCTGGAATTGTTTTTCTTGGAATTGGTGGGATTGGGTGTTGATGTTTGGTCGTCTCCCATGATATTTGTATTTTGCTAGGGCTTGAAGTGGATCAAGAAACTTCTTGTTGATACCAAAAGAGTCGGGTAGTTCCTGGGAATAGTGTAAGAAGGAAGAAGTTGGCTGAATATTGCTTGTATATTATTCAACGATGGCTGTGTACACACACACACACACACACACAAACACAATAGAAAAGTCAAAACCTAATTCTAATGCTAGAGAGCCGTGATCCACAAATCATGGAATGGCAATTACAATATTTTAAATTAGTTACAATATTTTTTCTTAATTATACTTTACTTATAGTTATTAGAAAATATCAATATTCTTGCTGAAAGTAGAATTTCTTACTGGACATCGTTAAACACATAAGCGAGAGGTCTAGCGGTATTCCTCTTCAGTGAGGTCTTAGGTTTGATTCTCATGAAAGGTAAATTTGAATCACGTTATTACTAACCTATTATGAGGCTAAACTCACCCCAATTCCCTTAGTGTGTAGATAATATCGTTTGTTAAAAAAAAAACACGAATCTAAATTGATCATTCACAAATCACGCCATCCCGAAAGTATAAGTTTCACCACCACAACAACAACAACAAAGTATTTTCCCACCAAGTGGGGTCGACTGTATGAATCCTAAAACGTTATTGCACTCAATTCTGTACCATGTCTTTCGTTATATCCAAGTACTTCAATTCTTTTCTTAGATTCTCTTCCAAAGTCTTCCTAGGTCTTCCTCTACCCCTTCGGTCCTAAAACTTTGTTTTGTAATCGCATCTTCTAATCGGAGCGTTAGTAGGCTTATGTTTCACATGTCCAAACCACCATAACCGATTTTCTCTCATCTTTCCTTCAATTTCAGCTACTCCTACTTACCTCGAATATCCTCATTCCTAATTTTATCCTTTCTCGTGTGCCCACACATCCAACAAATCATTCTCATTCTCCGCTACACTCATTTTATGTACGTGTTGATACTTCACCGCCTAACATTCTGTGCCATAAATCATTGATGACCTTATTACCATCCTATAAAATTTTCCCTTGAGCTTTAGTGGCATACGACGATCGCACAACACATTCGATGCACTATTCCACTTCATTTATCCAGCTTGTATTTTATGGTTGAGGTCTCCATCTAACTCTTCGTTCTTTTGCAAGATAGATCCTAGTAGCGAAAACGATCGCTCTTTGGTACTTCCTGATCTCCGATCCTCACACCTAACTTATTTGAGCTTCCGTTCGCTTTGAACTTACACTCCATATACTCTATCTTTGATCGACTTAGGCGAAAACCTTTAGATTCCAACACTTCTCTCCAAAAGGTTAAGTTTCACATTTACTCATTCCAAAGTTTCATCTATTAACACTATATCGTCTGCGAAAAGCATACACTAAGGAATATCATCTTGGATATGTCAAGTTAACTCCTCCATTACCAATGCAAAATGGTAAGGACTTAAAATGACCCTTGATGTAACCCTACAATTATGGAAAACTTTCAATTGGTCCTTCATGAGTTCTTACGGCAGTCCTTGCTCCATCATATATATCAACTCCATTATTATAAGTTTCACCATTAATAAAAAATTAAAAGACATCTATGAACTCCATCATGTCCACGACAGTAGGGGTCATCTTGAAAGAAAAACATTTGAAACTCAAATATACATCTTCAAACAATTAAACTTGATACATACATCATTTTTCCTCTCGCCGTTATGCAGAAAACGCAAAGATAAACCTAAAAATTGGATCACAGAAACAACATTCAAGCAACCATTCAACAATCCCAAATTCAAATCGACTGCAAATGAAGGAAATTTTTTTTTTTCCTCAAAAGATGAAAGGAAAATATTTAATTAAAGGAAAAGTGGACCTAAATAATATTTAAAGGAAAAGAAGGTATTTCCGAAATTTTTCATTCATCAATCTAAATTCGTCTACGAACGCCATGATTACGAACGAACGAAAGGACGGACATACAACACCAAAATAACGGACGATCTTTGACTGTGCTTTTAATTTCCCAAGAAAAAAAAACGAGAAATGGTGACAATCGAGAATTAATGAAATTAAGGCAACAAAAAGAACTTATCGAAAAAGACGTAGTTAATTTAGATTTCAGAGGATTTTAATAATTTTTTTCGAATTGACAGATTTCAAAAATTTTAATAAATATTATATACAAACCACCCTAATTTATACCACCGATCCTCAGATCTATTAAAATTCTTAATGGCATATGAAATGACAAATTTAGAAAGAAAAACAAATCTATTAAAATCCCTCGCTTGGGCATAAATTCTTAATGGTATATGAAGTGACAGATATTATATATTTAAATTCTTAATGGCATTTGGTATTTATACCACCACCCTCAAATCTATTAAAATTCTTCACTTGTTAAAATTCTAGTAGATCTTTGGCATTCTCAATACATCTAAACATGTATGGACTTTTTTAAAATCCTAACTGACTAAACGTGGAATGGATATATTTTTTAAAATCTCTTAAATCTTAATTTGATTACACCACAATTTCAAAATCTTAATTGACTACACCAAATTTTAAAGTCTATTAAAATCTCATCAAATCCTAATTTGACTACACCTACTAAAATATTCTGACAAACGAGTAAGCGACACAAAGCAAACAAAACGGCAATTGTCCTCTACTTCCCCTTCATGTTCCCCTTCTCCTTTTTGCCCTTTGTTCGTCTGGAGGAATTTCCGATGGGGACGTTTTCTGGCCGACGAGCACATAACTCCCTAAGAGGTTGGCGCCGGTTGATATTGTATGTCGGGCTTTTGCTTATTGGCGGGCTATAAGAGAATGACAGAGTTAATTCTGAAAGATGCCTTTGTGGGGCCTTAGGTGTAGGCCTTGAGACTCACAATCAAAATTAACTTTAGGTGTTCAGGCATGCCACTGCCATCTTTAGCATGACAGATGTAAAATAGATGTTTAGTTTAATTGTATATGCCCGAGAGACCAAGTTAGCTATGAAAGATGCCTTTGTAAGGACTTAGGTGTAGGCCTTGAGGCTCGCAATCAAAACTTAACCAAGTACTCTAATATATAGTGGTTGTTTATTGTTGCAGAAGTATTACAACTGTTATACTTTAATCACCCGAGCCCGAAGAGCAGAACGAACCCAAATAGGTGCCTTTGTAGGGCTTTAAGTATAGGCCTTGAGGCTTCCCATCAGAGTTAATTCTATACTCAAGCGTTCTGTGGCAATCATAATATAACAGAAGTAAAACTAAGAAATAGGCTGATTACTTGCGCCTCAAGTAATTTCGGACTTCTTGTTATCAAGGATTGTCGTGGATGGGTTAAGTCCACATAAAGTTCTTTTTTATGCCTTGAGACCAAGGACTTTTGATTGATAAATCTTGTATGCCCGAAAGGTTAGAACTTAGATCTGGTCAAGCTATGAGTACGGATTCCAACTTTATCTTTTGCATGGTTAGGCACCATTAAACCGACCAGATCCAAGAAGCCTTTTAATCATAAACCTGCTAGAAATAACTTGGATACAGATGGAAGTATACATCATATTACTAGATTTCTGAATGAAAAGACAGAACAAAGAGGGTAGGGCAAGGTTTCACTTTGTCGGGCAAGGCTGATCATCTTGCAACTTCCTCTCTTTGTGATTTACAGAAGGTTTGAATGCTAGAAGGGGAGATTGGGAGATGAGTTTACAGAAGGGAATCGATACTACAACAAGATTCAAACAAGGTAGCAGAGCTTTTACAAAGGCTTACGGTGAAGGTTAATCCTGAAAAGGATGAAGGCTTGGTGCTTACTACAGCTTCGTATGCAAATCTGGCTTAAGCAGAGTTTGTGTATTTGTTTGTTTGATTAAGTGTTCTTATCTCTGATTTCTTTTTTCCTTTTTATAGATGATTTGGCTTGGCTGCTTGCAGCATCGATCTTGCCCGAATACGGCTGAAGGGTAGTGACTCATTAGCTTTTTACTTGTACTACCATTGTAAAGTACTTTTGGGCTGATTAGCTGGCTAGTCTATACCACTTGACTTCTAGGTAGGTGAGCAAGTGGCTCAAGTGATCTGCACTTAGTAGGGAAAATGGCTTCTTCTGCCTTTTGGGCTTCGGCTGAGCCTTGGGCTTCCTTCCTTCTATACCTTCTTATGGGTTAACTTCTTTTTGAGCCCAAAGTTCCAGTTTTAACCCAAACACCCTTCATGTCGTTTCGTGCCTCCTCAAAGTCGTTTCGTGCCTCCCAAGTTTCATTATGTTTGTTTCTTCATTTTTTTTTGTCCAATCGACATCTTGTGTTGCTTCTTCTCTATCTCACTCGTCCTCTTAAACTTGAGATCCATATCGAATTGCTTTGCAAATCGTGTCATAGTGTTTCGTTTGGGATTATTCTTGTTGGCGTTGAACGACATTGTTCAATTATGTGCATCTTGAAGAGTTATTGCCAACTTCATATCGTTAGGAGTGTGGAGGTACACTTTGGTCTAGAGCTTCACCTGGTTGATATTGCTGGTGAGATTTTTGTTGGCTTGCTCAATAGCTTCTGCGATCATGCCAGGATGTGGATATCGAAAAGTAAATCAAACTTTAGTGGACCATTGGCCATCACAATGTTGACAGCTGCCATTCTAAGGGAGAGAAACCATCACAATGTTGACAGCTGCCATTCTGAGGGAGAGAATCTTACTGTTCGAAAGAGAGAGTAGCGAATCAAACTTTACTCTACTATCTCTAACAGTAAGATTCTCTCCCTCATAATGGCTACTCTAAAAGTCATAATGGTCCGCGGTCCACTAAAGTTTGATTCGCCTTTTGATCTCCACATTGTGGTGGGATTGTAGAAAGCTGTTGAACAAGCCAACCAAAATCTCACTAGCAACATCAAGTGAAGCTCTAGACCAAAGCGTACTTCCAAACTCTCAACAATCTGGAGTTGGTAATAACTCTTCGGATATGCACAACTGAATGACGTCGTTCAACGCCAATAGGAATAATCCCAAACGAAACCTGATGAGAACACTTGCAAAGCAGTTTGACATGGATCTCAAGTTTAAAGAGGATGAGCAAAATAGAGGAGAAGAAACACAAGGCGTCGATTGGACAAAAGAAAAAGGGAAGAAACGAATATAATAACACTCAGGAGGCACGAAACGACACTGTGGAGGCATGAAACGACATGAAGAAAAATGGCAAAAAGGGGGAAGAGGAAGAAGAAGGGGAAGTAGAGGATAAATGTTGTTTTGTTTACTTTGCGTCGCTCACTCATTAAAAATAATTCTGGCGGACGAGTGAGAAACGTAAAGCTAACAAAATGGTTTGAGTTTCAACCTATACTTATATAGAAGAAGGTGGTTGTAACAACCTATCCCTAATTTTATGATTTTATTTGTGAAATCCCGTTTCTGGATTTCACTGTTATAATCTACATATTTGTATTATTGAGATTTTATATTATTTTTCGAGAATTTATATTAATTTATTTGAATTTAGATTTCAATTAAACTAGTTACGAAGAGTGAAGTTTGGAAAATTATTATTTACTCGTTGACCTTTCGAGGTCACAAGTAGCGTTTTCGAATAAATCTCGAAACCACGAACGTATTGGTGAAAGCCGTTTGCGAGTCAGGATTATAACGGTATAATTACGGACATTTGAAGTTGTTTTACTAAACTATAGATTTTAAATCGATTAAACTTCCACAAGGAAGAAGCTTAATTAGATTTAAGCAAAAATAAGAGGACCAATTAGCTAGAAGGAGAATGACCAATCAAATAAAAGGGGGGGGGGAGGTTTCTGAAAAAAAAATAAAAAAAAGAAGAAGGAGGGGTCTGATTTTGACCCCTTTTTGGGACGATTTCAACCCTTTAACCTGCCAACTTGACCCGCTCATATCTCCTTCATCCGAGCTTCGTTTTGGGTGATCTTGGTGTCTATTGAAAGCTCTTGACGAGTCCTACATCTCTGTAGTGTTAGATTTTTTTTTCTTTTCCATTTTTCCAGTTCGAGGCAGCAAAGTCCCATGTGTTTTCGGCGGTTTTATCATTTTTCCGGTGATTACGACAACCATTTCCTTCAAGTGAGGTATGAAACTTCATCTACTCTTCCTAATCTTCAAGTTGGTATGCTTTGTTCATGCTTTAGTATTTGTTTTAGAGTTGGGTGTTTAGAACCCTAGAAATCCGGTTTTCTCTCATGAATTTGGACGGTTTTCGGTTAGAATTTTTCGTCGGCCTAGTTGTGAAAAATGTTTCCCTTGTTGAACTCTAGCTTCCACGTAAATTTGAGCTCATTTAGTTAATGTTGGAAATTCGGGGTTACTAAACCCTCCACTTTGACTACCCCGCTTGTGGCGGTGCGTGGGACCGTCCATGAGTGTTGTCTAAGTACCAAAAAACCTTCTAGTGAACCTGTAAATCTATGTCTAGCTCGGTTTCCCGAAATTCAATTGTTTGGTGTGGGGATCAAATTGGACCGCCACTTGTTTGTGTGATTGATGACAATCCAATCGTTGGTTCATCGTACAATTTTGTGAACACCCTAGTTATCAGTTGTTGGACCTTTGAGAACTTACAGATTGGAAATCCGATGTGCGGATCTTCCGGATTGAATAACCTTAGGTTGTTGACCTTAATGGACCTACCTTATCGACGGTTGATGTTCTAGTCAACGTGCTCTACTCTTGAGGTAGCTTACCTCTAGATGTGTGGATCTTCCGGATTGAATAACCTTAGGTTGTTGACCTTAATGGACCTACCTTATCGACGGTTGATGCTCTAGTCAACGTGCTCTACTCTTAAGGTAGCTTACCTCTAGTATGTTGTTGAGGCTTGATAGAGCTTAGTTGGCTCATCACGATGACTTGTCGTTCCCAGTTGACGTGTGTCTCGATATATGTATTAGTGGCCCCATATTGAGTTATACTTGTTGATTAAATGTGCTTCTTATTGAATTGTTATTTTTAATTTTTAGCATCGATCTATGTTTAGTAATTGTGAATCTATTGTAGCTTGGAAACGTTTATGAAATGTGGTTAGATATGTATGATGTGAATGATTGTTTTTATGACGATGTGAACCCAAAATCTTATGAGAAGTTTATGTAGAACTTTTATGCTTGTATGATAAGATAGTGGTCATGAGAAGTTGATAGTGCAAGTGATTACGATGTAAATCATAGCGGATGAGATAAGGGTAAGTGCAAGTGTTGATCTAACTGCACTATGTAGCCATGGTACATGGATGGTCTTCCATGGTATATCTGCGATGGGGGACCATATGTATTCAGGGGTGATCATGCTTGGTATATCCGTGATAGGTGATCACTGCCTGCACGATGAGATTATACATATGGTTCTGCTTGGTATATCCGCGATGGGGGACCATATGTATTCATGGGTGATCATGCTTGGTATATCCACAATGGGTGATCATTGCCTGGACGATGAGATTATGCCTATGGTTCTGCTTGGTATATCTGCGATGGGGGACCATACATATTTTAGAGGTGATGATGATTGGTTGTACTTGGTACATATTATAGACGATCATATTTGGGTTGGTTCCGTTAAGTGTTCCGGAACCCGAGGTTGTTGAATTTCGTGGAGTGGCCTAAAATCCCATTATTTGGAGAAGTAGGCTTGGCCTAACTATGTCACTCTAGCCTTAGTTTTATATATATATTTATGTCAATGGTTTCGAGAGTCTTGTGAATTGAGTTAGAAAAGATGTTGGACGTCTGAGTGACTCATTCGGGATTTTCTATGATTCGATTATGATTTCATAAGGTATGAATTTAGAAGATATGGGAATGATTGTTATTACTTGATCAAATTAATTAATTAATGCGGCTAGAGAATGGTTTTGTGTTTGTCGGCTCTTAAATATGATTTGTGTTGTGAATTATGATATCATGATGAGACATGATGATTTATATGTTGGATGGGAGATAAATCATGTTTTCATGGGGATTGGTTATGTAGCCTGAGTCCAGGAATTACATGTTGACAAGTTATAATAAATGATTGAAGAATGCAATGCTTTTCTGCTTGAACTTAGTGGAATAAACGTCTGATTTTGTGATAAGTGAACTACGAATGACTTGATCCCTATTGAGGGACGAAGGCAGTCTAACGAGAAGGTTAGATGCAGCCATAAGGTAAACGAAAAATTACTTTGCAATTTGATTCTCAAATTGTGATTTGCCATATTCTGGAGATGAGGTATATGAGTTATACAAGTATTTGGTGACGTCACATGTCGATCCTGGACGTATGTCGGGATCGGGGCGCGACATTATTTATTTAAAAGAGTGAATTGGCGAAAATGCCTTTAGTGACGAGATCGTTGACTTTTGTTGACCGTTATTTCGTGACGCATACGAGCTATTATTTTACCGTATTCTAAAAGTACTTGACGGTATGAATGCGTAGGCATAAGAAGAATTGAATTCGAACTTACGACGAAGATTTTACGGAACTACAAATCCGAAAAATACTTTCTTAAACATGATTATTTGTTCAAAATTTTATATTGTTATATCATTATTTTAATATTTTTTTAGAGATTTATTAATATTTTTGGCTTGTGGGGCCCATACTCACCCAATTCTCCTCTTATCTCTTGCCATGTGTCCCCCTCTCCAAACTCTTAGCCTATTTTCTGCTCTCTCTCACATCTCTCTTAGCTCTCTTTCTCATCTCTCACACTCTCCTCTGTCTGCAACATCTCACGGTCGAGATCTCACTGACACCACCACCTTGCCTCGCCGTCTCTGGCAAGCTGCACCACCCAATCAGACCTACACCACCGTCTGATCTTCCACGTCTTGAACCCAGGCCAAGACCATGGAGTCCCGACAGTGGCCTAGCCACTGTTCATTGTCTTCCCTGATGGGTTCTCAGCGAACCCTCAAGTTTCCGTGCAAGGTAAACCTTGAAACTTATGTAGGTTGTCCTAGATCCCAGTTTCATATTGTTTCTGGCTTCATTATGACGTTTGACATAGTGAAACACCTCGGGAAGCTTTTACCTAGTTTTCTGGCAGACATCTAGTGGTTTTCGAGCCATTTTTCAGCTAACTCTGGCCACGACTTAGTCCCAGTTAGGTATATTTCAAATCCTTGTTGTCTTAGCTTCATTTTGGCTTTTAAATCTTTGATTTTGGTTGATTTTTGAAACCATTATGGTGATTTGAACTTCCCCGGTCAAATTCGTAGTTTTTGGTGGTTGCAGCGACAACCGAAAAAAAAAAAGGCCCAAACTCTATTCGAGACCTGGCCCAAATCCATGAGCTGTTAACCCTAACCCGGATCTAGCCCGTTTCCATTTTAAAATATGGAGGGAATATTTCCTTGGAATATTTCGTTAACTTTAACAGAATATTCCGTCTAAGAATGGAATATTCCGTTAAAGTTAATTGTTGATCGTTAATTGACTTTTGTTGACTTTTTTGAAATTTTCTTGAAAACTCTCATAAACTAATTTTGACGCCCTGGGTCCATTTTGGCATCCATTTAGTGAAATTCCAAAGTTTTAGTGTAGGTAACCGTCAAGGCGGCTCGGTTGACATTTTAGGATTGTCTGTGACTTTTTACAAAAATTACCCGGGACCCTTCTTAGCATATTTTGACACCCTGATTCCAAATTCGCACTCTGTTTTCCCAAATTTAATCATTTTAGTAGAGTTTTACTAACAGGTCCCAATATTATGTTTAGGTACGATTACTATCGGAGACTCCAGCTTCCCTAGTCCGAACGGATCTTGCAAGTATCTGTGAGTGGGTCTTTTCTTTCATATAGTGTGTGTTTTTTTTTTTTTTTTTTTTGTATTTATGTAGTTTCCATATATACATCTAATAACAAATTTTCTATGTGATGCCATAATTAAATTAACGTTTATAAGAAATGACGTAATGATGAGAATTAGGAGACATTATAATCCTACGGGATGCACAGGTAAGCGTACTATGGCAGGGATGCCTTAGTTATATTTACGGCCAGGAATAGTGTTATATTGGCTAGAATTATTGAATTGTTGTGGCATGATTATATTTACGTTATCTGCTCATCGTGTGCTACATTGGTGTTAGTACTCGTCCGGGCCAGGGCCTGGCGTTACATGTATGTTCACATTGCATCGTATGCTCACTTTGGATCCATTGTAGGTGCTAGCCATGTCCTAGATTGCTATAGGCAATTAGGACTCGTATGTGATGCGCATAACATCAATCTTCACATGATTGTAGCACTAGAGCGTAAATCATTATTACAACCAATCATGTTCATGTCAGAAAACCTCTGCATGAACTCATGTGTCAACATATGTCGATGAGCACTCAATAAAATATGTTAGTTTATGCGAGATTATGTGATTACTGGACGTTAGATGTTTATTTACGAAATATATTGAGACATATTAAATTCTTGAGATATTGCAGGCTATGGTAAGTATTTTCATACTATACGTAGTATGTATATTTTAAAAACTATACTATTTTTATGGCAAGAGGTTATTATGTTTTCGAAAAGGTTTTTACAAAGCTTTATTTTAGGCCCACTCACCCTTGTTTTTCGCCCCTCCAGGTTTTAGTGGCAAAGCTTTCGTGTCGACGAGGATTTCTGAAAAAACATTGTTATGGAAATGCTCCCGACAGTATAATTCCTCTTTTACTTTTACTGTACTTTACTTATACTCAGACATCACGTGTGAAATGGGTTCATTCTCGCTCACAAACGCACTATTATATTTAGGCACTTTTAGAGTTAAATTTATTCACATTTTCCACATCACTACACTTTATAACTTCGTCACCTTCATGGTGTTGGCCAACACAACTCGATTCGAAAGTCCAAGTGGACATCCTGGGTTGGGGTGTATCAATGGTGGTGGTTGATGGATGATGTTTCATGTGTTTCATATTGGTTGAGTTTCATGGATGTGTTTCATATGTATTCATGACTTTCGTATACGACTCCTGTTTCATGTGTTTCATATGTATAGAAAGGTTTTCCATGAGTTACATGGAACACATGTTTCATGGGGTAGGTTTAGTGATTTTTCATTATTTTTCGGAATCTAAATATTTTAAGGGTTAAATGTTCATAAAAATAAATTAGGAATTTAAATAAATTTTATTTTAAAATAGTTACCGAAAAAAAAATTAGGCTAAAATTCATTCTTTAATAACCCTGTGCTAAAATTTTAAGCTAAAACCATTGGAGATGAAAAATTATTTTGACATTAGAACCTAAAATTTTTGGGCTAAAAGTTTAGGTTTTAGCTCCAACAATTGGAGTTGATCTAAGGGGGTATAACCATTGAAATAGACACTCTCGGTTGTTAGGACTATATTGAATTGTCACTAAGCATAATAAGAACGATCAAACATGAAATTAATTAATTAATGACAAAACCATTTGGAGGATAAAATCCCTTGTTTGTAGGACACTAAATGTACGTGCATTAGTTGTGGTTTAACAACTAACAAGCGTGGAGGTTTTTTTAGGCTTCGACGATCCCAAGATAGTTGGGATGCACTTGGGTGATAAGTCTATATAGGAGGTGTCCCTGCTTACAGGAAGATTACATCAAAACAAGATTTGGAACTATCGCTAGGGTTTTGATATCAAGTTCCTCAGTGAGTAGAAGACTCTCTTGGTGTTGCTGTCTTTGCTGCTTGATCGATGGGGTCCTCAGGTCTGGTTGATCTCTTTCTTCATCCCAACTCTTGCAATGTTATATGTAAGATATGTGGTTTGTGATTCTTGTTGAAGACTAACCATTTATAGGTCTAACATTTGGTATCAGAACAAAGTTAGTCAACTTGGATTTGCTTGTCAAAACCACATCAAAATGGGTTTCTAATAAACATTGCTACATGAATTAAGTTGAATTAGGTTGCATGAAATTGTAATTCATCTATCATTACATGCATATATTTATTTTCAAAGAAGGGAAATTTTGAGTGGTTTGATTTATGGATCTTGTGAATTCGAGTTTCAAATGTCATAAAAGGGAATATCTTATCTTTCTGTGTTTCCACTGAATGCTTGCATTTACACATACCCTGTACATAATATGCACGCTTACATATATATATATATATATATATGTATATGTAAGTATTTTTGGGTTATTATCTTGACTTCTCGTTAGCATCACCTTCAGAGTCATGAGCATATTTAGGCTTAACAAAAGGTTGAAAACCTGACATAGACGATGCATGTGGAAAAGCATGATTATTAACAATTCTTGGCAGGAAGAAGTTTCTTGTTTCCGGATTTGGAATCCATGGAGCCTTGAGTGATCAAAGCTGGCTTGCTATTACCAACATGTGAATTCTTCAGCTGCCTTGTATCCTTGGGCTGCTTCCATGAACTCTGTCTTGGAATTGGTGGTAACCTCTGTAAAAGGATCATTGTCACCATAATTGCCTTCTAATCCTAGACAAGTACTTAACCTTATTCCCTAACTTTGTAATACTTGATTATGAGCTAACCCTTATAAAGTTTCAACATTATGCACCAAGTAGTGGTTAAGTGGCCTGTTACATATCGGTGACAATTGCGCATTCAAGGAAATCACTAGGGAGCTATGCATAGAGCATCAGTTGGTGTTTTCGAGAATGGCATCATTTGATGATGTTAAGGGAGTGTGGATTAGCTCATAAAACAATTACCTTTGTGCTGGATGAGTTTGACTTGTTTCCTCTGGAAGAAACAAAGACTGTTTTAGAGTTAACTTGATGCAATGCAGTTAGTAATATCTCAAGTTGTTGTCATTGGTGTGAGTTCGCGACTGATTCTGATGAGGGATGTTTATTGGAATTGAAGGCTGTGCTTAAGCTTCTCTTAGAAAGCATTCAGCGACAAGAACATTATACAAATGAATGAGGTTTGTAGTAATTATGTGATAATTCTCATCTATATTTTATCTAGTCTTATGTGAGAATTATGCATTGGTCATGTGATTATGCTTATAAAGAAGTGATGAACATATGAATTTAAAAGGCATGAGGTATTGGATTCATTCATGGCTAATTTATGGCATGTATAGGAGATGATTTGTTTGGAAGAAAATACTCTTTAGTATATATATATATATATTTTTTTTTTTTTTTTTTTGAAAGAGTATATTATTGAGTTTTTGCCCAAGTGGGAGAATTAATGAAAATACACTCCAAACTTTCTATATTAGGAAAGAAAAATACATTGTGAGGAGTGTAGAATGAGATTTTTGGAGTGCCAATAACACTTCCTTGTATAAATTCTAAAAAGTTAGTGGGAGTTGTTCTTTTAAAACCACGCGGCTTAGAAACCCTTCTTTCTTCCTCACACACTACTGCTGCAACACTCAAATAATATTCCCTGTGCAAACACTATTATGCGAGACAAACCAGATAAAATAACAGACTAAATTCGTGAATATGCATTAACCTGGGAATCATCAAAACAATGAGATGAAAATGATTGCACTCGATGCTATTGCACTAATAAACCATGTTAGAAAAATAAGCAGCAGCCATTTTTCCCCTTCTCAAAGCTGCAGCATTTATTCTTATCATATTGTTTTGTAAAGTTTTTGCATTAAGTTATTAAAGCGTTATTTTATCTTCATTTATTGTGATGGCTATACAGTAAAGAATTAAAAAAACAGTTTATGTCTTTGCTAAAAAATGTGACATAAACATGCATGATTAAATGAACTTGTTTTCATGACTATTTGAGTTTCGAGATAATTTTGAGTTAAAGATTGCTCAATTGGTTTTTACCAAATAATCATTTTGGGAAAAAACAATTACAACAACACAAATTCAGTTTCAAACATTACATTCCAACCATTACACCGCATAGATTCAAACATTGTTCGATAATAGCCTCTTGAAATCTTGAGGAGCCCAATATTCGTCCTACAAAAATTTAAAGCTATTAGCTATATATAATATATTGCAGCCATCTTCTGGTGCACAACTGCACATGTTCAACTTTAACAATTCTTGCGGATAAAGTTGGCTTTTGATAAACGGAAGATCACTGCTGCAAATTATATTGGTTATAGGAGATTATTGCAATTTACACATACTGCAAACCATAAATTGCAGCAATTACACAGATTGCAATTGCACAGATTCTATGATCCTACCACGGCACTACCAACGTCCAAAATAACAACATATCCAAATTCCGAGAGTCCAAAATAACAATATTACATGACATCGTCCAAAATAACAACACATCGTCCAAGACTCCAAATTCATAGATTAACAAAAATCAAACCACATCCAACGTCCACATTCCAACGACATTCCTCATTGAATCTGTAAGGAAAAATAGAATATAAACATGACATTTTTAACGTCCAACATTATATTATCCTCATTGAATCATTGAAATTTAAAGTTTATTCATTTGAGTTTAAAATATTACCGCAATTCCTTTTCCTTTATTCGTTCGAGTTGTTTGAGGAGCTTCAATTTCAGGAACACTTGGTGAGATTGTTGAACTTGTAGTTGTAGTTGTAGATATAGTATTTGCTGCTGCTCTTCTTCTTTTATATTCTACAACAAAGAACAAAAGCACGTTAATTGTAAACCAATTAATATAAAGTTATAAACCAAACTATACAAAACAAAATAATTACCTTCTTCACACTCTTGATAAAATTCAAGCTCCGCCGGACTTGCTTCATACTCAATGTTGCTAATTGGTTCACTTCTTAACCAATTTTGGAGGCATATCAATGACTCCACTATTTGAGGAAGGATAGATGATCTAAAGGGGTCAATTACTCTCTTTCCTGCACTAAATGCACTCTCACTGGCAATTGTTGACACTTGAATTGGCAACACATCTTTCACTATTAAAGCAAGTGTGAGATATGTGCTCCTTCCTTTCAACTTCCACCATTTCAAAACGTCAAATGGTGAACCATGCGGTGCTTTCTCTAGAGTGTCAAGGAGATACCTATCCACCTCATGTGCAAGCACAATATCCCCGGTGTCCTCTAGTTCCTTTTCCCAATCATCCATTATTTGACTAAATATCATTGGATTTTTTGTTGCCACACTAGAAGATGATTGTTTTACCCTTGAACAAGAAGTGTCAAACAACTAAATCTTCTCTACCATGTTGTTGTGTTTGTGAACCGAAAGCTCATATTCATCACACATCGCCTTTAACAATGTCTTCACTTCATTACTTTTCTGTTCAATCTCTTCTTTAGGAAGCTGTAATTGCTTTCTACACAAGTGCATGTAGTGCCTCAATTTGAACCTTGGGTCTAAGACAAGGGCAACTACAAATATTTGATTAAGGGACTCAACTGAACCAAAATACTTTCAATATTTGGCTCTCATGCTCATTGCTATATCACGTATCACCAACTCTATAGTTCCTCAAGTTTGCATATATTCAGGCAAAAAAAGCTTTTCAATCTCGTTCTCCACAGTAATGACATCATGAACAGCTGTATTAGATATGGGATACATACTTGCACTAACTTTCAAAGTTACAAGATAGAAGACCTTCAAAATTTTCACAAACACTTCTGCACCATCCCAATCTTCCTCCTTAGGTGGTCCAACCCTCTCTTTACTCGCCACTTCTTCTCCTTCATCATTAAGCACATTTTCTCTAAAATAGGTGGAGTATATATTGGCTTCATCATCTTCGTACATCTTTTCAAATGCTTTTTTAAACTTCAAGCAAGATTCTAGCATCATGTATGTGCTATTCCACCTAGTAAGCACATCCATAACAACTAGACCCCTACTATCCAACTTCTCTTTCTCCAAACATTTCTTGAAATAACTAAATCTTTGGGGACTTGATCTCACAAACCGCACAACATTTCTAAGAGCATCCACACTTGTATCCAATCTTTTCAACCCATCTTTCACTTCCAAGTTGATAATATTAGCTAAGCACCTCACATGCATAAACTTGCCATTCATAATCATTTTAGTATTAGGCCATTTCTACATTTTACGAATAACATACTCAATTGCCACCTTATTAGCCAATGCATTGTCAATTGAGATACACATCACATTTTCAATCTCCCACTCGACCAAACATTGCTCAATCAGCTTCCCTATTTCTTTGCCTTCATGACTTGAAATCAAACAAAAGTTTAGAATCATTTTGTGCATATTCCATTCATCATCCACAAAATGAGCAGTTAGCACCATGTAGTTCAAATTTTGCACACTTGTCCATGTATCAGTGGTCAAGCTCACTCTATGCATGTGTATCTCCCGATCTTTCATGGTATCATACATAGTGAATAAATTCCTCACAATAGTTTTCCGAGATGGAACATGCAATTTAGGTTGAACTTTCCACATCATCCGCCTAAACCCCTCACTCTCCACACAACTAAAAGCTACCTCGTCGATCATAATATACTTAACAATACCTTCCACTGCCTCTTCTTGGCTCCACCCTCTAGCAACAACCATGTTTTTAACATCCCCATAAGGTCCAGAACTGCCTAGAACCTTTTGTAACTCATCAATTGGTTTATATGACTTGCAATGTTTATTGATATGTTTAATGTAAGTACTAGTTCCACCCCCACTAGTATCACATCCAAAAAGGGACTTACAATGGTTACACTTAGCCTTCAATACTTGTACTTCCGC